>NW_024423786.1:7232694-7881880 GCF_017311325.1 Ursus maritimus
CCATCCAAGCCTCCCTCAAAAGAAGAGAAAAATCTAAAATGCAGTTTCTATATTCTCACCTCAAGAAGCTGGAGCTGGAACAGAAGAACAGGCCTAACCCACGCATGAGAAAGCAGTTGATCAAGATTAGAGCAGAGATCAATGAATTAGAAACCAGGAACACAGTAGAACAGATCAACAGAACTAGAAGCTAGTTCTTTGAAAGAATAAATATGGTTGATAAGCTACTGGCCAGACTTATTCAAAAGAATAGAGAAAGGACCCAAATTAATAAAATTATGAATGAAAGGGGAGAGATCACAATCAACACCAATGAAATAGGAAGGATCATTAGAAACTTTTACCAAAGCTTTATGCCAATAAATTAAACAACCTGGAAACCTATAAAACTATCAAGACTGAAACAGGAAGAAATTGATTAAACAGACCAATTAATTATGAAGAGATTGAAGCAGTGATCAAAAACATCTCCAAAAACAAGAGTCCAGGGCCTGACGGATTCCCTGGGGAATTCTACCAAACATTCAAAGAAGAGATAATACCTATTCTCCTGAAACTGTTTCCAAAAAAAACAAAAAAACAGAAGGAAAACTACCAACTCATTCTATGAGGCCAGGATTACCTTGATCCCCAAACCAGGCAAAGACCCCAACAAAAAGGAGAATTACAGACTGATATCCCTGATGAATGTGGACGCCAAAATTCTCAACAAGATCCTAGCTAATAGGATCCAACAGTACATTAAAAGGATTATCCATCACGACCAAGTGGGATTCATCCCTGGGATGCAAGGGTGTTCAACATTCGCAAATCAATCAGTGTGATAGATCATATCAACAAGAAAAGAGTCAAGAACCATATGATCCTCTCAATTGATGCAGAAAAGCATTTGACAAAATACAGCATCCTTTCCTGATTAAAACACTTCAGAGTGTAGGGATTGAGGGTACATTCCTCAATTTCATAAAAACCATCTATGAAAAGCCTACAGCGAATATCACTCTCAATGGGGAAATGCTGGAAGCCTTTTCCTTAAGATCAGGAACACAACAAGGATGCCCACTCTCGCCATAATCATTCAACATAGTACTAGAAGTCCTTGCAACAGCAATCAGACAACAAAAAGGGATAAAAGGTATCCAAATTAGCAAAGATGAAGTCAAACTGTCTCTCTTTGCAGATGACATGATACTCTATATGGAAAACCCAAAGACTCCACCCCCAAGCTACCAGAAGTTATAGAGCGATTCGGTAATGTTGAGGGATACAAAATCAATGCTCAGAAATCAGTTACATTTCAATACACAAACAATGAGACTGAACAAAGAGAAATTAGGGAATCCATTCCATTTACAATAGCACCAAAAAACATACGTTATCTCGGAATTAACTTAACCAGAGACGTATAAAGGATCTATATTCTAGAAACTACAAATCACTCTTGAAAGACAATGAAGAAGACACACAAAGATGGAAAAATATTCCACGCTCATGGATCAGAAGAATAAACATAGTTAAAATGTCTATGCTACCCAGAGCAATCTACACTTTCAATGCCATCCCGATCTAAATGCCAATGACATTTTTCAAGGAACTGGAACAAACAGCCCTTAAATTTGTGTGGAACCAGAAAAGACCCTGGATCGCCAAGGAATTGTTGAAAAGGAATTGTTGAAAACAAAGCTGGCGGCATCACGTTGCCAGATTTCAAGCTATACTACAAAGCTGTGATCTCAAAGACAGCATGGTACTGGCACAAAAACAGACACGTAGACCAATGGAATAGAATAGAGAACCCAGAAATGGACCCTCGGCTCTTTGGGCAACTAATCTTTGACAAAGCAGGAAAAAACATCCAGTGGAAAAAAGACAGTTTCCTCAATAAATGGTGCTGGGAAAATTGGACAGCTATATGCAAAAGAATGAAACTTGACCACTCTCTCACACCATACACAAAGATAAACTCCAAATGGATGAAAGACCTCGATGTGAGACAGGAATCCATCAAAATCCTAGAGGAGAACATAGGCTGCAACCTCTTTGACATCAGCACAGCAACTTTTTTCATGACACATCTCCAAAGGCAAGAGAAACAAAAGAAAAAATGAACTTGTGGGACTTCATCAAGATAAAAAGCTTCTGTACAGCCAAGGAAATAGTCAAGAAAACTAAGAGGCAGCCCATGGAATGGGAGAAGATATTTGCAAATGACACTACAGATAAAGGATTAGTATCCAAGATCTACAAATAACTTCTCAAACTCAATACATGGGAAACAAATAATCAAATAAAAAAATGGGCAGAAGATATGAACAGACACTTTTCCAACAAAGACATACAAATGGCTAAGAGACACATGAAAAAATGTTCAAAATCATTAGCCATCACGGAAATTCAAATCAGAACCAAACTGAGATACCACCTTATGCCAGTTAGAATGGCAAAAATGGACAAGGCAGGAAACAACAAATGTTGGAGAGGATGTGGAGAAAGGGGATCCCTCTTACACTGTTGTTGGGAATGCAAGTTGGTACAGCCACGTTGGAAAACAGTGTGGAGGTCTCTTAAAAAGTTAAAAATTGAGCTACCCTATGATCCAGCCATTGCACTACTGGGTATTTACCCCAAAGATACAGACGTAGTGAAGAGAAGGGCCATATGCACCCCAATGTTCATAGCAGCATTGTCCACAATAGCCAAATTGTGGAAGGAGCCGAGATGCCCTTCAACAGATGACTGGATTAAGAAGATGTGGTCCATATATATGATGGAATATTACTCAGCCATCAAAAAGAACGATTTCACAACATTTGTAGCAACATGGATGAGACCGGAGGAGATAATGCTAAGCGAAATAAGTCAAGCAGAGAAAGACAATTATCGTATGGTTTCACTCATTTATGGAACATAAGAAATTTGTAGATCGGTAGGAGAAGAAAGGGAAGAAGGAGGGGTAAAAAGAAGGGGGAATGAACCATGAGAAACTGTGGACTCTGGGAAACAAACTGAGGGCTTCAGAGGGGAGGGGGGTGGGGGAATGGGATAGGCTGGTGATGGGTATTAAGGAGGGCACATATTGCATGGTGCACTGGGTGTTATACGCAACTAATGAATCATGGAACTTTACATCAAAAACTTGGGATGTACTAACATAATAAAAAATTTTTATAAAAAAAAAGTCATTTTTCATCAATACCCGGTCCCTGACCTCTACGTAATGCTATCTCCTGATCTTTGAGGTGTAGGAGAGGGAACCCCTGAGAAAGGCTGTGGAAAGGGGGGACAGTATGGTTAAGAGCACATATTCTGGGTTGGACATATTTGAAGTCTGTTCTGTAACTAACAAGCTGGGTCACTTTGGGCAAAATCACATTACTTTCTCTAAGCCTTAATTTCCTCATCTGTAAAATGTAGGTGATAATGGCACCTCCCTCGTGGGGCGTATTGTGAGAATTAGAGGAGATTGTGCTTATAAAGGGTTGTCTGTGACACCAGGCACATGGGAAGTGCTAGGTAAAAATTTGCCTAGTGTGGTCATATATTCAGCATCCATTTTGTGTCAGGTGTCTTAGTGGAACCCCAATGCACAAAACCACTGAGGTAAGTATTGTTGTGCCCATTTTACAGATGAGGCAACAAGGTTCCTATACACGTTTACTTTTTTACTGTGTGCATTTTAATTTATGAAATTAAATGAAGGATGGGAATTTCACTTTCATCCATGAAAAAGGCAACAGCGAGATGGAAGGAAGGCAAACACATGAGTGAATCCTCATGTATGCCCTGATGTTTAGCCTAGAGGCACTTTCTAGATCACAATGTAGGATGATGGCAGAGAGAAGAGTTTGAATATGCTGAAGTAGGTTGACATCTGTAGGGCAGAGTGCCAAAGGGGAGGGATTTGTCCAGGGGAGGATGGCAGAGGGAGAAGTCCACGTGGGGGTTTCTGGGTAGGTCCTTGGCCAAGGGCTGGAGTGCACATGTGCAAGGAGACTCTGAAAGGCCCAGTAGAGAATGAAGACGCTGGTGGTCACCTGATGGAGTTCCATCCCAGTCTGAGTGGACAGACCTTACTGAGTATCCTGGACATTCAGCTGACAGCTCAGAAAGGCCACAAGAGTAAAGACCTTAAGAGTAAAGATCAAGCACTGGGGCCATGTCCTAGTAGAAAAGACAGAAAAAGACATACCATCCCAATGGTAAGCTAAAGAAAGCTGGTGATATTATGTAAATATCATACAAAACTAACTTTCAGATAAGGAGAACTATCAGAGAGAAAGAGAGATTTTCCATAAGCACAAGAGAGCCAATTCAAATGTATATGTACCTAATAACAGAATTTCATAATAAATAAAGCAAAACCCCATAGCTGAAGGCAAGAATAGATCTTATAGATCTTAACATCTATAGATCTTATAGATGATAAATCTATCATCATGTTTGGCAAGGTAACAACTCTCAGTAATTGAAGAAAATATAGACAAAAATCAGTAAGGGTACAGAAACTTTGAAACCATCAATCACCCTGATCAAACCGACATTTTAAGAGCACTACCCCAAATAATTGCAGAATACCCCTCCGTTTTTTTAGGTACATGAAATATTCACTAAGATGGATCATAAATTGGGCCATAACTAACTCTCAATAAAATTCAAAACTTGACATATTTTAAAAGACTAAAATCATATAAAGTGTGTTCTCTGAGCATAATGGAATGACATTAGAATATCACCACAGCTGTAAATACCTATAAAAAAGGAGAAAGATGTCAAATCAATAACCCAACTTTAATTAATAACCTTAAGAAACTAAAAGAAGAGGAGCAAAGTGAACTAAAAGCAAGCAGAAGGAAAAAATGGTAAAGATTATGGTGGAAATGAATGAAAAGAATACAGAAAAACAATAGAGAAAATTAATGCAATCAAAAGTTATTTCTTTGAAAGGATATCCCAAATTGACAAACCTTTGGCTAGATCACCAGGAACAAAAGAGAGAAACATGAGAGACTATGGACTATGAGAAACAAACTGAGGGCCTCAGAGGGGAGGGGGGTGGGGGAATGGGATAGGCTGGAGATGGGTAGTAAGGAGGGCACGTATTGCATGGTGCACTGGGTGTTATACACAACTAATGAATCATCGAGCCTTACATCGGAAACCGGGGATGTACTGTATGGTGACTAACATAATATAATAAAAAACATTAAAAAAAAAGAAGATTCAAATTACTTAAATCAGGAATGAAAGAGGGGGCATTATTACCAACCTTACAGAGTAAAAAATCGCCAATGTTACTTTGATACCTAAAACTGGAAAAAGACATATGAAAACCACAGCCCAACATCCTTTTTGGATACAGATGCAAAATCCTCAACAAAATATTAGTAAACCAAATCCAGCAACCTATAAGGATTATACACTATGACAAAGTTGGATTTATCTCAGAAAGGCAAGGTTAGTTCAACATCCAAAAATCATTTAATCATATCAATAGAACAATAAATAAAAATCACATGGTCATCAAATAGTTGCAGAAAAAGCATTTGACAAAACCCAAACCTTCTCATGATAAAAAATTCTCAATCCACGAGGAATAGAAATGAACACTCTCAACCTGATAAAGGACATCTATGAAGAAGCCACAGCTAATAGCATACTTGTTGGTGAAAGACTGAACGCTTTCCCTCTAAGATCATGAATGAGACAAGGGTATGTACTCTCGTCACCTCCATTCACTACTGTACTGTAGGTTCTAGCCAGGAAAACTAGGTAAGAAAAAGAAAAGTCTCCACATTGGAAAGAAAGAAACTGTCTGTTTCAGAAGACATAATCATGAATATGGAAAATCCTAAGGGATGAACACCAGAAAGAAGAAGGAAGAGAAGAAGGAAAAGAAGAAGAGGAAGAAGAAGAAATCACAAAGAAAGGAAAGAAGAAGGAAGGGAGGCAGGGAGGGAGGAACTATTAGAGCTAATAAATGAGTGCAGGAAGGTTGCAGAATGCAAGACAAACGTACAAAAATCAACTATATTCCTATGTCCCAGCAATGCTTAATCCAAAAATGAAATTAAGAAAACAATTCCATTTACAATCAAAAGATTAAAATGCTTAGGAATAAATTTAACAAAAGAGGTGAGAGACTTTTACACGGAAAACTACAAAGCAATTTGAAAGCAACTAAAAAAGACCTAACTAAATGGAAAGACATTTGTGTTCATGGGTAAGACTTAATATTGTTAAGATGGCAATACTGCCCACATTTCGCTACAGATACAATGCATTCTCTATTAAAATTAAGAGTTGTCCCCCCCCTTTTTTTGCAGAAATTGATAAGCTGATCCTAAAATTCATGTGGAAATGCAAGAGAGCCAGAATAGCTAAAACAGTCTTCAAAAATAACAAGGATGGAGAAATCATACTTTCCAATTTCAAAACTTACTTCAAGCCTACAGTAATCAAGACTGTGGTACTGGCATGAGGATAGATATATACATCTGGTATAGAACTGAGAGTCCAGAAATAAGCCACTGCATTTATGATTGATTGATTTCAGGTGAAGAACTGTCTTTTCTACAAAAGGTAGGAGGAGAACTGGATTTCCACGTACAAATCCAAATTGAATCAGAGACTTTATTAGCGTAAGAGCCAAAGCTACAAAACTCTTGGAGGAAACATGGGTGTTTTTTTTAGTTGGATTAGACAATGGTTTCTTAGCAGTGACATGAAAAACACAAGCAACAAAATCAAAAATAGATCAACTGGACTTCATCAGAATTAAACACTTTTGTGCTTTAAAGGATACCATCAAGGAAGTGAAAAAGACAACCCACAGAATAGGAGAAAATATTTGCAAATCATATCTCTGATAAAGATCTAATACTCAGAAAACATAAGGAGCACTTACAACTCAACAATAAAAAGACAAATAACCCAGGGGCACCTGCATGGCTTAGTCAGTTGAGCGTCTGACTCTTGATTTCAGTTCAGGTCATGATCTCAGGGTCCTGGGATCCAACCCCACGTTGGGCTCTGCACTTGGCAGAGAGCCTGCTTGAGATTCTCTCTCTCCCTCTGCCCCTCCCACTGTGCTCATGCTCTCTCTCTCTCTCTCTCAAATAAATATATCTTTACCAAAAAAGAAGACAAATAACCCAATTTAAAAACAGACAAAGGGGGCGCCTGGGTGGCTCAGTTGTTAACCGTCTGCCTACAGCTCAGGGCGTGATCCTAGCGTCCTGGGATTGAGCCCCACATCAGGCTCCCTGCTCTGCTGGGAGCCTGCTTCTTCCTCTCCCACTCCCCCTGCTTGTGTTCCCTCTCTCTCTGGCTGTCTCTCTGTCAAATAAATAAATAAAATCTTAAAAAAAAAAAAAAGGATTTGAACAGACATTTCTCCAAAGAAGATGTACAAGTGCCAATAAATACATGACGCTCAACATCACTAGTCATTTGGAAATGCAAATCAAAATCACAATGAGGTACCACTTCACATCTACTATGATGGCTAGAATAAAAAACAAACAAACCAGCAATAACAAGTGTTAGTTAGCAAGGATATAGAGCCCCTTGGACCTCTTGTACCTTGCTAGTGGGAATGTAAGAGGGTGCAAGCTGTAGAAAACAGGTTGGTAGTTCCTCCAAAAGTTAAACATATATGACCCAACAATATCATTCCTAGGTATATTACCAAGAGAACTGGAAACATGTTCACACAAAAATTGTGCACAAATATTCATAGCAGCATTGTTCATAAGATCCAAAGGGTAGAAAACAACCCAAACGTCCACCAACTGATGAATGGATAAACAAATATGGTCTAGCCATACAATGGAACATTATTCAGCCATGAAAAGGAATGAAGATACAAACATGAATGAATCTTGAAAACATTATGCCAAGCGAAAGAAGCCAAACATACAAGGCCACATAAGGCCACATATTATATGATTCCATATATATATATATAAAATTTCCAGAATGGGCAAATTCATAGAGTCAGACAGTAAGTAGATTAATGGTTGCCAGATGCTTCTGGGGGAGGGGAATGGGGAGTGACTGCTAACAGGCACAGGGCTCCCTTTGGGGTGATGAAATGTTCTGGAATTAAATAGCGGAGGTGGTTGCACAACCTTATGAATATACTAAAAACATTGAAATATATGCTTTGTTCTTTGTTATATAGTTTAATAAAATAATTAAAAGAACAGCATATACACACAGCATTTGTGTCAGGAGGCTTTTAGCTGCAGGTAACATAAATACAACCTCCACTAATTTGATCAGTAAGAAAGGTTATTGACTCAGGAAGCTTGTAGTCCAGAGGCAGAAGGCGCCCTCCAGATCGAATGATTCAGTAGCTGAAAGTTGGTGTCAAGGACTCGGATTTTGGTACGTCTCTCTGCTCGGTAGTCCTCAGTGCCAGATTTTTTTCAGATTGGTAGTAAGCAATTTCAAGTGACTCCAGGCATCACAGCTTGAAAAAACAATGTCCTGAGGCAGACAAGAGAGCTCAACTTCTTAAGATTTTCTCTTAAGAAAGAGGAAACTTCCCCCAAATCCCTCAACAGACATGCCCTCACCTCTCATGGCCAGAAGTAACTCGTTCATCCTAAGCCAGTCATTATAATCAGGAACAGTATAACTTTCAAGCCATTGAGGCCCAGCCTGGATCTTGGGGTGCTATCAACCTTCCCTGCAGCAAATGGCTGAATGGGGCAAGAATGAGTACTAAACATAGTAAGAATTAGGAAGGAAGTGGGAAATAGATGCTGGATGGGAAGTCAATAGCTAAGTTATCTCAACAGAAGATGATTGACTCAACTTTTATAAATTTGATTACATAGTATTAAAATATTCAATCAATGAGCTAGAAAAGAGTACACGGACAATGTGAAATCCAGTGTTCTCCATGAGATTTAAGATGTAATAGTACCAACCAAGGATACATCAGGACCTCCATCTTCTCTGCCAGAGGTTCCCCAAAGAGGTTCCATCTTCTATTAACTGGGCATACCCTAAAAAAGACCTTAGCTACAGAATAAAGAGAACCCTGACCTGAGAATACGTTATGTGTATCACACACAAATAAATCAATTTCTAATTATTCCTAAGACAGGATGAGTCGTAGAGTATTTCTTTTCAATTTATAAATAAAAATGGTGAACAAAAATAATTTTAAAAAAGCTTTTTTAAAAATAGGCAAAAGACTTGAACAGATGCTTCATAGAATAATATATCCTAAGGGCCAATGAGCATGTGAAAAAGTGCTCAACTTCATAAGTCATCAGGGAAATGCCACTTCTAAAATTAACAGCACTGGCACGCCAAAATGTTTGTGAGGACATAAAGCAGCTCAAGATGTCAAACACTGCCAGTGGGAATGTAAAATGGTACACCCACTTCGGAGAACAGTTTGTTTACTTTCTTACAAAGTTAAACAATAGCTACCCCAAACCTACCCATCCCACTCTTAGTTATTAATCCTCGAGAAATGAAAACACCCTCAGAAAGACTTGTTCAAGAATATTCATAGCAGTCTATTCATAAGTCAAAAAGGAGAAATAACCCAAATGGCATCAACAGGAGAATGGATAAACAAAATTGTGGTGTATTCATAATGGAATACCACTGACTAATGGAAAGGAACGCACAACCGCCCAATATGGATGAATTTCACAGACATGATGTTGAATGAAAGAAGGCAGACCCCCAAAAGTATATACTGTGTGATTCCATTTACATGATTTTCAAGAACAGGTACATCTAACTCACGGTGATAGAAATCAGAACAGTGATTGCCTACGGGGGTTATTTGGAAAGGAACATGAAAAAGCTTTCTGGTGATGGAAATGTTCTGTATGCTGAGAATCGTGTTGATTACATGGGTATATACATTCACCCAACTCTGTTTATTGGTACACCCAATATCTGTGCATTTCAGTGTATGTTTTCTTCAATTAAAAGAAATGAAAAAGGTGAGAGACAGAAGTGGTGACTAGCAGGGAGGTGTGTGGAGCCAAATTGGAAGAGGCAGGAATTCAGAGTTCAACAGTTTGCCTCTAATGTTCTGGGTCCTGGGACCCTGGGAGGTGTTTAAGCAGGGGTGTGTGGCTTAGACTTTGGTGCGCTCCAGGGACGGTGTCTGCCTCCTGTACCCTGTTGTACAGCTTTGGTGGCTGAGTCAGCTTAGCTCCTAGGATCTGGGCTTTGCCATCTGCCCCATCCTTCCTGAAACACCTCGGAGAGTTTGTCCCTGAGGAGAGGCTCAGCTGGAGGCAGAGGAGCCCCTGGGCCTCCAGTCTCCAGCCCTGCGTGAACCAGGACTGAAGAGGAGCCACCCCCTCCCCCATCCTCACCCCCTGCTTTCCTGAACTGAGCAGGACTGAGGCTTCTGAGAAATCTCATTTTGAGTGCCAGCCACCCGCCCTAGTCCTGCTCTATGATTTATCACCACTCTGCATGGGTGATGACTCAGTGTGGGGGAGGCGACACGAGCCTTGCTGCTGCCAAGGCAGCCCAACGCTGCTGCTGAGGGAGGAAAAGCTGCCCATCCCTGTGGGGACTTGGGGTTTCCGCTCCTGACCTCTCTGCTGCCCATTCTGTCCAGATAGGATGAAAGGAGCAGAAAGGGCTTGAACTTTGGGGACAGACCAAGTTGGGGTCATCATAGGTAAGCCTTAGTTTCTTGTTCTGTAAAATGGGGTAGGGGTGTTTTAGGGCTTTGGGTGCATGTGATTTATTGAGGGAGTGTCCTTGGAAAAACCTGTAAGGGGTGAGGGAAACAGGATAGGGAAGGGGGGGCCAAGGGGGAATGTGACCCCACGTAAGGTCCAGCCTTGGCCTGATCCACTGGGGGCTGTGAGATCGATCACACTACAAAGTTGTTCACAGCCCCAGATGAGATGGGGAGCCACCTTTTGGCATCCCCTTTTCAGCACTGACTGTGGGATGTTCTTGGAGGGATGTAATGAACTAGGGAGGCTCCTGTTAACCTAGGGCAATTTTCCAGAGAAGGGGGGCAGCTTTGAGCTCTTGGCAGCCAACACTTACACAGCTGGTGGGTGGGCATGCTGGCCTGGTTACGGAGAACTGACTGGGGCCCCAACAGCACCTATTAAAGAGGTAAAATACCCATTGCCCCGGGCTTCTGTGAGTTCACACAAAACAGGCAGTGAAGAAATAGTAACTGCTTCTTAGATGCATGAGAAGTGGCACTTACTACTGCAAATATGCGTGCCCTGCCTACTGCAAATTCAGCACTTTTGAGGACAAGGGCAGGGTGAGAATCCAAAGTCTATGCATTTAAGCAAGAGCAATATCAAAAATACTTAATAGTCAGAAAGAAGCTGGCAGAGCAGCTGGGTTCTAGAGGCCCCCTCTAGTTCCTGGGAAGTTTGGGGTTCCTGAGGACAGTGGCTGGAGTAGTGGTGGGGAACTCTTCAAGAACCTGGGACAGTGGGTACCAGTCATCTGGTCTTACCAGCGTGGCACATCATTCTGCCTTCTGCCATGCACGTGGATGAGCTTTCTGCACACTTACCAGAGATAGGGGAGCCTCCAGTCTCCTGTCCCCACTCCGCCTGCTGACATTTCTCTATCATGTGCTTCTAAGAAGTTGAGCATTGACCACTGAGCATCATCTGGTCCATTCAACTCAGGACTCTGCTTTTGATGGGGTCTTTCCACAAACAGTGAGTTTAAAATGTTCTTGGGAGGTCCACACTTTCTCTTGCGGAGGGAAGAACACTGACTTGGAATCAGATAGACCTGGTTTTGAATTCAGCTCTGCCATTTCTTGGCTGTATGCTCTCGAGCAAGTTGCCTCACCTCTCTGAGCCTCAGCCTCCCTCTCTGTAAAAAAAAAAAAAATTTTTTTTGTTTTTAAAGGGATAAGTTAATGTGCCTGCTCAGAATGATGACTGGGAGGAGTAAGGCTCACCATACGATGTGCTTAGCACACAGTAAGACCTTGATAAATGTTTGCTCTTTGCCCCTTCCCTCTTCTGGAACAATGTTATTTTTGGTCCTGTCATTCTTGGGGGAGCAGCCTTCCTAGGTTCACCACCTGTGCTAGGGGTCCTGCTCACTGCTTGTTTACCCTAAGGGAACTCTTTACCCTCTGGGAGGGGACCTTGTCCTTTCAGTTTCTGGCCCCAGTTCCAGGAACTGCCCCATAAAGGCTCGGGTTTTTTTTTTTTCTCAGCTATTTCTTACATCTCCCAGAAAACATACTCTTTTATGAGCACCCGCATTGTCCCCTTCATCCGGCCTCCCTTTCCTTGGAAAGAGTTTTCCCCGAGGTTGAACCTTTGCCAGTAAGTAGTGTCTGTTGTTTGGAATCCCGATAAGATGGGATGAAGACCCACACAGAATCTGTCATCACAGATGACTTCAAAGGGGCTGATGGTCAGTGCCTTAATTAAAGGTGCGTCTGCAGGAGATGAGGCACTTACAGGTCATAAATATCAGGGACAGGCAGCATGATCCCAGCCTGATCTCAAGGTCCAGAGAAGTAGCTAACAAGTGAAGTGTGTCTCTTGATATAATCTGGGAGTTCAGACCAAGTGAGAGAGATCCAAGTGTGCAGGGGCCCTGCCCGGAGTTCCAGGACTGCCCCCTGCAGCGGGAGGGGATCAGGGCTTGAGTCCTGGCATGGTCACTTACCAGCTCTGTGATCTACAGCAATTTACCAAACCACTTTGTGCCTCAGTTGCCACTCCTATAAAATGGATATGATGATAATCAGCATTTTTTCCTGATAGTGGGGGTTTTCCTCCTTGACACACAGGATGGTCATTTCTGGTAGCAGCACCTGCTTCTCCTGGAGAGTAGCCCCTGCAAGCCCAGGCCTTGTATTTGGGAAAGGCTGGCCTTCAAATTGGGCATGTATTTATTTCAGCCCTGGCCTACAAGCATATTCATCCTCAGGCCCTCCTTTATTGTGCAGAGATGGATGCTGGACCCCTGAAGGTTCAATGGACCGATTCCAAGACTTCTATTGGAAGTGTTAAGAAACAGCTCTTCCACAGGGGTTTCAGAGATCTCCAGAGAGGGTTTGTACTCAGGGCTGCTCATGGCCATTTTGCTTCCATAAAAGGAGTACTTGACTGAGAAGAGAGCCAAAACAAAGCCATGAGATAGAGTGGAAGGCATCTGATAACATCCTTTGAACACCTGGATCCAGCTGGACCTGAACATCTCCTCAGGGTTTTTAATCACTGTTTTTTGCTAAAGCCAGTTTGGGTTGGGTTTTCTGTCCTTTGCAGTTGAAGAGTCCTTCAGTTAGTGTCATATATACAACAATAACACATTCCTCTCGAGTTGTTTGAAGATAAACCAGGAGAGGCTCTTAGCACAGTACTTGGCACACAGTAGGCACTTAATAAATTCCCCTTTCTCCAGGGCCTGCTTTTTCATTTGTCAGATGGGTGCATTAAACTGTGTTCCAATGCTTCTTAGTGGAGAGGGAGACCATAAAGGGGAAATCTGAGTAGTCTGTTAAAGTAACAGGGGAGCACTGGGGTAGGAAGAATGCTCCCCAAACATCCACATCCTAATCCCTGGACCCTGTACGTAAGTTACACTACATGGCAAAAGAACTTCAGCAGATGTGATTGATTAAGGATTTTGAGACAAAGAGATTCTCCTAGAATATACAGGTAGGTCCAACCTAACTATGCACACCCTTAAAAAAACCTGAGAATCAGGGGCGCCTGGGTGGCACAGCGGTTAAGCGTCTGCCTTCGGCTCAGGGCGTGATCCCAGCCTTATGGGATCGAGCCCCACATCAGGCTCCTCCGCTATGAGCCTGCTTCTTCCTCTCCCATTCCCCCTACTTGTGTTCCCTCTCTCGCTGGCTGTCTCTATCTCTGTTGAATAAATAAATAAAATCTTAAAAAAAAATGTATTAAAAAAAAAACAACTTGAGAATCAGGTCAGAGATGCAATGTTGTTGGCTTTGAAGATGGAGAAAGGGGGTCTTAAACCAAGAAATGTGGCAGCTTCTAAGAAGCCGGAAAAGGTGAAGAAATGGATTCCTTCTAGATCCTACAGAAAGTAAAGCAGCCCTGCTGACACTCTGATTTTAGCCCAGGGAGACCAGTGTCAAGACTCCTATCCTCCAGAACTGTAAGATAATCAATTTATGTTGTTTTTAGCCACTGAGTTTGTGGTAATTTGTTAACAGCAGTGACAGAAATTCATACACGCATTCACACATTTACTTACTCTTCATTCACTCATCATCAGCAACTATGTATCTGTTAGTAAAACAGGCCCTGTTAGTAAAATAGATTTCATTTCTGCTCGTGATCTACTGGCGACACAGAAAATACTACTCAGTTTGAAAAGCTCTGTCATGGGAAAATGAAAGCTCTACAATGGGTAATGTACATGTTGCTATGGGAACGCGAAGGAGGCACCTAACGCAGTGTCGGGGTGAGACTGATGGTGGCCAGAGAAGACTTCCTGTAGGAAGTGCTGTCTAAGCAGAGACAGGAAGGATAAGCAGAATTAACCAGAATATGAGCAGTTTTCCCTGGGGGGAGCTAAAGAGCATATGGTAGTGTATTAGTCAGAGTTCTCCAGAGAAGCAGAAGCAACAGAACATGTACATATGCACATAAAAATTTATTTTAAGGAATTGGCTCATACCATTGTGGCGGTGTGGTAAATCCAAAATCTGCAGGCTGTATACCTAGGGAAGAGTCACAGTTCAAGTCCAAAGGCCTCCTGCTGGCAGAACTTCTTCTTGCTCAGGGAAGGTCAGTCTTTATGCTAGTAAAATCTTCAACTGATTAGATGAGGCCCAACCCCCTTATGCAAGGCAATCTGCTTTACTCAAAGTCCACCCATTTAAATGTTCATCTCATCCAAAATACACCTTCACAGAAACATCCAGAACAATGTTTGACCAAACGTCTGGCCACTGTGGTCCAGCCAAATTGACACATAACACTGGCCATTATAGGGTGGGCACCAGTTTACTCCACAATATACAGACATATGAAAAATCATATTATTTTGTCTCAGTCATTTAAGGATGTCCCTCTATCCACACTCATCACATTGGCAAGCACTTCGGTCTCAGAATGTTTTTGCAGGCCACCCCTTTCTGGTTCAAAAAAGAATGAAGGATAAGGGCATTTTGGGACCACTGGGAAAGCAGTGATGGAGCCTGTTTTCTAGTCCACATGAAGGCTACTGTGGCCATTTCTCCCTCTGCTCCCCAAGACAGCTGTTTGGCCTGCTTCTCTGCTCCATCAGCCCCTCCTGGCTCCTAAGTTTTCCTTCACCACCAGCCACATGCTTGGATGTGGAAACCCTCATGAATTCACTCATGGTCTCAGGGTTATTTCCCCAGGCATTCTGCAACTTCAGGGACACTATGTCTCTTCCCTCCTTGCAAAAATGATCACCCTGAGAACCCCTCCATTTCCTTCCCTGCCCCTTCCTCCCTAATCAGATCTCAGCCCCCACCCCAGACTCCCTCCATAGACTTATAAAGTCTAGCTGAAGTCTGGTATAGGTGAGGGCCCTTCTAAAGGCCTGGCAAGTTCTTTTTGAGGCTCTGAAACACAAAAGCTCCTGGAAGTATCAGAATCCACACTCAGAATTACAAAGGGATTTGGGGGAGACAGGAGGAATTGCTAAAGGCTTGTAACTTTACTGACTCATTGGCAGGAACAAGAATTAGAAATAAATTCTTCAATGAGTGACTTTGCCACACGCACATTAGACAGAAGCACCTGCTGTGCAAAGGCCCTGGAGCAGGAGGGAAATCACAAGGAGGCAGGGGTGGGCAGAGAGAACAAGGGGAGAATGGTGAGAGATGAGGCTGGATGGTAAGCAGAGGCCAGACCACAAGGGGGCCTTCTGCCAGATAAGAAGTTTGAAAATTATCCTGAGGATGACAGGGAGACGTGAAGTACTTTAAGTGGGAAGCAACACGATCACGTTTGTGTTTTAGAAGACTCCCTTTGGCAACTGGACAGAAAGTGTTCTTGATGGGTATTATGGGCTGAATCATACCCTACTCCCAAATTCATATGCTGAAGTTGGAACCCCTAGAAATTCAGAATGTGACTGCTTTGGGAAATAGGGCCTTTCAAGAGGGAACGGAAATAAATAAAGAGGTCATTAAGGTAAAGTAAGGTCATATGGATGGGCCCTAGCAGAAGATGTCTGGTGTCCTTATAAAAAGATGAAATTGGGACACAGACACAGAGGGAGACCATGTGAAGAGACATAGCAGGAAGATGGCCATCTGCAAATCAAGGAGAGAAGCCTCAAAAGAAATCCAGCCTGCTGACACGGTCATCTCGGATGTCCAGCCTCCAGAACCACCCGGAGACACATTTCTGTGGTTTAAGCTGGCCAGTCTGTGGTGCTGTCACAGACAGCAGCCCGAGCAGATGTGTACAACAGGGTAAGTGTGGCCCCCGGGACACTGCCAGGGCAGCTGCTGTGACTCTCAGACAAGAACTCGGTCTGGGGGTGACGGGCAGACAGCCCCCAGAGGGGCTCAAAGGCCTGCAGCTGGGCGAGGCCTGAGACCAAACATATTGACTTCCCAAAACTTCTAGCTGTGTTGAGGAGGGCAGGGCCGGGGTGGTAACTGACTACATCTGGAAAACTGTTCTCTGGCCATATTCCCGCATGCTTCCACACCACGTGGTGTGGATTTGGCTGCCCTGGACCTTAAGCAGACTTCCTCAAGCCGAAACTTTTTTTCTCCTGCTTCTTGGACACGGTGGCATTCTCCAAAGCTTAGTCACACCAAGAGATTTTTATCAAGAAAGATCAGATCATTTCTCTTCCTTTGAGTGCATGATCACACCCATGGGTATACCTTGTCAATTGTTTCATGAAAACTTGGCATTTGGACACTTCTGGTGGTTTTAATTATGTCTAGATCTAGAAGCAAAACACTCACTTTTGTATTTTTATATGTAAATATTTATATATTGCAGTTTATGTAATTATATATATTGAGCTATTATTAAAGTACATGAAAATGCATACATCTCAGGTATACAGCTCGACGAATTTTTACTCGTTTAGACTGCTGTAGCCCCCCCATCCAGGTCAAGGTGTGGAACAAGTCATCTCCCCTGTGCTTTGTATTCAATAACCACCCTCCTCACCCCCAAAGTAATCACTATGACCCAAAATGTATCTGTTTTTGAACTTCTGTAATAAGCTCATGTAATCCTTAGTCCTTTGTGTGTAGTTTCTTTCACTCGATATGATGGCTCAATATGATGGCTCAATAGGATACCTTTCTGAGATTCATCCATGTTGTTGCATTTATTTGTAACCATTTTTTAAATTATTGCTAAATAGTATTCCATTGTATCACCATGCCTCTCTGTATCCAGTCTCCAGTGGATGGACAAGAGCCAACTTATTTTAAACAAAGCAAATATAGGTCATGTTAAATTTCAATGAACAGAATGTCAGGGCTGAATGGAGGAAAGCTTGAGATCATCTGTTTCAACTTATTTATTTTTTACGTGAGGCCCAGAGAAGGAAAGTGAGTAGCCCCAGGTCCCACAGCTTTGTCTGACCGGAACTAAGATACAAACCAAATCTACTTCTCTGGCCTAATTCCTCTCCATATCTCACTGAAATCTTTTAAACAAATATGGAAAAATTAATCCTTTATTTCCTAAAAGGACATATCCTTTTAGGCATGTAAGTGGCAGGGAAGTGGGAATTTGGTCTAGAGTGTGTGGGAGACCATTTTCTCCTTAAGAAGTTGACATCTTTCTTGGCAAGAGCTGAAAGATTTCCAAGCCTCTGGTGCCTGGCCTTGTCTATCTGCTGTGTTCTCCCCAGGGTCGCATCTTAGAAAGAGGTCAGGAAAAGGGCAAGGCTTGTGCGATGTGGAGGGCACAGAACTGGGGAAAGACAGCTGTGGTGTGGAGCCCCAGCCTGGCACTGAGCCTGGGGCAGACTCAGCAGTGAGAAAAGAGGAAGAGAAGGCCCCAAGTAGGTAACTCTGATTTTTTAAAAAATTTTCAGCGCCTAAGAGACCCCTATAAATAGGGTTAGCCTCAAGGGTTGGGGTATCTGGAGCAGAGGAGCGAGACCAGCTTGCTGGACAGCCCTGTGTTGGGATCCCTGCTCAGTAAGCTGTAAGGCTTTGGGTGAGTCCTTTTCCCTCTGTGGGTCTCAGTTTCTTTATCTGTGAGATGGGGAAAGCCATTCCATTGGGAAGGTCAGGACGATCCAATGACCTGTCAGTGGGAGAAAGGTGTTGAGTCCAGTTGAGTTCCTTTGTCTTTAACTAGGTGATGGTGGAGAAGTCTCCAGGCCACACCAGCTAGCTGAGCTGTGAAGTCACTGATACGACCCCATCCCGGATCCAGGGTCAGTCAGGAGCTTCTGCAGGCACCTCCACAGCTCACATCTGTGCAGCTCTGGGACAAGGAGATGATCCCAGCATCCACAATAGAAGGACATGGCTGCCATTCTTCTTGGGAAGCAAAGTGTATGTCTTGGGGTTTTGTTGGACAGTATCTGATGGACAGATACTGCTTGCCATGTGACTTGAGCAAGTGTCTTCCTCGCTCCCAGTTTCTGTTGCTTTCACTGTAAAATGGGATTAAATAACCCCCCCCTCTACTGCAAGATCATCATGAGGATTAAGTGAAGCAATGACTGCCAAAGCACTTAACACAGAACCGGGTTATGTGCAGTAGATAAAAGAACAGGTGTGCGATTCAGGCTGGGTTTGAACCCTGTCCCCACTGCTTCCTAGCTGTGTAATCCTGGAAAACCTGCTTAAGACCTTTGAGCCTCAATTTCCTCATCTGTAAATTGGGGAAAAGACTGGGACCCACTTCACACAGTGGTTGAGCAGCACCAACAGGTAACAGATGAAAAAATAAAACAGTTTGAAGCTAACGAAAGTTCTTGGATGGTAGGACAGACACCATTTGGGAGGGGTAATAATGGTTAAGGATTCTTTATTCCTTAATCTCCCTGTCTACCAATCACAGCAATATAATCGAGCTGTAATCAGGGCAATATAACTGTACTTTATACTACTCTGGCAGCATCTTTTTTATTTTTAAAATTATTCTTTCTAGAAGGGGGTGTTAAAAAGGAGACAGGCCCAAAAGGGAGTCACTTGTGCTTAACCCCACATCAGCAAACCAAGACTTAATACCCAACCTGACTGCAGTTTCAACGACCACCCTTGCCCCCAAATGTAACCTTTAGCCAGTCAACATGGAATTACCTGGTCAGCACTAGTGAGAAAAATCCATCTGATAGACCCTTTCCATTCCCCTCAGGAGGGTGACCTTGCCTGAAACAATGCATGCTTTGCTAATAATTTCCTCCGTTCACTCCCCTTCTGTCGTTAAAAACTCCTTTTTACAGCTTTGGTGGAGCTTCTTTCTAAGGATAGATGGGATGCTATCTGATTCAGGAACCACTGAATAAAGCCAATTTAATCTTTAAATTTATTCAGTTGAACTTGTTTTTTAACAGATTTGGTTGGTAGCTGTGGGATCCAAAGTGAACTTCTGATGGCATTTGGGGACAGTGAGAAATACAGGCATGGTACCCTGTAAACCCTTTTGAGATCACGGTCTTTCTTGCCATTTCTGAGAGCCATGAGTAAATCCCTCTTGGTTCTGAGCTCTGCTCTCTTTGCAGTGAGCTCCCAATCTAATTGACTTTCCAGTCCAGAGTGTAATGGGTCAACTTGCTGGCAAGCATTTCCATCTGGAACCCAAATCCCTGGCCTTTGGGTCAGTCCACAATTCCTCAGTTCCAGTCTGAAGTCCCCATTTTAAGACTGACTTTATGGAGCCAATAAAACCTTTTGGAATAATCAACCTGGTACCTTGCTCACAAGGTTCTAGCAAAATGGTCTTAAAAAGAGCTTTTATTGGGGTGCCTGGGTGGCTCAGTCAGTTAAGCGTTTGCCTTGGGCTCAGGTCGTGATCTCAGGGTCCTGGGATCGAGCCCCACATCGGGCTCCCTGCTCAGCAGACAGTCTGCTTCTCCCTCTCTCTCTGACCCTCCTCCCCACTTGTGCTCTCTCTCTCTCTGTCTCAAATGAAAAAAAAAAAAAAAGAGCTTTTATGGTCAATCACTATTCTCACTGCACTTACGATTAGGTCAAGTTTAACGCAAACAAATGTTTTACTGTGATTATTTTTTTAAAAAATCAGGGATAATTACAGGAAGAAAAATTATGTTTGTACCTTTGTAGCTATTAGATTCTAATACTGTTAATTGTCTTGAGGCTTTGTAACTTATCTTTCAACTGGACTGGATTCTGAATTCTTCTAGTTTCTTCAAATATCTGGCTATGATGCATCAAACTAACATTTCTAACTTTTTCCCACCCTTCTGATTTGGAATCACTAAGAACAAAGAAAGATAGCCCTTGAGTCTCCTTGGAAAGGACTATTCCAGGTCCTCCTCACTATCCAGACAGCAGCCAAACTTCAGGGACTTGAACCTTGAGTCCACATCTCACAGCTGAAGAAGGCTCTGTCCTGTGCAAACACTGGAGGCCTCCAACTCCAACCGACCAGCAGGAGCTGACACAGAGGTAGACGGCCTCCTGCTACGATGCCAGGTAAAGACTTCATGCTTTAAACATGAAACCCTCTGTTCCTCCCTTTCTTTCCTTTACTATACACTGGCCTGGACCCTCATGCAACTCTCCCAGGCCACTGCTGGAGAGGGGTAGCCTTTACCTCTCAGACTGCTGGATTTGTCATCAAAAACTTGTCTGTCCAGGGGCACCTGGGTGGCACAGTGGTTAAGCGTCTGCCTTCGGCTCAGGGCGTGATCCCAGAGTTATGGGATCGAGCCCCACATCAGGCTCCTCTGCTGGGAGCCTGCCTTCTTCCTCTCCCACTCCCCCTGCTTGTGTTCCCTCTCTCGCTGGCTGTCTCTATCTCTGTCAAATAAATAAATAAAATCTTAAAAAAAAAAAAAGAACTTGTCTGTCCATTAACAATGTTACCTTAGCAGGACACGGTTTGTACCTCAACAGGGACTGTCCTTGTCTGCAGTAGTTATCATTCTCCGTGGACCTATGAATGCCTAGACGGCTGGTATATAATTGGACAATGTGTCCTAGGTTATTTATCTGTGTCCCTAACTGCCCACAAACAGAGACACCTGATTGGTCGACTCTCCTGGATTTACAACACTGAGTTAGGAATTCCCAGGGGGGCATTCATACCTCAGGATTCACTTGCTTTGACAGGGCAATACTTGCCTCATTAGAAGTAAATCTCAATGAGGCTATGATTAGGAATCTCTCCTTAACTCTTGAAAATACTACAGAATCCTCTGTTAAAATAATAGCTGCCAAAAAAAATCCTGACTCTCGTCAAAGCTGTCTTGATAACAAGACAGCCCGATTACCACTTAGCTGAGCAAGGAGGTGTCTGTGCCGTGGGCAACACTACCTGCTATACCTGGAATAACACTTCTGGGGAAGTTGAAACTCAGGCACATAAGATCACTGAGCAAACCACTTGGCTTAAAATGGTGATCCCCTTCAATGAGTCTTTCTTTGACTTACTTGATTTTGATTGGTTTGGGTCTTGGGGACCATGGTTCTGAAGCACAGTCCAAACATTGGGAATTATCCTGCTCGTAATAATCATAATCATCTCCCTGGTGCATTGTATTCTCCCAAAGATGTAAGTGCCTATTTGCAGCCACTAACCACCAAGCACACAATCTCCCGAAGGCTGGAATATCAAGAAAGGAACAAAGAGAACAACTTAAGAATGGTGAACCTAAGGTCTTGCCCTGTGAATATCACAAAGATTAATCCAAAAACATCGTGACATGTGAATACCACAAAAAGGATTCACAAAAGCTTTGAGAGCTGCCGAGCAGTTAGTGGAGCTAATGCTTTAAGTTGTGATGACATCTCTCAGTTAAGCTGAGTTGGATCAGAAGGGGAAATTGTTTAAAAGACAGCAAGCCCAAAATGGAGTCAGGTGGGCTAAACCCTAAGCCAGCAAACCAGGACTTAATACCTAACCAGTTTTAAGCCCCCAGAAATGTAAACTTTGATCAGTCATCGTAGAACTGCTTGGTCAGCACCGGTGAGATAATCTGCCAAACAGACCCCCTCTGCTCCCCTTAGGAGGGCGACCTTGCCTGAAACAATGCATTCTTGGCTAATAATTTCCTCTTTCTTCCCCCTTTTCACCTTTAAAGACCTTGCCACTACTGCTTAGTGGAGCTCCTTTCTACTGCTAGATGGGATGCTGCCTGATTCATGAGCCATTGAATAAAGCCAATTTGGTCTTCAAATTTACACAGCTGAATTTTTGTTTTTTAACAGGGGCAACGTGGTAATTGGGAAGAATGGGGACGTTGGGTTCAGAATGAGTGTTGAATCCTGATTCAGTCACCTAGCAGCTGTGGGAAAATGGGCAAGCACTTCCCCTCTCTGAACATTACTTTCTTCCTCTGGAAAATGGGGGTGAGTATGCCTACCTTGATGGTTCCCCTGAGGGTGAGATGACACAGTTGGGGCCCAACCCCAGCCCGCCCTCTGGCCCAGGATCAACCTCTCAGAGTAGGGTTTCCCGGCTTGTCTTTGTGCTGTAGTTGTCATGGTAGTAAGTTTAGCTCAAGGGTATCAAGATGACTCCCTGCCTTTCACGGAATGTTGGTATTTGTTTACTGTTCTTCAGGCTCTCAGCCTGTACCCTCCACGCCTACATTCTGCACGTGGAAGAGAAGGCAAAGAAAGGCACAGCCCCAGGTTCCAGGAAACAATCAGGATTCCTGGCTCCTATGCCTTCCTCTGGCCATCTGGAAACATGGCTAATGAGGCCTTATCCATAGAAAGGCAAAAGATCTGGGCTTTGATGTCACAGACCTGGGCTTGAATCTGTCTTATTCATTTTAAACCGCACACCCTTGTGGAAGTGACTTCATTACTCAGATCCTGTGAAACAGGGATAATGATGGTCCTTCCCTTGAAGGGTTACTGAGGCACCCTGCTTGTGAGTAGTATCTTCTATTGTTGAGATAAATAAGGGACTGGTGCATGGTTTGCTGACCGAATAGTAAATTCTCCAGTGCGAGCAGAGGCAGGTCTTCTTCCCAACTCTTCACAGGCCCCGGGGAGTGTGGTAGGACCCAGGGAAGCACATGTACATTTGACAGTGTCACCTGAGTGCTTGGCACACAGTAGATGCTCTATAAATGTTAATTCCCTCTCCTTCATTTCACAGGTAACATGAAGAAGGGCCAGCACTTCTTTGGGTACCATGATCCTCATTTCCTTCTGCTCAGCCCTTTACAATGTCAGAGGGCTCAGAGTCTCCTTCAGACCCCAGGTCAGCCCTGTGGAGCCCGTTCCCACCCAGGGGAGGACACTCAGAGGGGAGGCTCTTGGTAGCTTCATCAACATGGCAGAGCTGGTATGTGATAGCTATTATATCTACTCCACCTGCTGCCCATTCATCACTCATTCACTCAACAAATACTTATTTAACACTATGTGCTCAGTGTATAAAGCAGTTAAGAGGACAGACTCTTGGGCTGTGGGGTTTATAGTCTAACTAGGAGGGAGACATGAATAGATAACTACATAAAAGTTTCTTAATTGCAAGGGTAATAAAAAGCTATGAATGGGAAGTATAGGGAGTTGCCAGAGTGTATAGGGATGACACAGCCTCCTCTGAGGGGTCAGGAAGACCTCCATGAGGAGGGTTTCAGCCTGAGTCCCCCAAGAGCAGAGTTTGAGGCAGGGACTTGTTTTTGAGGGGTTTATTTGTACAGGGGGGTGTCCTGGAGAACAGCAAGAAGGGAGAAGGGTAGTGGGACAGGGCAGGAGAAAAGCCAATATACAAAGTCGTGTTATCAAGGTTATTACTGTGGGCAACTGTGCCAGCTCCCAAGACCACTGCCCCCAAAAGGAAGGAGGAAGATCAGTCCTGTAGAAGGCCTAGCCAGCTTCACCAGTACTCCATCCATGGAAGGAGCCCAAGGGCAGCTGTCCAGCCCAGCCCAAGCTGAATGAGAGTTTGTACCCAGATGAGTCAGGCACAGGAGGTGACATTTTCCATGCAGTTTGGGAGGGCCTAGGAGAGGATGCCAGGTGGAAGGACAGATCCAAATTCACCAGCCTGTCAGAGGGGTGCCACAGCCCAGGCCCCCAGCACTTCTGCTGGTCTGAGCCCCAAAGAAGTATTTCCCAGAGCTCCTTCCTGACACCCACCCAAAGCTGCATTTCTCAGCGTCCAGCAGGGCACTTTCTCTACCCGGTGCCTCTGCTACTGATTCAGGTGGGTGTGGGGTACACTGGTGAGAAGCAGATTTGTTTCCTTCTCCTCCTCTCTGGACTTCTTGCCTCTTAGACTCTCAGAGGCTTCAGAAAGAAGGAATGGTGAGAAAAAGGTATCCTGGCCTGCTCTGGACATCTTGGGAAAGCTGTGCTGTCAGATGTTGTCCACCTCAATTCCAGGAAATCTTTACTTTCAGGGCACCAGATGGTATGCAGCTCCAGTTAGGGTGTAGTGCTTTTTTTTTTTTTTTTTTTTAGGTGTGTCACATGAATCCAACAGTCTATTCCCTGGAGTTCAGCACGGGTTAGCTGCTCCTGATAAGGGCCTTTCCAAATAGGCTGAAGGGTCTTTCTGGGGGTGTATTTTTTAACAGATGAAATCTCTAGGTTACAAGGTGTGATGCTTAAGGTCAACTCCCAGGAGTGCACTGTGAACTGCTCTACCAAAGCATGGTTATTTTTAATATAAGCAATTAGGCCTTTACGTTATTGAAATAGACTTCCTTTTATCAACTCTGGGTCAAAGGTGGTAGGGGCTCCATGCTTTGGACTGTGACTATCTCACAGGGTGAAAGTCTATGAGTTCCCGAGGGGGTGGATCTGAGATTTAGAAGGACTGATGGCAATGCTTTAGGCCAAGGTATTTGGAGGGTCCCTACAAATTTTGCCAGTTGAGTCTTAATAGTACCATGAGTGCATGCAACTAAGCTGGAGGACTGAGGGTGGTGTGCATTACAGAAGTGTGGTAAAACTGGCCAAGCAGCATAGACTTGTCAAAATGAGTTTGAGAGGGGTTCTCCAGGTAGGGATGTTCTAACAGAAGCAGTATTGGATAGTCCACAAAAGAATGTTTTGGTCTAATGAGAAATCATATAGACCATGATTAAAACATATTTATTTGTGGGAGGAGGAAGTTGTGTGAAACGCATTTGTACAAACAGGTTTCCCTGGGATGTACTTTGGACAGGTGAGGTAGGCACCTTTAATGGCCTTATTAACTTTTGCCACCAGTGCTGGTCCATGAATGCTATCATCTTGTCAGCAGACCAATGGTTTGATGCATGTACAGTGGTAAGGAGTGGGAATTTTAAAATTTTCTGGGAAGGCCAGATTGTGATTTGGTTCAAACCAGAGTTCTCTTTTTATTGGGCTGATAATTATGAGATTTCCAATATTCTTTTTTCCTCTCTGGAGCCAATTGTTGGTTATCTCTTGTCAATTTTTCCAAAGTTATCATCTGTGATAACGTTCCTTTGGACCATGACAGAGATTTAGCTACTGATTTCCCTGAGAGTGGCAGTTTTTGGTGGAAATATCACCAAGGTGGAGTCAAGTCTAGAATGCCCAGGGGCCTTAATAGCCAGAGCAGCTGACAAAAAAACAGCATTTAATAAATTTTGGACATAGACATTTTTAATTTATTCCCATAGGAGGTAAGGGCAATTTGTTGTTTCCATAATATTCCAAAGTCACGAGCTACCCCAAAGGCAGACCAACTATCAGCATAAATGCTAGTCATTTTACCCTTGGCTAAGGCACAAGCTCCAGTAAGGGCATGTGATTCTGCCTGTTGGGCTGAAGAAGCCAAAATGTAAAGGTGCTGTCTCGATGACTTCAGAACGAGCTGCAATAGTAAACCAGCACAATATTTATTCTTTTCATCCTTTTCATAAGAACCATCGATCAGTAAACCACGACAATCTGCATTGGTTAGAGGAGTTTCCTGTGACTTGGCAGAGGGATTCCAAAGGTAACCTGTCAGCATTAAGCAGTCATGAGGGGTTTCATCTGGATGCAACAGTAGCCCTTGTTTTGAGAGCAGATGCCCTAAGTATAGAACCTGAGTTTGAGCAAACAGCAATTTTTTTTTTATTTTTGGAAACTTTATGTCCCTTTAAAGCCAAGAGTTTTAACAGGTGGATGCGGTCTTCTTGTGAATACCTTTAGCAAGGGAAGCAGGGAAGCAAATCACCTACATACCTTAACAAAGTCGAACCTGCGGCAAACCTCAGATCATCCAAATTAGTCTGTAAGGTTTGTGAAAAGTAAAGACTGTGAAACCCTGGCATTATTGTCCAGGCGTATTTCTGTACTTCCCAAGTGAAAGCAAAAAGATTTTGGCTACCCTTTTCAACTGGAATACTAAAATTGCACTGCATAGATCAATTATAGGGGAAAATTTGCTTTCAATGGGCGTGGATGTTAGTAGCACATGGGGGCTAGGAACAACAAAGAGCCGAGGGATAATAATGGGATTTACTGCTCAGAGGTCCTGGGAAAACCTCCATTTTCAGCCACTGGGTTTTCTCCCAGGTAAATATGGGTATTACAGGGACTAGTGCAGGGGATATGAGGCTGTGAGCCTTGTAATCTTCTGTTGTGAGCTCGATGCCTTAAAGAGCTTCTTTATTTGTAGGGTACTGATTAATTATGAGAAGAGACTTTTGAGGGCTCTATCTGAATCTCAGTGGGGGGCACACTGTGGATTCTGTCAACATCAGTTGAGGATCTTGGCCATAAAGAGAATGGTAGCTGATCCAAAAGGAACAAATAAAAGATGTCAAAGCGTCATTTAATTCTCCTCTTTAGCTATTTTGATGACCACTATCAAATTCTAGAATTGTTTCCTCCTTTTGGAAGAAAGAAATTCTGGCAGACTCCTTTTCTAAGAAATCTCAGTCCGATAAATGACTAGCGGCAGAGGAACTGAGGAGAAAAGGATGTGTGTCTCTCAAAGGGCTTAGGGAATAATAGGTTCAGAGACAGGAACCTGTTTAGGTCTATCTGAGCCACTATTTGAGCTGTTCTAGCACTCCGAGGCAGGGGCTGCTTTACAGCAGCAGGGCTGAACACCAAGAGTGTAGCTCTGGTGTCAGTAGGAACAGAGAGCCATTCCCAATCCGGAGAGTGGTTTCTCCAAGCCTATGAAGAGGGAGGACTGGGAAGAGCCACTGTAGTTTCTCAGATCCTCCTGAATGGGAATTAGGAGGGCATTGGAAATACTGACTAGAAGGCTGAAAGTGCCTGGAGCATATACACTTCTAATAATCCTTTTTTCAAGTGTCCTGGCCCTTTGCAAAAACAGAAACTAGGGGTTTTGGGGGGGGGGGTGTCTTCATTTGCTGGAATTGAAAATTGAGAATTTCAGTGGTTTTTCTTTTAGGTGACTCATCTAGGATGCGAGCGAGCTGGTCTGCCACATTACCTAAATCTGGAGGGGGCAGTTTTCCATTGCATCCTGGCCCTTTGAACTAAAGGAGAAAGATCCCAGTACAGCTTGTTAATAAGCAAAGCGTCAAATGCCACCTGGGTAGATTCAACATCTAAAGGAAGACCATAATTTTCTTAAAAGACAATTTGGAACCAATCGTAATAGTTATGAACAGGTTCCTCAGCCTTTTGTGTGCAAGCTGGAATTCTGTTCCAATCAGCAGGCTTGGGAAAAGCTACTGAAATTTCTAGAGAGTGTTCTAGTATCTTGCCAAAAGTTAGCGGTTTCTCTAAATTCCCTTCGGGATAGTTTCCCTTCCAGCTAGTTTCATCCGATGTTTGGCCTGGCCTTCACCCATAAACATGTGAACTAACGGATATAAATCTGAGAAGCCAGGTTGGTAAGCTGGAATAACTACACTAAATTTTCAGAGAAACCTAAGGGGGTCCTCAGTCACTTTAGGAAACTCCTTAACTATGGCTTACAATTTGGCTTTAGTCCAGGGAAGGTAAGAAATTTGGGTTTTACTCAGATCCTTGGAAGACTTAACTTTAAAAAGGCAGGTTTTAATCCATTCGTGAGAGAAGGGAGCGGGGAGAGAGTCGAAGGAAAAGGGAATTTTGGCAGAGAGGACAGAGGAAAATGGCGGCAGAGGTGGGACCTGAGCACGAGGTGTCTGCACACAGAGACGACAGGGGAGGGGAAGAAAAATGGGCCTAAGAAGCTATTTTGATTCCCTCTCAATTTTTTTGTTCACCTCAGTTAATTTAGAAACAGTACTTTGCAAAGAGGAAAACTTAGAATCCTGAAAACATCTGGAAACCTCAAGGTACCATTTAAAATAAGCATATCCCATTCGGCTTCTTGTTGGTTGGTTTTGGCGCAGTGGCTGTCTAACTTAATTTTGAGCAAAACAAGTTTGGCGAGATCTCAGTTCCCCATAATGGCCATTGGTGTTCGAAATTACTTTTTGTTAAGCCAGTCCATTTAATTACATTATACATGCGCATGTGGAGGGACCATAGTTTTTAAATGTAAAACCGGCCAGGGTCCCAGAAAGGGGACGGAGGCACCACCCTCAAAGCATTTCGATGACTGGGATCCCATTTCCTAGAGTTTTTCTCTACAGCAAAGAGAATAAATTTCTAAACAGCAGTTTCGACAGGAACGGCCTGGTTCTGAAAAGGATTCAGACGGAAGGGCAAACGAGTACTCTCCGAGAAAAAAAAAAAACTAAGACCTTAAAAACACATCCTTAATAAACCCCAGAGAGCTCAAACACGAAAGAGGCTTGAGAGCCAGAAAACTTACCCTCAGACTCCAGGGTGAGCAAGAAAGCAGGGAGTTCAACTAGCTCTGCAGGTACGAGCACCGGTTTGCTCGCCAGCCTCAGAGTTGTTGGGGTCTTCTCTGGATCCTACTTCTGGTCACCAAGTAATGTTAATCTTAAAAATAAAACTGCCAGTTATTTTACCAGCAAAAATGGGTTTATTCGGGAACAGCAGAGACCTTTGCCCCGAGACAAGAAAGACCCACCAAAACCATAGGCAAGTCCGCGGAACAAAGGAGAGGGAGGCTCTTTTATAGAGGAAAACTGGAAAGTTGGGAGCGCTGCTATAAACAAAACATCCATTGGAGTAAACTGGGCTCTGGAAGTATAGTGGCTTTTCATTGGCTGAGTCGTGACTGCCTCTCATTGGCTGGGCTGTTGCCAGGGTAGGAGAAAAGCCTTTCTGCCTCCGGCTGGGATGGCAAAGCAGTGTTCCCCTGCAAGGCCCCTCTCTTCTGTTGGGTCTGCAATCCACAGGAAGAGGTAGGACGTGAGAGCGCCCCCTGCTGGCCTCCCCGCTGCATTCTAAATGAGATTTCCTTTCATTAATTTCGGTAGGGTCACCGAGGGGTAGCTCTGGAAAGCCCTTTGGTCACCAAAGACGGATCTCAAGCACAGTTATCTCTAACGGAATTCAGGAAGTCTGAGATAATTTCCACCCTTCACCTTCTCTCCCACAGCCATCCCATTTGCTAGGCAAATGTCTTCTGGCCAGGGGCCAGTGTGGGGCTGGAGGGAAGATGCCTTCAAGTAGGTGTCAGAGCTACACCTAGTCCCTTCCCAACTGACAGTGGCAGAGCAATGGTCTGGGAGTTAGACCTAGTTCCAGGGCCACCGACTCTTTGGGCCATTATTGCCAAAAGACCTAATCTGATCCAAAATGCACAATCGAAGTTCTTTTTGGGGGATGACAGCCAGCAATTAGGACCCAAGGGAGGATTTGCTGCTTCCCCACAGTCTTGCTACCAGGCTATAATGAAAGCAAATGGTGGACAGAATTCTACCCCCACAATGACATTTATTAACCAACTATTATGAGCAAATAGGCCCCAAACAGTGCATACAATGTGTTACTAAGTTCAATAAATCTGACGCAGACATAAAAATATTCCAGAGCCACATTCTGTGACTGTTAGAATCCATGTCAGACAACCAGAAACACCCTACACCAATGGCTGGATGCAGATCCACAAGGACCGGCCTGGAGTGCCCTCCTAAGGGTCTGTGGGACTCTTACACCTTGTTCATGCCAGGGAGGGAGCATTTCTAAAACGTTTTAGCCAGGCTATGTCTTCTGAATCTCATCAATTTCATCAACAAGTGCCTGTTTCTAGCATCCATTAAGCTGGCTAACAAGCCACTGATTTCACCTCTGAAAATCTATTTATTTTTAACAGTCATTATGCTAATCAGCAAAACCTCTAGTGTTGATCAACATCAAGGATAAACGAAGCTCTTGTCCTAGTGCCTTCTGGAGCCAGTGAGGCCTTCCTGAAGAGGACGCCAGCTGGCCACCTCTGGACTGTGAATTCCAGAATAAGCAACTGACAATTCCCGTGGAATTGTAGCTTGAACAGGAACTCAGGCTTACATCACATTATGCTCTTTGAAGTGTGTTAGATTCAATGTCCAACATAGGGGTAGTAACCTTCCCACAGTCAACCTTCCCCCACTGGGTCTTAGTGTCCCCATCTCTAGAGTGACTGGTGCCCCATGCCTTTGGCACAGGCTCCTCTTTGAAGGTGGAGTCTTGGCAAGCCTGTTCCAAGCTCCCTGTGGACAAGGCTGATCATTTTCCAATGCCTTGCTTTTTTTCCCCAGAGATATAATTGACATATAGCATATTAGTTTCAAGTGTACAACATAATGATTTGATATTTGTATATATATGTGAAATGATCACCACAATGTCTAGTTAACATCCATCACCATACATGGTTACAAATTTTTTTCTTGTGATGAGAACTTTTAAAGTTTACTTTTAGTAACTTTCAAATATACAATAAAGTATTATTAACTATAGTCACCATGCTATGCATTCACATCTCCTATATCCTATAACTGGAAGTATATTCCTTTTGACCCCCTTCACCTATTCCCCCACCCCCATCCCCTACCCCCTATCTCTGGCAACCATCAATCTGTTCTCTTTATCTATGACTTTGTTTTGTTTTTGTTTGTTTTAGATTCCGCATATAGGGGTGCCTGGGTGGCTCAGTCACTTTAAGCATCTGCCTTCGGCTCAGGTTGGGATCCTGGGGTTCTGGGATCGAGTCCTGCATTTGGCTCCCTGCTCAGCTGGAAGCCTGCTTCTTCCTCTCCCTCTGCTTGCAGCTCCCCTGCTTGTGCTCTTTCTTCTGTCAAATAAAATCTCTAAAAAAAAGAAAAGATTCCACATATAAGTGGGATCATATAGTATTTAACTTTCTCTGTCTGGTCTATTTCATATAGCAGGATGCCCTCGAGATCCATCCATGTTGTCACAAATGGCAAGATTTCCCTCTTTTTTATGGCTGAATAGTATTCCATTATACATATGTACCACATTTTATTTATCCATCCATCACCAGACACTGGGTTGCTTCTATATCTTGGCTATTGTAAATAATTCTGCTGTGAACATGGGGGTGCAGATATCTTTTTGAATTCATGTTTCCATTTTCTTCCAATAAATACCCAGAAGTGGAATTGCAGGATCCTATGGTAATCTATTTTTAATTTTTTGCGAACCTCCATACTGTCTTCCACAATGGTTGCACCCGTTTGCATTCCCACCAACAATGAATAAGGTTCCCTTTCCTTCTCATTCTCTCCAGTGCTTGTTATCTTTTGTCTTTTGAAAATAGCCATGCTAACATGTGTGAGGTGATATCTCATTGTGCTTTTGATTTGCATTTCCCTGATGATGACTGACATTGAGCACCTTTCCATGCACCTGTTGGCCATCTATAGGTCTTCTTTGGAAAAATGTCTGTTCAGATCCCCTGCCTATTTTTCTAATCAGATTTTTTTGTTGTTGTTAACACCTTTTGTTTTGGCAAATCAGTCCTGCCTCCTTGTTGGGCCTCCCTTTGTTGAGAGGTTGTAGTTGCTCACCCCAAGGCCCCAATCCCACTGTACTTACCCCTAGGAAAATGTGCCTGTTTTTCAGTGGTGGAAACAATCCTTATTTCCAGTCTTTTATTTGTTCATTAACAACTTTTTGGCTATTTTCCATGCATCAGTGACTGCATTCGTTTTAATTTTCTGTCTTCCCTGCTAGACCACAAGCTGAGCCCCCTGTGCCTAGCACAGTGTTGGCATTCAGGAAATCCTGAATGAGTGTATGAATGAATAACAAGAAAGGAGAAGGAGGTTTGTGGCTGGTGAGATGCCAGCTCTGCCTGTCCGTGAGGTTTCCTCCGCCCCTCCAGCTCAATGTCTCTCCTAGGCTGGTGGTGAGCCTTGAGAGAGAAGCTGAATTAAGTGCCGAGCTCCCTTCACCGCCTGAGCGCTTGGTAGAGCTGTGCCAATTAGCTGATCGCCAGAGCACGAGGGTTCTTTTCCTTGCCTGACTCACTTGGGAGCAGGTGGTTGTGATTCTGAAAGGCTAAGGCCTGGTGAGTGTTCGTGGACGGAGGGAGACAGAGGAGTAGGACACAGAGCAGCAGACAGAGAGACACAGACAGGGCCAATTATATGTGCTGAGATCTCACTCTGCTCCAGCCATGCCGGGGCGCCCCCAAGGTGTAGTGCTGAAGAAGACAAAGTCATGCCCCGCCCCCATGGAGGGAGTCTAGAGCAGGGTCTGCAAACTCCAGCCCTCAGGCCCAGTCTGGCCCACCTCACATTCTTGGAAACAAAGTTTTATTGGAATACTGCCTTACTAATTCATTTGAGTAGTGTTTTTGGCTGCTTTTGCCCAGCGGCAGAGCTGGATCATGGTAGCAGGGACTGTATATAGCCCCCCAAATGTAACATACTAGCCATCTGGCTCTTTACAGAAAAGTTTGCCAGGTGGAATCATATATGTGACTTAGGGTTCACTTGCCTCCTAAGAACAGAGCTGTCGGGGCACCTGGGTGACTCAGTCGGTTATGTAGCTGCCTTCGATTCAGGTCATGATCTCAGGGTCCTGGGATTGAGTCCTGCAACAGGCTCCTTGCTCAGCGGGGAGCCTGTTTCTCCCTCTGCCTTCCACTCCCCCTGCTTTTACTCTCTCTTGCTCTCTCTCTAGCAAATAAATAAATAAAATATATATATAAAAAAAGAGAAAATAGAGCTGCCATTCCTCCTGCCATCCCTGACCTCTAAGAGCACATGCACTGAAGCATGTGGACAGGTAGCGGTGTAGGACAAGGATGGATACACATTTTATGTGTGTGGTGGGTGAGGGGGTGGGGATTTAAAGTTTACATAATTTGGGAGACCCTGTTTAAGTAAAAGATTTCAAAATGATCAATACAAATTTAGGTACCCATGTGAATATTTATTTGGAATTAAGAAAGAAATCTCAATGTTACAAATTTTTAAAAAACCAACAAATACCAGAAACATCACAGAACCTAGAAAAATAACATGTATTAATTAATTTCCGGATACTTTCTGAAATGGATTTTCTACTTTTTTTCTTTTTGGCTGTACACTGCTGGTTGGCAATTCATTTTTGACTAGATGTCGATGAGAACTGAATCCAATTATAATACTACATGTCTGATGATGAGAGGAGAATCCCACTTCCACTTCCAAGCCTAACCTCCAGCTCCGCACATGTCCAATCTCGTTTCTCTTGTTACCCACCTATCGCCAGCATGGAAGGCACCAGGGCACACACAGCTCTTTCAGCACAACCGCACGTCTCACTCCTTCATGCTGTGAGCCAAGGCAGCAGCATGATTTCTGGAAGCCATCGCTATGCCAGCATGCTTAATAATAAACTGTCGATGGAAGGGAAGGCGAACCCCATGCGTATCCCCACTGGTCCCAAACTAAAGGTGTCCCCAACTCAATGTCCCCAAAACGCTACCTGTCGTGTGATCAAGGGGGTTCAAGAAGAAAGAGCTAGTAGTTTTAACCAATTGTTGCTAGAATGTGCTACTTTCCTGAATGTCCATCAACTGATGAATGGATAAACCCAATGTGGCATATCCACACAATGGGATATTATTCAGTCATAAAACGAATGAAGGGCTGACACAGGCTGCAACGTGGATGGACCCTGAAACCCTACGCTAAGTGAAAGAAACCAGACACGCAAAGGCCATATATTGTCAGATTCCATTTATATGAACCGTCCAGAGTAGGCCAATCTATAGAGTAGATGAGTGGTTGCCTGGGGCTGGGGGCAGGGAGATGGGGAAGTGACAGCTAATGGGTATGGGGTTTCTTTTTGGGGTGATGAAAAAGTTCTGGAATAAGATAGTGGTGATGGGTATACAACTCTGTGAATATGGTAAAAAAAAAAAAAAACAAAAACAAAAACCAACGACCCAGAATTGTATACTTTAAGTGGGTACATCTTATGGTACATGAATTATATCCAAGCTATCATTTAAAGAAGAATATTACTTTTACAAATTTTACAAAGCCATACGACTAGCTAAACACATTGCTAGGATCCCCTCCTAGGGCCTAAAAGGCCAGTGCACCACATGACGAAATCCTTTGTGGTATATGTATCAGTTATCCGTTGCCATAATAAATCTGTATGGCAAACAACCACAAAACCTCAGCAGGTGTTCTGTGTTTATAGGTACATGTGTATTGTATGTGAATATAAGTGTGTCCGGGCCTAAGTGTGTGTGCATGCGAGGCTGCTGTGTGTGTATACTTTCTTTGAGTGTGTATACACATGCTACATGCATGGGCGTGTTTTGGAAGCTTTCCTGCTTGTGTGTCTGTGCAAATGTGAGCTTTCCCAGATGGGTGCCAAGCACAGTGGGCTGCGGATAGTGCCAAGTCAATGCATGTGACCCCAACCCCCAACCCCAATGCCGATGGGATTCTGGAGTCTCTGTGTCCTTGCCTGTCACTTCTTAAGAAGGACAAGAGCACAGGCTTTGAAATCTGGAAGGCTGGATTCAAATACCAGCTCTGCCACTGACTAGCTTGGCAAGTGACTCCAGCCCCAGTTTCCTGATCTGTAAAATGGGAACACCATTTGCTAGTTACCTTTTGAGGACCCCCACAAGTTAATGCTTGTTGAAAGGGCACTGTCACAGGCACGGTGCTATAGTTGTGTTAATTATAAGGATCCTGGGGGAGTGATTTCCCTTCCCACTCCATGTTCCAAAGGCTTGACCCTTTCCAGATGCAGAAACTGGAGGTGGCTCTGCTTCTCTTAATGTGCTGCCATGGCAACCACCGCTTCCCGCTCTTCTGCCAGCAGTGTGGGCTGAGCCTCTGTCGCCCCCTCACCACCAGCTGGAGGTGGCAGAGGAGCCGGGTCACCGGAAGTCCCTTCCTTTTGGAAGCAAGTCCTGGAAGGATGCAGGGAGCTAGTTATCTGTCCTTGGGGCTTCTTCTCTGCTCCTTTCACTATGCCTCTTCCAACAGTAGCTTGGTTTGGTGTCGGAGCAGCATCTTCAAAATTTAGCACACTCAAAATCACCTGTGCAAAACGCATCGTCAAAAATACACACACCTGTGCCCCATCCCAGAGAGTCTGAGCCAGTGGGTCTAACTGCACCTGCATTTTTAATTGGCTCCCAGGAGCTGTAACCGGAGAAACTCTGCATCCTCAGTGCAGGGTGCTGGGCAGCCCACCGGCTCCAGCTGCTGCCCCCACCACCGAGCCTGTCCTTTCATCCATTCCTTCACTGATGCATCAATTCACTTATCCACTCATCAGTTTCTTCACTCACTCATTCAATTATTCACGCCTCCACTCACACTTAAATAACCATTCCCTCATTTATTTACTGATTTATTTAAACAAACATTTATTAATGCCTTCAGCTCTGGGAGACGGAGAGAGAATTAAAGATGCAGTCCCTGCAGCCCGGCGGGAGGTTCCAGGGCAGTGTTTTTCAGACTGTAGCGAAATGAATTTAATGGGTTGACTGGCACGTTTTAAAAAATGAAACAGAATAGACTGTAATTGAAAATATTAGTGTGCATAGCAGGTAGCAAGGGAGAATAGTGTTTCAGAAGCTCTTGCATCCAGTGTGTGTGATGGTGGGTATTGGATTTTGATGTGAAATGTATTTTCTGGTGGGGGGTGGAGGCCATGGAAAAAACGCCAACACTACATGGTGGGTGTTATGGCGGGATGTGGTGGGGTGGCAGGCAGGGCTCAGTGCCTCTGCCGGGGTGACATGGGGGAGGCTTCCCACAAAAGGTGGGTGAACCGTGTGAGCAGGAGTTTTTTCCATAAAGGAAGAGGAAAGGGATTGCAGGGAGAGGGAACAGCATGCCCCAAAGCACAGAGGCAAAGAAAAGTAAAGAGAAGAGCCACACCACCAGGGAGCCTGGAGCATGGAATGTGTGGCTGGAAATGGTAGGAGATCAGGCTGGAGAGTAAGAGAAGGCTGGATCCCAAAGGGTCTGAATGCCAGGAAAAGCACTTGGGTGTTGTTGTTGTTGTTGTTTTTATGATACCATCTGGGGCCACTGGAGAGAAGTCAGGGAAGGGATGTGCTCGGAGTGGCCCGTTAGAGAGACCACACAGGCAAGACCGGGGCAGGGAGGCCGTGAGAAACGGTTGCAATCAGAGCCGGGAAGCGGTCTGTGGTTGGAGTTGAGAGATAAGGCTATGCTTGCAATGTAGTTTAGGGGGTAAGATGCACAGGAAGTGATGACTGGACACAGGAAGGGGGCATTTGGAGAGTCCACAAAGATGCCTGGGTTCCCGATGTGAGAAGCTGGGTGGATGGGGAAGCCATTTACTCAAACAGGCCCCTTGATTCTGCTCTTTTTAAGGGTCCCCACCTGATGTCAGCACAGACTCAGTGGGAGTTCTATAACTTTATAGTATTTTAAAATATTACAATAGTAGAAAACAATAATTGTAGTGTGGGGTCCATTGCCAATCTAACTTCCCCCATTCTAAGTATCTGGAGGATGACACTTCCCCTCCTGCTCTGTGATGGCTAATTTAATGGATCAACTTGACTAAGCCATGGGGTGCCTGGATATCTGGCTAAATATTATTTCTGGGTGTCTGTGAGGGTGTTTCCAGAAGACATTCGCACTTGAACTGATAGACAAGGTAAAGAAGATCCCACTCACTATTGGAGGTAGACATCACCCAATCTGTTAAAGGCTTGACTAGAACAAAAAGGCAGAAGAAGAGAGAATTCTCTCTCTGCCTGACTGTTGAGCTGGAAAGATGTCCTTCTCCTGCCTTCAGCCTGGGACTTACACCATCAGCTCTTTGGTCAGCCAGCATTCAGACTCAGACGAGACCCCCACCACCAGCTCTCCTGGGTCTCCAGCGTGCAGACGGCAGGCTGTGGGTCTTCTCAGCCTCCATAACAGCATAAGCCAATCCCTATAATAAATCTCCTTATGTATATAGACACAGAGAGATATATAAATGGAAACATAGATAGATGGAGATATCTATGTACCTCCTGTTGGTTCTGTTTCTCTGAAGAATCCTGACTAATAAAGCCCTGGGCATGGGTTTGTGACTAATTCTGACCCCTGAAATGTGAGAGGAAGGAATGACGCCCATTTCTAGTCAGAAGCCTCTAGTTGCTACTGCAGCTGTTCGGCTTTTCACCTTTCTCTTCCCCTGGCTTGATGGACCCTGAAGCCTTCTGTCAAAGCATCAGCATCATAGCTTGGGGGCACTGAAATCAGCTGGATCTCTAAGTGAAGGACACCCTACCCCACGGGGGCCAACTCTTTGCTGGACGTGTAATGTGAGTAAGAAATATATCTTTGTTGCTCTAAGCAGTGGGGACGTGGGGTTATTGTTTACCCAGCACTACAATTATTGTTTATTCTGACTGGTATGAACACCCCCCCCACCACCACCAATTGAGCATCTCCTACGCACCAGGCTCTTTCTTCACAGAGTAGCTGGAAGGACCCTGTTGCTACATAAGAGTCACGGCACTCCACTGTTGAAAACTTTCTTGGCTTCCCATCTCATCCATAGTGAAAGCCCAATTCCTTCCACGATGACTGGGAAAGCCCTTTATTTTCTGGAGCTCTGCTCAGACCCTGCGTCCTCTGACTCCCCCTCCTAGCTTACGCCACTCCCGTCCTGTCAGCCTCCTTGCTATCCCCAACCCACCAAGCATGCTCTCTGCTCAGGGCCTTTCCCTAGCTATTCCTTCTGGAATGCCCGGAATGCTATGGCCCTGTGTTTCCTTATGGTTTGCCACCTCACCTGTCCTTAGCTCAAATGTCACTTTTTCAGCAAAGTATTCCTCAGCTCCGCACAGGAATTGTTGGACCCCCTGAATACACATTTTCCACTTGCCTTCTCTGCTTTATTATTGTTTTTCCTTATCACCTTTCCTGGAGTTAATGTTTGACTTATTTCTCTTCTTTGCTGGCATCTCCCCCCTGGAATAGGGTCTCCCCTAGGGCAGGGACTTTTGTCAGCTTTGAGGCCTGCTGAATCCCAAGGGCCTGGCATAGAATAGAATGAATGAATACATGAGCTCCTTGAATCTTCCCAACGACCTGTAAGGGATCGTTAGACCATTACCCCAGAAGGAAGCAGAGATCCAGCGTCTGGCCAGAGGTCACTCAGCTTCAGTGACCCACAGGGCTGACATTCTGAAGTGGGCCTGTGTCTCTCACACACAGCGCGTGGGCAATACTGTGATACTGTAGGAGGCCTTCCATCTTCATTTGAAGCTCCCCGCCTAGTCTCACTTCAGGCGGATCCGATGTCCCCGGGGTCCTTCCGCCCCTCCCGCGTGCAGCCTGGGGAGACCAGCTTGTGAGGGGCGGGCTGCGGGCTCCCCCGCGGGCTGGCGCGTCTGGGTCGGGCAGCAGCGCCACCTGCTGGACACCCGCGTCCGTCTGCGCTTTCTGTTACTACCTGATGGTGGGGAGGGAAGCACCGGGCTCGCGCTCTGGGACAGAGCCTTGAGGCCCTCAGAGAGTCGAAGTATTTGGGCCGCCTGGGTGGCTCAGCGGGTTAAGCATCTGACTCTGCTCAGTCATGATCTCAGAATCAGGATCTCAGGGTCATGAGATCAATGGAGCGTGCTTGGGATTCTCTCTCTCCCTCTCTGTCTGCCCCTCCCTGCTTGCGCTCTCTCTCTCTAAAAAAAAAAAAAAAAAAAAAAAAAAAAAGAATAAAAGAATAAATAAATAAAAACAAAACAAAAAAAAAAGAGTTGAAGTACTTGCCTGCAGGGTGTGAACTGAGAAGTTCTATGTCCTCACTTACTCATGGTGTGGTTAAGAGCTTCAAGGCTAGGGGCGCCTGGGTGGCTCAGTCGTTAAGCGTCTGCCTTCAGCTCAGGGCGTGATCCTGGCATTCTGGGATCGAGCCCCATATCAGGCTTCTCTGCTAGGAGCCTGCTTCTTCCTCTCCCACTCCCCCTGCTTGTGTTCCCTCTCTCACTGGCTGTCTCTCTCTCTGTCAAATGAAATCTTTAAAAAAAAAAAAAAAAAAAAAGAGCTTCAGGGCTAGGCTCCAACAGACCTGGATTCAATTTCTGACTGGACCACTTCCTGATAGGGTGACCCTGAGCACCCCTGCCCCGTGCCTCAGATGCCTCATCTATAAAATGGATATAATCATAGCACCTACCTCATAGGGGTGTGGTGAGGATCAAGCCAGGACACCCAAATACCACCTCCTCAGAGAGGCCTTCCCGGGTTCCACCCCCCATCTCCATCCAAGACATTCTTCATCCTTTTACATTGCCTTGTTTTTTCTTTAGAGCACTGTCAAATGACAAAACGGAAACAATTTAGTAATGATGTCCTTTTGATGTCCTTTATTTAAGGGAAAACAATCCACGGATTGGGGGAGGACAGGGCCTCACAAGCCGTGGAGCACTGTTCTGGGAGGATTGTGGCCAAGTGTGAGTTTTAGAGAACTTCGGAAGAGGCAAAGCAGAAACGGCATGATTGCCTACGAGACGGGGGATTTTCTTAGAAGACTAGTGGGTCCTATTTTCCAGGGAAAGGCGAGCTAGCGAAAGCTGAGTTGGAGGATTTGATGGGTGCATGTTAGACTTTCTTGGTAGGGTGTCCTGCAAACGCAGGCCAACTCAGGTTCACATTTGCCATGTGGACCATGCCGCTGGGGCAGCCTCGGTATCGAGGGTCCCCATACACGAATTTACTTCTTCGGCACATAGCAGCATTGGGCACTCTCATAGTCCTTGTATGCTATCTTTCCCACAAAATGCCAGCTCTCTCATGGTAGGGACTTTGCTCACTGCTATTCTGCAAGAGCCTCCAGCACTGCGGGATACATCCTAATAAAAATACGTCTGAGTTGAAGACCGTGTTGCAGGATGACTGACACGTACCACGTCCTCAGTAACTATTCCTGTTATTGCGATTATGCGTTCCTTTGTTCATCTGCTCTGCTCTTAGTTTATTCACTCACATATATTTCTTTTTTTAAATTATTGTGGTAAAATACACATGACACAAAATTCACCATTTTTACCATTTTAAAGTGTGCAGTTCTAATGCAGTAGGTCCATTCACACTGTTGTACAACCATCCCCACCATATCTTTCCAGAACTTTTTCACCTTCCCAAATGGAAACTCTGTCCCCATGAAAGACTAACTCTCTGTTCCCCTCCCCCAGCCCCTGGCGGCCACCATCCCACTTTCTGTTCTTACAATGTGACTGCTCTAGGGACCTCATATAAGTGGAATCATATGGCATTTATCTTTCAGCTGTATGTATTTCTTGAGCTCCTGCTACCTACACAGGGAGTAGTTCTTGCAGTGCTGAAGTGTGTATTGAATGAGATCGGTGCAGGTGAAGCCCCTAGCACAGGGCCAGTCACAAAGGAAGAGCCCACATAAAATTGGCCCAGTCCCCGCCGCACGCTCCTCCCTGAGCTGTGAACTGCCGAGCTGCCTGGTGGAGGCAGTGCTCCCACGCTGGGCAGGGAATGCTAGCTGCGGCCTCTGTTCCCTCTGTGGCTGCTGTACTCAGCACAGACACCAGGTGGCAGCCTCGGGCCGTGAAGAAGCAGGCTGCTGGGGGAAGAGGGAGCCTGTCCGAGATGCCACCAGCAGCAGGAAGTAATTGAGAAGAAGGATTCAGGGGGTGGGATAGAGGGGCCTACATCCTTCAGGGTTTGAATCCTGTACAGAAAGCAAAGCCCCCAACAAGGAGGAGGAGAGGAAGGGGCGGCACACTGCAAGGGAAAGAGCGTGGGGTTGGTGTGGAGAAGCATGGGCTTCAGCCCAGCTCAGGTGCTTTTCTGCTGTGTGGCACTGGGTGAGTGTCTTCACCTCTCTGAGCTTGCTCTCCCAAATCTGTAAAATGGGTCTTCTGATAGACTCTCTGCAGGGTTGTCAGAAAGATTAAGTGAAAAGGCGTGCTAGAGTTTCTGGCACACAGCAAGTACCCCATGTTTATTGGCATTTACTGGTCTTCATTGACGGAGGAATGGTCCCCTCTGGGACCATTACAGAACTAGGAGGTGAGGGGAATCTTTATTTCCCCTCATGCCATTAAATAAAGGCCACTCCAGTTCCTACTTCCCAAGTGCTCACTGCCTGCTCACGTCATAGCCTGGAACCTTGGGGTCCTTCTGCCCGCTTCTCAGCCCCAGCTGCTTCCACCAGTCCTTTTGTCTTCCCGGTGGGAGTGCCAGGCAGGGGTTGTCATATTCCCCTTCCAGGGATCCCTCCCCAACCTCAGAAGCTAGTTTGTGTTGCCCACGAGGAGTCTGATTTGAGAAGCCAGACACGAGAAGTCACACATTGTATGATTCCATTTCTATGAAATGTCCTTTACAGAAAGTAGGTTAGTGGTTGCCAGGGGCTGGGGGAGGGGAGGATGGTGAGAAGCTGCTTCCTGGGGTTTTATTTGGGGTGATGAGATATTTTAGAACCAGATAGATGTGATAGTTGTACAACATCGTGAATGTACTAAACACCGCTGAATTGCTCACTTTAAAATGGCGAATTTCATGGTATATGAATTTTACCTCAATTAGTAAAAAAGAAGCCTTGTTTAAGAATATGTTAATACTGTTGTCATGACCGCTGAAAATAAGAGCTGAGGGTGGGCACAGAGCCTTCTAAACCTTGATATTCAAGACTGGAGTTTTTCTCCCTCTAACGATAGAGGAAGGACCAGCGTCCAACCGTCTATGTGTCCACTAGCCTTCCAATTATCCATCTGTCCAACCATTCACCCCCTCATCCACTATTGACTTATTAATCTATCCTTCCTTTATTCATCTCCCAATATATCATTCCTTCTTTCCATTCCCCTACTTATCTATTCACCCATCTGTCTATTCATCCATCCATTTATCCACCCATCCATCCATCCATCCATCCATCCATCCATCCATCCATCTATCCATCCATCCACCCAGGCTTCTATCCATCCATCCGGCAGACCCTTTAGCATCTTCTCTGTCCCAGGGACCTCCATTTCAGTAATAAGCAACTCCAACCTCATCCCCATCCTTGAAGTTCCCTAAGTCCAATGGAGACACACTTTTAAAGTAATTACAACAGGGTATGGTAAATGCTCAATGAGGGAAGCTTAGAAGGCTGTGGAAACCTTTGGCAGTGGACTTTAGGGAGCGTTGGGAAGGGTTTCTTCAAGGAAGCAGTGTAGCAGTTTTGGTGGTGGGGGTGAAGGGAGGGAGTAGGAGGGTAGCTCTTTGCAGAGGGAACTGCACGGTCAAATGCAGAGGTGAGAGTGCATGGCACAAAGCCATGTTCAGTATTGTCTGAGCTTAGCAGGTGAAGTGGGAAGGGCAGTGGCCAGTCAGGATGGAAGGGCCAGACCAGAGGGAAAGAAGAGTTCGGACATGACTCAGAGGGCAGTGGGAACGTTGGAGGGTTTTGACAACAGAGTGACAAGATCAGATCAGACCCACATTTAGACAGACCCCTCTGCTGTAGCACAGAGGCTGGATTGGTGGGAGCAGGCCTGGAGGAGGGGGTGGGCAGGAAGCGTGGTGGTAGTCTCAACGACGGAGCCTTGGGCTGCTAGTGTTTCTGTGGAAGTGAGAGGAACGAGAGGGTCCGGCAAGGTAGGCCTTCTCACTTGCCTCCTCCCATCCCCTGCTCCTGCCCCCACTGCCCTCAGCAGGGCCCCCTTCCAGCTCCTTTGGGCTCAGCCTGCTGTGCCACTGCTGGAATCTGGTGCAATGGGGGGCCTCATGCTTCATCACTTTATGTTAGGCTGTGGTTGAGGGTTTGGGGCTCTGCCTTTGGCTGCTGCGTGGGCTCTGGGCTGCGGCAAGAGGCAGAGAGTAGAGGAGGAAGAAGGAGCCCCTTCTGGGCAGGGGACCAGGAACTACAGGGGACAGGCCCTTCTCCTGGTGCCCCTTCTCTCCCATCTCACCCAGGGACCCCTCCCAGGGACTGTTCTTACACTACTGCAGCCCTGGGAAGGGACAGGGATCCCATCTTACAGATGAGGAAATGGAGGCACAGAGAGGCCCAAGTGACTTGCCCAAAGGCACGTACCTAGAAAGCAGCCACACTGTTGCCTGAACGCAAGTCTGCCTGGCCCCTGAGCCCCCGGCCTTCAACTCTGATAGCCGCTCCCCTAACAGGCACCAGTTTTTTAAAAAAATAGCGGCTAAGCACTACTTACATCTATGTTTCCACATGCACACATCCACACTGAGAAACAGAGTAAGATGATGCCCATAGGGCCTGGGTCTGAATCCTGCTCCCTCCTTACTAGGGGAGCTGTGTGAACTTGGGCAAGTTACCTACCTTCTCTGTGCCTCTGCGTTTGCATCCAAGAGACCTCATGAAAATGGCACCACATGGGATACTGGGACAGATCAATGAGTTAACCTGTTTCAATGTAGTGTTTTAATAAGAGCTAACATTATTGAGTGAGAGCCATACGCCAAGCACTGCTCTTACACAGGACACATATTTACAGTTTTATTCTCTGTGAGACAGGCCTCACTAATTATCCCTATTTTACAGTTGGGAAAACTGAGGTTCAGAGAAGTGAATTAAATTGCTCTTAACCACACAGCTCACGAGTAGCAGAGGTAGGATTCACACTCACACAGGCTGAGCCCCAAAGTCTGTGCTCCTACTGATACACCCCCAGGGACAACAGTTACATTCAATAAAGTTGGCTGCAATAACTGGGGCCCCCGCCATCCACCATGTCCGGTGCCCCTCCAGTTCAGCTGACAGGCCTCTGGGAAGTTGGCTCAAGAGAAGTCACAACCCCAAGCATTGTCCTTCCCCCCCTTCATTCTGTCTGAACAGACACTGAGAAGCCAGGCTGGCCCAGCAAGTCAGAGGAGTAAGAAAGCCTGGAGACCCAGAGCTCTTCATGGCCAAGTTCAAAGCTCTGTTCCCAGTGTGGCTTGCTCCTGCCTGGTTCCCACCTCCCTCACCACTCGTCAGAATGTCAGCAATAGTCCCATCTCTGGGGATGGACTCTCTGGTGGTGGTGGTGGGGGGGTGCGGAGGGATGGTCCTGGCTTCTGAGCTCAGCCCCCTTTCCTTGCTGTGGTGAGAAGATCCCAGCGCTGCTAGGGGATCAGGAGAGAACTGCAGGGACAGGAGGGTGGCTCCCTCCCCACACACCCCTGCTCCCTCTGGCACCCACCCCTGTCTGCTCTGCCCTCCTGGCCAACTGTACTTTCATCAGAAAGGGATTTTTAGGGCCGCCTGGATCCTCACTTTAATTAAAAGGAAATGTCCTCCTGGAGTTGTTGGGCTGTTTTTCCTTTTCTTCATCAGAACATTTGCTCAGCCTCTGAGCCGGAGCCTGGTGCCCGGTTAATTGAAAGTTACAGATGATCAAGGACATGGCCCCCTTGGGAGGGAATGAAGAGAGACACAAGCTGGTGCTGGCTCTCCGCATTTCCTGTGGGAGGGAGCAGCCATGCCCCAGGCTGGTGAGCAGGAGGCAGGCAGGGGTCTGGAGTGGCGCCTCTTCCGTCAGAGCACCCTCCCCCCAAGCCACTGCTGACCCCATGCAAACTCCAGATGCCAAAGACATCCAACTTCTAAACAACTCATGTGCTCACTTTCTACAGAAAAATGACAAAATAGAGCAAAATGAAGAGCCCAGAGTGTTCCAGTCCTCCCGCCAGCTGGAGACAACTCAGGCTAACACCTGAGTGTGTACAGCCTTCTGGAACTTTCTAACACTGCATACACAAATGATTTTATTGCCTTCTCCCCTTGATCATTATATAAGTGATAGATGTTTATTGTAAACAGCTTAGAAAAAAGTTTTAAAAGCACAGAAGTTTTAACGGTCTACCTATAATGTCACACTGAGAGACGGTGCATAGAGAAGTAGGGGATAGAAGGCGCGGGTCTGGGTGTGGGCTCTGCAGCTGGACAGTCCTGGCCTTGGCTAGGAGCTTAATTTCCTGTGCCTCACTGATTCTATCTGTGGAATGGGAATACAATACAACAGTGGCTATCTCAGGGGCTGTTATGAGGAGGAATGAGGTCATTATGTATCCTGTCCAGCCTGTTCAATGAATTTAGCCAGTATTACTGCATAAGTATCAACCCCTGGGGAGGTTTCCTTCCATGCAGATGCTGATACAGCACACTGTGAATGATATTATGTACACATAATTTTGTATCCTATTTATTTTTCCTCATCGCTGAATTTTGGATATTTTTTAAAAATGACATCTACTTCTCTTTTCTAACATCACCTTCAAGGGCTGAGTCTTGTTTCATAGGCCGTGGGTGCCGTGGTTTATCCCACTAACGCCACTTTTGAATTTCTCCGTGAATTCCTCTTTTTTGCTGCAATTCTGCCCTGCATTTCTGAGTATCTCCTAAGAAAGAGATTTCTAGAAGTTGCAGTGCTGAGTCAAAGGGAATAAATATTCTTACTATGTTTCTTACCATATATTATTACCAAATTATGTCCAGAAAGATTTTTAAAAATCAGTTTAGGTATCTGTCCAACATGCATGAATGTGTTTCTTTTCCTTGCTGATACCGCCGTCTATGATTTTTTAAAGTTTTGTGGGTTTAATGGGTGAGGAAGATCGCTCTAGTTTCTTTAGTTACTGGGTGAAAGAAGGAGTATTTTGGAACTTGATGAGTACTTGGTAGTTGGAAAAGCAAGTTTCTCATCTCTTTGCATACCTATAAACTGAGGATAACAGTGTCTATCTCATAGGTCGTTGTGAAGACTAAAAGAGCGTGTACATATCAAGGTTTTAGAGCCCTTCTCAATAAATGCCAAATAGCCCCCAGAGTGCATTATTATCTCTGGTGCTGTTGTTGCCAAATTCCACAGGCGTGGTCCGGGGCCTGTCTTCTGACAGAAAGAATGCTGTGTGATTTTGTGTAGATCTCTTGTCCTCTCTGGTCCTCAGTTTCTTAATCTGTTAGGTGGGATGAGAAAGCCTGTTTTGCCTGGTTTGGGAAGTCACTGGAAGAACTGAATGCGGACTTTCATCTCAGCGAGCTGCGCACGTACCAGGGTTTATTGCTTTTTGTCTTGCTTCATGGGTTTCAGATTCCCAAGAGATGCGTGGGCAGCCCAGGAGGTCCTCCTGGAGGAAGGGCACCTAGGCCAAGACCTGAAGGAAGAGATGGAATTAGCCAGCTGGACAAAGGGAGGAGGGAGCTCCAGGTAGAGCAAATAGCATATGCAAAGGCCAAAGGTGGAAGAGCCTCAGGGGTTGGGGACCTCAGCATCCCCAGTAGGTGGAGGGGACAATGAATGATGAGAGCAGAGGCAGGAGCCTCTCAGATGTGACTTGTGAGTAAAGGCTTCCCAGACACCCCAGCCTACAGGGTCCACCCAGCCCACCCCCACGGAGCTCTCCCTGCTCTGCCTTGCATGTAACATCTCTTCTACTGTCGAATTTCTGTTTGGCACCCCTACCCCCACCCCTGCCCTGAGAAAACTAGAATGTAAACTTCACAGTGGCTTGGGGACTTTCTAAGCTTTTTCTGTAAGCCGTAGGGTCCTGGGGGATAAAACAGGAATGATGATAGCACCCAGCTCTTATGGTTGTAGTGAGGATTTGATAAGATCTCATGTGTTAGGGACTCAGAACACTGCCGGCCACAGAATATGTGTGCAATGAATTTTTGTTCTTATTGTTACACGAATATTATTATGTGAAGGGTGTTTAGAGACTTCGAGAGAGGGGCCCAGGAGGGGTGAAGAAAGGATGTATGGGAGCAATCTCTGGGGGGCCTGACTTATAAATAATAATATTTAGCAGTAGCTCGTTCCTGGGCATGTGCTGTGTGTTGAATGCCGACCTTCACAGGTAACACCTTGACTCTTTCTCACAGTTTCTCTACGAGATGGTCCAGATGGAGAAATGGAGACTCAGAGGGAGAGTCCTATTTTCTTTTTTTACCTTTAGAGGTGTTTTTTTTTTTTAAGATTTTATTTACTTATTTGACAGAGAGAGAGAACACAAGCAGCGGGAGCAGCAGGCAGAGGGAGAAGCAGACTCCCCAGTGAGCAGGGAACCTGCTCAGGACCTACCCTGGACCCTGAGATCATGACCTGAGCCAAAGGCAGATGCTTAACCAACTGAGCCACCCAGGCACCCTGGGAGAGTCCTATTTTCAAGGTCACAGAGCAGTGGGTGACATAGCCGGGATTTGAACCCATGCAGGTCTGGCACAGTGTTACCAAGAAAAGCTCCAAGAATGAAAGGAGGGACTTTGGGGCAGACATACGGGTGTGGAGGGGGGATCCAAGAGGAGAGATGTTTCTGGCTGGGTAGAAGGTCTTAGAAGGGGGCCAATAAAAAAAAACACTCGTTCATCCATTCTCTTATTATTTGTTATTGCTTGGGATATATACAACTACAGGTTACAGAAAACCTAAATAATAGAGGCTCAAACAGCATAATAAATTAATTATCTTGCATATAAGAACTCAGGAGGCAGATTTGATTCAAGAGCTTAATGATGTCATCAAGCACAAGCGTCCTTGGCTTTTTGTCTTCCTACCTCATGATCACAAGATGGCTGCCACATCTCCAAATATCACACTCCTTGCAACTGTAGTCAAAGCAGGAAGAAAGAAAGGAGTGCTCTGTCATCTTTTTCTCAGGGAGGAACATCTCTCCCAGAAACTCCTTTTCCCTCTCCCCCAGATACTTTTTGACTTTCCATTGAACACAACTGTGTCACAAGCACACCTGTAGCTAGGAGAGACTGGGAAGGTGAGCATCTGGCAAAGGTGGACAGGTTTACCATGATTGGCTTCGATCAGGGATCCTCAACTGTGGTTGCCCCTCTGAAGAGCTTTCAGAAAATACTAATGCCTAAATCCCCAACTAAACCAACCTGAATCTTTGGGTATGAGGCACAGGCTGGGTGTTTTTAAAATCTCCCCCAGATGATTCTGATGTACAGCCAGAGTTGAGAACCACCAGCTTAGACCCGTAGTGATCTGTCCTCAGCAACAGAGTCCATTGCTACCCAAATAATATTGGGTTCCATAAACATGGAAGAAGGGAAGGATGATTATAGGCGGGCAATCCTTCGGTGAGCCCCACACTTCTTCTGGTTAATGAAGATTCACTGAGCACCTACTCTTCCCCACCCTGCCCTCAGGAGATCCCAGCCTGGTCAGGAGGAGGTGGGCTGGTCAACAAATGAGAACAACGTGGGTGCTAGATGCTACCTAGAAGTAACTGCACAGAGGAAAGGCCAGCTTTCAGCCTGGGGGTGCAGCCCTGGGATGCATGATAAGGTCCCCAGAGCTCTGGCCCTGGACCTCCCAACGGTGTGTTAGGCAAGTTCTCCCCACTCACCTTTCTCAGCATGTACTTTCAAGAGCAAAACAAAACAAAACCAACAACAGCAGCAACAACAACAAAAACAAAAACCACCAAAACAAAAAAACCCCTCCGTTCGCCGTAATTGCTCCCGCGGCTAGGACTCCACCAATCACTGCCCGGGAGAATGGCCTCGCGTCATTGACATAGACCAATCAAGACTTACCTTCCAGGCAGAGCCCCGCCTCTCCTGTAGACCGGGGCTGCCTGATACCAGCGCACGATCAGGGTTTCTTCCGCCGGGAGAAGTGGGGGAGCGGCTGTGGCCTCCCCAGGCAGCTGTGTCTTTCACGCTGTCTCCAGAGACCACCTTGGCAGACGGGAAAATGGGCTGCGCAGAAGCTGAGCTTCCCCCAAGGAGGGGAGCATTCTATGCGGCAGCCAGCCGGGAGCCTCCAGTTGGCTACCTTGTCTCATTGGCTCCTCATCATTTTCCCCTTGGGTCTTGGCAGAGCCTGGGGGCTCAAGAAGCGGGGGATGAATCTACTTCTTCTCCCAGGGTATGGGGAGAGCAGGAAGCTGAGGCCCCAGCGCAGACCTCCCATCCCTGGGCTCTGCCCTTGGGATGCTGGTGTCAACTCCCAAGAAGCAGGACTGAGTGAAGAGGCCTGATCCCCAGTTCAGAACTGTGCCTCGTACTTAGCAAGTGTTCAGTAAATACCCTGTTGCGTCGTTTTTTTAAAAAAAATTCGGTCCCAGCCTTTGGGCAAATTGCTGCTCCTTCCCAGGCTTCAGATTCCTCATCTACAAAAATGGGAAAGTAAAGACAAGGGGGGAAAAATGATATAACAATATCTGTCCCCTCCTTCCATAGCTTCCAGACCCCAGAACAGCAAGCATCGTCTGCGGCCCCCTTCCATCCTCCTCCTTCTTCTGTTAAGGACTGGAGAGAAAGAGAGCCTCTCGAGCCCTGGCCTTTCAAGTGTCACCCCAACCAGCAGCACCAGCAGCTTCTGGGAACTTGTCAGACAAGCAGGAGACCTGGGCCCACCGCAGAGATTGCCAGGCGAAATTTGAGAAACACTCATCTTCCCAGGTGAAGCTGATGCTGCCGGTCCAGGGACCACACTTCGAGAACCATTTAACCCTGGCTGTGTGTTACAATCACTTGGGCTTTGAAAAATCTGAACCCCCCGCACTCCGCCAAAGATTCTGAGCTGATTGATCCGGGATGGGCAGGGCCAGGATATTTTAAAAGCCCCCATGTGGTTCCAGCATGAAGCCAGGGTTGAGAACCATTGCTTTAAACATTTTGGGGGGAATGTTCTGCCACTTACTTGTTTACTTACCTTTAAGCATTCATCCATGGGAGACTACATTTGTGTTAAATTTGTGTGTTTATATGATATTTGCTAGTTTGTTCCTATGGGGAATACAGTTTAATCTCTCCTCTGGTATTCTCACTGATTCATGCATTTGCCTGCTTCAGTCACAGCGAGCCTCCATAATGCGACAGGCATGTACTCGGTGCCAGGGGAATAATGGGGGGCAAGAGAGTCCCTGTCCCCATGAGACCGACAGTCCGGCTGCAGAAGGAGTGAGGAGGAGCGGATACCATTGCAGGGCATCTCTGTGTGCAGCCGGGTGGGTCCAGACACCTCTAGAGCGCAGGGAGGGCCCTGGCGCACGGATGGGTTCTGCAGGGAGAGGGTGCTCCACAGGGCTTTTGAAGTATGAGTAGGAGCTTACAAGGCAGAGTGGAGGGGGACAGGTGACAGCAAAACCAGACATGACAACAGCCAGGTGAGTGTGCAGAGAACAAAGGGCAGCTGGTTGCGGCTGAAGGTAGGGGACCAGGTCAGACAGTACAGCGAGGAGTTCGAACTTGATTTTCAGTGCCATGGGGGGACGCTGGAGGGTTTTCTGCAGGAGTCTCACCACCTGACTTCAGCTTTAGCAAGAGCTCTCTGGCTCTGGGTGGAGAATGGGTTGGAGGGTGAAAAGCAGAAGACAGAAACCAGCGAGAAGACCGCTGAGGCTGCCAGGTGAACCATGGGGTGGCCTGGGTTGGGGGGGCAGGAGAGACCTGAGTTGAGATATATTGAGAGGGGGTCCCCCCAGCTGGAGGTTCCACATCGAGGGCTCTTGGGGACCTGGTACGGACAGCTGGCTGGGGATGGAAGCTGGGAGTGGGGTTCTGGCTGAGGCTGAGAGGACGCCATTGTGAACGTCCCAGTTGGGCCTCGAGCCCCAGATGGGGCCAGCTGCAGGTCCCACATGACCTCTATGAGTCTGATTGGGGGTCGGCTCCCTCGTTTCAAATAAAGTCAAATGAGGCCATTGTTTTGTTGCAAAGCCTCCGCTTAAAAATGTTCTAAGTGCAAGGGCCGATTTTTTAAATTCATGTTTTGATGGGCCAGGACTTGGCACGTGCCCTCAGGGAAATGCTATCCTTGGAGGGGTGGTGAGGCGAGGGGGACGTAGGGGAACAAAGCTTATCTTCAGGTATCCCACCGTGTCCCGATCCCAAGTCCCTTCTTCCACCGAATCAGCTTGGAAACCATCTGCTGCTAGAAGAATCACAGAATGGGCCCCTGCTGGCTGTCAGCCACCTCTCATCTTCCTTTCATCTCCGCTTGCACGGGTCCGGGGATGGGAAGCTCACTCCCTACCAAGGCAGCTTGTTGTGTCGTAGAATAGTCCTGACCATGAGAATGTGCTCCCTTCAGTTGAGCTGGAGTTTATCTCCTGGGGACCCCCTTGTTCCCCTAATACACATACCTTTGGCCTCTCTGGGGTCACAGAACACTCTGCACTTTCTGCCTTATTTACTTATTCATTTATTCATCCAATACATTTTTTTTCCAAGTGAGTCACTTCATTTCCCAAAGCATTTTTTCATCCATCAGATGGGAGTAATCAGACCTACTTTACAAGTTTTTATGGGTGCCGATGAGACAGGTAAGGCAGGGCTTAGTGAGGGAGTGTGTATTGCAAAATGCTGGATTTCAGCCAGAAGAAACAAAAAGCAGTCTTGTGAGCATGGGTCTGTGGCAAATATTGTGCCAGGACTGGGGACACAAAGACAAATGAGACAGTTTATTCCCCTCGGGCCAGTGGGGGAGACAAGTGAGCAAGCAGTGAGAGGAGCACCTACCAGGGAGGACGGCAGGGGCACCTAGCATAGCCTGGGCGCTGCTGCTCCGGAGGGGTACAGGAGGTGACTTCTCACCTGACACCCAAAGGAGCTGCTTTCCAGAAGAAGGGAGCAGTTACAAGACAGGCGTGTGTGGGTGAGGAGTGATCCTGTTCCAAACCGAAGCCTGTGTGTTCATGGCCCGGCCCCCTGCACCCCCGCAGGACCCCCTGGACAGCTTTCATCAAATGCAGGTGACACCTAGCCTCTTTCTTGGTCATTTATTTAAATAATTTCAGACTTAGAAGTTGCAAAACTAGTGTAAAGAGTTTCTGCATCCCCTTCACCCAGATCCCTCAAGGGTTATTTCTCCCTGTTTTCCTGCTTCATCATTCACTCTTTCTCACCCTACCACACATGCACACACACACGCATGCACACGTATGTGTCTATTATTATGATTATCTCAATCATCTGAGAATAAGTCATAGAGCTGATATCCATTTAGCCCTGACAACTGCAGCGTGCATTTCCTTAAAGCAAGGTCATTCTCTTACATAATCACAGTGCATTGATCAAAATTAGGAAATTAACACTGATACAATACAATTATCTCATCTACATAGCTTAATTCAAATTTTACCTATTGTCCCACCAATGCCCTTTATAGCAAAAGAAAAAACAATTTTTTTTCTGGCCCAGCATCTAATTCAGAACCATGTGTTGCATTCAGTTGTCACTTCTCCTTAATCTGAAAAATCCTTCCAATGAAGACCTTGCCATTTTTCAAGAGCATAGGCCAGTTGTTTTGTAAAACGTCCCTCAATCTGGGTTCTTGGATTGTTTCGAACAGTATTTCTTGATGTGATTGGCTGCCAGTTTTCTCCATCAGAAAAGCTTGGGCTGCTTTTCAGAAGGCAATTTCTGGGCCCCAGCCCAGACTTCCTGCATCAGAATGTTTGAAATGGGCCTGGGTATCAGCTTTTGATCTGGCAGCCTTCCTAATTCTCTAGTCCACTGCTGGCTTAAAGCTTTCGTCTTCTGAGGATGCAGTTAAGGTTCTCTGTGCTTGGGGCCTCCGGGCTGGGGGCATGGTCCTTGTCGACTCCATGGGGCATCTCTACAGTGGAGCTCCCTGCGCGCACGGGGCCAGCGCAGGCCCTTACGTCCACGGGAGCAGGCACGAGGCGGGGGGTGGCTAATTCCTGAGGCTCCAACAGAAGAGAGTCAGAAGCCCCTGATGTTCATGCCATGGATTTTTCCTGATCACCCTCTGACCTTAACTCTACCTGGTCTTAGACCTTTGCCAGGTGCCCTGTATGTGTCTCTGCCCAAGGAGGCCACTACCATGTCCGGTCCCATGACTTGTAGCCGTGTGGCCTTGGGGAAGTTGCTTTCCCTGTCTGAGCCTCAGGATACTCATCTATCAATGGAAAGAATAACCTGCACTTTTTCGCAAGATGGCAGTGGGGAGGAAACAGCATCCCTTGAGAGAGTGCTGGGCAGGTAGAACATTTTCAGGAAACGTGGCTACCCTTTACTTGTCCTTATAGTTTTGTATTTTGTGGAGCCGCCATGGAGAGTATAGCTAGCGTGGCCTCCAGTGGCAGCACCTTTGAACATGTCCACACTCCCCCCGCAAGCCGTAGTCAGGGACTGAGCCTGGAGGCTGTGCTGGGGCCTGGCCAATTCTCCAGTGTTGGACTCCTCTAACGACAGCTGCTGACCTGGGGCTCTTCCTGGGCCTGGCGAGCACTGTCTCCGTAGCCCCCCGCCTGAGGCTCTTCCTACCTGGGTCTCCTTTTCTCTCCCTCCTTGCCACGGGGCCCAACTGCCACTGTGGCCTGGGCGTCCCCCTGCCTCCGCCTGCCCTTTCTCTCCTGTGTCCTTCAAAGTCATTTGCCCTAGTAAATCTCTTGCACTTCTGACTCTGTCTTGGTGTCTGCTTCTTTTTGGACCTGAACAGACCCAAACCTCAAGGAAAACACCAACAAATCGTCTCAAAAACATCAGATGAAAGAAACCTCCTATGATCATGTTGCTGGAGCCCCCAATTTCTTCTTAGACGGTGTTCCAATATTATTAGAATTCTCCATCATGCTGGGCTGCTCACCCATGTTCCTGTTAGCATTTTTTTTAACACAAGAAGCCTTTCCTCCAGGAGCAGAATATGCACAGTCCTTAATTGTATGTGCATCATAATGAGATGTGCTTGTCAGTAAACTGTCCTCCTCCACATTGGCAAGCCCATGTGGCTTTGTGATTTTTTTAAAAAATACAGTTTATTATGTATTTCCTATTATAACAAGTAATGCCTGTGTCTGCGGCACAGGCTGGAGGTGCTGGATATGGGGGTGAAGGCACATGTGTACAACGTGAAAATGGGAAAGGGACCCAAGGGGGTGAGGCGGGGCACCGATATGAGCCATCCCCTACACTTCATGGGGTGTCCTGAGGTTAAACAAGAAAGCGCTTGGAAGCTTGTGGGAGCAGGACCTCAAGGATTCATTATGACTGTCTGCCACCACCACTGCTCCGGCCCCCAACCGGGCGGCGTGAAGACGTCCTGCAACAGCTCAGCGAGCCTGAGGTGTGTCCCAGGGAAGGTTCTGTGAAGATCACGAAAGACATGGTTTGTGGGGACACAAAGAGGAATGTCCCGCTGGTACTGTTGTGGGGTCTCAAAAAGCCAGTCATCACAATGGCCTGATCTGTGTGTTGATACTGTTCCAGGTGCTGCCCTAAGGACTTGACACGTAGTACGTCATGAGTCCCCAGCCCTGTAAGGAAGGTGCTGCAAGAGGTGGCCGTTACTCCCACAGTCTCACCCGAGGGAGGGGTCAGACCAGCCCCGGATGGGAAGAGGGGGTGCCTGAGAAGGTTTTTGGATTTTTAGCTCAACACCCATCTCAAACTATAAAAGAGTTTAAGCTGGAGAAGCCAGGAACTGGAACAATCAGGAAGAAGACTCCTTTGGGAGAAGATATCTACAGCTACACCTACACCCACACACCCACATCCACACATCTCCACCTCCACCTACACCCACACATCCACACCTACGCCCACACACCTACACTGACACATCCACACCTACACCCACACATCTACACCTGCACCGACACATCTACACCTGCACCAACACATCTACACCTGCACCAACACATCCACACCTACACCCACACACCTACCCGACACATCCACACCTACACCCACACATCTACACCTGCACCGACACATCCACACCTGCACCGACACATCTACACCTGCACCCACACATCCACACCTACACCCACACATCTACACCTGCACCGACACATCTACACCTGCACCAACACATCCACACCTACACCCACACACCTACCCGACACATCCACACCTACACCCACACATCTACACCTGCACCGACACATCCACACCTGCACCGACACATCCACACCTGCACCCACACATCCACACCTGCACCGACACATCTACACCTGCACCCACACATCCACACCTACACCCACACATCTACACCTGCACCGACACATCTACACCTGCACCCACACATCCACACCTGCACCGACACATCCACACCTGCACCCACACATCCACACCTGCACCCACACATCCACACCTGCACCCACACATCCACACCTGCACCCACACATCCACACCTGCACCGACACATCCACACCTGCACCCACACATCCACACCTGCACCGACACATCCACACCTGCACCCACACACCTACACCTACAACCACACATCTCCACTTACACCCACACATCTACACCTTTATCCACACATCCACACCTACACATCTCCACCTACACCTACACACCCACACCCCGACACCTACACGTCCACACCTACACCCACACACCCACACCGACACATCCACACCTGCACCGACACACCTACACCCACACATCTACACCTACACCCACACATCTGCACTTACACCCACACATCTACATCTGTGTCTTGTGATTTAGCTGCCTAAGATTTAATGTGTGTTTTTAACATGGACAAGATAGTGTTAATATTCTCAATATTTAAAGAAACTCTTCCAAACAGGTAAGATACAAAACCAAAATGTCCAGGAACTGTAAATTCACGAAACAAATATAAAAGGCCAGAAAACACATGAAAAAAAGACCAGCATCGGTGACATTCAAAGACATATAAGCTCAAATATTCAGATATCTTTGGCTGTGAAACTAGAAACAAGTTTTGAAAATAACAAGGCCTGCTTTTGGAAAGGATGTTGGGGGATTATCACTTCTGATACTTTCTTACTTTTTGGGGGACTGAAAACAGACACAAATTTCCCAGAAGGCAATTTAGCACTAGACAAGAATGGGTGGGGGGAACGGGTGAAATGCGTGAAGGGGATTAAGACGTACAAACTTCCAGTTACAAAAGAAATAAGTCACAGCTACGAAAAGTATAGCACAGGGAATATGGTCAATAATTTTGTAATACACTTACCATGCTGAGCATCTCATAATGTCTATAATGGCTGAATCAGTATGTTGTACACCTGAAGCTAATTTCAGATTACATTTCAACTACACTTCAATTAAAAAGAAAAAAGAAAGCACCCAGGCCTTAAACAGTGTCTTGGCAGCAGTTCTGTGCTCCAAGCTTTTCTGAAGAAGAAAGAGATGAGCCCACAATTTGAGCTTCGAGAGCATGAGACATTCCCTGATCTTTTCTATTCACTTGAGCAAGGGTTGTGATTGCCTTGCTAAGAAGCTTGTTACTCAAAACGACCTGTGTGGCTTTGATTTTGAAGAGGGGCAACACCAAGTCTGCAGCCAAATGTTTTGTGGACTCATGCTGATTCAGACCCCACCTGAGCCTGGACCTGTGAGGGTCCCTGAAGAGACCAGCGGGGCATCTGGAACCTCTTTTCCCGGGTAACACAGCCCAGAGGAAATCACGTGGTGCACGGTCAGGGTGAGCTGCGTACCCAAAATGCCATATTGCTTTGCTTTTGTCTGGAATGATAGCAGCTCAGTGCTGTCGCCCTGGCTACTTCAAGCTAATCAGGAGCTCTAATTAGCAGCCACGTCTGATTAATCAAAAGGGGGGGGCTTACTTATTAAGTGACAGTTTGGTAGACAAATCCTTCAAAACATGGAGCTCTGTGTTGGGGGTGGACCGACGAGAGAGGTCCTTGTAGGGGAGCACATCAGGGCCCATTGCTGTAACTCTTGCTGTTTGGGCATGTTCATTTTGGGCCAGGCGTTGCACTCTGTGCTGTCCTTAACTTACTTCACGTTAACCACAATTTCATGAGGAAACTGAGGCACAAAGAGATTTTAAGTAACTCGTTCAGAGCTCCATGGAAATTGAGTGGCAGAGCCAGGACTCACATGGAGGGTTGTCTGACTCCAAAGCCTGTGATCTTGAGGGCTGTTATGCTGCCATTCCCTGTCCATTCATATTCATTCATTCATTCATTCATTCATTCTTGTATTCATTGAGCTCCTACTGTCAGGCACTGTTCTGCACATTTAGGACACGGTGGTGAACAGAAAAAATCCCTATCTTTCCAGAGCTTCCTTTAGAGTGGGAGGAGGCAGACAAATTAATGAGCATATGGATATTGAGAATAAGAAAAGTAAAGCAGAGTTAGGGAACAGTGAAAGAAAGGGGAGGGTGTTATTTTAGCTAGGGTAGTCAGAGAAGACTTCTGGGAGGAGGTGACATTTGAGCAGAGACCTGAATGAAGGGAAGGAACCAAACTTGAAGATATTTAAAGGAAGAGCAGACCAGAGCCAGAATGTGTCCCTGGTCCCCCCAGTACAGAACTGTGAGTGCTTTACTGCCTCTGTGTTCTAAGGCCCTGGGTCTTTGCTTACTCTGTCCCCTCTCTCCCTCTCACGAAGTCTTTGTCATCCTTCATCTTTGGGCAGGCTTGGGACCATAGCTGGAACAAAGTTCCATGGCTAAACCCTTCTTTGATTCCCAGATTAGGTGGCCCCTTCCTCATCAAGTCATCCCTGCCCTGAATCAGGCTAAATCAGGTGCCTCTTTGGTGACCACCCCCCACACCCCTAAGCAGTGTTCCAAGCACAGGGAATGATGAGTGCAAAGGTCCTGTGGCAGGAACAAAGTTGCAGATCTCAAGGAACAGAGATGGCCAAATGCTGTGAATGAGGAAGTGAGTGGTACACATTGAAATCAGAAAGTTAGACAATGGTCATCAGATCATGGAGAGCATTACAGGTCAGAGTAGGGAGATGGAACATTTTTCTAAATGTGGTAGGAGAAGCTATTGGAGGATTTTAAACAGGGAGATGACATGGTGTGATTTATATTTTCAGACTATGTCTCTGGCTACTGTTGCAGAGTGGGTGGTAGGAGGCAAGACTAGGGGCCGGAAAACAAGTCAGAAGTCTGTTGCAGTGATCCCGTTGGGCAATGATGATGGTCTGGGCCGAGTGGTAGCAGCGTTCCTGACTTCCCCCTCTGGGTCTATCCAACAGTAGCCCCACCCTGGACTGTTCCAACCCGTCCCAGACACACCCAGTTCCTCTCCTTCTGTCTTCCTGACTGCGCCACAGCACAAAGGCCTTGCACTAGAAACTGGGCCAAATAGGCACAACTGTTCAGAGAAGGACTTTCAGAGGGTTATTGGACGAGATGGTGGCTTTCTCTGGGGGTGGGGGTGGTCTTTGTCATGTTTGCTTGCCCAGCATCTATTCCCCCTTTTTTCCTTTGGGGACCCACCCCTCCTTCCCCCCATTCTCAGTTCATATGCTTCAGTGCAACGGATCCATCCCCCAGCTCAAGAGATGGCCAGGTGGCCCAGGTCTGGCAGTCAGTCTATCCCATCCTCCCGGCCACACTGACCAGTAAGGAGACGGGCATGCAATCTAGGCTGGCTCAATGCAACTCAGTCTCAGGACTGTGACAGAAGTTTTGGGGACAAGAATCTCACTATAGTGGGGTTGCCAATCTGGTAGGATGTTAGCCTGGAGCTGCTGGAAGCCTCACTAAGAGTGGAAACAGTCTGAGGGTGGAAGCTTGGGCCGAGACAAGCAGAGAGGTGGAGAGATGGATTCCTGAGCTATCCTTTGAGCCCCTGGATCCAGCTGTGCCTGAAGCTAGTGCCCCTGGTATGAGTCAACAAATTCTCTTTCATGCCTAAGACAATTTGAATTTCCCTCAGTTTCCTAAGGAGGTGGCAAACGCTCTGAGTATTTAAGAAGCAGCTGGGTGGTTTTTCTTTGGATCCTTGCTATGTAAAGAGTGGGAGGAAGCCCATCGACAGCACCCAAGAGCGTACTGGAAAAGTAGAGTCCCGACCTCGCCCCAGGCCTATGGAATCAGAATCTGCATTTTGATAGGATCTCCTAGGTGATTTGTATTCACATTGCAGTTGGAGAAACAAGTCCCTGAAAACAATCGAAACTTCAGTTGAGCCAGATGACTTTGAAGATTCTTCCCAATCCTGGCGCCCTCCGACCTGTTTGTGTCTTTCCTCTGAGCTGCTAAGAGGAGCTGGGGAGGAAGCACCTCCGTGCAGGGGAGGTGGGGGGGAGGGAGATGGAGGGGATAGGCATAAAGGACATCACTGTGGCCATATTTAACAGGTGAGGTTCACATTTTGGATTTTCTTTTCTTCTGTTTGTGCTTTAAATGCTTATGGCTTCTGGATGAAGGGCCAGGAAGGGTGTGGAAAGGAGAGAGGGCAGAGAAAGGAGCAATGAGGGCCGCTGGGATACTGCCCCCGGGGACGTGGCTTCCTTAACTGACGCTTTTGTCTGCTCTCCTGAGGGAAAAACACATTCTTTTTTGTGATGCCCATAACAAAATCCTGGCTGTCCTTTTCTGGGAGAGCGGACACTGGAAGAGAGAGAGGCCTTCCCCTACTTCACGTGGAGATGGGGGGAGGGCTGGAGGATGGGAAAGGGAGGCTGGCGGTGTCCTCTCTGCTTGGCAGGTAGGAGGTGCTCACAAGACACACAACAATGTGTGATCCTGGACTAGACAGAAGTTGCCAGAAACGGCCTTATTGGAGACATTGGATGTGGACTGTAGGTTGGATGATAGTATTGTAACCGTGTGGAATTTCTTCAATTTGTTAAGGTATTGTGGTTAGGTAAGGTATGTCCTTTTTCAGAGGAGACATGATCATGTTTAAAGACAAATAGGGTCCAAATGTCCACAAGTCACCGTCAGACGGCTTAGCAAAATCATCATCATCTCATTATTAATGTGTGTGTGTGTGTGTGTGTGTGTGTGTGTGTGTGTGTGAGAGGGAGAGAATTAAGAGATTGTATTATACGCTCTACTTGGTTAAGCCAAAACCATTGCCCAGAGTCCCCTTGCACATATGGTTCCGAGTGAGAATGGGCCCAAAGCAACATTTGCCTGAGATTTGGAAGGCAGGAGGGAAGCAGGAGCCATGACTCTCCGGGCGCCTTCCGAGTCAGATGCAGTGAGAGACCTGAGTGCTCACGGAAGTGCTGCAGGGGGCCAGCTTGTCCTGGGGGTCCCCTGCCCCGGGCCCTGCTGACCAGCGGCTCCAGGTTGCCCACCACAGACCCAGAGTCGGAAGCTCCGCTCGGGAGTGGCTTTCCCTAGACATTCCCCAGGACAGTTACTGTAGTTGCAGGTTTCAGTGCAAAAGACAAACGCGGGACCCCTTGTTCAAGTGGGAAAGAAGTGCCAATAAAGGTCTAAAATATAAGGCTTGTCCTTCCTTCCATGGTCTTTCTCTTGGCTGGTCGTGGTGTCTTTAAATTTGCTATTTAATGTCCTTCTCAGTAAAGGAAAATTTGAAATCTAAATCTTCAGTGTACATTTTGTTCATCTTTATACGGTGCAAATGCCACTATGAGAGCATTTAATTCGTGTGTGAATTACACAATACGTATTTCAAAACTTCTATGTGCGCGTGCGTTCCGTTCTTTCCAGAATAGGAGAGTCCCGCACAAACTAAGTTGTCTTGATTTCACTTCAGGAGACGTGCACATTCTGCCCACCCTCAGTACTCCCGCTTTCTGATGCTCAGTGTGGGGCCATCATTTCCGGGGTGAGTGGTGGGCTCGAATTGGGAAGGAGCTCCAGTAAGACAGCATGTGATAGGGCTCCTCGGGTGCTGAGCGTGTCTGAGAGTGCCACTGCCTGTCTCTGCTTTGGAGTCAGTTTCTGGTTTGAACAGAGTTGTGGCCTCTCAGAGCCCTGCTTCCCAATGAGAACACCTCTCTTACATAGCTCGGAGTCATTTGTATTCACTCATTCCAGGACTTTTGGGAAACGCGGCTGTATCTTGTTGGATTTTTGAGCCCAGTTCTCTCTCTGTTGGGGAAAAAATAGTTTTGTGTGTATGTGTTGTTGTTCCAGTGAAAGAGGCTGTTGTGCCCCCACCCCAAAGAACTGAAGGCCTGACATTGTATATCATAGAACCTTTATTATTTTTCCTCTAAATTCTTAGAAACGTACATAACGCCCGTGCTCTAGTTATGACACCATTTATAGACATTTAAAATGCATCTTCGTTTATAAATATTTTACATTTGGTCCATAGAACAGATAATTTTTCTAAATAATACTGTAATTTTTTTTTAAAACAGGCTCTGTATATAGTTTGAATATGTATATATTACATCTATTTTTTTATATAGAGATAGATTTACTTGGTGTTCTGAGAATAAATCCTTATTGCAAAAAAAGCATATATGATAATACAATATCTTTTCCCCCAGGGCAAATACTAAAAAAAGGTACACATATTCACAGTTCTCACTGGAATTGTACGACACGTAATATTGTGCTGTATTAAGTAGGTTTGGATGGAAATCGGTTAGGGGATTTCTTGCCAAACATCTCAATCAGATTTGCATACACACATTAAGTACACTGCATTTGTCTTAGAAAGACTTGGTCTTAGTTTCACATGGAAGAACAAAGAGAAAGTCAGAAGTCTTCCTGCCCTTATTCTAAAGGAATTCACACAGGATGGGGGGTGGGACCATGAGACACAGTGAAGGGTTCCTTTCATTCTAAACCCTATAGTTTAACAACACATATGCATTTTGAGCATGGACTCACCAGTTGGCATTTGGGATGCCTTAGCAATGAGACTATTTTACAGATGACCTCAGGAAAAGGTTTGAGATTTCCTACACGATATCAAGTCAGACCCTATATACCACGCGTGGGGATGAATGTGTGTGCGCGCCTTTATACGTGTACACGTACTTTATGCTTCTCTACAGGAATGTGCTTAATATTCTGAGGGTAATACCTTATTGCAAGAACGGGTATGCTGGTCACTGTCGGATGAGAATGACGAGAGATTAAAAAACCCACAGTCACAGTTATTCACCACAGTTATTAAGGATTAGTTGTAAAACACAGTTTGTGAGCTAACGAGCTAAGGAGCTACGGGGCACAACATACGATTTGCTACATGGGAACCCATCCTCCTGGCAAAGGAGAAACGCTGAGTCACTGGAGCTTGCAAGAAACTGTCTTTGCCTGATCTGCCACCTGCCACCACCACCGCCGCCATCACCGCCGCCACGGAGCCCAGGTCCAGAAAGAAACAACTACTACTTCTCGATGAAGCAGTTTAATCTCGGAAGCACTTGGGGGGGGGGCAGGGGGCAGGGGGTGGTCTGGATTAACACTAGCTCCTCAGTTAGTGGGCTGGGGAGAGTTTAGTGGCAGTGAGGGGGTTCCCACTGAGGAATATGAATGAAGAAGGCAGCAGTCTTGACTGGGGCGGCAGTGAGGACACAGCTGAAGGGGAAGCCGGAAAGATAAGTGCATCCATATTGACTCAAGGACAGACAAACCTTCACCTTGATTTCCTCTGCACCTGATTTGTGCTCCATAAAACGGGGTAGCCTAAGAGAAACTGGGGCTCCTGATTAGGGATTTTCCCCAGCGGGATCTTAGGCCCCCAGAATGGCAATAAAAAAAAAATCAATTGTGCTTGTGGCAGTTTTCCAAGGAGGGAGTGAGGGAGCTGGGCCATCTGGAAAGATCGCTATTGGGCCAGGTGCAATCAGCATGGCCTGGCTAGGAGGCGGCAGGGAAGGACGATCTGCAGATTGCTGTAGACGCAGCAGCAGCTGGGGGAGGGGCGGGAGGGGTAACTGATGGAGGTCCTTGGGGGTTATTTTGTCAAAGCTGCCTCGGGAAGGATAAACAAAAAAATTAAAGTCCGAGCTCCGCGGGCTCCCTGCTCCTCGAGTGAGCTCTCCCTGGAAATCCCCATTATACAGAATGCCCTTTTCATGTGTACAGAGCAGCGTTCCAACGGAACCGAACTCCGGCAAAGTCCGAGATAAGAGTCATGGGTTTCGGCAGTAAGAGAACAGTCAGGAATATGACTAAAAGCCATGAGCGTGTGGTCTCACCACATCGCGCTCGCTGGCAGGATAAAAACGATCTACCGCACAGTCACAAAGGCTGATTGCTTGATGCTTATGGGGCCCGGATTCAAAAGGTCACCAGCGTGCAGGTGCTGGGGCCATCGGGTATGTCTGCCCACGGCAGGGCCCACCGGGGGTGTGACTGTCCCCCACCTCCCCTCTCTTTGCATGGTGATGGTGTCTGGACTCGCCACTCGAGGTAGGTTGAGATAGACGGTATCTTCAGACATCAAGTGGTGGTCACGTTCAGCCAGGTTGGGGGGTGAGAGTGTCGGGTCGGCAAGCCGCCAGACACCCCTAGATATAGGCCTCTTTGCTAGCTGAGCCACTGGCCTGGGGCTGCTCCGGACCGTTCTCTGGGCGAACGATGTCCTCGCTGGGCTGGATCATGACCTGGATGCGCTGTGGGCACCAGGGAGAATTTGGGCTAGGAGGAGGAAGACTGGCTGCTCCGTTCCCCCACCTCTTCAAGTCTGTCCTGCCTGTTCTGCCTTCTAAACGCACCCTGACTCTGGCCTCGTCCCCACATCCTCCATACTCTCTGGCCCCCTCACTGTTCCACACACATGTCAAACAAGCACCTGCCTCAGGGCCTTTGCACTTGCTGTACCCTCTGTCTGAGACATCCTTCCTTTCAGATAATTACACAGCTCAATCTCTACCTCCTTAGGTCTTGGCTCAGTGTTACCTTCTCAGCAAGGCCTCACTCAGCACTCCCTAAAACCCCTTTCTACTCTTATTATTCCTTCATAGTACTCATCCTTTATGTAACATGTTTTTATTTGGTGAATCGTTGGTCTTCCTCTACTAGAATATAAGCCTGGAGTGGGTGGGACTTTGCCTATTTTTCTCACGACTGTGTCTCTAGCACTGAGAACACTGCCTGGCACATAGTAGGTGTTCAATACATATTTCCTGAATGGATGAATTTCCCACTACCTTCTCCACACATATTCCCCCAAACCCTGTCCCCTCAGATCATGCACTGTCTTCAGATGTGCCCACTCCTGGGCCTTTGCACAGGCTATGCTCCCCTCCTCAAAAGCACCGCCTCTGCCTCTCTGCCGCTCCAAGACCTGACTGCCTTTTGCAGCTCAGCATAGGACTGTGGAAAATGAAAGCATCAGGCCTGGAGCTGGAAGAAGGGGCTGCAAGCCTCAGCTCTCCTAATAACTTCCTGCAAGCGGTGGGGAAGTGGTTTCCCGCTTGACCTCAGTTTCTCCATCTGTGAAAGGAGGAGGCTGGTCCAGGGGCTGCACATGAACCCCCACCCTGTGTTCCTCAGGCCACAGACCACAGAGCTCCCTCTTCTGGCTCCAATTGGTCTGGAAGGTCCATCTTAGTAGAAATAAGGTTGAGAACCACTGATCCAAGGCCTCCCAGCTGTGCCCCCCCATATTCTGATTATCCACGTCTCCCCAGTGAATCTTCTCAGCTTACACTTAATCCATCAATGTCTCCAGCACCTGGGTACCTCCAGCACTGCCTTGTTTCACTTGAGAATTCAATACCACTTAACAAAGAGCTGGTGCGGACCTAGAATGTGCTGGCGGGCCCGGCCGAGGGCAGCCTGCCTTACATACTTCCTTGAGGGTAAGACCACGTTTTGTCTTTACTGAGCCCACAAAAGGGGTCTAGAGTAAGCCCACAATACAACGGACCCCACCCTTCACTTGTTTCAAACCCTTGAGACTCCTCATTACCCTCAAGATAAAGTTCAAAGTCCTTGTCCTAATTTTCAAAGCCCTTCATGATCTGGCCTTTCTTACATCCTCAGTCTCATCTCTCGTCACCCCGTCTGCATCCTTCTCTACTCTACCCTCCAGCCGCAATCATCTCCCTTCAGTTCACCAAAGGCTGTTTATACCCCTGGGCTTTTGCACATACTTCCTATCCCCTTCTGGGAACATTCTTTCTGCTTCTACTTTTAACTCTGGCTCATCCTCAGGCCTTTTCTTAGCTATCTCCTCTTTTAAGAAGCCTTCCTTAACCCTCCTCAACCCAGGCAGGGCTAACCCATCTCCCTGGTTTACCCAAATCATGGCACTTCCAACATTCTGTTGTCATTGGATATTGAGTTGTCCGTTTCCTAAGTAGACTGAGCTCCACGAGGGCAGGGGCTGTGCCCAGCACAGCAGGGGAAGGGGACTAGCAATCTGAAAAGCGAAGAAGGGACTTACCTGCTTCAGGGAGCCCTTTAAGGTGAGGAACATGTAGGCCATGTACCCAGGGATGAGGACCATGGAAGACAGAGCCATGAGCCAGCCCACGCCCTGGCCCCACTTGGGGAACACGTAGTTTCCCATGGTGAGAGGAGTCATCTGCACAGCACTGAAAATGAACACACCCTGGGGAGGGGGGAGGAGAGGGGATGGGACACAGTCAGTCCCCCAGACTGGACAACCAAAGCCCCTTCCTAGACCCTGAAGCTGATGGGTCCTCTGATCACCTCCCTTGCCATGAAGCTGACCCTCACAAGGGCCTGGCATCATGGGAATCCTGCACCGAAGGCCACTGCTAGTACGTTAGACATCTTCGTATAGAATAGGGAAAGGCTTCCCCTGTGAGAGGACCACTAGCAAAAGGTGGCTCCTCTGTGAGAACCACCAGGAAATGGGACCCCTTCTGGGAGAACCAATTTGAAGTTGGTGCCCTCTGCCCAACAGAAAAAGGGACCCTTTCTGGGAGGACAGTAAAAAAGGCATCCTTTCCTCCAAGTTAACTGGCTTGGCAAACAGCAAGGATTGGATGTCAGCCTCGAGTCTGCCATCAGCTGAGGGCCTTTGTGCAGGACACAACCCATGCAGTGGCCTAGCCCCCACCCCAAGGACCTGGGGCAGCTGTCCCAGGCCTGCTCATGCCTCAGTTTCCTCCTGTCTGAGGGAAGAAAGGATGCTGAGGATGGGAGGCCTCCTTGACCCCATGGCTCGGGCTTCGGAATCAGGCCCACCTGGTTTGAATGCTGCACCAACTAGCGGGGTGATGCTGGCAGGGTGAGCCCGGGTCCCTCAGCGGTCAAGTGGGGGCAAGAATGCCTATCTCGCTGAGGTTTGTGCAGATGATGTAATGTGTCTGGTGTCATGCGGGGCACAGAGTAGATGCTCAGCAAATGGGATGGAAAAGTATTAGGGAATGGGTATCTTCGCCTCCAGAAATTTCTCTCAGGACCTGAGTCACCCCAGGGCTTGGTCTGGCCTCATCCTAACAGGGCTGGTCAGGACTTGTCCTTACCGCTACAATGATTGGGGTGAAGAAGGACCAGCAGAGTTTCCACCAGATGCAGGGCCTGGAGCCAACCATCTCTTGGATGTTGTCATAGAATCGGTTAACACCTGTGACATTCAGAGCGAGAGCAGGAGGAATGAATGAGCTGTGGGCACTGCAGGCTCAAAGTTTCAATCTGCCACTTTCCAGCAGTAAGACCACAGGCAAGGTTCCTGACCTCTACAAGCTTCAGCCTCTTTGTAACATGGGATTAGCGCTCCAGGGGTGGGGGCAGCTTGTTATCTAAGCATTCAATAACCCCCAGCAAGTGGGTTGTGTGAGAAAGCCAGGCACCTCACATGAAAATATCCACCAACAAAAGATGATGCTTATAAAGCATGTCCCCACCTCTCTCAGTGTCCCTCCCACCCAACAGCTAGCCTAGCCACTCCTTTAAAACTCTGCTGGACAGAGCGGTTTTCCCCGCTGCTCTGTTGCTACGAGCAACCGGTGATAGACTGCAAAGAAGAACCACAGAGCCTGCAAAACACCGCAGGTGTCACGAAGTTCCCAAGATTGACGCTGGGCATCACTCGGATTCTGTGCACAGCCCCAGACCAGCGAGGAAGCCGGCTGAGGGGGAGGGAGGACGAGAGGGAGGGGCAGGTGGCAAAGAAAGTACAGTGAATATCAAGAACTAAGAGGGACCTGGGAAACCATTTCCAACACATTGTCTTGCTGGGATAATCAAAGCGCGGGGAAGGACATCCTTTTGACTATCATGCAGCGGAGTCTGGCACCTCGGGCCACAAAATAAACAAATAAAATCATCGCTTCCTCCGGGAGTGCGTGCTCTTCACCATAGCCCCGCTTTTGTTAAATATTTCACTTTAGAACTTCTTCTTTTTAGTGTTGGTGTCACTTTTCTAGATAAAATCTCAAACCCTCTTATCCCAAAATTTATGAAGAAATTTTGGCTCCCACTTTAAATGAATTTATTTAACCCATCTTAAGGTGTCTCTTAAATACAGGACACCCTGTGCTAACTTCATCAGATTGTTGCGAGGACCAAATACAGTTGACCTTTGAACAAAGTGGCAGCTAGGGGCTCTGACCCCCCACCCCCACCCAACAGAGTCAAAAATCCGGTTGGTGATGGGTAGTAAGGAGGGCACGTGTTGCATGGTGCACTGGGTGTTATACGCAACTAATGAATCATGGAACTTTACATCAGAAACTAGGGGTGTACTGTATGGCGACTAACATAATATAATAAAAAATATTATTATTTAAATAAATAAATAAATAAACAGAAAAAAAATCCGCATCTAACTTCTGACTCCCCAAAAACTTAACCACCAATAGCCTACTGTTGACTGGAAGCCTTACCAATACCAAACAATTGATTAATACATACTTCGTATGTTCTGTGTATTATATACTGTGTTCTTATAATAAAGTCGGCTAGAGAAAAGAAACGTTATTAAGAAAATCTTAAGGAAGAGAAAATACATTTACGGTACTGCACTATATCAAAATAAGTATCAAAAAATACTGTATTGTATTTATACACAGAACAAGTAGGTTGTGCTGTTCCAACCTGGGTCGTTCAAGAGTCGATTGTCAACTAACATATAGAAAGGGCTTGGTGTTCAAGCTGTATCTGTTGAATGACGATTGAAGAAACGAACGAACGAATGAGGGAGGAAAGGAAAAAGGAGGGTTGACACTCACCGTAAAACCAGGAAATGGAGACACATTCGAAGAACACGAGGAACAGCAGGCTCATGCCACTGGCAGAGTAGTAATCAAACAGTTTGAAGACATAGATGCCCCCCTAAAAGAGGAAAAGCAGTGAGGGGGGTCCACTTCCCACCAGGGCCCAGGGCTCTCAGTTCACAGCCAAGCTGGGCTCTGCAGTCTGGCGAGGTAGGTGTGAGACAACACTGCAGCGAGGAGGCTTAAGCGAAGAGTAAAAGAAGCACTGAAGGCCTAGTAACTAGGAGGGGGTGTGAGCATTAACTCCCTGGGAATTGGGAAGAAGATGTCCGGGAAGAGCAATGCCCCATTTCTGGGACTGCAGGAGGACTGAGAGAGGAGGTGGTCGTCACAACCATCTCTCCACAAAGCTAAATCAGTTATATCTTTCCCCTGCTTAAAACCTTCCATGGCTTCAACAGGACATAAATATAACACATCAAAAAGTTGAGAGAATAAAATGAAATATAAAATAAAATAAATGAAAAACAAAATCCAAATGGCTTTGGTCTATAAGTTCCTACATGGCCTGGTTCTGGACCCTCCACCTATCCGCTTGCTCCCTTTGCCCCTCAAACTTACCAAGCCCATGCCTACCTCAGGGCCTTTGCACCTGCTATGTTCATCTTCCCCTGGCTGTCTCTTCCTCATCATTTGAGTCTCAGTTCAACTGACACTTCCTCAGAGGGCCCTCTCCTGACTACTCTGTCTGAAGCATCATCCCTCACTGGTCATTCCCTGTCCCACTACCGTCTTTTCTTCATGGCACTGAACGATCTCTGAAATGGTTTAATTTGTCTGTCAGTCTTATCCACCAAAGTGCAAGCACTAAGAGAGCAGATATTGTGTCTGTCGTTCACTGCTGAATCTCCAGTGTCATGACAGGCCCACGGGGAGTGTTTAACAACTAGGGAGGAATAAAAGAAGAAATGAACAATATTCTGGGAATGAACTGTATTTGAATGCAAGGGTAGACCCACAAGGCTGAGTTCATGGCTTTAGGGTCATTTATATTTACCGTACAATTCATCAGTTATGTGTATGCCTTCTGACTAGGCCAGGAGGGCCTTGAATACAGAGAGGACTGCTCATTAATATTGATAGTAAAAGAAAAGTGGGAGCGAGGAGAAGGGGCAGTGTCAATGTCAAAGGCCCAACTCTAGCTCCACTGTCTAATTAATTTGTGTGCATTTTTAAAAACTCAGTCCCTGTACCCCCTCCTCCCAAAAGCAGTCCTGGGTGCCCTAGGCTGAGTTAGGGGCTGTATTGTCCAGCTGTGTCTTATCTTTTCTAGCTCAGTGTCTGTGTCTCCCACTCTCCCACCCTGAGGACAGGGTCCCCATCTGCCTCACTGCTGTGTGTGCAGGGCTTGGCACAGAGATGGTGCTCAAGGAACAGACGAAGGGTGGGGGCATGAGGCTGGGGCGGAGAGGACCTGCAGGCAGGCCTGGGGCAGGTGCACCACAGGCGTGCCCGGTGAGCTCACCTGGGTGATGTTGGAGAGGCCGATCAGGTAGGAGATGATGCAGACAGCAGCAATGAAGAGCTCCCTGCGGCCGCGGAGGAGCCTGGGGTACTCATCCACCAGGGCTGTGATGAAGCCCTCCACGGTGCAGAACTTTGAGGGGGATGAAGGTCAGCCATGTGCAGACCCCAGCCCCAAGCCACCCAGAACCTGACTCTCTGGGGCAAGACCGAAGGGATCCGGCATTGTCGGGACAGCAGAGCCAGGGAAGCCCCAGGATCTGAATCTGCCTCTGCCTCTTTTTGTGACCTCAGGAGAGTCCCTTCCCTCTGGACATCAGTTTCCCCAACTGGAAAATGGGGGAGGTGGCTGAGCTGGTCCACCCTGAAGTATCATGTGGTGGAACAGTCTATGGGTCTGAAACTCTTGGCCATCTTCCTGGGGGCCTAAGACAATGGCCAATGGCCTCCTCTCCCTGCTTGTTCTCAGACCAATGAGGCTGGGTGGGGGCTCCAGCAGGTGCCAGGGAGGGTGTCCTCACCTGGCTGTCAATGCCCAGCATCAGCAGCATCGAGAAGAAGAGGATGGCCCAGAGGGGAGAGATGGGCAGCTGTGTCACCGCCTCCGGGTATGCGAGGAATGCCAATCCAGGGCCTGTGGAGGGAAGGACAAAAAAGAAGAAGAAAAAAGGTATTGAGCACCTTCTGCATACCAGCACACCACCAATTTCTAAGCTTTATTGCGTTTCATCTTCAGAGGAAACTCTTGGGTGAGTGTTGTCAGCACCCTCTTTCCTAAATGAAGATACAGAGTGTGTGCAGATGGGGGAGGCAGTAGGGTTGGGGCCAGGGGCCCAGTGAGATGAAAGGAGGGACTGTGGCGGTCTGGCCCACTGGGGATGGTGCAGGTGCAGAGAGGAAGCCAGACGGAGAGATACTTAGGAGGTGGAATGGGCAGGTCCTCGTATTGGTCGGTTTATGGATTGAAGGCGAAGGATGATGCTGGGGCTGTCCTGGCTACGGGACGGTGGTATCCTTTGCTGCAGCGGGAAGCACAGGGAAGGAGAAGGTTTAAAGAGGTCAGTTTGGGACATAGTGTATTTGAGTGTCTGGGTGGGGGTTAGTCAAGAGATCAGGGGAAAACTTGGAAGGAGAAGGAAAGAAATTGTAACCTCCCTGGGTCTGGCTCAGGAAAGGGGGGTGGTAGCTGGGGAATGCCAGAGAAACAAGCTGGCCCTTATAGAGAAGATGAGGACATCAGTGGAGAAAGTTCCTTTCCACATGACCAGCCCAGTTCTCCATGATGGGGAAGGGACAAGTCCTGCTGCCTCCCCAAGCCACAGGGCCTCTGCTGTGCACACCGTGGGTCCCTCATGTTCATGCTTTCCTGGCTAAGTCGGGAGGCAGGGGTTGCCTGGGGTTCTCCTCAGACCCTGCAGCATTGATGACAGTGTGGTGAGCAGAGTGGGTACAGCCTGCTTGGTGAGAACATGTTTAGAAGTGGGACAAAAGCAAAGATTCAGGTCATGGGGGACGAGCATGGTGTCATGGTCATGGTGATGAGTATGTCATGGTCATGGTGATGAGTCGGAACAAGGTTTATACCCCAGGGGGCAAGACTCGGTCTTCTCCCTGCAAAAGGCAGGATTGTGCAGGAAGTGCCAGTATGGTCAGGTGATTAAGAGCCTAAGCTTTGTGATCAGCCAGTTTCTCCACCTTTCTAGCTTGGTGAACATGGTCCATGAGCCTCAGTTTCCTCACCTAGTAAATGGAATAAAAAAGCATGCACTCCATAGTGTTGGAAAGTTTCCCGTAAAATGCGGCCTGCTCTGCCTGGCACTTCGTGATGCCCAGTGCCGGGGAGCCAACACACCACACTCATCCCTGTCTCTGTCTCTGTCTCTGGCCTTTGTACTGGCTCTTCCCTCTGCCTGCACGTTTGTCCTCTGGCTTCCGCTAGGGATGGTGGGAATGACCGCAGATCCCGCGTGTTAGCCCCTCCCACCCTAGGAGCCCTGGCCCTCCCATGCATGGCGCTGACCTGAGGCCGCCACATCAGCAATGGACCTCTTGGTGACATGAGCCATGAAGCCCACGATGGAGAAGATGACAAATCCCGCGAACATGCTGGTGCAGGAATTGATACAGCAGACAATGATGGAGTCCCTGCAGAGAAGAAACGGTGGACTCAGCGAGGGTGGGGCTGGCAAGGAGGTGAGCCAGGAGCAGTGGTTAGCGAGGCACAAGGGGAGGGGGCAGAAGAGGGTGCCTGGGAGCAGGGTTACAGGGCAGGTGCCCCCAACCCATCCCAGGGAGGGGGTGGAACCGGAAGGAGGAAGTGGTTTAGAGAGGAGTGGAGTTGAAAGTGGAGAAAGGCCACAGGGCGTGGTCTATAAGGGGCGTGACCGCGTGTGGGCGTGGCATTGAGGGGCGTGGCCAGGAAGGAAGGCGCTCCTAGGCTCTCTCACCTGTAGACATTGTTGTGGAAAGAGTTATAGCTCCCAAGAGCGATCAGGGATCCCAGCCCCAATCCGTAGGAGAAGAAGATCTGGGTTGCCGCATCCAGCCACACCTATAGGTAGAATGAACAAAAAATAGTCAAAATTATAATCATAGCCACAGTGCCCCATGGCCTTTTGCATGGGGTAACCAGCCGTACCTGGCAATCATCTCAGTTTACATATAAGGTTAGAGAGGTGCAGTGACCTATCCTAAAGCTGGTAAATGGTGGCTCAGGACTCAGGTGTGCTCTTAACTCAGCCCGTGGGAGCGGGGAGTCCGGGAAGGCCACTCACCTCCGAGTCGGACAGCTTGCGGAAGTTGGGTGTGATGTAGAAGAGGATGCCCTCCTTGGCCCCAGGCAGCGTAACTCCACGGAAGAACAGGATGATCAGCATGATGTAGGGATAGGTGGCGGAGAAGTAAACCACCTGGGAGGAAAGTCGGCAACCATGCCCCCTCCAGCGCGCCCATCTTTCCCTCCCCCCACTTCACTTACATCCCTATCTGTTGTGGCCCTGCGCTTACTTCGTTTGTCTTCCTCCAGGAAGCCTTCCTGGATTCCTGACTGTGTTTGTCCACTTTTCTGAAGTCTCTCATTGGAGTCTCAACCAACCAGCTCAGCACCTGGTTTTTCCTTTCCCCTACCCCTCCTTTATTTTTTGACTTTTGTCTAAATTATTCAAGTAAAACAGGGTGTCAGGAAAATTTTGAAGTTACACACACACGCAAGCACTTAAAGTTCCCTTCAACAGCCTCTGGAATTTAAGTTAGGTGAAGGAGAGGGCTTGTCTTGTTCACTTCTGTTTTCCCAGCGCCTAGAACAATCCACGGTTTACAGGAGACGCTCAATAAATGCCTGGTACATAAATGCACAGATGTTAACATTTTAATGTTCCTCTTCTGAGACTTGGCCATGCATGTATGATCACACTTTCTTACAAAATGGTGCTCCGATTATGTGCATGCTTTTTCGTTTTACATGTTTAAAATTTAAAAAACACAGTGTATACTTTGTTTATTAAACATTGTTTCATTGTCTCATACCAATGTGATTTTTAATTATGCAAAAGAGTCCCTCAGGAGGTTCTCTCATCCTCTTTAAAGTCTCCCCTACTGTTATCCATTCATGCGAATTTCACTAACACTACATTGGAAACCCCTGTGTATACAACTTATCTACAAAATTATTATACCATTCTTGGGAAAATTTTCTAGAATTAATGACCAAAAAAGGGATAAACTTCTCAATGGCTTGCGATCCATATTGCCCAATTACCTTCCAGAAATGAACTTGGTCCCGCATTTCAGAGCACAGCTTCCCCACAAAGGTGCCAGCACTGAGTATAATCATTAAAAACATTTTTTTTTTGCCAAATTGATCATCAAAAGACTGATGTCATTGTCTGAAATGACATTTCTTTGCCTGCTGTTGTGAAAGAGCAGTTTTCAAGTTCAATAACCCTTGTATCTCACAGTCTGATGTAACCCTATTTTCTGGACAGTATGAACTGTTCTCCGGGTTAGTTTCATTTCCCTGAATGGATCTGGGATTCTTCAGGGTTAGGAAAGGTAGCCACGACCCAGTAGAAAAGCCCCTGTACTGGGAATTAGGAAAAGGGAATTTGAAGCCACCTGTGGCACCTATAAGCTGTGTGATATTGGGTCAATTTCTTATCCTCTCTGAGCCTTGTTTTTTCTGGTCTGGAAAATGGGTACAATCAACCTGCTGACTCAGAAAGGTTGTATGAGGACATACAACATGCTTAATATGTATTGCCTAGGTCTTGTACCTGACTCTGTCTTCCACATTTAGCATGGAGCCAGGTACACAGTAGGCACTCAATAAATGTTTACTAATGGCTTGGATGACTCACTCAAAAGACAACTGATACCATGTATTGTCTACCTACGAGGTGCTAGGCATATACTACATACTTTGCATTGATTATTCTCCTCAGTCTTTATGACAAACCTGTAAGGTACTATTATTGTACCCATTGAACAGATGAGGAGACTGAGGCACAGAGAGGTGAAATGACTTGCCAAAGCACACATAGCTAGGTATCAGGAGACAGAGATTCAAGCTCAGCTCTCTCTCTTCCAGAGTCCTTAGGCCCTACATTCTTCTTCTTCTTAAAGTTGGGCTGGGAGAAACCTGTGCCCTCCTCTTGCCTGCCTAATCTAGGGATGCATCAGAGAGGTTTTGACGCTGGTTTTGGATCTGAGAATGTGGTAGGCCCCACTGGACTGGAATTGGGCAGTTTTCCATCAGCCGTACTCATGCCCAAGTATGGAATTTGCGAAGTTTCTGTTTTGCTTATGTCAGCCTGGGTAGTCCAGACCTCCCTGCTCTAGTGTGATCCAGTTCAAATCCCTTCTGCTCCTTACTTGCTGTCAGAACTCGGATTTCCTCTAAGTTTCCTTCAGGCCAGGGTCCAGTAAGAGCCTGGGATATCTTCTGTCCCTGGGCCCCTGGGGTGGGGCTTTAAAGGGAAAAGGATGGGAGTGAGGCCAGTCCCCTTCCCCCTAACTTGATGGGCCAGCTCCCCAGATGTCCCCAAGCTGGACCCCCCAGCTTGACCTGGCTCTGCCCTCGATAATAATAAAAACAAAAACAAGTACAATTCCTCTTGTTAGCTGCCGAGTACTTTACAAAGTCACCATCCCATTTGATTCTCCTGACAAACCAACAGATAAGCCCCATTTTTCAGAGGAGGAAACTGAGTTTCAGAGAGGTGAAGTGATTGGCCTGAGGTCACCTAGCCAAGTCAACAGCCAAGTTGGGATCTGAACTCAGGACTGTTTTCAGTACAGAGCCCGAGTATTTAAATATTCATTGATCCATCTCTGTCCCTCCTCCAAGGCTGGGATGTGGAATATTCATCTCTGGATCACCCTAGAACAAGACCTGGTATAGTGGAGATGTGCACGGACAGTTTGTTCAATGGTCCTTGAGCAAAGTTTACCATCTGTTTTGTGATGGCTCTGTGTGACCGACTTATATTGTCATACTTCATCCTCACACTGCCCAGGAGGTAGGTAACATTATTATTCTCATTTTACAGGAAAGAAAACCAAGGCAGAGAGCGATGCAGGGACCTGCTGCACTCCAGGTTCGGTGGGGTTCCTGGAAGTGCAGACTCCTTGAGCAGGGTGGAAATCCCCTTGTAGACCCATCCCCTTCTGGTCCCCCCTGTGCACATGCCTTACCTTTCCAGTCCAGCCAACACCCTTCCAGATACAGAAATACACAAGGATCCAGGCGATGGCCAGGGTGATGGCCAGAGGCCAGCGGATCTGTCCTGGCTTATCCAGCCCGTCTGTCATCTGATGCATGTTCCGCCTGGTGGAACAGTGGAGGGAGCAGAAAGTCACGTGGGGCTGGTGGAACCTGGAGTGGCCTGGGGGTGCCCAGGGAACGATATCTTCCACTGTGACCATTGTGACATCTGTGATCACTGAGACCCAGAAGCTGGCAGGAGACCGTGGGGCCCATTATACTAACCAGTAGAAAGTGTTATTTGCTCAAGGTACCTGACAGTGCCTTATTTTGGCCACGATTATTGCTTACCTGGTTTTGGCTGCAGGACCCTCCTCGCAGGACCCTCACCTTCACTTTTGCTCTATCCCCACTCCAGCCCCAGGGATCCTTCTAAAATATATGTCCGATTGTGTCACTCTCCTCCTTAAAACCCTGCAGTGAATAGCTCCCTACTGTCCTTGGAATGAAGCCCAACCTCCCCAGGCCAACCTTGCAAGGCCCTCTGAGCTGGCCCTGCTTCTCTCTCCAGTCTCAGCTCTCCCCAAAACCCCTCAAACACTCAACAGACTGGATGACTCCCATCCCCTCACCTGTGCCTGGTTTGCTCTCACCTGCCTCCAAACCTTCATGCATTCTATTCCTCCTGCCGACACCTGTCTCTCCTACGTGGTTTTCACCTTAGATGTCACTCCTCACCTGGGCTCATCGAGGTACCAACTTGGGGCCCTGACAGCCCCCCGTGCATCCCCTCCTCTTAGCGCTGGTCATCTGGCGTTGCCACTCTGCCTGTTTGCTTATGTTTGCCATGTCTCTAACCAGACTGCACATAGTAGGTGCTCAAGAAATGTTTATTAACGAAATGGCTCGATGCAATCCTGAAGGTGTGTGAGACAATTGTATGTGGCAGATGCTGAAAAGAAGAAGCAGCTGGAGAAGAATCTGATTTTTATTTGTAGGGAGACAGCCTAGCCGAGGACGTTTCTGCACAAAGAGACTCGCATCACGTGTTCTGACACCCCCTAAGCACAGCTCCTCCTGGCAGCTTATGCAAGGTGCAGTGGAACCTTCCAGGGTGCTCCCAGGCCCTTCCAAGCTGCCCAGCGTGGATGCTTCCTTCATGCCAAAGAGACTTGGATCCCAAGACCTCTTTTTGTAAAATTAATATCCCAACACACATCTACGATGTGCTCTTCTGAAGATACAACCAGCATGGCCTTCGCTATGAACCGTGTGTGTGTGCACGTGTGTGTGTGTGTGTGTGTGTGTGCATGTGCGTGTGCGCGCACGTGTGTGCACCTTTACTCCAAACAAATTTGGGTTTCTAAGTAGACTGGACTGGTTTTCCGGATGAACTGGGATTTTGTTGGCCTGTGCTGGTTACTCCCCTCCAGCGGCACCCCCACCCTTGTCCACCCTACTCCACGCCCCAGGAGGCTGGCCGCTGGGGCTACCTCCCTGGTCCCTGGGCCTCTGGTTTCTAGCTAGGTTTGACCAATGCCGGGAGCGACTGGGCAGGAGAAGCAAGAAGGCAGGAATTCATTCTCTCTAGCTTGTGTCTAGTGGCCCTTTCCATGGCCCAGCTCTCTACGGGGGAGGAGAGGGCTTCACTCTCTCGTGTTTCTCCCTTAGCCCTGAGCCCATCACCAGCTCCCATCACCCTTTTGAGGGTGCCTCTGTCTCTGGCTGGCCCTGGCTGGCAGGCACCCACACCCCCCATTGGCCTCAGACTTACTCCCAGAATTCTACCACGGCGCTGGTCATGTTGGTGGTGTTGACGATGCTATAGTTGGAGAAGCAGCGGTCCGTGTTCCAGGGGTTGTCACACTGTTTCCACGGCAGTGTCTGCAAAGGCACAGTGGCACAGACAAGCCCTGTTGAGCCCCCAGGGGATGGCAACAGTGGTCCCAGCGCACTTCGTCCTTCTTCACAGTCCCCTGAGCCTCTTCCAAGCCATCCATGATCTCACCTCCCCTTCCCAACAGCTCCCAGATGCAGGTCATGTTGAGATCCCCATTATGGAGATCAGAGAGGGGCAGCCACTTGCTCGAGATCACACAGCTCCTAAGTGTCAGAGCTGAAATTTGAACCTTGATCATTTCACTCTGAAAACCAGCTTTCCAAGCTGCACCATAAGGGCCACTTCCCAGCTCTGCGACCTCAGGTAAGAGATCTTGCCTCTTTGACCCTCCGCACACTGATGTTAACAGTGAGGAGAGTGCTTGTTCTTTGCAAGGTACAGTGCTAGGCCCTTAACACGTATTTACTCCTTAACCCTCCCAACAACTCTATGAGGCAGGTTTCACTTTTACCTTCATTTTATAAATAAGGGCACTGTGGCTCAGAGAGGTTAAGTCTCTTTCCCAAAGTTGCACAGCTGGTATAGCCTGGGGTCAGGATTTGAACCCAGGCAGTCTGAGTCCATATGAAATGAGCTAACGACCGCCATCGTAAGAGGGGGTGTCAGGAGGATTAGATGTCAGCCCACACGAAGCCCCTGGCTCAGTGGCTGGCCTGGAGCAGGCGTTTGGTTCCCGGTGCTATAACTTTCGGGGAGACGGGGGCTGCGGAAGACACACCATGCCCGCCCCCCCCAACCCAAGGAACAGCCCTATCAGCAGAATGGTAGTTCAGTGGACGGAGCGTGGGCTCTGGGTCCGGCTCCTTCTGGAGGGGCGTGCGAGGGCCACTCACCGTGGTGAAGGAGTTGTACAGGTAGTAGATGGCCCAGGAGATGATGACAATGTAGTAGATGTTCAGCCAGAAGGACAGCACGGCGGCGGCAAGGCCCACACCTGCGGGCGGACACGACATCGCACGTGTTCAACCGGGGAGTAGCAACAACTATCCCGGGAGCATCATTCTGAGCATTTTCCATGATGCCCACCAGCTCGCCGCACCTTGGAGACAGGTGGTATTGAGGCCGCGAGGCTAAGACAGAGGGAGGAACTTAGCTAAGGCCACGCACATCTGGCAAGGGAGGACTTGGGTCTGGGGCCCAGCACCGGCTGGCTGCAGGGGGGCGGGGGTCTTGGCTTGCCAGACAAGAACGATTCTCCACGGATCCATCTCAGGGTCTGTCAGGCACTGAGCAAGGAAGCAAAGAAAGTCATACCTAGCCCTGGCTGGGGAAATAAGCTCACGGGTCAGGGTAGGCTGATGTGTGTACAGGGCGTCTGGATTGGGGCCTCCTGTCCACCTCCACCACTCTAGATCCTCGCCGGGGCTGCCATCTGCCACCTGGCCCCTTCGAGGGCTCCACTCTGCTCAGAAGTGAACCAAGCAGGTCCCTCTCTCCAGGGGGCCGGGAGGGTCGGGAAGGCCCTGGTTTCACCACAAGTCTGTGGTCAGGAGCCCTGCCATGTGGCCCCACTCTGCAGACTTACCCTTGAACATGGGGGCCAGCTTCCACACCCCCAGGCCCCCGATGGACGTGTACTGGCCCAGGGAGCACTCCAGCAGGAAGAGTGGGACCCCCGCAAAGATGAGTGTCAGGAAGTAGGGGATCAGGAAGGCCCCTGTGGGGTTGAGAAGAGAGAGGCTCATGGTCCCGAGGCTTTGGAGAAGCCCCATTCAGAGGGAGCATCATGGCAGGATGTTCTGGGGTCCCAGCCACAATTTCCTTACACTCTGTCTTAAAAGTAGTACCCATAGCCAAAATGAGGTCCAAGGATGTCCTTTGCTCAAAGTACATCCCTTGTTCTTTGCAAAATGAAGAGGCGAACTTTTTGGTATCGTTAACAAAGGACAATCGTCCTTTGGGAATCTTTTGGTAAAGGGACAAAAACAGGAAACGGGGCCTGATCTTTAGGGGACCCCTTCCCCTATGGTTGCCCCAGAAAATGCCCAAGTATGACACTCTTCATGGGGTCCAGACCCGACTGGGAGGTTGCCAGGCCAGCACCTACCACCACCGTTTTTGCCGCAGAGATAGGGGAATCTCCAGACGTTGCCCAGGCCGATGGCGTAGCCCACACAGGACATGAGGAAGTCAAAGCGGCCCTTCCACGTGTCCCGGTCTGGGAGGTCAGCCGCCTTCTTCTGCACCTTGACCACCAGAGTTTTGGGTTTGTCATTGGCCACGGGGGCCTCGCTGACCTCCGTGGAGATCTGCCCGTCGGCCACCTTGCTGCCATTGGTCGCCATGTCTCGGAGTTTGGACACAGAGGTCCTGGCAGATGGACGTGCGATGTCGGCCCCGGTCCACGCAGACAGCAGTTTTGCGGCTCAAGGTCACCCTAGGAGAACAGAGGCATGGGGTGACAGGCATGGAAGGGTGACCAAATCCTGGAGTTGCCCCAAAATAACAAAAATAATATAACCCACAAACAAACTACGGGCCAGAGAAGGCTCTCTCAGCAGACCTCTTTCTCCTGGAGGAAGGACAGTGCCTTCTGTTCCCAGACTTGGGGGGGGGGGATGCGGTGTGTTGATAGCTCCCGAACTATCTGTGTCATGTGCCCTCTCTCATGCATCCTGCTCAGAGAAGAAAACTGAGGAGACCAAATTTCCAGGCAGAAATAATAAGTGTTCCTCATCTTTGCCTCTCAGGGTGCAATTAGATTTTTCATACCCTGAGGCCATAGTAACCATGGCCAATGCCAGCCACCGACGGCCTTACCATGGGGCAAACAGGAAGGTGACCGGCCACAGGTGGCAGGTGGAGGTGGTAGAGGAGCACAGACTCTAATCATGATCGAAGTCGTCTTTCACATTTGAGCTGTGTGACTGTGAGAAAACCTCTTAACTTCTCTGGGCCCCGCTCCCCCTGTTTTTTTTTTTTTTTTTTAAGATTTGATTTATTTATTGGGGAGAGAGAGAGCACGAGAGTGGGGAGGGTCAGAGGGAGAAGCAGACTCCCTGCTGAGCAGGGGGCCACATGCAGGACTCAGTGCTGGGACTCCAGGATCATGACCTGAGCTGAATGCACATGCTTAACTGACTGAGCCCCCCAGGCGCCCCTCTCCCTATCTTTTAAATTGAGTCTGATACCAGTACGTCGGGTTGTTGCTCACTCATTCAGCAAGGATCCTGTGCCTGGCAAATGGTGGGGACTTGTTAGTATTTTGTCATAGTCCCCAAACCTGGCTGTGCTTCCAAGTTGCTTGCAAAGCTCTGTAACGATCGAGTCCCAGGTCCCACCCCAGATGTCCCACATCAGAATCTCAAGGAGGTGAGTCCCGAATCTATACATTGAACAAATTCTGCAAAAGGAGCTTCTTACGCTGACAGCCAGTGCCGGCCCTCCGTGGAAGAAGGACCAGTGGTTTACATGACGTCTCTGACTCAAGATAGTCCGCCTACACTCTGTACTCTGCTTGTCTCTTTAGTTCCAGAGGCAGCATGAGCAGAGAACGGTGAATGACCTAGGACTCAGCTCGGTCCTGGGTTCAAATCTCTAGTCCACCTTTTACAAGCTGAGCGACCCTAAGTCCTACTCTTGATTGTTCTAGCCTCTGTTTCTCCATCTATAAAATGGCAGTAATCTTATCTGGCTTGTAGAATTGTGGCAAAAATAAGCTTTCGTGGCTGTACGGGTATTTTTCACTGGACTGGTTTAGAAAGAGAATTTGGCTCATGGCTGTGATTACTTTGGTTGTGGATGTTACCTGATTTTCGGGGGTGGGTCCGCTCCAGGGCACCTCTCTCTGCCACCCCTGGTGCAAGCCTGCAAAGCAGAGACGAGGAGGGACCCTACTGAACTGGCAGGGGTGGCTAATGGGCAGCCCTGAGTGGACAGCAGGGGTGCAGGAAGCCCATGGGAGCCCCCCAGCCGGGTGACCACATGAGTCCATGCTGTGTGATGCCAGCCACGGGGCGCTAGGAACATGCTGGAAGGGGCCCACTGCTGTCTCAGGACAGCTCTGCGGTGGGCATGAGGGCAATGTGAGGACGGAGTTCCATCATTTTATCAGAAGGCAAAGAGAAATCAACAGAGGGGCAAACAGGGAGCTAACAAACGAGGCTGAGATTTTTCTCCATTCCCTAACCGAACGTGCAGAAATGTTGTAAAAGGCCATGGAAGCAGACCTCAAAAGAGTTTATTTAGTATGATCCTATTTTGCCCACCCCCAAATCTGCTCATTTAAAAAAACCCTCCAGGGGCGCCTGGGTGGCTCAGTCGTTAAGCGTCTGCCTTCGGCTCAGGGCGTGATCCTGGTGTTCTGGGATCGAGCCCCGCATCAGGATCCTCCGCTGGGAGCCTGCTTCTTCCTCTCCCACTCCCCCTGCTTGTGTTCCCTTTCTCGCTGGCTGACTCTCTCTGTCAAATAAATAAATAAATAAATCTTAAAAAAATAAAAATAAAAAATAAAAAAACCCTCCAGAACCCTAAGGATATATCCTAAGGCATTCACAGTGATTAGTTTATATGTGACTTTTGTTTCTTTTTTTGCACTTTTCTAGATTTTTATAATTTCTACATTCCTACCAAAAATTCAAATTTATCAAATAACACAGAATAAACTTATGGACCCTCAGAGCAAACAGGACTGTGTGAAACAATGGTCTGGGGCCTCTGAGATGTAGGAGCTGAGCCAAAACAGTGTGTGGCCCCAGATGGCCTCCTCCCTCAGCTCTGCTCTGCCGGGGGAACCCTGATTGCTGTGTGCTCGCCTCCCAGCCCCTCACATGCAGTCCTCATCACCAAGCATCGTTGTCTCTTCCTAGAGTTCACAGACAACCAGACAACGTTCGGACAACGCAAACTTTACTGCCAACCCTGTTTCTTGTTCTCAAAGACGACCCACAGGCTTGTCTTGGTGCCCGTCCAGCTCCTGCCTTGGGCCTGGCACCATCAGAAGGAACTCCAGACCCAGATAGGGTGACCTCCCATCATCCGGGATGGTAGCCCATCTTGTGGCCTACCAGGAAGTCCTGGGATATGCAGGGGAGAGAGCAGCCTTAGGAAAGGGGGAGGCTAACACGGACCCTCTTTTTTGTGTGTGTGGCAGGGTGGGGGCGAGATGGTTAGCCATTAACTATCAAATCAGTAATGACCTTAACTGTCCCCATGACCTACCCTTGTGGGTCCCAGCCACCATGTTTGTTCAAAAGGATCCAAGGACCTTGGACCAAGGCTGATCACCTGACTCTGGCTAGTCAATCAAAGCGTCTTCCCTGGGAATTTGGCATGAGGCTGAGAAAGAAGGACAGCCTGTCCGGGGAATTGGGAACTCTTAGGCAACTCTCTTCTGCCTACCTGTACTCAGAGTAGCAGGGAGAGTTGGTCTCCTGAGGAGGAAAGAAATTAGAGGTCAAAAGATGGAGAGTCTTGAAAGCATTTGTCTTTGCCATTCCAGGCTTTCTTAAGACTGGCTACATTCCAATGCTCAGAGTTTACAAAGAAAGCATCCCCACCGTGCTAAAATAAAATCCCCTGTCTTTGCTCACATTGGTGCAGGGGATTCCTGCTAATGTCTTGAATCTCTGTTCTCTTACCACCTGAGTAAGTTCTTAGGAAGGCCTATAGCCTACAGGACAATAGCCTCTGCCCTCCGCTCTGGGTATACTTGTCGATTATCCATGGAGACTGAAACCAAACTCCAGAATCTACTGTGCACTGGACCTCAGATTGCCCCCCACCACTCAGGGAGAGACAGACAGACAGACAGACAGCGGCGGCTCTGGCCCACTCCCGGCATGAAGACAATATGGGACGGCATGTTTAACGGGGTGAAACGTGGTGTGTATGTCCTTTGAAGAAACCATTCAACATCAACACAGAGGAAAGGTGGAAGGTCGGGAGGAAGGAGAGCTCCAGTTCCCCAGGAGGTTCTTTCACCGTCCCCTCCACGAGCACATTTAGCAACCCCTCGTGCAAAGGCCGGAGAGATCAGAGACCACGGCTGCTTGGAGAGCTCGGCATGAGGAAGACATACGCGCTATCTTTGGAATGTGGGAGAGATTCAGGCAGATGGCGGTAGCTGCCCTCTGAAGAGCCACATACCCGTATGTGGAGCTTTCCTTTTAGAAGACAAAATGTGAAGGTAGCAGTACAAGGCCGTGAATTGCTGTAACTGGTGCTTCCTTGGGGATGCCTCTGGGGAAGGCCCCCTGGGTCGCCAGGCAAGGAGACGGTGCTACATCGGAGACCTGGCTCCCCTTGAGATTTACTGGCACTGGGCACGTTCCTCCCCCCTTGATCCTCATCTGTAAAACGGGGAAATAATAATAATCTTCCATTCGTACGGTCGCGGCGAAGGATAACTGAGCTCACACACGTAAAGCACTGCCAAAGACTACCTGGCTCAGAGCGAGGGCTCAGGTCATCTCGGCCATTCCCACCATCATCCGGGTGACTATCATCCGGGTACGGATTGTGGTTCCTAATCTGGGAGGCACACTGATGGTGACACCACGACGACTAAGAGCAGCTAACATTTATCGCGGGCTTATTATCCAGCCCTCCTGAGACTTGCAGCATTTCCAGCAGACTGATGGCAATTGTCCTTTTAGTCTCCATGGGGGAAAACTAGCCAATAAAAATGTCAAATCTCCCTGCTTTGGGCTCTCTGTATACCAACTGAAGAGTGGTCTAGTTCACCACCCTGGGCCAGGCAGAAGCTGGGAGTGGTACATTTGTGTGTTTGGTCAATAAAATAAAGGACTAGTCCATAATAAGTCAAGTCTGGCAAGAACAAAAGTCCGAAGCATCTAGCAGATGGGAGGGAAATGATCAAGGGATCCCCGTTAGTTAAAAAGTTGGGGGCCCGGAGCTTACAGACCGCACTTCCAGAAGCAGCCTCACTCGGACACCCCAGGAGTAGCTGCTAGCCAATTTTCATTCCTGGCACCAGCTGGTTAACCTGTTGCTTCCCTCTCTCACGAAAAACAGCACACAGAAAGCACAGGCATGTCCAAGTTCACAGCAAAGGAATCTGGCTATCTTTCTAGAAAATGAACGATCTCAGAAATGGGAGCCACCTGGCAGCCAGGTGTTACTTCCCCTCTCCTGAAGCAGACACCTGCACCTGCTGGGCAGGGGCTGCCTGGCGCCGGAGGACAGCCCTGCGTGTCCACAGCAGAAGGACCACGCATCTCTTCGCCCCCTCGACAGCGCGGCCCTCCCCACCTGCTGGCAGAATGGGTAAAAGGAACACGTCTCACCGTTTCATGACTTGAGGCATTTTTCCAAGGCCTTCTTTCAGAGTCTTCCGGTTCTTCCTCGTCAGGTGACAATTTTCTGCAGATCAAGGATCTGGCTACATGTTCCCCCGAGTCCTTAACGTTTCCCCATACTAACTGAACTCCACTGAAGCAACGTTCACAAGGGCACAGTTAATGTGAGACCACAATGACAGGTCCTCTGTGTTCGCTCACCTACTCACTCACTCCTCCCTTCATTCAGCAAGCATTTGCTCAGCACACGCTGTGTGCTGAAATGGGGATGGACCCTCATTTCAAGCCCTTTGTATTCTGAACCAGAGTCTGAACCACTGAACTGACAGGAACCAGCAGAAAGATTCCATTTTGTAAATATTTACCGAGGGCCTAATGTGTGCACAGAGCTGGGCTGGACATGTGGCTCGCAAGCATTAATAAGACAAGGTCTGTGACCTTCACAAGGTCACAGCCTAGAAGGAGAAATACCTCTGCCTGTAGCCAATCACAGTACCCTGTGAAATTGCAGCAAGAGTGTGTGAACAAGACACTACAGGCCTCGAAGGAATAATTGAATTCAACCAGAGAAGGCATCCCAGGGGTGCCTGGATGGCTCAGTTGGCTAAGCCTCCAAATCTTGGTTTTGGCTCAAGTCATGGTCTCAGGGTCATGGGATCAAGCCCCCGCATCAGGCTCCGTGCTGAGCATGGAGACTGCTTGGGAGTCTCTCTCTCCCTCTGTCCCTCCCCTGCTCACTTTCTCTCTCTCTAAAATGAATAAGTTAATTAAAAAAAAAAAAAGGCAGCATCCCCGACGAGGGGACATTTGAACTGGGTTTTGAAGGTTGAATAGGTGTTCATCAGGCTCAAAAGGAGGGAAGGGCATCCGAAGTGGAGGGAAATGCAGGAACAGAAGTAGAAAGGTTTGAAGATAGGAAGGTCAGTTTGTGAAGGAATTTGAAAGCCAGGCCAAGGAACTTAGGGACCAGTTGCAGGGATACAACAGGGGTGATGATGTGATCAGATTAGTATTATACAAGAAGACTCACTCAGAGAGGCTCTGGGGAGGAATTAAAGAAAGAGACTCAAGGCAGGAAAGTGGTGAAAATGTTCCCATGAATATGTTCCTTCCTTGATGTGCAGTTTGAGACCAAGTCCTAAAGCTATCGATAAAAATGGGGCCAAACCAAGCAGAAAGAATACCTCTGCCAATCCCTGAGTGAGGAAATGCTTTATAAGAAAAAAAAAAATGAAGTTTGGAAGCTCTAGATCAGAAGTGACAAAATGGGTCAAAATTGGCCCTTGGGCTTGTTTTATTTGGCCTGAACAAAAACTTTTTCAGTTTGAATTAGGAGCCAGAAATATGACTCTCTAGGATACATTATTTCAAACGGGGGGAACGGCAAGTGCAAAGGCCCTGAGGCAGGAATAATCTTGGCATGTTTGAGGGTCAGCATGGAGGCTGGGCTGGCTGGAGTCCAGTATAGGAGAGAACAGAACTAGTCAGAAGTGGGCAAGGGCCAGATCACACAAGGTCTCAGAGACCACAGCAAGGAGTCCAGATTTTCTTCTAAACGGGATGGTAGAGAGAAGAGGGTGTAAGTGGTGGGGGAAATCTGACTTACGTATAAGAGTTTCCCTGTGGCTGCCCAGAAGAGGCCACAGAGGGGCAGAGGTGGAGGCAGGGAGGCTCATTAAGTGGCTGAGGGTCCAGGTGAGAGAGGATAGTGACTTGAATGGTGGCAGCTAGGGCAGAGGTGGTGAGAAGTGGGACCAGGGATGGATTTTGGAGGTGGGGCCTGCAGGCCTTGCTAGCAGATTGGCTCTCAGCAGCCTAGGCTTGCACAGATGGCAGCCTGGGGGGAGGGGAGTGTGTGGCAGCCGCCTTGGACAATCCCCCCTCTGTCCCACTGCATCAGAGGGACTGGTGGCTGCGTGGGGTGGGGACTTGGGCAGAGGCCAAAAGGCCAAGGCCAGTGTCTCAGGGCTGCCATTGTCCCAGGCTAGGGGTAGGCCCAGAAGGAGGCTCAGAAGGAGTGGGGCACCATGAAGACCCAGGACGGCAAGAGTGGGAGCAGCAGGCTCGGGAGTAGGGGCCCCCACTCCCTCCCATGACGCTGTGCATACTCCTGCTTTGTCTTGCTCCCCATTCTGTAATTACAGAAATTACAGAGGCTTGCTTCATACTGCAATCGCTCTACTTGCTTTTATTTCTTTTTGGAACTCTGCAGTTCAAGAAAAAAAATTAATATTGGGTTTGGCTTCATTCCAAAGGGAAACATAATGCAGTTTATTCTCTGCTTTAGGGAAAAATGCTAGGCTCAATAAATTGGACAGGCTTTCTTGAGCATCTGTTGTATATCCAGACCCTGCCAGCTCCTATCAAGAGAGAAGAGCCAGCATTTATTGAGCACCTATTGTGTGCCAGGCATTTCACAGGTGCTATATCATCCAGTCCTCATTCCATCTCTGTAACCAAAGGCTATTTCACCCATCTGACAGATAGGGCAACTGAGGCTTGCCAGCCTGTGGCTATGGTAAAGCAGTCTCAGACTGCTTGGTGATTCAAGGCCTTGCTATCCAAAGTGTGGTTCTCTAAGAGGCAGCCTTGGCACCACCCAGAGGCCTGTTAGAAATGCAGAATCTTGGGCCCCACTCCAGACCCATGGGATCAGAAGCTGCATTTTAACAAAGTCCCAGTGATTCGGGTACACATGGAAGCTTTGGAAACTGTAGGTTAGGGATGACCCTGATTACTTCACAGAGCTTGATTCCAGTCCCTGTATGACCAGGGGCTAGATATTTAGCATGCTTGAGTATCAGTTTCCTCATCGGTAATTTCGGACTCCTGTACTCCATAGGACAGTTGTGAAACTCCGAATCAAGATAATGCATGGGAAGAGGCTGGTGAGAGCAGAGGGCCTGGTGCACAGGAAGTGCTTAATAAACAGCAGCTTCGATTGCTATTCAAAGACATGAATGGCCGGGGAAGTGCTTTGTAATTGAAAACCATTGCACAAATAGGAGGACCAATTAATAGCTGATAATCGCGTGCAGAAGGTCAGAGGGAGGATGGAAGCAGACAGGTAGACGCCGGTGCTATGAGTAGCCTTTGACACCTGCCCTGAAGGTTAGGGAGGAATCCCTGGAGAAGGTGCTCTGATGGCAAAGGGACAGCTGGAGAGGGTCTCTGAGGCCTCAGGACTTCGGTCTCAGAGACCTGAGTCTGGGAGCAAGAACTCAAACTTTGCCAGGGTGTGAGCTGTGGGCAAACTGGACGCCACAGGTCTAGACGGAAGATCCTTCTCCTTGGACCCTCAGCCACTGGACTTAGGGCCAGGACCTATGCAGCCTCCTTCCCACTCCAGACTTGTTCTCTGCCACACTGGTACCCCTGGTCTATACCAGCAGTCTACAGATGAAGAACAAGGCCCAGAGAGGGCTGGTGGCTGGCCCAAGGTCACACAGGACACAAACGGTATGATTCCTGGAGACCCCTGCCACCCCAATTCTCAGCTCATTACACACTCATACTCAAGAGATGAAGGAAAGGAGCTCCACATCTTGGCACAAACTCCTCACCTGCCTAAACATACCTGAGAGGTGATTTGCAGACCCAGGTGCATTTCTTAAGAGCATCTATTGAATACCTATGCTTCACAACACAATACCACTGTGACTTTCAAGTAAGTTACTTATTTTCTCAAAGTGTTCGTTTCCTCATCAGGAAATGGAGCCAAAAGTAACCACTTCATGGTGTGAGGACTGGATTTGAATTTTCTAGTACTGTGCCCGGCCCAGCAAGTGCTAAATACATTACAACTGAAATGATTACTGGTTCCATTTTTCAGATGATGGTACTGAGGCTCAGAGAGGTCAAGTGACCTGTCCAAGGTCACACAGGATTTAACCCAGGCCCTCTGACTCACAGTCTGGTGGTATCCGCTCACCCAGCAGGTGCCTGCCAGCCATGGGCTTGTGTGAAGTTCTCTGAAGCCTTTAGGTGTAGGCTTACCACTTATTCAAGCCTTCCTGCTGGGTTCTGAGGGGAAGAGATGTGCTTGCAGCCTCTGAGAGCCTGGAATTCTGGTTTTCTGGGATGCCCCCAAAGCCAGAATGTAGAAGGCTAGAGAATGCACCCGCCCACCCCCAACAACCAGAGTGAGAAAAAAAAATCAGCTTTATAACTGCTAGAGGCTTAACAGACCCATCTAACTGTGAAATAAACTCCAGGAGTTTATTTCGAGCTTCTCTTTCTTTTGTGGTGGCACACAGGAAAAAACTCCGCAACTTTTCATTAACAAAGAAGGAAAGAAAAAAAGAAGAGCTCAGAGCGCAGGAAGGAAGTGAGCCCAGCACTTACTAACATGCCAGGGTAGCTCTAATTGATTTATGTGTATTAACTATTCTCATTCCTTCCCCGTTTACTGATGGATCACCTGAGGCACAGAGAGGTTAAGGTGGCTTGCCAAAGGTCTCACAGCTAGGAGCAAGGGGAGCTAAGAGGAACCCAGGCAGCTGCGCTCCTGCATCCGTGCTCTCAAACACTCTATTCTGGGGCACCTGGGTGGCGCAGTCGTTAAGCGTCTGCCTTCCGCTCAGGGTGTGATCCCAGTGTTCTGGGATCGAGCCCCACATCAGGCTCCTCCGCTGGGAGCCTGCTTCTTCCTCTCCCACTCCCCCTGCTTGTGTTCCCTCTCTCGCTGGCTGTCTCTCTGTCATATAAATAAATAAAATCTTAAAATAATAATAATAATAAACACTCTATTCTGCTCTCCCTAGTGGGATACCAGTGGAACCCCCAAACCCCACCTTTAGGGTGTGTAAGAGTGGCCCATTTCCAGCAAGCAACTCCCTCCAGGACAAACCCCCACAGGGACAAGGCCTGCCGCTCTTTTTAAGAAACCCAAGGGAGGCTGCTGACTTCTGGCTCCCTAAGAGGCTAACTTGTCTCCATGGCCGTATTGGCCAAAACTGCCAGTGTCCCAGGAGCCAACAAGAGGCCACATGGGATCCAAGCTGAGCAGCTCTCCCCAGGCCCCAGGGGCTAGAGGCTCTAATTAGAGTCACCTGGGGAGCAGCCAGCCCCAAGGGGTGGTAATCCCCCTGGGGAGTGCCCAGCTCTCTTCCAACTGCACATATGGGCCCTGCAGCCAGGAGGCCTGCCTTCGGGCCACGTCTACAGGGCAAAGAGGGAGCATGGCCAGCTGGAGACTCTGGAGTCACGGGCCCCGTGTGGGAATCCACTCCGCACATTACCAGCTGTGTGAGTTGCAGCCAGGCCCCTCTGCTTTCTGTGCCTTGGTTCTCCTCCGTGTGCTAGGAGAGGAGCCAGACCATGCCTTCTAGCGCCCCTTCTGATGTGCGTCCTCATCTCATCTCATCCTGAGAGTCAAGCTCACACCATCACTGGTTTGCTAACATCTGCCCTGGCCCCTAATTGTCTGCAAAGCCCGACTGAGCACCTCCTCTTGTCAAGGCGATTTTCAATCCAATCTAGTCCGCATGGACCGTGCACACCCCGGTAGCCGGTCCACACCAGGTGTAGGGGAATGAAGATGCCAGTCGGAGTCTGGGCCTGCTGCCACTGAGCTCCCGGGACGGACAGCCGGGAGCTCTCGGGACGGCTGGGCCACAGGTAACCAGCATCCATGGGATAAATTCTTCATCAGCTCACAGTAGGAGGGATGGCCCTCTTGGCAGGCAACTGGGAGAGAATGGCACTGTGTCCCCTGACAGAGGGGACAGAAGCAGGGAGGTTCTCTTTATAACCACAGCCAGAGAAAGCAGGACTGGGATCCTTGCCTTACCCCAAGCCTAGCTGCTGGTCCATTCTGGGCAGAGAGAACAGGGGGAAAATGCATAATGCACTTAGGGCCAGTGAGGAGCCTGGCATGGCTGGCTAGAAGCTGGGGTGATTTAAGGAGCATGGCTGGAGAGGTGGAAAGGAGTAAAGGGCTTTGAAGGCAGGAAAAAGGGGTGCACTGTATCCTGTAATAAGAGCGGAGACCACACTGCACGTTTACGTGCTTAATGTGTTTAAGGTCCAGATGATCATATTTACCTCTCACCACACGCCACGGCACGAATGTGGAAACTGAGGCTCAAAGCAGTAAAGCAGATTCCAGAGCCCACACTTCTAACCGCTCTTCCCCACCTTAGGCACTGGGGGGAACTTGGGAGCCACTGAAGCCTTTTAAAGTGGGGAGATTTGATCTGATGATGACTTGGCAGGAGCCTGGGGAGAAGGTGGGTGAGAGGACAGCACTGGAGCTGAGATCAAGGTGGGGTTGAAGGGGAAGGCCTTGCCACTATTCACAACGTGACTTGCATCCTGACTAATGACTATCCAGTCTTATCTCCCCAGCTACAATGTCCCCCCCACACAGATGGGACCTGGGTCTTCAACTTGCCCTGTTTCCTCACAGTCGCTCAAATAGCGATAAATGCCTGTGTGCTATGCTGAGTTCCACCTTCCCTCCCCATCTGTCACTCTGTCCCTCTCTGTGACAGGGGATGTTGTTATAAGTCCTCAAGAAACGTCTGCTGTGGGGAAGGTGGCACTGGTCTCCGAAGCAGCAGGGTGCTGGGTTTACAAGTGCGCCCTCAGGAAAGCGAACGGAAGGCTGGTTCTGGGGTGTAAATGCTCCCACTGCAGCCAGCTCAGGTGCCACCGTGAGGTCCCAGGACTGGGAGGACACGAGCGCACTCCGGTAGTGGGTTCCTGAGCACTTCCCTTACGGAGAGCCTGGACACCGCTGCTCCTGCAGGCGCCCAGGGCCCAGAGTCCAGCCCTCTGTGGGTGCTGAGGAGCGGGGAGGGACGCAGCGAGGAAGGCGGGAAGGAGGAGGAGAAAGGAGAGCAAAGAGTGAAATAAGTCAAGAAGAGAAAGAGAATTATCATATGGTTTCTCTCATCTATGGAACAAAGGGACTAGGAAGATCGGTAGGGGAAGAAAGGAATAAAGAAAGGGGGGGTAATCAGAAGGGGGAATGAAGCATGAGAGACTGTGGACTCTGAGAAACAAACTGAGGGCTTCAGAGGGGAGGGGGTGGGGGAATGGATAGGCTGGTGATGGGTAGTAAGGAGGGCACGTATTGCATGGTGCACTGGGTGTTATACGCAACTAATGAATCATCGAACTTTACATTAAAAAACATTAAAATAAAATAAAATAAAATAAAATAAAATAAAATAAAATAAAATAAAAAGAAAGGAGAGCAAAGAAAACCGGAGGGTCAGGGAGTAGCAGAGAGGTGAGAGCAGGGGTACAGGAGGAAGACGGAAGGAAAAAGAAAAAAATAAGGACAGTGGAGGGAGGGGAGATGGGGTGCTGTCCCTTTCCTGTGGGCTGCGCTAGGCTCTGCTCTGATCTCACGGTAGCCTCCGGACAACCCAGCGAAGGAGGGGGCCTGTATTTTAGCAGGAGGAAACGTGGTTGGCAGAGCCCACGGTCTTGAGTGGTTGAGGAGCTGTGACCCCGGACCCAGGCCGCAGGGTCTGCCCAGCTGGCTCCCTCCCTCTGGTGTAACTGGATTCACTGGGGCCAGCCCACCGGTCTGTGCCTTCCGGACAGCTCGAGGCACCTACTGCGAGGTACCCTGTGCCGGGCACAGGCCTCAGGGCCCTGGCCGTCCTGTTCCAGGCTACGCCTTTCGTCCTCCCTTCCTTGGCCGGGGGTGTGCAATTTCGCAGCAAGGCGCTCCAGGGGCTGCCTCTGCACAGGCCCCGGCTCACGCAGTCAGAAAGGATTCATTCAGGTCAGGAAATGAGAGCAACGCGCTGACCACCCGGCATTCTTTCACATCACTCTTTGCCTTTTAAGACACACTTGTAAGAAAACCCGCGGGTTAAATCACTGGTCTCTTCTGTTCAAGACGTGCTTGAAGGACTCTGAAGGGCGTTAGGATAAACGCCCTTTCCAAACCCAGATTGGGGGAAAAAGAACACCACAGTCCTGCAGGGACGGGCTGGACTAAATGATAATCTGCAGTAAGCCACACGCAGGCCCGCCGCCTACACGGAGAGCTGACGGGCGTCAGAGTAGCCCTTCGGGGGTGGGGGCGGCGGGGGCGGCGGGCATCGCTTAGTTCATGATCAGGGGTCCACACCTGGGGCTCCATTTCCAACTCCGTGGGCTTTCCCGGCTCCGTTCTAGAGATGAGCACACTGAAGCCCCGAAGATAAACTCTCTGAGTCAAGATCACACAAAGTCACAATAAAAACCCGCAGGGATCTCACCCTGATGGCCTGCGGGGGCCGAGTGGGTCCCCTGTATGTGTTTGGTTGAGTGGGCTCAGAATTTCAAAACTTGAACTTGCCGGTAACGCGGGGAGGGGGTAGGTATGTGCTGACCAGTTTATTGTAAGTCCCGCCACGACTATTATCTTGTCCCTGATCTCTTGACTCATTTCTTTGACCTGCCTGGCTCTCGGTGGACCTTGAGTTTGCGATCTCGTCACTCCAGAAAGCTCTTCTAAGTGGTAGAAGGACAAAGTTACTCTTTCTCCTTCTCTAGGAGATGGACACAATTCTTGGGGATGGTAGCGATCAAAAACAAAACAAAACAAAAAAAAACTACATTCAGTATTGTAATTGTAATTTTATATCTGGGAAACAACAAATCCTATTGTTCTCTTAATACAAGCTCAGTGGGATTTTAAAACAACGTTGAGAGACGCTGCTTTAGAATATTTTGCAAGAATGAGGAGGGTGTGTATTTTTGGAATTGATTAAGGGTCAGATTCCAGGGTCTCGAATATTTCCCACAAGAGAAAGCTGATTTTATTTTTAAAAGACTCAAATGAATGCTCACTTTAGCCAACACAGCTGTTCTTGATTCATTCACTTAGCCTTCTAAAGGAATCTTTATAGTATGAACCTCCCCTTCTTTGTAAAGTGAAAAATCACAGGCAGCAAGAAAAACCTACCTGTTTGGGAAAATGGGATTTTCACTGAGCACATTTGAAGTCCATGGCCAATGAACACACTCACGAACACCTTCGGCTGGGGCTGTCAAAGGGTATACGGACAGGGGCAGGCAGAACAGGGGAGTGGTTAAGGGCAAGAAAACCCTCTGATGCTGTGTGACCATGGGTTAGTCCCCCATCCTCTCTAAGACAGAGGTGATGATACCTACATTTAGCTACTATGAGGATTAAATGAGATAATACGTAAAGTGGTTTAACACAGAACCTGGTACAGAGTAAAATGCTTGCTACCTGGCAGATACTATCATAAATAACTTTATTAGGGCTAATATAATTTGTTTTGTTTTGTTTTTGATAGCTATGGGAAAAAGTCCCGGGCAGAATGCCACAGTTATCTTAACCTATAAGCAATCAATAGAAGGGAACGGTGCCAGCCACCGGGAAACGCTGATCAAACCAAAATCTCAGAGCAAATCGTTCATTAAACACGATTCCCGAAGTGGATGTGTGTACCTTTCCTGCAATTAGCACATTCTTTCAAATCCTGGTTAAATGTCAGCCGTCTTCATGTGGCCACTGAACGAGTCCCCCTGACCCCTCTCCGGAGTCCGAGGTCCTCAGGCTTATTGCTTCACACCCTGTCATCCAGCCCCAGGATCGGCAGAGAACAAATGACCTCCCTCTCTGGGAATCCAGAAACAGGTTGCTATCTCTGGGGGTGGATTTGCTCAGACAGGTTTGCGGGAACAAGCAAAATGGTTGCTTGCACCCGAGTCTTCGGGATCCCAGCTCTCACCATCGCTTTTACAACAGCCCAGTGCCTGAGTCCGGCACCCTCTTTCTGCTTCCCAAAAGGAGTGGGCCTGTCTGCCAGCTCCACCACATCTTTGCCAGCATGCAAATGATGCACTTTGGGGTTTCTCGGGGTGTTAACCCCATGCTCTCCAATCCCCAATGAGGGGAGTAAATATTTTGCACCAGCTGTGCCGGAGGGAGAATTGAAAGAGCGTGGGTGAGAGTATTTATTTTCCAAAAGGGTTTACAGCACGGGGTCATTTAGATAGCTGGCAGAGAGAAAAGGCAATTTCCCCCAGCGTGGTTCGCACATGGGCTTTTAGGGACAGCACACAGCACACTTTTAGGTACATCAATCATGCTTTCCAAATGCAAAATATTGATGTATATTTTTGGTGATGGGGGCTGTTCATCTGTTCCACTGATATTCACTAGCCCGGAATGCAGAGCTCTGTTAGGCATCGTCCTTATCCTCATTTTCGCCAGTTGCGCTTGTCTAACACCACAAATTTCAAGCTGACACACGGTTGGGAGCAGCTCCTTCTCCTAGCCGCTGCTCTCGGGGTTAATCATCAGAGCTACTGCCGCTTGCTCAGGAGCCGGGTCTGACGCTCTAGCTACCTTACCTTATTTGGTCTTAGAACAATCCTATGAGGGAAGTCTGTTATTGTCCCTGTTTTGCAGATGAAGACCTGGAGTTTCAGACAGGTAAAGTGACTTGTCCAGGGTCACGCAGCTAGGAAGTGGCAGGGCGGGATTGGACTTTGGCTCCAAAGTTGGTATGGGCAGCTACCTTGCCATACTATTTCCCCACTCTTCCTGGGCTGGAATTGTCATCCCTGTCCCATCCGAATTCCCACAAGCACTCTCTTCAGCAGTCTTTAGAGGGGTCGAGGTGCCCTGAGTGCAGGGCTCAGAGCTGGCTCCCTTCTGGTTCACTATCCCACCCACCGCCCATCCTCTCCAGGTGCCCCTCCGGGCCCTTCCCCAGGGCCTAGATTTCCGACACCAGTGTGAAGTTGAGATCCCAGCTCCACCTCGCGCCTGGCTGTGTGACCTGGATGTCACCTGTCTTCGCCTTACTTCGTGCCTCCACGAAGGGCAGGTAATTATCCCTCTCTGCCGAGGCAGTGGGAAGGATGGAACTAGGCGAAGCGAGTGTCCCCCGCAGCTGTCCCCACCCACCCAGACCGAGTCTCCTTCTTGGGGGAGCTCAAACCCCAGACACAGTCCTCCCTGCACGCTCGCTCACTCGCTCCAGCGGGTCCCGAATCAGCATTCAACACACATCGCTCTGCCTGTACAACGCCATTATCTCCCGAGGACACAGGCTCCGTTGTCACGGCAACCAGAGTCCTTTCACCAACTCTATTTAATAATTTCTCAACAGTGGAGCTGGGCTGGCTTGGGGCAGGGGAAAGAGCACTGGGTTAGGGGTTAGAAGCTTTGGGTCCTAGCGCCTGTGGCCCTAGGGCTCCTCCCCTCTGGGCCTCAGTTTACTCATCTGTAACACAGGGGTATCTGAAATGAGGGGATCTTGTAACTTTCTCTGGCCTAGAAAAACCTAAGAAACAGTTCTCCAGGTCCAGGAGGCAGGGGCCTGGAGCCACTGGAGAGCAGATGGAAGCTGAGTGACACCCAAAATTCCCAAGAAGAACCAGAAGTTATCTTTAGTGACCAAACGCTCTCCTTCGGCTGAATTGCCCACCAGAATGTCACTTTTCAGATGTTTATGCAATCTCCGCAACCCTCAGGTTCGGAGCTGGGGTTGGCTAGGAGACACAGTTTTGCCTGCAGCCATCACAGCCCTGACTCTCCCCCATTTTGCAGATGTGTAAACTGAGGCACAGAAGGCAAAAGGGTTGTCCATGGCCGTGCAGCAGGTGGAAAGTCCAGCTGTCCAGGAAGGCCGGGTTGGTGTGCCCGGAGAAGAGGGCCGGTCCGCAGCCTGTCATGCCTCATTCTCGGCCCATGGCTGAATGCGCTCTGGCCCCCACTTGTGTCCTCTGGCTCTCATTGAAGAAGCCTTGTAGGTCATAAAAAGCAGGAGGTAAGTACCGACGATGTGTCCCACTATTTTGGGCCCTAGAGACGCCAGAAGACACAGCATTCCTGCTTGTAGGGAATGTACAGTTTTGACTGTAAGCAGCTCATCGAAGGCCAGAAACAATGCTTGATTTGTCTCCACAAATCACGGTAGGACGTGGCATACAGAAGGTGCTCAAAATTTCACTTGGCCCCGTTGTTTGCCCACCTCTGCCCCTGGAGGTAATTTGTCCAGGCCCCCAGAGGTCTCCCAGAGTGGCCACCAACATTCCTAACTCCAAGGAGCTGCTGTTGGACCCCACGCTGGGGAGGTCACCAATATGGACAGGCTTTGTGGCTTCTGTCTTGGTCCCGGGGCTGGGGAGGGGGCGGTTCTGCCTCGGCCCCAGTCCCTGGCACTGCTTTTCGGCATAGCCACGGCCAGCCCAGCGGCACTATTAAACTCATCCCGGGTTGGCATTTTCATTTAATACCCACGGGATAATTAACAGTGCTGCATCTGCTCTGTCATTAGCGGCATTCACTGCCATTTGGAGAAAGGGCTCTTATCTTCCCCAGTCATTAGTCTCGGGAGGCTATTATGGGGGAAATGGAGGAGGAAGCGGGGCGTGCAGCCACCCATCCCCTGCCTGGAGAGCCGGCGCCGGGCTTGCGGAGCAGCCCATAGTCCAGTCCAGTCCAGTCCAAATCCCTTGGCTTTAAGGACTGAGAAAGCGAAGTCCAGAGAGGGGAAGGACCCTGCCCTTTATCCCCTGCAAGCTCCGAGTTCTGCCCAGAGTGCAAGCCCAGGTCTCAGGGTCCCGCAGACCTAGACGTGAGTTGCAATTCTGCGGCGCGTCAGTGGGGCGACCCTGGGCAACCACGTGAGCTCCCTGGGCCTCAGTTTCCTTATGGAGGATCCTAGAACAGTGCTTGTCAAGTCCTCAGCTCAGTGCCTGGATCACAGCCAGAGCTCAAAGGCCAGGAAGGGCTTGTAGCTATCTGATCATTGGCTACCAACCTGTTAAAAATGTATGCGTTTAAATTCCATCTCCACATAATACTCTTCGGTAGGACAACTTCTTCCCCGTTCCCAAGCTCCCTTTTTTTTATTTTAAATCATAGGTGAGACCTCGATCTCAAGTTCTGAAAACATCCGACATGGGAGCAAAGGAGCAAAGGGACCCGGGCAGCAGGGGAGCTGGACCCCAGAATCAAGGGCATGGGAGCCTTTGGCTTTGGCTGCTTTTATTTTGTATGGTTGACATTCTGCCTCAGTGAGTCCAAGCCCCTGTCTCCTCCACTGTGACCTCCACTCAGGTGCTTCCCAGAGGCAGAGGGTAGCATGAAAAGGCACCTGGAGGTTGGTATCCGCAAGGCTTGGGTTCAAACTCGGCTGTGCAAGCCAGGATAAGTGACTCCACCTCCCTCAGCCTCCAGGTCCTCCTCTGGCCGAGGGGACCGTAGCCCCTATCCCCTAGCATCCTTCTCACCAGCCTCAGGAGGCCCAGGACTGGTGCCCAGGGGACGTGCCACACTCGGTGGCTGGGGACTAGCTGGCCGGGCAGGGAGGGGAAGAGTCAAACTCCCAGGCACCCTTGCCCCCTGACACCCCAGGAGGAAGCTCCCAGAACTTGTGATTTTTTATCATCTCCAGCAAGGGCAGAGGGGAAGTGGGGTAATGGCCAGAAGAAGTGATTGATTCCCTCCCCTTTCCCACCCTCTGAACTGGAAAGGACTCAGAACTACTCAGCCTGCTCCTCCAGCAGGTCCCAAATAACCCAAGGCTCACTTAGGAATACTGCCCAAACCCTTCCTGGTTGCCAGGGCCCTGAGACCTTTCTAGACAAGCTCACGAGGCCCCTGGTGTATTTGTTTTCACCCAAATCCACCTAGATAAGCGTGCTTGTGTTCATGCACTGCCCGAGAGAAATCATCCCTTCCTTTCCCCCGAAATCTGGCTACCGCTGGGGGCCCCCTGGCCAAATGAGCTCACATCAGACTCCACAAACTCCCGGCATAACCGGGAAGATGTTAGCCTCTGGCTGGAGCTCAGAACGCCAGGGAAGGCTAAAACGACGCCAGGGCCCTTTCTCCCACACAGTCCCGCCATCGGTGTCCGCAGGCTTGCGGTTCTGCCTGCCACAGATCGGGCTCCCGGGCTCCTTCTCAAGGGGCAACCTGCTGCATTTGGACTTGGGTTCCATAAAGGTGAATCCCAAAGCTGGGAATCCAGAGGTCAGCGATGAGTGTGTCCAGGGCTTGCTGAGCCTGTTTCCCCATCCAAAGGATGGAGATCATAAAGGCAAAAATAACAACAATAATTTCACTTGGAACCGCTGGTGCTGTTGCAAACTTCAACTATGAAATTCTACGTAAGTGTTAAGCGTGCGTGTACTCGTGTGTACAAAGAGATCTCATTTGAGTCAAGGTCATTCTGACTTGGGCTTTATGAGAAACTAGCTTTAAAAAAATATCTCTTTTTGTTTGACAGAGGATTCTTCTCCAGGATATCAAGGACGCTATTTTCTTCCCCTGGAATACTTACAGGATCAAAAGACAGAACAGCTTCAAGATCATTTTTCTGCAAACTACTCTTCCGATGACGACTTTGATCAGCACTAAGTTCTGGCAAACTGCAATACTGATACCAAATGTTGTTGCTCACCACCTCCCATGGCTGCTGTCCTCTCCCTGGACAGAACCTCCTTACCAAACAATAAGGCCATGAAAACAACCTGCTGTCAATGTCTTTCGGGGTGTCTTTGACCTTGAATGTCTCTCTGGCCAGGGCTCAGCTGTGTCAGGAGCTGGCATGCAACACTGACCCTGCAGACACCATGCACTGAGAGGTGGGCAGAGCTGCAGGTCACCGTCCGAGACAGCCACCAACTCCTGCATCCTCCAGCCTGGTCTGTACACCAGGATCCCATCCAGCCCTAGAAGCTGGGGGCTTCTCCTGCAGCCAAGAGGGCCCCTGGCACCCTAATGTGGCCCGTTCCACCTAACGGCACACCCCCTGCTTTCAAAGAGCCACAGCCAATCGCTCGGCGAGACCTGGCCTCCTTGTAATTTCCAATTTGTGACAAAGGTAAAAATAGAAGGCCATTCGATGCAGGCAGCTCGCATCAAATTGGATGCTGGTTTCATGTCATGTCAGATCACAGTAAACGGAGCTGATGACTTCGTTGGCCACTCTCAATGGCTTTCAGAGCAGTGAGAAGGTAGGCGACAAATTGGGGGACACCTAAGCGTTAGGGAAAGGTGGCTGGGTACACAACATTAAAACCAGCTTTAAATGAACTTGAAGTCTAGCTCACAGATATGCTGTAAGACGCAGGGCACTTGAGTGCGGATCCCAATTCTGCACCCTAGCAGCTGAGGGACCCCGGGCACAAACTCCTCTCTCCATGCCTTGGCTTCCCCTAAGGAACACCACTGGCCTCCCAGAGCTGTGGCAAAGCTCGACTGATGGAAAACAAAAGGGGAGGAGTGCTTTCTAACTGCAGCCCCACAGTGGGGCGTGTGGTCCTTGCCAAGCGAGCAGCGTCCGGGGGCTCTTCCAGGGCGGGGATGTCAGCACCAGGCGGCTGAGCGGGCTCCAGGGGCCACTTACTAGCCTTGCAACCCTGCAGCAAGCGCCTTCACCTCTCTTCTTCTCGGTGTCCTTATCTGCACAGGGACAATCCATGTACCCCACGGGGTTTTGTGAAAATTAAACGCAATGGTGTAAGTAAAGCGCACAGCACACCCCCTGGCAGACCGTCAACTTGCAATAATGGTTGGCTATTGTTGTTCCGGACGATATTATCACTGGAACAATATTTCGTGGGGTTTTTCTTTTTTTGCTGTTTGTGACTGAATCCAAGTCTGCGCTGAAATATCACAGCTTGTGTTCACACCTACCTTCTATGCCAGGCAGCCCTTACCCCTCCTATTCGCTGCCTCCCCACTGACTCTCACGGCAACCTTCCCCCTGGCCCCGAGGTCTGCAGGTGAGCTCCGAGCAAAGATGCTGGATTTCACAAAGCTCACGGAGGCACGTTTCCTGGGAAGCCCTGTTTTGGGGTCCATATCTGGTCTCCCAGCTGTTTCCCCCTTAGGTACCACACTCGTCCCCTCCACCTCCCAGCAACCTTCAGGGAATGGAGCAAAAAGGTGACAGAAAGGAGCACCGGCTGTGAGCCCATTTGAGGAGCCGGTGCAGGGGAATGCCGCGGAGCAGCGGATGTCTGCGATCTCCTCACCGATAGGGGCCCTGCTGCTCTTTGCAACTGGAGTCAATTCAAGGTTGTTTTCACCGCGGCAGGGGCTGTGCTCTGTCCACCGTCCTCTGGGCACAGAAAAGCGCAGGCGACGCGCACAGGGAAATTGAAGGGGCAGTTCTGACATGGGCAGAAACAGGCTGACACTCACGTCTCTGTTTCCTTCTGGGGAATAAGGCGATTATGGGGCTCTAACTGGGTTTGGCACTGCAGCTGCAGCTAAGGGACAGGGCTGCTGGGGTGGTGAGAATTCGGTGATCAAAGGGAAGGAAACTGGGCACACCTGGGACCAGGTGACAGGGAGGGGCTCTGGCATCCCATCTGCTCCCAAGGACGAAGGGGACAGACTTGGGGACAGACTTCGGACGGGGCTGGAGGTAGTGGGCAAGGGTTAATGGTTGGCACTCGGCCTGTGATGCATATGCATGCTAAGAGAGGAAGGAAAAAGCCATCTCTGAATTCCACGTGGCTTGGGACAGCTCTGTCTCAGCTGCTGAGCTCACAGCCAAGCCTAGGAACAGTGTCTTTATGTGACGGCGAGAAGCCACCTGACATTGGTGCTTTATTCAAGCTCTTAACATACGCCGGGAAGGTAGAGAAATAGCCACTGCTCAGACAGCAGACCCAGAGGCCTCACTGTCAACCATTCAGTCCTCACCATCACCCTTCCACCTCACTCTACGGAGGTCAAAACTGAGGCCCAGAGATCCAACGGTGGGGCAAAGTGTTGGCCAGGAAATCAGAAGAGCGGGGTTCAGATCCCCGCCCTGTCACTTTCTAGCTGGGTGACCTTGGGCAAGTCACTTCCCCTCTCTGTACTGCAGTTTCCTCCCCTCTGAAGTGGGGATTAGAACGGTACCTGCTGCATAAGGTTATTATAGGAATTATGAGCCGGTCACACTGGGAGCTTTCAGTACTCCATTCCTTCCTTCTACTGGGGATGAGAACTTACCCAAGGTCACCGGGCCAGAAAATGGCAGCACCCCGGCTCAAAGCCAACTCAGCCAGGGCTGGTTCTGGTCTCAGACTCTACCTTTCAGAGCCTCCTTGGCTCAATGACATAGAAAGATACTGCAGGTCAGTCCATGCCAGCACTGTTGTCACCTTCCATCCATGCAGGCTATATTGTAAGACACTCGAAAGTGCTTGCTCTGTGCTGGGCCATGCATAAACAAATGGCATTTGGAGTTCCTGATTGCCAGGCATGTGAAATCCGGCAGAGACAAAGCTATTGTGCTTCTTTCGGCTTTGATGGACTTGCTCTTTCCTCGTCTTTACCCTCTGAGTTGCTTCCTTCTGGGCCTCTCGATGTGCCCATCAGCTCCACCCTGAGCTTCTGGGGACCCACTTCACACCACACCTCCAGCCCTGAAACGAAGGGCTGCACACAAGAGAGATGGTCCCTGCTTCCTCTCCCAGGGCAGCTGCCTCTCTCCTGTGTGGTTCTTAGGGATCGCCCCACTCTCCAGATACTCTGCCAGATAAGCCCGGCTGTGTGCCCCTGCCTGGGACTCACTGTTTGTCCTCCAAGCCCTGGCCACTGACTGAGCCAGTGCTTGGCTGGAGAGAGAGAGCGCTTTCTTTGTTTGCTGCTTGCCTGACAATTTATTTCTGAGACTCAAGAGAGGCTCAGCCATTTTGCCCTGGATGCTCTGAGGAAGGGTCTCTCCCACTCCTCCTGGGACATGTACCTCTAAGGGGCAACATCTCCTCTTCCTCCTCCGCCTGGGGGAGGGCCTGAGACTGCTCAGACCCCTACCAGAGCAGAGGCTGGGTCAACCCTTCCCAGAGAGAGTACTCCGAAGAGAGACAGACAGACAGAGGGTACAAGTTGCCTGTAGTTTCCACTGATCTCCTTTGTTCTGGAATTTGGGAGTTGGGGCAGTCTTTTCAGACTCCCTTATGAATATATTTTCCCCGAAAGTTCCCAGAGAGAGAGAAAAATCTAAGCAATGCCCAGCACCTAACACCCCCTCTCACCAAACACCTCCTCTCTCACCAAACACCCACTTTGTGTGTCACAGAAAAATGAAGGTCGACCCCAAAGTCCACTCACATAGCCTGACAGCCTCTGATTTTGGGGGTGTCACCAAAGCTCAGGGGCCATTTTACTCAGTGCTTCCCCCTCCACCCCAGTTCTTCATGGGCATGAGGCTGGGGTTTCTAGGAGAGGGAGGGAGAGCTCCAGCCCCACATCAGGAAGAAACAGGGCTTTATCATTTGGCTTTTTAAAATCCAATTTTCTCCTTGGGGTCCATGTCTATTTTGGGAAGAGATTAGCTAAGAGTCTCAGTAGAGGGCTGTCCGGTCTAAGTTCCTTGTCTGAAGACCAAGCCAAGCTAGAACAGAGCATCTGTGGGTGCCACCCGTAGGGATAGTGGGCACAAAGGGACCAGACACGGAGACCCTACGGTCATTGTCCTGGGGTGAGAACCGTGGCGGACACTTTTCCTTTCCCTATCCCCGGAGAGTATATGTGGGACACAAGAAGGTGAAAACCGTTTCCGCGGCGACAAGGGGACACTGTCCTCAAACCCTCTGGGGGACTCCCCTCACCCCACATTCCTAGGGGAAAGGAGTGGAGAGCGTGGTGCGAGCTAGTGTGCGCTCAGCCCAGGCTGTGGTAAATGCTTTTCAGCCAACATTTCCTGAGAGCTCGAGCTGCCCCAGGACGGGAAGCAGGTGACCCATCCCCAAGTCGCTCGCCCCAGAGCCCTTCGAGAATAAATGAGGCGCACGACTCTACCTCGGCGCATCTGACCCTGAGACAGAAAAGTAGCCAAGGCCCCCCAAACGCGCTTCGTATTATTCACTCCCAGGGTCCCCGCAATCCCCTGAGAAACGGACGCGGCGCTTCGACGGCTCCAACTAGCAGAATCCAGAGCCAGCTAGGAAGTCCAAGGGGGCTCCGCGACAGGGAAGGGGCATGAGACTCTCGCGCCCCTCGCGCGAGTCCCCCTGCCCCCCGCGCGTCCCAGGGGAATGGCCCGGGCTCACGTCGGCGGTGGGGGCGGTCCCGAGCTGCTCCGTGCGGCCCTAAGACCAGGCGAGACGAGGCGCGGGGTTCGGAATGTGGGTGTCCGCCCCCACCCCGCCCGGCCCCATCTGCCCGGACCGTCCGGGGGTCTGCGCTCCGCGCCCCGACGCCGGCCGCCCTTTCCTACCTGCGGCCCGGGCTGCGCTGCCCGCAGCGGGGGCTGCGCGGGCAGCTCGGCCGCTCCGGTGCGCTCCGGGCGCGGGGCCGCTCCGGGCTCGGGCCGCGCTGCGCTCCCGGCTCCTCGGCTCCTCGGTTCCTCGGCGCCGCGCGGCTCGCCCGCAACCTCGCCGCTCGCTGCTCTTCCGAGGGCGGGAGGAGGGACACGGGGAAGGGGTAGGGCGGGGGAGCGAGGGACGGAGGGCGGGAGCGCGCGCGGGCGGGGGGCGGGGCGCTGCTCCGGGAGCCCGCCCAGCCCGGGGAGGGGCGCCGCCCGCCGCCCGCCTCCCGCCCCCCGCCCCCTGCCCGCGCTCCCCCCGGCCCGAGCAGCGCGCTCCCCACGCGGCCGCCGCCCGGCAGCCTCCCCCGGCAGCTTCTCCCCCTTGCCGTCGCCGCTGCTCTCCCTGCCTTCCTCTCCTGGGCCCCGTTCTCTCTCCAGCCCGCCTTCCAGTTCTCCCCTCTCCTCCTCCCCTCTCCTTTCCTTCTCTCTCTCCTCCCTCCCTCTGCCAGCCCACCCCTATCCGTCTCGCCTGCTCCCCTCTCCCCATCCTCCTCCCATTCTTCCTTCTCCTTCTGTCAGTTGGCCTCTTCCCTGCCTTGGCCTGGGGTCCTCAGCCCGCCTGTCTTGGTCTCTGTTTCCCATTCCTTTTTAACACGGATTTCCCTCTTGGCTTTTCTCTTTGCAGCCTTGCAGTCCGCTTCTGTTGGTCTGTCCTTTCTGTTTCTCTCTCTGGCACCCCCTTCTCTCTGTAGGTCACAAGGTCCCCTCGGTGGGGGTGGCGGTGGGTGGGCTTCTGCCCCCTCTCTGCCCTCCCTTCAGGGCAGCCTCCCGGTGCCTGTTTGGAGGGGAACACAACTTCTGACCTGCAGCTAACTACTGGCTCTGGGCTCCAGGCTGGGGGTGTGCCTGTGGCAGGGAGGGGCAGGCTGCTACCAGGGCTTGCTCTTAGAGACACACGCGGCTGTGTGTGTGGATGGACAGGTGGATAAATATTACTAAAAAGGGAAAACAGCCTGGAACAACACCCAAGGGATGGCGGCGTAACCCCTAAGACATCCTCCTACTTCCAGTTTCTGAGGTTTGAGGGATTGTCCCCTGAGAAGACTCTCTCCTAGCCATCCCAACCCAGTGCCTCAGGACTCCCTCCCTTCCCTTTGCCAAGTCCTGATCCCCCCCCCCGCCCCCGGATTTTCACAAAGGCTCCTGGGAATGGGGCCACAACTGCCCTTTCCTCTCAGTTCCCAAGGACTCATAGAAAGGATTCCTTCTCTCCAGCCCTGACCAAATCCTCACCTCCTCTCTTTTTCCGCTCTCGTATTTCCTGATTGACTTGCCATCCTCTACCCCACTTTGCCCCTCGCTGGGGTCATCCATCCTGGGGTCCCATGACACACAGTGCTCCCCAAGGCCACCCTGACTTTCTCCTGACTCTTTCTCCACACTCACCCACAAGCATGGAATCCTGATACCTTCCTTGGTATCTTCCATCCATCCTTCCCCCCTTCACAGGTCACCAGCTCCCATATGCTTATAACCTCCACTGGTACTTCAAATAAATATTTATTGAGTTTCTGCTTGCCAGGCACTGTCCTACGCTCTGGGGACACAGTGGTAGACAAGACAAACCTCAAGGCAGTCTTGGTCCAGCACAGGGCTTCTGTCCGATAGCCAAATAAGCCCAGAGTGACAGCTCTGCCGGGAGCATATGTTTCAGGGGAATCTCAGGCCAGCTTGGGGTGGCTCGGGAAGGTTTCCTCAAGGAAGCGCCATTTGAACTGAGGGCCGAAGGACGATTAGGAGCTGCGTGGACGGAGACTCAGGGCACAGCTTTGAGCAAGGGTAGGAGGGTAGCAAAAATGGAAGCTGTTTTTGCTGGCCCGACATTCGTTTCAACTTCTTCAGGTGATAGCACCTCAGCTTTGGTTTGGTGAACTTGCCCTCCTCCATTCACATTCCTATGGCTGGGTGGGGTTCCCTCCTTCCAGGGGTGGACGGGTGGCCTAGGCTGGCTCAGTGAGAACTCTCCCTGGGACTTTTGCTAAAACTGCTGTCGAACAGAAGCTTGATTCCACCACAGTTCTTAAGCCTGGAGCTGCTAGCAGCCCTTTTGGTCACACCTGGAGCAGGCGCTACCTGAACATGAAACCAACACAGAGCACAGCGGAGCTGGGAGATGGGGAGTGGACCAAGTCCTGATGAATGTTCTTTGAGTCTCTGAATCTAGCCATGCCTGAAGGCTGTTTAGTTATTTTTAAAAAAAAACCCATTAAGTTCTTTTTTGTCAATTATGCAAGTCTGAGTTCAGTTTCCGTTGCTTAAAATCAAAATTGTCCTGATGACTCCAGAGCTGGATTGAGAAATATGAAGCATCACCTACATAAAGAAATCATCATAACCACCTCCATCCCCGCTTCTGCCTCCAGGTCTCCTGGATAACCTCGCTCACAATTCTCTCTCTCCTTTCTAGATTCCTGATCAGAAGTTCATTCTCTGCTATTTTCATTGCAGTGCATGTGTTTTGCCTACATACCAAAGCAAACCCTGGCTGTCAGGTCAGTTTCGTCGGCTGCCATCTGATGCTTGAATTACTTCACGACATCCGCTGCTCCCCATTCCCTCTCCTGCCATGACTGTCTGGCGTCTGTCTGCACATCTCCAATGATGGGAGCTCCTTATTCCACCAGGCAGACAGTTTCAAACCACAAACTCATATCTCAGTGGAGTTCTGAGAACTGTCTGCAGGGCCGTGGTTTTGGCTGCTATCCTATAATTGCTGATGTCGGTGTAGGGAGGACCTCCATGTCCTTCTTAAAATCCCCAGTTAAGGTCTCCCAGAGAACTCACAGGTGTCCCACATGGGCTAGAGTGGTGGGTTCCATTAAGCAGCATTTCCAGAATGTGGCCTGGCAACCACGAGGGATAGCTAGGGTGATTGTCAGTGGAGTGGAATAATTTGGAAGGGGAAAGGTCTTCTGTGTTCATCTCCCTGTAATGTTCTTGTGATTTCTGTCCATGGGTAAGTCTCAGGTTGGTGCTAATTTTTCATTAATACCTCTCTGAACTACTGACCAAATCCATTTAAGAGAGAGATGAGCCCTAGGACGCCAGCCTTGGTAGACAACACTGTCGAGCTAGAATTGAATGCATGGCTCATTTGTCCCTGCGTTTCTTTTAATGGAGACCTATTTCTGGCAAGCAATACTGATCTTCTAGTTATAGCATGATGTACAGTTTCCTTTTGGGATACATTTATTTAATCTAAAACGAAAAATATTTAAGTAAATAAAAATAGACACGGTGCACAGATTTCACAGAACTCTTGTAAGTGGTTTGCAAATGACTAAAGTTTGAGTAGCCTAATTTAGAGAAACATTACACCCACGTGTTCATTCACTTAACAAATGTTTATTAAGCACCTCCGAGTACCAGGCATGGGAGAGGACCAGACAAAGAGACAATACAGTTGATAGGAAATTCCACTAGAGAGGGCATGGCCTGAGCATGGAAGGTTTAACCACTGCATTAAAGAATTGGACTTGACCTTGGGGGCACTGGGGAGCCATTGACTGTGCTGGAGCAGAAGAGTAAGGTAAGGTTTAAGAGAGCTGAGACTGGCCAGATGTGCAAGGTGGATTGAAGGGGAGAAGACTGGAAGCCAGAAGACCAGCAGGGAGCTGCTGTAGCATTGCCGATGGGACATGAGGTGGGCTAGCACCTAGCAGAGTTCCCAGCACGCAGGAGGCACCCAATAAATGGTTGACACTATTATTGTTAATGTTATTGTTGTTGTCTTCCCCCTTACCTGACTTGAGGTAATTCATGAAGTCATACTTACAGGGCTTCTGATTGGAGCTAGGCCTTAGATATTACCTAGGCGAGTCCTTTTGTTTTAGAAATGGGTAAATCGAGGCTCAGAGAGAGGCAGTGACTTGCGTGAGAACACCTTGCAGTGTGATGGCCGAGCCAGGAAGGTGATGGCTCCCTGCTGCATTTTGGAGCACAGGCTGCATGCTAATCACTGACATGTAGGGAAACAGAGGCCCAGAGAGTCACTGGCCCAAAGTCACACAGCAGGAGAGGAGCAGAGCTGGAATCCCAGCTCCAGCTGGGCCATCTCAAAGCCACTAAGACATTCAGTTCATTAATCTTGCCCCTGGGGGTTTTCTGCCATCCCTGGTGGCCTTGGGCCACAGGTGATGCTGCAGGAAAAGACCCGATTTGGGGGTCAGGATGCTGAGATCTCTCACCAACCCTCTGTGTCACCTTGGGCAAGCCCCTTTCCCTCTCTGAGCCCCAGTTTACTCACGTGTAAATTAAAAAGATGGCACTCCCTTCTGCCATCCTGAGTCACCAGGCTGCTGGGGGAGGGGCTTGGGGGGAAGGCCATGCCCAAGTCTGCTCCCCACTGCCCTGCCAAGGCCTCCTACCCTGAACCCCTGTCCACTGCTTGTAGAGGACTGTCTCCGTGGACAACGGAATTCCCTCTTCAAGTTTCTCCAAAATTATAGTAAAACTGGGAAGCGTCCCTTCCACCTGCGAAAATCTCCCCTGTGGGGAAACAGAGCTTCATGTTTTATTTTCTGAAGAGACGCTGTTATCTTAACCACACCCCCCTCCATGCCAGAAATTCCCCCATTAGCAAAAGAGCCGCAGCTTTAATGTGTGTAATCACTTGGAAAACCACAATAAACCTCACAGGAGATAATAGGACATAAGATCATTTTGTTATCCTGCCCATGAGTCCCGCTGGGGCAGATCCCTGGCAGCAGCCTTGCTGCTGAATGTTCAAATATTTGTGTGTGTGTCATACCACGCTGGGGTCAATACTCTCACACTTCAGCAGAATGCCCCTTCCAAAGACGCAAGGCCCCCGGAAGATGGGTGGAGAGCAGTCTGTGCTGGGTGGAGACGGAGCCTGTCCCTTAGGAAATGGCCCAATAAACATTTCTCCACAGTGTGCAGCGTTTTGGGTAATGTGCAGGCTTTACAGCTGGACAGATCTTGGCCAAGTGACCTCGCCTTCCTGGGCCTCAGTTTCCTCATCCATAAAATGAGAATCGTAATAGCATCCCCCTTGACGACGTCGCTAGGAGAGAGCGAGCCAGCACGCTGGTGGCGGTACCTGCTCGGTGTACGTTACCGTTCAGGTGCCATTCGCAAGGAAGCTTCTTGTTGTCCCTTTGCAGTCGATAAGATCCTAGTTAAGGGTTGAAGCCAATCTCAAATGCTACCACCTCCAGGAAACTTGCTGGAATATTGCCCAACTGCGTGTGGTTTCTTCTTCCTCTAATCCCCACACAGACCTTGTTCCTGGCTCCCTGCAGGTACTTACCACTCTCCTTTTGGTGGACCCAGGGGCTGCCATCCCTTGGAGCCCTGCACGCAATAGGGGCTCAATATTGATTGACCCCTCTATCCTCTCCCAGTGCAGACAGCCCAGGACTCTTGGATTCCTTCCACACTCATTGCCGGCATCCAGCCATGAGGTTCAAAAGGTTCCAACCTCTGGACCTTTGCATATGTTGTTCTCTCTGTCAGGAACACTGTTCTCTTATGCTTTTCTCCTGATGGACTCTTCTTCGGTCTGCAGGCTTTGGCTTGGATGCCAGTGGGACACATCTTGCCCTCCTGGGTCGGGCCAGTTCCCTGGTGTATTCACTCAGCATACAGCATCCCCTGTACAGCAGTTTTGCTTTTGCTTCCCTCTGGTTCAGTTCCCCACGGTCGGTCAACTGCACTTGGGAAGGAGATGATCTTCCTCTTGAAGGATTGTCCAAAGGTCAAGTAGCCTAACACCGTGTCACAATGCCTATGTCATTCACCTGACTTCATCTCATCACACCCATGTAACGAATTTGGGGGAGCTTTATCTATAGAGCCTTCCTATGCGAGGCACATGCGGGTGTGATCTCTAGAGTTAATTAAGGAAAGGGTAAAGACCACATCACCCCTTCCCAGCTGGGCCACCTCAAACTCTCTGCTGTGGCTCTGTTCCTTGGGCTGGTGGTCTGGGTTCAGTAAGGTGATGCTACCAAGTGCCTTGGGCCCAGCCAAGGTAGCAGTTTGTGCAATGGCAGCCCTAGCAGAGGGCTTTCGATGGCTTTAAAAGTGATGGCATCTTGGAGCAGCTTTTGAGATAAGCATCTGTGAGACATGGGCATGTCTAAGAAAATGGAGGGGGAGTAGTTCTCCACCTGCCATGCCCTTGGGTGCCTCCTCGATCCCACCCTTGCCCACAACTGGGTAACAAAAACGACTAGCGACCAGATCGTACCAACCTCACTTCCTCACCCATAGCAGCCAACTCACTTCCCCTGCTGGCTTCTATACAGTTTTCAAGCTGAGGTGTACCATACACGCGTTAGTGTCAATAATATCATACAGCTGTGTGTGGTGACAGACGGTAACTGCCCTGACGGTGCGCATTTCGTAATGTACGGAATCACTATGTTGTGCACCTGAAAATAATGTAATAGTATAGATAACTCTACTGCAATTAAAAATTTTTAAAACTAAGTGCCCAGAAAGAATTTACCTTGTGTGGACAGCTCAGTGAAATGTTACATGTGCACACGTCCTTGTGCAATGTAGAGAGCATTTCGAGCTCTCCAGAGATCCCCACTCAATACATTACCCCAAGAGGCAACCACTCTTCTGACTTCTAACGTCAGAAATTAGCTGTGATCTCGAACATCATATAAATAGAACCGCACTCCTACACATCTGGCATCTTTCACTCAGTACCGTGTCTGTGAGACTCCTCCACACCGTTGGGTGTAGGAATTAGTTTATTCTTGTTCAGGGCTGTACGGTATTCCATTATATGGCTATGCTATAATTTCTTTATATTTTTTCCTGTTATGAACACTTATGTTGTTTTCCACTTGGGGCAATTATAGATCGTGCTGCTGGGACTATTTTTATACACACCCTTTGGTGCACGTGTATAAATGCATTTCTGGTTGGTGGTCTTCTTTCGCACTTACGGATTTGCTGATAAAATGCCACAGATTTTAAAGCCAAGCATCATTTGCAGGCTTGTCTTTCCAATCCCTGGAATGGGAGTGCTGGTCATGGGTGTGTGTTTAACTTTGGTGGGTATGTCAGCAGCCCATTTAAGAGCTCTGGATCTTTGGTGGTAAGAACTCAGAACTTCCTCTTCTGACAGAAAAGACGGAGCCCTCGAAATGGACTCCTAAGTTCCCACCCCAGCTGTGGGGAGGCTGAAGATGGTGTGTGCGGGGCTCTGGTTTCACACTCCCCTAGTGCCAAATGGAGGGTCTGCAGCAGTGTCTTTGATTCAGAGGGTTCAAGGGCTATTTAATTCCCTCATCTGACAGCTGTGCTGCTCACCCCATCAAAACGATTACCCATTTGATGTGATTCTTGTCCACGCTGCATTCTATACCATTGTCTTTATTTATATTTGTTAAAAAACAAAAAAATTTCAATTCCAGCCTCAGCTGCCGAAGATGGCAGGTGGATTTGTCTTCTTGGCTTCCTTCAGCCTGGCTCCTGGCTGTCACATCAAAAAGAAAGTCTCAGATTAGTGCTACCATGCCTTTAACACCTCTCCAACACTTGCTAATCTCCCTTTTTAACAAAGAACTGGTTTCAGCCTCCCTTCTGCAAGGTAGAATTTAATAGCATTGCTCTTTGCTTATTATTGTTATTGTAATTATTTTAAATTGGTTTCTATTTTGGCAAGGGATATTGGCTTTCCATTTGCAGTGGTGAAATGTTTCCTTTTAAATAAATTTACTGTCATTTAAAAGAGAGTTGCTTTAGAGAGAGATCTGAGGACTGCCCAGATCTGGCAAAATTCCTCAACTGGAGTGTGAATGTTGAAAACGAAAATGAACGTGATGTGTGAATGGCTGAAACTTCAGAAACCTGGGGGCTGAGGGTGGAGTCAGAGAGTCACCTGGATTCCTTATTGCTCTGAACTTGGGCAAGTCAGGGAAGGTGAAGGAAAAGTCATGGGAAGTGAAGGGAGATTCTGCCACAGTCTGGTGCTTCGGAAGCTTTCACGTGCCCATGAATTTCTTGAGTCCTCAGCCGGAGAGTCCTAGGGCTGGGATAGGACAGTGGTTTGAGGTCCCACAGGTCCCTGGATCTTCCTGTGGATGTACCTCTGTGGGGCAATAACATGTGAGTGGTGGTTGGGGGTGGGGGTGGGTGGTCTCAAGGACCCACATTTCTGATTCAGCCAGAACAGTTCCCCTTTTATAATCTGGGCTGCCACTTATGATTTTGTTTGACACAATTTTTGTGCAGCTAAAGATAAAAGTTAGAAGTCATTGGCTTTAGAATCTTAAAGGGCTGTCTGGCTCATTCAATTTCGTTCTTGAGCGAGTTTCCATTCCAAATTCCTTTGGTTGCAGGAGATGAAATCTGAGCTCAAACCACCTGAAACACCACATGGAATTTATTGGCTTGCACAATCAAAATGTCAGGGATATATCCAGGTTGTGTAGCTGGATCTATTCTGTCTCTCTCTCTGCTCTCTGTTCCTCTGCCTGTGTCTCTCTTTCTGTCTCTCCCTCTATCCTCTCCCTTTCTTAGTCCTGCTTTCCTCAGGGTTGGCTTCTTTCTTGGGCAGCCTCTCCCCCATGTGTTGACAATATGGCTACCAACAGCTCCAGACAAATATCTTTATTTTCTCATCAGGAAAACCCTTCTCATTCCCAGCATTCCTAGAAAATTCCCAGGGTTGACATTCATTGGACTAACTTGGGTGCATTGCTGAAACCAGTCACTGTGGTCAGAAGTATTTGATGCTCTCTTTGGCTAAACCTGACTTATATGTACTCCAGCTTCAAGGAGTCTTGGTGGAACCAGCCCACCTGAACCATATCCCAGGCACTATACTCAAACCTTTGTGTGTATGAGCTCATCTGATCCACAGAAAACTATGTGGAAGGTCCTCTCCTCGTTGCCCAACATATGAAGAACAGAGGCTCCTTGAAGTACTCGCTCACATCACCAGACAGGATTCGAATCCACACACTCTTAACCAAGGTCTTGTCAAGGATGCCTTCTAGCTTATGTTCTCTTTGGACTGAGTTTGGAGAAATAATTCCCCACACCCGCCCCAAATTTGAGAGGTTGTAACCAGACCAGGGCTACGGCTTGCCAAATGTGCAAAGCCTTGAGATGTCCAAATACCACATTAAGGAGTTTGAGCCTGAGATTGCGGGGAGAGGGAAGGGGGGCGTGAGTGAAGGGAGTGGGAAGGTACAAACTTCCAGTTATCAAGTAACTAAGTCATGGGGGTGAAATGTACAGCATGGCAACTACAGTTGATAATACTGTACTGCGTATCTGAAAGTTGCTAAGAAAGTAGATCTTAAATGTTCTCATCACAAGAAAAAAGTTTGTAACTATGTGTAGTGACAAACCGTAACAGATCTATTGTGGTCATTTCACAATAAATACATATATCAAGTCATTACGTTGTACCTGAAACTAATATAATGCTATATGTCAATTGTACTTCAATCAAAAACAAAACAAAACAAAACGGAAAAAGTTTGAACTTAACCTAGGGAGCCTTGAAGGATGTGATAAGATCTGAGTCTTGGGAAATTCCTGCTAGGAGAGTTGCTGCTGGTAACTGAAGCTTTTGTTACAGTGTATCTGGATCTTGGCTTCCAAGGAGCTCTTTGTTTGGGTTCCCCCAGAGGCAGGCCCCAGACAGGGACTTGAGTGCAAATGGTCTATTTGGGAAACTCAGGGAACGCAGTAAGGAAGTGGGATGTGGGATTGGGAAGGGAAGGCAGCCAGTTTGGAGTGCATGACACAGCCCACTAGCCAGTGGGCCCCTGGTACTCAATTCCTGGGGGGAAGCTCTAGGAAAGAGTGTAACACATGCACCTCAGAATCGCCCCACCTGAGAAGAGAGGGAGCCGGTGTATCTACACACCCACTCCTGCCAGCCATTGGTTGAGGACTGCTCCAAGGGTGCTAATTTCACAACACTTCTGGACTAGCGAACACTTCGTAGAGTAGCTTTCATGGGTGTTGTGGGGAAGCCCCCAGGCAGAGATGCAGGTGAAGGAGTAGGAGGTTGGCCAGAGTCCTTGGGAAAGGTCAGGTCCTGTGTTATGGTAATACACTGTGTCTTCTCCACTGGGGAAGGGGTGGGCTGATGCCTGATGGGAGTGAGCCAGGGACCACTACCCTGAGTCTACTCATCTTATTCATCTTCTGGAATTTCTGTTGTCCAAGAGTAATGGGCAGTTGTGGTGTAGAGATGTGAATTCTGATCTTGGCGACAGAAGTCCTCAGTTCATTCTAGGACTTTGTAGGTGGATGACGTCACTGGGCCGTGGTTTATTCCTCTATGTAGACCCAGCCACGATGACCTGGAAGAGGTGGAAGGAGTGCATGGACTCAAAGCCTGGCACAGAGCAGATGCCCCATCAGGGCTTGTGGCACCCACACATCTCTATCTTAGGAGATCTAGAAGCAGCAAATGCATGCTCTACTTTCATTATCTGCCATCAGAATGGCAGCTAATCACAATATCAGTATTTATGAGAAAAATGGATTCAGCATTTTTATTCCAAACGGAAGCTATTGACATTCCTAGAATAGTCCCGGGAGAGGGAAAACCCATTGCTAAACACTCCTTCAAAAACAATTTGCAATCAGTGGGCCAGGCGTGGGGCCAGCCATGTGGTCCATTCTGGTTCTCTCTGATAAGAGGAATAAAGGCCGCTGTAGGGGGCCAGGGCTGGGGGCAAGTGGGGAGCCAGGAGAGAAGTTGACATCTTCATGGGAGAGAACACTGCAGAGCCCTGGGACTTCAGCTTGTCTGCCCCAGGCTGATGGGGCTGGAGAGATCTTGGCAGGTGCAGAGGGAGGGGACCACAAGGGATTTCTGCAACCTTCTTCCCCACCCCTGTTTCCTCCCCTCCCCCACTTTCTCCCTGACCCTCTCTCAGCCCTTGTACCTCCCTGGTCTCTCTTCCTCCCTCTGTCTCCTTCCTTTCCTTATTTTGTTCTCCTTCATTTTCCTCTTAAAAAATATTATTAATGACCCAATATTTCTGGTACACACTCCTTGTAAAGTATTACAATACTTAAGACCTTTTGATCAACAATGTAATCTTCATTTCTTCTTCCTCCCCTCCAGATACAACATGAAGAGTGTGCTGCGTGTCCTCTAGACTTTTCCCTTTCCAGTTGCATACATCTATATTTATACCTAGAAAACATGTAACAATGGTTTTTTTTTTTTTGCGAGTGCGCTTGTATCCTAAATATAACACCGTACTCTAGTTATCATTCTGCTACTTGCTTTTTTAAAAAAAGACTTCTGTAGAGTAGTTTTAGGTTCACAGCAAAACTGAGAAGAAGGTATAGAGATTCCCACGTTCTCCCTGCCCCCACGCATGCCCGGCCTCCCCTGTTGCCAACATCCCCCATCAAAGGGTACATCCGTTACAATCTATGAACCCACAGTGACACATCATAGTCACCCAGAGTCCACAGTTTACATTAGGGTTCAGTCAGTGGTGTACATTCTATGGGTTTGGACAAATGTTTAATGACATATATCCATCATTATAGGACCATACCGAGTATTTTCATTGCCCTAAAAATCCTCTGCTCTGCCTTTTCATCCCTACCCCATTCCCCAAGCCCTGTCAAACATTGATCTTTATTTTTTAGCTTTTTTTTTTTTTTAGGATTTTATTTATTTACTTGAGAGAGAGAGATAGAGAGCACAGGCGGAGAGGGAGAAGCAGATTCCCTGCTGAGCCGGGACCTGAATGAGGGGCTCAATCCCAGGACCCTGAGATCATGACCTGAGCTGAAGGCAGATGCTTGACCGACTGAGCCACCCAGGTGTCCCAACCATTGATCTTTTAATTCTCCCCATACTTTTGCCTTTTCTGGAATGCCATGTAGTCAGAATCATAGAGTATGTGGCGTTTTCAGATTGATTTCTTTCACTCAATAATATGCATTTAAGAGTCTTCCATGTCTTTCCTTGGCTTGCTAGCTCATTTCTTTTTAGTGCGGAATGATATTCCATCGTCTGGACTTTCCACTGTTTATTTGTCCATTCACCTACTGAAGGCATCTTAGACATGCCTTTGGTGTTGTATCTAAAAACTCACTGCCATCCTCAAAGTTATATAGAATCCTTCTTCTATTATCTTCTAGGAGTTTCATGGTTTTGCATTTTCCATTTAAATCTATGATCCATTTTCATTAATTTTTGTGAACCACACATGTGATTTCTGTTGGTCACACAAAGGCACAGGCACAGCCAACATGATGGTGGTTTGTTACCTTCATTCATTGTGGAAGGGAATTAATGAAAATAAAGATGTGATACTTTTCCCATGCAAGTTCGCAGACCCCCTGAGCTCTCTGCACCATGGTCTGTAAGCGGGGAGGAAGGGACTACCATGGAAGCTGGAGGGGTCCCTTGCATGGGAATCCCCATGAGGCTCTGGGTCCATGCGGCTCTGCCCAGGCCTGGGGGCAGGTGGAGAAGGAGAGAAGGCACTTTCTTGTTCCATTTGTGCCTTGCCTGAAGCACCTATCCAGCAGCTTGAAAGACACGTGGGGACGGCACCCCAGGCCCAGGCATCAGCAAGGACAGCTGGGGACAGCCTTGCAGGCAATAGCCAACATGGCTGCTAGAGAGGAAGAGCACAGTAGATGCCGCAGGTGACTGCCACTGATGGGCTGGCTGGTGAGCACTGGGGAGACATCATAGGGTCCACGTGAGGGGAGATGTAGAGCCAATGAAACATGAACTAGGACTGTTTCCTGGGCCCCATCTGAACTCATAAGCTGGTGAGGCCTGGGGCAACTCAAGATATAATAACCCTTCTTATTTGTAGAATATTTGACTCATGTTTTTCAAGACATAGCCATTATCATCCCCGATTTATAGATGAGGAGGCTGAGGGCCCAGAGAGAGATATTTGTTCAAGGTCACAGAAGGTCACTGTTCATTAGAACAGTGGTGCCAACTCAAGTCTTGGACTCTTAGTCCAGCATGGATGATTAGAAGAGAAAAGGCTGAGAAGAAGTAAGGTGAGATCTCAGGGGCCTTGAGCATCAGACTAAGGCATGAAGATCTTGTCCTAATGGCAACTGGGAGCCAAGGGAGGTTCTTGAGCAGGGGAGTGACTTGGCAGATATGGGAAGATTAATCTGGTAGTGGTGTGTGGTGGGGGTTGGATGGAGAGAGACTGGGTGAATATTAAGAGGTTATCCAAGGAGGAATGATGACACCTTGAGGAGAAACCCTGAATATAAGCACCACACCAAGAACCCCCAACTGTCCGTTGAAAGGACCACATGGACATTTTGTGGTGTCCACTCCCAGTATATGTCTGCTTCATATACTGTGGTGCGTGTCTTTCATCACACACCAGCAAGGGGGCAAGTGGGTCTGAAAACCAGTCTGTGCTCTGCAGGCCAAGCCAAAGTGTGTGACTATGTCCACACAGAGTAGGCGCTGTGCTATTTCACATGAAGGCTCACTATAGGCAAGTGCAGCCCATATACTACCCCAAATTCCTTCTGGGGAACCACCCTTCTACCCCTGCCAGCTCATGTGTACCTGGTGGGGCTAAACTCATCTCCAGCTCTAGAGATGAGTACATGACTCAAGCCTGGCCAACTGGGGTAACCTCATTAACCTTACCTGGGTGATTGGTTCAGGAAGGAGCACATCACCAAAGCTGGTCCAGTCAGAGTGAACCTTAGGACTTTTTCATTAACAGCCATGTTGCTCCCATNAGAAGAGCGTCTGTCTAAAATCATAGCCAAAGTAGAGGCAAATATAGGCAAGGGTTGGTGAAAGTGAAACTCAGTCATACTGAGTCCTAAAGATAGCATCTGGACCCCTGGATCCAGCCATGCCTGAAGTCTACCCAGGATGTTTCTCTTATGTGAGACAGTAATCCCTCCTCTCCTAGGCAATGTTTAACTTAAGCCAGTATGCACCAGGATTTTGTTGCCTGCAACCTAAATCGTCCTGACTGATATAACAGGAGGGTCACCTGGATCAGGGGTAAGTAATCTATGGTCCGTGGGCCAAGTTTGGGCCTACCACCTCTTTGTTATAAATAAAATTTTACTGGAACACGGCCATGCCCATTTGCTTCCATATTGTCTATGGCTATTTTGCACTACAAGGGCAGAGTTCATAGTTGTGACACAGACTCTATAGCCCACAAAACCCCAAATATTTACTATATGGACTTTTACAAAATGTTTCTCAACCCCTGACCTAGATCAATCTCTCTCGCCTCTTATTGAGATAGAAACTGGGGCCCAGAGTAGGGCTAGCCTAAAATTGGGGCAGAGCCAGAGCTAGAACCCAGGTTTTCTGACTCCCAGCCAGAGCCATTTGCACTGTCTCTCTTGGTCCCTCAGACACTGAAATGACCATGGGTCCTTCTGGGGATGTTGATTCATTTGACAGTTGAATCTTTCTTCTAGGCCCCGACAAATATTTTTTTGCAGCCTCCCTGGGATGCTCCTGGGAGTCACAGGGAGCCAGGGAAATTGAAATCCATAAATAACCAAGCCTCACATCCCAGCCAGTCCAGCCTGCCTCCCCTAGGGACCTGCTAACTGGAGCTGGAGCTGATGTGGAAGACAACTGACCTGTTTGGGACCTATCCAAATCCCGCAGATGCTCTCCTGACCCTGGGACACAAGACCGGAGGAAGGCCCAGTTGTAAAATGCTTTTACCACCCATTGAACAAGACAAGGCAGGGGTTTGGAGACTCCTCCATCTTAAAGGGGCCAAGAGCTGATTTGGGTCATCAGGGTGGGGACTGGGAGAGCTCAGAGGTACAAGGGGTGGCAATCCAGAGAAGGCTTTCTGGAGGAGGCTGTCTAGAGCATTCAAGGAAAAATTTTTAAATGTTCAGGAAATGCTTTGCTACCTCTCTGAACCCTCCCCTCCTCCAGCTCTCTATACTCCAGCTACCTGGGCATAATCCAAACGTGCCAAATCTACTTCTACCCCAGGGCCTTTCCACTTGCTGTTTCCTCGGCCAGTAGTCCCCTAGGTATGCAAAGGATTAGAGATGAAGGAGCGTCAGTGAGGAACTCAAAGTAAGAGAGGAAGGGAGCATGGGGTGATAAGGCTGGACAAGTGGGCCTGATACAGTGGGTTGGGGAGACTGGACTTCATCCTGAGGGTGATGGGAATCCCAAGCAGTGGTTTAGCGGGACATGACAAAATCAGCCATGGGCTTAGAAGATTCATTTCAAGGATATGTTAGAATCAGAAGGCAGGGCCAAGGGTGAGTGGCCTGTCCAAGGGGATGGTCTTTCCCCTGGAAAGGGGTGGGGGGTTGCCAGAGAAGAAGATGAGATGTCCTGGACTCTCTGCTCCACCTCCTTTACCCAGCATCCACACTCAGGGCTGCTGTCCAGCCATAGACCCAGGCCTGACCCCTTCAGGCTGTGAATTGGGACCGTTTCCTGGAGGAGGTGACATGGAAGAGCCCTAGACTCATCTAGAAAAGCTGGACAGGGAGAAGTTAGCACAAGACCCAGTTTTGTTACAAGTGGGCTGTGAAAGCTTGGACTTCTCTTTGTGTCTGTTTCCTTATCTGTCGAGCAGGGAGGAGAGTAGCACCTGTCTCTTGGGTTTTGTGAGGATTAAATGAGACCATACATGGAAACCACTTAGCACAGAGCCTGGCATCGGACCATCACCCAGGGGAGGTGACTCTCAGCAATTATTAGGGTATGGTTTGTTCTGGCTGGGGGTCCCTAGAGGGGTGGAGGGATGAGCTGGGAGATGGGAAGGGTTGCTGGAGGTTTGGGGGAGTCCAAGCATTTTGGAGACCCCTGATTCCCTTCTATCCTTAGGGGCTGCTCAGGGCCGCGCTCTACTGGAATCCCATCCCCCAAGGCAGCTCCAAGAGAGTCAGTCCTGGGCTGGGAGGGGGACCCCATTCTCTGGAGTCGGTAGCTAAAGGCAGAATGCCCATCTTCTGGTCCTACCAGCATTCCTTTGCAGCCACAGTGTGCAGGCCAGGTAGAGGCAGCCACCGCGTGGAAGGTGACAGATGGCCACAAATGAGGGGTGAATGAATCTGCTAAATCATCAGCTGGGAAATTGAGCATCTCACCTCCCATCTGCGAGAGCCTCTTCCCTGTGGAAGGGAGCATATGTTTAGGTGTGAGAGTGGGGGGCATTCAGCGTACGTATAAACAGACTCAGACGGTGCTGTGGCTAGGGTGAGTGTGCGCACACACATGTGGGTACACATGCATGTTTACACACAGATACCCACACGCATGTGTATATGTATACACACATGCACACATGCAGACACCCATGCACGCACACCCACATGCTTACACTCCCCTGACCCACATTCCTCCCATCACACACACTCACATTTGTCCATTCATCTATAGGCTCTTGTACACACCTCTTAAGCACTTCTTTACATCTAGAAATGCCAACCTACCCCTGTCTACACTCTAAACAGAAGACACCCCAGCAGGTAAGTTGGCATACCTGCTTTTTCTCACACAAATGATACCCATCAAGATACAAACACTCATTTGAATTGGCTTCTCACACACTGGAATCACAATGGGGTAGCCTATCTCCTTGTTCACAGATTTCCTAGCTCTTGCAGAGGAAGGGGTCCACTTCCTAACCTGTGGAACTCAGGTTCGCTCCCACGATCAGCTCTGGCCCACGAAAGAGAAGTGAGAGAGCCATGTGTGACTTTTGGGCAGGAGCTTTCAGAGCCAGCTCGTGGTTCCTCATGTTCTCTTTTCCCTCTGCCATGGCGACCTGCAGCATTCCACAGGGAGGCTGCCCGTTTACTCCTGGTTCAAGGCACAGTTGATGGAGAGCGGATAACCTGTGAATTACCTGGGAGATGCTGGGTAATAAATCTCTGAGGCTGTGAGCTACGGGGATCTGGGGGTCATTTGTTACAGCAGCATAGCATAGCCTTGGCTGACTGAAACAACAGTTACACACACACACACATACACAATCTTACTGGGCTCATACACTTGACATACACCCGTGCACACACATTCCCCTAGGCTCACACATCACCCAGCGCACTCCAGGCTAGTCTGGCATGCAGGGACAGGACAGGGACAGGATGAAAAGGGAACAGGTGTGGGCTTCCATGATAGGGTTCTGGTTGAATTATTAGGAAGGGCTTTTATGTGATCAAAGGATGCAGAACTCAACCATGAGTGAGTGGTGAGGTTCCCGAAGGCCAAGGAGCACTAGCTGGGGAGCTGGGAGTTGGGAAACTTGGCTTTGAGCCTCATGTGCCTATGTGATCTTCTCTGGTCTGCCCCTATCTGGGGGCAGGAATTGCTTTGAATCTAGGAAGGGAGGCTGGGCGAACAGTAGCAGCCCAGCAGGGGCCTCTCGCTGTGGTAAGTGGGCCAGTCACTTCGTGGCTCATGGATTCCTCACAGCAGCATTCTTCGATCTTAGATTCCATTGGATTAAAGTCCCCTTGGCAAACATATGTGGATGGCTGCTAGGCTGCAATGCTCAGGCTGGGTGTGGGTGCAGGTGATGCCATGACGAACCCCACCTTGGACACAGTGGACAGGAGCCTACAGAAGAAGAAGGCAAGTGTGATCCTGGGATGGAGTGGCACGGGGGTCCCAAGGAGCGAGTAGTCACATCCTGAGGGAGTTTGGGAAGACTTCTTTTGGTAGGGCTGCTTGAGCTGGGCCTCCAGATGCTGGTGAGAGCATGGACTTCAACAACAAGTCCCAACTCCTTGGCTTCCTGGCTGTGAAACTTTGAGTAAAGGACTTACCCTGACCAGGCCTCAATGTCCTTATCTGTGAAATGGGTATAATCATTACTATAATTATCATCAGGTTGCTGTTGTGAGGATAAAATGAGAAGGTACCCAGGGAAGCCCCAGGCAGGGCCAGTCTATGCCTCTTTACTTGAAGGCCCACTTCTGACGCTCCTTCCTCCAGGAAACCTTTCTTGATCTCTTCCTCTTCCAAACTCATGGAGCAGTTTGTACACCTGTTCGCATTCTGGCATGACTGAGCTCACTCATTCATGAATTTGTTCTACATTTTCTTAAGCATCTTCACTGTCCCAGGCCTTGGGCTGGGGGCTAGGATGTGGACTTGAGTAAGATGGGATGGCTGTCCTCCCAGCAATGTCCCCTTTATTTGCCTGTACTTGGGCTGAGAGCTGTGGCCACGCTCTCTTTTCCTTTTTTCTCCAACTGCCTGGAGTGGTAACTGGCACATAGGAGAGCGTCAGGGTCTGGGAGACAAAAGGACAGGGTAAGAGGGGCTCAGGCCTGGAGTCAAGTCCAAGTTCTGCTACTTTCGTGCTAAGTGACCTCGAAAAGTGCCTGCACCTTGTTGAGCCTTAGTTTCTCCATCTGTAAAATGGCAGGGGTTGGGTCTGATCATCTCTAAGTGCCACTGGGCTCTGTCTCTCAAGAGTTGCCAAGCATGAGTCTGTTCTCTGCTCTCACACTGGCAGGTTGCTGGCGGCCCAGAGCCCACACCCATGCTTACCTTCTCTAGGCCCTGGGCGTGTCCCCTGCCAGGGGCAGTGAGGGAGAGGTTAATGCCGGACCTCTCAGGAGGCGGCCTTTATCCAGATGGCTTGAGTTCGCATCTGCGGCCCAATCAGAATCTGGGTATTAATGAACCACTGAGTCAGATTCAGTTGTTCAGTGGGCTGTGCTGTTGATGAATTAATCACTTTTGACAGCTTTGAACGTCAACTCTGTGTTCACCCCGAGCAAGCTTGGGGTGGCCACTGGCTGAGCCACCCAGGGCCAAGCCCAACCCAGCTGCCCACAGCACCCCTGCCCCCAGCAGCACGTCCGCAGCTCAGCCCGTGTTCTTGGCCTTCTTAATCTGGACCAAGCCTCTCTCTTCTTTCCATTCATCACTTCTTTCTGTATCCTAATCACTCCCATAACATGCTAAATCATCCAGCCTCCTCACCTAGAATGGGGGCCTCTTCCCCCACTCTTGTTCATCAGTTGAATGAAGTAACACTTTCCCATCTCTTGGGTAATAATGTGCAGAAAATCCTACACTCTCAAAAGCTCATTTTCTCCCTAGGAAGACAGGTGTTTTATTTGGACGAATACTTGTATACTTTTGGGGGGATTGGGAGTGAGATCCCCAATATTGGGCAACTGACCAGCTGAGGAACGTAAGTTGAGTGCAGAGTGGGCGCACTGTGGCAGTAGAGAGGCCCTTTGGAGACTACATGGTTAGAAGAGAAAGGAAGAGATGTTGGGCACACCACGAAAGTTGTTCCTTCTGCCTTGGTCTCCTGGCAATTCTCTGGCCACATCATAACCTTTCATATCCCTGGACCTTGGCTCAAGCTGTTCCCTCTTTCTGGAATGCCTAGGCCTCTCTTCTTGGTCTGAGAACACTTGTAATCATGCTTCAAAGCCCTTTCCCTACTTTCTCCAATCAGCCCTTTATGGGTTTCCACTCAGGTCTGAAAAGATGGCCTGAGAGGCATTAGTAAACTTTCTCTGGATCTGTTTGCATACATACGTGCCTCCCCCTGGAGCCTGGCTGACAGCAAAGACCTCTGTCCCTTATTCACTGTAGCCCCAGGATGAGGCACAGAGCCGATCGTGGAGAGGTGCTCAGGGAATGGGGAAGGGAATGGAGAGATGTAGTCAAATCCTATTGAAGATCAAAGGAGTTTGGGAGTAGTTGGAAACTTCCATCTTGGGTTTTCGCCATGTGTGGCCCTGGAACTGGTAGCTCCATGGGCTCCATGATGTCTGAGTCCACTCAGAGTCCCCAGCATCACCCAGCCCATGGCTGGTAGCTGAGTGGGAAAACCAGGGGCTTGGAGCTGAGTGAGACCTGGTGGCTGGACACTAGCCCTTCACCCAGCATCCTTCCCTCTCTCAGGCTCCACCACTCACTGGGGCCCAGAGGGAGCCCAGGCTGCCCAGTGCTGAGCCTGCCAAGGAACCAGGCTCAGAATGCACCATACATCAGACTGCTGTATGCAGGCAGGGTCAGCAGTAGGACACAGAACCCCAGCTCTGTGTCTTTGGGCAGGTGACTTAACCTCTCTGGGCCTCATTTTCCACATCTGAGAAATAGGCACAGTGATGAGACCTACTTCTTAGGGCTGTTGTGTGGACTAAGTGAAATCATGAATAGAAAGCCTCCGTCAATGTGTCTGCCCAGAGTTGGAGGTCTTCTGTCCTTCTTCTCCAGTCTTCTGTCCTTCCTTCCCTATCCTTTTCCCATTTGAGCTTCAGTTTCTTGTCTTCCTTCCCTCACTCAATCATCCCAGTTGACAATTAAAGGCAGAGAGAGAGAGAGAGAGAGAGAGAGGAGACAATGTCTGATTCAAAGGAGCTCCTGCTCTACTGGGGGGATTTCGGGCCTCTGTGGCCCCACCTTTACGCAGCGCTTCCCAGGCAGCTGTGAGCCTCGTCCCCTTCAGAGCCGGGCTGCCTGCATCCCAGGGTCACTACTTCGGCAAGCGCTTGCCGTTTCTCCTACTGGCTGTGAGTGTTTTGCCCTCAGCCTACTGCCTGGGGCTGCCAGCCCGGGGCTGGACAGGATGAGAAGGGTTGCCAGGGATGGCCTGGGGCCTCTTGAAAGACACACTCTGAAGGAAAACAGTTGTCACAAGATGTGGGATCATCCTCTCTGTGTGGAGCTCCCTTTCATGTCCACGATCACACCAGCTCCCTGAGGTTGCGCTGGCGGTGAGAACACAGGGATGGCGGGGGCAGCTGGGAACACAGCGAAGACCATCAGCTTCCCGCCAGGCCCAGCTGCCTGACTGCAGGGCCTGCATTCCAGACTCTGCATGCGGCCAAGGCTTCCTGCAGCTTCTAGGCCTCTCTTGCTTCCTTCCAGTCTCCCCATAAACTAAGTGGGCAGGACCAATCTGTGAAAAGGTACAAGGATACTCATGCATTCATTCACTCACTCATTCATTCACACATTACTCTGTTCTCTTCTCAGCCTGTCCCCAGAAGGATGGTATTGAATGTTAAGTCAGACCGGCCCCCCCTTGGCTCAGAACCAACCTTCCTCAGAGTGGAAATCCAAGTCCCTGCAATGGCCTGTGAGGCCCTGTGTGACCTCACCTGTGGCCCCGTCCCCACTTCCTGGTCAGGGAGCCCACACTAGCCTCCCTAGTGTTCCTGTCTCCGCACTCAGGCAGACTCTCGCCTTGCCTTTCCTCTACCTGGAACTCGGTTCCCTCGCTCGCAGGGAAACTTCTCTGATCGCCTCTTTCATTTTGTACTGCTCCCCCGGTATTCCTAATCCCCTTTATTTTATAAATAGCTCCTGTATTTTATACGTATATATAGCTCCTGTATTTTACACATATATATAGCTCCTGTATTTTATATATATAGCTCCTTTATTTTCCTCCACACAACACGCACAGAGCTTGTTGGCATTAAAAGCCCTATACATTCTACTTATCTGTTTTGCTTATCATCTGTCTTCTTCTCCATGAATTTAAGTGATGTCAGGGCAGGAGTTTTCATTTATTTTGTTCACACGCCAGCTGGAAGACCTTGAGAAAGTGATGTCATCTCTATGCCTCAGTTTCCCCATCTGTGAAGTGCAGGTGGCTGGCCCCCAGCCTCATGGGGTTGTGTGAGGACAGTGGTGGTGGATGCATAAGGGGCAAAGCTCTGCTCAGGGTAGCAATGCAGACCTGTGGCCCCGGTAGTGACCCAGACACATCACACGGGAGGCTCTGTCCTGTTGTGGGGTGACTGATGGTGCATTTTAGGTGATGGTAGGAGGAATAGCTCCCCCTGCAAGGCCCTGCAGCTCTCTAGCCAAGTGCTCTCTCCCGGCCATGCTAGTCAGGCTGGACACGCAAGAACTTCTCACTCCTGGAAACAAACTTTGGCTGATGAGGGATGGCAGGTGGAGGACGGACGCCCAGCTTCCTGCCCCTCAATGGGATGATGCTGAGGTGTGCTCTGTGCTGGGGGGATTGTCCCCAGTTATTCACAGTGGTAACCTACTCAGTAATGAGCCATTTATTTACTCCTTCCCCTCTCCACCTTCCTCATGCCCCGACCAGGGCCTCTTGGGGGTCATCCCTTAAATAAGCTGTTTACATTTGAACCCTTGTCTCAAGGTCTGTTTCTGGGGGAAGCCAACTCAAGGCAGGTGGATTATTGGCAGGCGTGGTCTCCATGGGGAACATCTGCCATCCTTTCTTGGCAAGCCCAGCCAAGACTCTCCATCCTAAGAGTTGTCTCTGTGGTTTTCTCAAAAGTGCCCTTGGCGTTCCTTTGAAATTCCACGTGCCCTCACGATGGGGCTCCTGGTCGGGACCTGGGCTGCATGAGACAGGGAGAACTACTTAAAGTAGTTGAGGATTTTTTTTCTCTCCAACTAGAATTGCCATAGGTCAAGGAAGTGTATATTTGGTTGAGTCAAAAGTCACTGGGAGGAAAATGCCTAGTGAGGGGATTCTTCTAGGGCATCCTCAGGCCATACACGATGGGAGAGCTTGTCTGAAATAGGTTGGTCCTAAAATACAGGGAGAGTTCATCTGGCTCTTGTACCAGCTTATGGACTCAAGTGTTCATTCATTCATTCACTCAGCATACATTTAAGGAGCCCCCATCCCATGTGTCAGGAGCCAGTGATGCAGTGGAGAATAAGACAGATATGGCTCTGGGATAACAGGGCCATCTCAGGGCTGTGGTGGCTCCAGGCTTTGGGGATCTATGTTGTTGGGAGTCTGGTGGATTTGGCCCCAGTGAAGGGAGCTGAACCTGTCCTCCGAGGGTCCTTAGCACTGCTCTGGGAAATGGCAGTGATCAGTTAGCACCCTGGCTGGTGGTGCTGGCCCTATCTTGGCCACCATGTAGAGTTCTTTTTACACCTCCTGATCTTGCAAGTTCTCCCAGTTACCCTTGGAAAGGGGCAATAGAGCTGAGAGGTGATTGGCTCATCCAAATAGAGAAAGAAACTCTCTCCTGGCTTCTGACTTTTCATGCAGAGCTTGTGTGTCCCAGAGGAGGGTCAAGGCTGCAGAGACCCAAGCCTTGGATGGAGTGGGGGTGGGATGGGGTAGTGAAGCCTCCACAGACCAGCTGGACGGCTAGATGTCTTAGAGGGAATAGGGGGAGGAAAGGGAGATGAGAATCGGAGAACATCCTAGAGCCCATGGACTGGAAAAGAGAGGTCCCTGGAGAAATTTACATTCCAAGGTTCATTCCCAGAGCCAGAAACCTCTAGAGAGCACTCTCTGGTTGTCTACATTCCCCCAAATGAACTGTTTTCAGGGGAGTGGTATGTATGTGCACGCACACTTGTGTGCATTTGGGGAGGGTTGTGGTCAGGCAAGAGGATGAAGAGATTTGGCCTGTGGAGCTACAAAATCGATAGTGACAACAGTGAACTTTTACTCAGTGCTTACTGTGCACCTGTGGCCATGCTGAGTGCACTACATGTAGAGTTCTTCTTAGCCTTCCCAGCAATCCCACGGGACAGTGGGACAGGCTGGTCCTGGCATGAAAGAGAAGGTGCACACCTATGGGGAAATAGGTGCACCTATGGTGCACACCTGGAGAGTTTAGCAAAAAGCCCAGGGAAACTAGAAAATGTAATGAAGCACCTGATGTCAGCAACTATGGGCCTAAATGGATCAACAGAACACGATGAGAATGGCGATAGCTCCAGGCAGGGCTGCCTGACAGGAGCTATGACTTCAACAGTGGAATGCAGCCAATCTGAAATGACCTGTCAGGGAGGGAGCCCAGGGAAAAAACCACACTGGGGGATGGGTAGCATGCCCTTGGACTTGAGCACACATGTTCTCCTTGCCCTCTCATCTCCAACCAAGGCCTCCCTTTGGCTGAATACAACTGTGTGTCAGAGGACCTGGGAGCCTGACAGTGTAGTCCTCTTAGGCCAGCCTCCTGGGCCACAGGGCAGGGTGGAAAAGGCTGGAGAGTGGACCTGGAGCAGGAATAGAACATATCCAGCTGTGGGAGGGGCTGTGATGATCATTCCCATGCAGGACTGGCTCAGTGGTATTCAGGACCTGGTGCAAAAATGAAAACTCCAAAATCCTTGTTAAAAAATTATTGAGAGGGGCTCCTGGGTGGCTCAGTCGGTTAAGTGTCTGCTTTCAGCTCAGGTCATGATCTTCTGGGATAGAGCCCCACATCGCATTGCATCAGGCTTCCTGCTCAGCATGGAGTCTGCTCCTCCCTCTCCCTCTGCCACCCCCCCTTCTCCGCTTATGCTCTGTCTCGCTCTCAAATAAATAAGTAAAAACTTTTAAAAAAATATTGAGAATTTCAAAACAGTGACAAAAGAGAATTAAACCATGTCACATGCCCATGACAAACCAACCTTGCTCCCTTGTTACACATGAGAAACCTGAGGCAGAGAGAAATAATACCTTATTGAAGACAGTTATACCTGGTCTTTGAGTTCTGGCTCTGCCCCTGTGTAACTGTGTTCAGACAAACTACTTTAGTGACACACAGAAGGGCCTCAAGACATATTACTACTTTGGAAACATTGCTAAAAGGAGGGGATCAAACCAGGTGAGGCAGGGTTGTGCCAGGACCACACCTTTGGGAGCTGTCCAAGGTGATCCCACGTGTGGATCCCTTGAGTCCTGTGCATGTCACGGATGCTGAGGTTGGCAGGAACTTTTGCAATAATCTGCTCCCACCCTCAGTTTGCCTCTGGGCTCCTCTAAGCTCCAGAGCACTGAGACCTGAAGTGTTATTGTCTGGAGTTTGGGAAATGATGTGCTGAGCTGGAAAGAGCACACAAATGGGAGTCAGGAAATCAGGGTTTCACTAGAGAGGTTTTGACATCATCTCCTTCATCCTTACAACCATCCATCAGAATGACCACTTTGGCCACATCACATGCTTTATTGAACACTTACCATTTGCCAGGCACAACCACTGCAGTCACTGTGTCATCTAAGTGCTCTTATCACCCTCACCTAAGGAATCTTAGGCAAGAGAGTCACTACTGCAGTAGATTCTATCAGTGCATCATCCTCCATCATGCTTACCCAGCCCACAGAGCAAGCTGAAAATGCTGGATTTAATGCCCATGGAAGCAGCTCTCAACCAATGATGGGTGAGAGTCCTCATGCTTAGGTGGAGATGACTCTGAGCCATGTTCTATGCTGTCCTCCAGGGTCCCCCTGTGGGGTTAAGCTCTTAGCTGCCCATAGTGGACAGTCTCTGTGTCAAATACAATAAGGCAAAAGTGATGTTGTGTCTGAGATTAAGTTGTAAAAGACACTGTCTTCTCTCTTGATCTATCCACCCCCCTGCTCCCCACCCCATCCCGCATCCCCCATCACTCACTCTGGGGAGACCCTGCTTCCATGTCATGGGAAGTCCTGTGGAGAAGCCCACATTATAAGGAATTAAAACCCCCAGCCAGCAGCCAGTGAGGAATCCAGGTCTGCCAAAAACCATGCGAGTGAACTTGGGAGTGAACCCTTCAGTCTCGGTTGAGTCTTCAAGTGACTACAGCCCTGCTGACAGCTTGACTGAAACCTCATGACAGGCTCTGAGCCAGAACTGCCATGCTAAACCACTTCCAGATTCCTGACCCACAGCAAATATTAGATAATAAGCATTTGTCATTTTACACTGCTAAGTGTTGGGGTAATTTGTGATGACAATAGGTAACTAATATAGTTTCTCCCTTCACTATTGATACTTCCTATATTTACCTCCCAAGCAAATGATTTAAATTTAAAACTTGTTTCAAGGTAAGTGCCTGGGGAAACTCAAATTTAGACCATTCCTCGAGGGCACCTATCCAGGAAGTGAAAGAGGCAGGATTTGAACTCAGAGCACATGGAGTGACTGTGCAAGAGCCCAGTGCTGTGTGTGTCAGTCACTCTCAGCTTCAGGCTGCAAGCTTTGGTTATAGGGACGAAGTCTCAGTTCCCTTGGGGCCTCAGTACCCAGCTCAGTGCCTCCCTAGGTGCTCAATATATGCTGCTTCCCTTCTGATACCCTTTATTATGAATGTTTGGTTGCATTAAGCATATCCCCCCTTTTTAGATTGAGATTTCAGAAGATAAACTTGAGAGTTAGGTTGCCTTCGAATCCTGGCTCTGGAACTCACTGGCACGGTGACTTTGGGCAAGGCCTTTAACCATTTTGTGCCTCAGTTTCTTCCTCCATAAAATGCGGATGATAATGGTATCCATTTCACAGTGTTGTGGGGGAGGATTAAATGAATGTATGTATAGTCTTAGTGCCCAGCACACAGGAAGTGCTGTGTAAGTATCTGCTTTACTAGGATTGTGTCATGACTGTCTCCATTCTCCCTATTCATACTCCCCTGAAGGGCACAAGCTCAGGGAGTCATTACCTGCCATGATTTGAGAGAAGACTTTGAAAGACATGAGAGATGATTTTTTTTCAATTCCTGGAGACACGTGTAACTTTGAGTGAGCTCTCACCTTACCCCACAACAGACAGCAAATCTCTCTGGGAATGGGAAGGAGGATGAGGGGCTTAGAGGATGGGGAGCACACTCTGTGAACTTAATTTTTTTTTTTTTTTTTTGCCAAGAATGAATCCTGGCTGCCTTCCCAGCAGGTGCTCAGTAAATACACATCAAAGGATGGATTGGAAAAATGCCAAATGAGCACTGATGCCTTGAAAACAAGGGTGTGTTTTACATAAAATAACATCTCCTGTGGACACTCACACAGCAACAGCCCCAAACACACACACATTTCCTGCCCCCCTCTCCTCTCCCTTCTGAACTGGTGACCCCAGCTCCTGGCTGGTGTTAATATCTCTCCTGGAGTCCCTAAAGGCACCACAATTCATATTCACCTCCTACTTTGGGTTAGGAATATTGGCCCATTTATGCCCTGATTATGCTAATTAACTAGTTTTTTTTCTTAAGGAGACAATTATTACCTTCAGTTTGACAGTTTCTAACTCCATTAGCAGTCACAGCTGCCAACATCATGGTGCTGATTAGTTACCTTGAGTTGCTCAGAGAAAGATAATTATCCTCAGGATGCACCCCCAGCCTCTCCTGCCATGATGGGAGCCCTGGGCTCCATGATTTCTACCGTGAGCAGGAGTCTAGGGAGGTGAGGTCACAGCCGGTGGGGTCACCAGCTCCAAGTGTTGTCTAGGCAAAGGCAATTGCAATTGGAGCAAAAAGCCGCAGGAGTGGAAATCCAGACAGCTGGGACTGCTGCCCCTGGTCAGAGGAGCCGTGGTGGCAGGAGGTCCCCTTTCTCCCATCCACACTGCTTTCCATGGTCCTGAAACACTATGCACTACAGCTCCTGATTTCTCCTAACTCCTGGCTCCTGGTTCTGGAAACTCATGGCCAACTATTCCCATAGCTCACATGGTTTCTTTGGTTTTTTAAATTCTTTATCTCTTGATAAACATTTTGTCTCTTTTTATACTGTCACTGAATAATTAGGACCGTGACTTATTAATAATTCACGGGAGTGATTTCATATACCTTTGACAGTTCCATAATGGTTCTGACAGTTCCACATTTTATTTTTGTCTCTGAGAGGTCGGGAGGGGGGCTCTCATGACCTTAACTGCCTTCTCCAAGACTCTGCTTTTGAGTAATGGGTGCACTTGGTGGGGTGATGATGATGCCTCCATGAAAGCTGCCTTCCACCTTAGGGAGCCAAGGGCGAGGGGCTGTAATGAGGGAGAAGAGGAGCTTGAGCACAGGATGGGAGTCTGGACCATAGTCTCTGACCCCATCTACGTTGTCCTAGTTGTAATCACAACTCTCATTTATAACCACTTTCTTTATGCTAGGTACCAGGGTAAAAGCACTTTGCATGTCATTTCTTTCCCCCTGACATCCACTGGAATCTTGAGAGGAGAGGTAGGAATCATTAGCCCCATTTTGCAGATGAGGATACTGAGACTCAAAGACATCAAGGCCCTTTCCCAAAGCTTTTTAGTGCTGAATCTAGGATTTTAACTTCAGACCCTCTATGAGTCTCCTCTCCTTTACCACTTTACCTCATCTGTAAAGTGAGTTTATAATCCCTACCCCACATGGGGATCCCTACCCCCCTATGGGGATAAGAGGAGATGACACCTGTGAAGCACCTGGTACCAGTAACTAAGTTCCTTTCTTCCTTCCTCCTCCTTAATTGACCCCTGTCGCAGCACCTCTGCTCCCTCATGCCCCCCTTGCTCTCCCTGGGGCTGACTGGTCTGCACTGTAGACAGATGACCTGTGGGTTCCTGCTCAGGCACCTTGAGCCTCCTCTGCCTATGATTGTATGAGAGCTTCTAGGCTGCAAAGTGGATATGGAGACAGTGTGCACATATATGCAAGCACACGCACAGTGGGCTCGCACATCCCCACATGTGCACTTGCATGTGGTGTTCACGCAGGTGCAGGACTTGAGCGCACGTGTGTGTGTGTGTGTGTGTGTGTGTGTGTGTGTGAACAAGAGCATGTGACCTTGTGCATGGACAGACATTTTCCCCTGAGCCATCACAGACACTGCTGGGTGAGACAGAGGGCGGATGGTGGAAGAATTCCACAGCGGATAAGGGAGGGACTTAGCCTGAAGTTGGGGGAAGGACAGACCCCCAGGCTTGCAGGGAGGAGAGGAACAAGGGGTGGGTGTGGTCTCCCAGGGAACACTCAGACTTCCTTCCAGTACCTGCACCATTCACAGCCACATGTCACAGTCACAAAGACCCAACCCACCCATGGAGTGGACAAAGAAGCCAAGACCCAGTGGGGACATGGCCATGTGCAAGGTCACACTGTGTATAGAGGGCGGAGTCAGGGAGAACCCAGGCTCCTGAGTGAGGCTCAGATTCCCCTGAACTCTGAATTTGAGGCAAGGATTTGCTTGAGGTGGTTTGTATGAAAGGCAATGTAGGGCATAGGAATGGGGGCGGGGGTAGGGAGGCCAGGAGGGAGACAAGAATGCAGGGTTGTGTGATCCAGGTTGCCACTGTGGCAACTAGAGCTCAAATCCACCAGGACCTTCTGTGAGTATACAGAAGTCCTCCCAGTTGTCCATGAGGTCCGGGCCCCCATTTGTCAAAGGTTTCCTGGGACAGGGGTGCTGACTCCCCTGTACTTCTGAGCTGCATGTCCATGAGGTCTCAATGAGCTCCATGGGCATCTGCACATTTAGGCAAAGGTTCTGGCATGTCTTGAACAAAGTGAGAAGGAGATTGCGAGGACAGCCATAGTGGAAATCAGAGAGGTCAAGGGCATGGGAGTCAAAGCCAGAGGAGTCAGATGTATTCTGGGCACCAAACGCATCCCCCACGTATATTGGCTTCCTTTGGGTCACTCCTTGACAATTCATTTATCTGTGCCCCTTGCCTCCGGCAGGTGTGCTCACTCTGACTAATAATACCAGATGACACTTAGTAAATATTTGCTATGGGGCACCTGGGTGGCTCAGTCGGCTAAGCATCTGCCTGCAGCCCAGGTCATGATCCCAGAGTCCCAGGATTAAGCCCTGCATCAGGCTCCCTGCTCAGTGGGGAGTCTGCTTCTCCTTCTGCCTCTGCCTCTGCCGGCTTGTGCTCTCTCTCTCTTTCACTGTCTCAAATAAATAAATGAATAAATATTCTTTAAACCTTCACTATGTGCCCTATTCTTCACATATATGAACTCATTTAAACCTCCCAACGTCCCCCTGCCTCCGGGATCAGTACTATTATTGTTTCCATTTTATAGTAGAAAAAATGGCAGCACAGCTAGTTAAGTGGCAATGATGGGATACAAACCTGGGTCCAAAGTCTGAGTCTCTAGTTACTTTCCTATGATACCCCAAATTCCAAGTGGCCCAATGTCCCAGGAGGAGTGCTGAGAGATTTCTATCTCAGCAGCATGTGGCCAGCAGGTGGCTCAGGTGACTTTTTGGGGAGGGCTCTTGGGCAAAGTGTGTCCACCCCAGGGAATAGGACTCCCCTGACCCTCATAGCCTGGGGGTATCTCTTTTAACCCTTGCAGGTCTCTTGTGGGCTCTTCCCTCTGCCTCTGGCCACCCATCCGGGCCTGGGTCTCAGCAGAACCTTGTCTCACATCCTGGAGATGTGGGCACAAGGGCTGCTGAGAATAGGCACCCAGGTCAAGCGGCCTCTACAGGTTGGTTTCCAGCAGCTGCGGCCGTTGAGTTACGAGGTCACTGATAGCTGGGAAGCCAGCCAAGCCACAAGTGCCAGCTGATGGCTTCTGAATGCATGGCTCCTTGGAAGTTCAAGGCCCGCTCCCCTCTGCTCACTTGGGCAGGGGTCAAGGCTCATTAAAGGGGTGGATATGATGGGGAGGCAGCATGGTGTACTGGGGCGCCTGGCTCCCTCCCTGGCTGGGGAACTTGGGGTCCCTCACCCTTCTTAGGACCCTCTGGAGAGCAAAGGGATTGGACTAAACTAGGTTCCCCACTCGGGTTACAGAGGATCGAGTAGGGTTATACTCCACATTGGGACCACGCATCCACTGATCAGCAAACTGTCTCTGGGGCCTGGGTGTCTTCTCCTAGTCTACCTTCTACTAAGGTAAGTGCTTAGTAAACATGTAGTGAATAGATTCACATGCAATCCTTGATTATCATTATGAATGACTATCACCAGCTGAGAGTTTGTTACCTCTGCACGAGGCTCTGTTACAAACATCATTGCATGGGCTCCTCATAGGCCTGGGAGGTGAGTGTCTCTATTTTACAGATGAAGAAATGGAGGCTGAGAAAAGTTAAGCTGCTTATCCCAAATCACACCATGAGGAGGGACAGAGCTGGGATTCCAGCCCCGGGGCCTGCTGACTCCTAGGCCTGGCCTCTTAGCCTCTGTTACGCTACCGTACGCATTGCAGCTCCCCTTCGTGGAGCACTCCTCTGAGCAAGGCCCCAGGAAGGATTTTTGTAGATACCATCTCATTTAACCTTTGCAACAGCCCATTGCATGGATGAGGAAACAGGCTCAGAAGGAATGAAGCCAATTGCACAAGACCACGTGGTTCAGAAGTAGGGGAGAAGGGTTTAGAACCCATATCTGGCTGCCCTAAAGCCTGTATTATTTTGCCTATCATGCTGCTCCCAGATCACCCCATAATCCCCACTCCAAATAAAGTCAGGATATGTGGGTGACAAGGCCTCCTAGAACATCCAGCATGAACCATAAACCCCTCCCTGCAGCCCCCGTGATCTGCGCTCAGGTTGTTCAGAGCTCTCTCCCCCTGTGCTGCCAAGAGATAGAAAATGGGGTCAAAGTCTCCGGCAGGAGAGGAGTGAATGCAAGATGCCAGTTCCGTGGCCGGCGGGCCAGTGGGCAGGAGGGAATGGAAATGGGTTAGTGTCCAGGGCTGCGCTGACCCACTTTGGGGCTTGTTTCCTCTCTCTAAGCCGTCCCCAGGCCCCGCCTTCTCTGCCCATCCGGACTGGGTGAGTGGGGTTGCCCCCCATCCACAGGGCAACTGGGGACACTAGAAAGATCTTTTCCTCTTTGCCTTTGCTGGGGAAAGCACATGCCTGGCACCCTCAGCATCAAGGAGACCTGCCTAAGAGATTTCAGCATGCCCGTCTGAGCAGGAACAAGGGGCCAGCTCGGCGGGCCCTGGGGATCATCTGGAGAGTCATCACAAGCCAGCGGTTTCTATCCCAACACCCACAAAAAGGACATACCTCAAAGACAAGCGTGAAAGCTGCTGCTACTGATTATGTACGAGGTGCCAGGAACTTGACGTATCTTGTATAGAATCCTTGCGATGGGTGGAGGGACTGGAATTATGTTCAATTTCTCCACTATAGATGAGGAAAGGGAGGTTCAGAGAGGTTCAGTGACTCACCCAGGGTCACACAGTAAGTCTGCTGGGATTTAAGCCCAGGGCTTTCCGCTTCCCAGGCCTCCAGCTTTTCCCTCTGTCCTATGGTCAGGCTCTCCAGTTCTCTATTCTAGAACAGTGGTTCCCAGGCACGGAGAAACTTAGGAATCCAGAATTCCCTGGGAGATTCTGAACTGGCAATTTAGAGATGGGTCCTGGGAACCTGGATATTTTTTTAGAAGTTTCTGGTGGAATTGGGAGCCCTAATTTAAGGAGGTGCCCAATCTGAAAGTGCAAGTTAAATTCTAAGGGGTGGTGTCCTAGTAGCTTGAGACCGAGTGTCCATCCATCTTTACCTGGGCTGTGTCCCCCAGGAATGGGGGACCAGGGAACAAAGTGGCAGAAATTCCTGGAACGTGAGGGTATGTGTTCTCTGGGCACCATGCCTCCTGAATGTTCTCTAGCTTCAATCCCAGCAGGTGGGTCTCAGATGAGAGTCCCTGCCTGGGGCCCACATGCCAGGAACTGCTGTGGGTCAGGGGAAGGCAGCGAGGGAGCATGTGTTTGCAGCTGCTGCCCTGACAGCTGACTAGGCCCTGCCTGGCCAGCAGACTCTGTCCTGGGTGTTGGGGAAGGCAGTGACGGGCCGCAGGCCAGCTTGAGGAAGCACGGGATCTGGCACGTGGTAGGCCCTCAACAGATCACAGCCTCCAGTCGCCCCAAGCAGAAACCCACTCTTCTTGATTGTTTTCTCTCCCGTGTCCCCGCTCCCCGCCCACCACACCAGACCCATACCTGGTCCTGCCTACCTGTCTGATCTCTGTGGCGCCCTCTGCCCCCCCCCCCCCCCCGCCAGTCCTTGTGGCTTCCTCTCTGTTCTGTGCACACACTATGCATCTCCTGCCTGGGGATCTGCATTTGCTATTTCCCTTTCCCTGTAATGCTGTTCCCTCCGCTCTGCTGGGCTCACTCCCTCTCCCCTTGAGTGTCTCCTTCAGAGCGGCCTTTTCGGAGCACCCCGTCAGGAGCAACCCACCCCTGGCCTTAACATTCACTGTCTCGGGCCCTTGACCTCCTCCTAGCACACATCATTAGCATTATTTTATCTTTTTATGGTTAGACTTATTAGTATATATTCTCCACGGGGCAAGAAACATGCATTTAGCATGGTGGTTGGCTTATAGCAGGTGCTCAATAAAATCTTACTTAGCGAGTTTATGAAAAATTAATAAGCAATCTTAAACTCGTTGCTTCTGACTGGATGTCTTCATTCCTGCTCCTGCTTTACTGGATCCCTTGAAAACAAGACAAAAGGGACTCCCATCATCATAGTGAAGAGATGACTTTACAAAATGTAAAGAGAAATCTGGGGAACGGTGCTTCTGGTGAGAGTCCCCAAACCCATCAAAACAGACACACAAAGGCTGTGACAAAGTCCTTCGTCCAAATTAGGAGCAGTGAGAGCCGGTGCAGCCAGAGTGAGAGCTGGGTGGGGAGGGCCGCTGGGCAGGGGCAGGGGAGACCCCGCCTCCCCCTGTTAGGCCCCGGGCTGCTCCTTGCAGATGGCATGTGCCACCACACCTGGGCCCCAGGGCAGAGCTGACCGCTGGGGCCCACAGCCGCTCGCCTCCTCTCAGCCACCGGTGCCGTGGGCCCCTTCTCCGCCCACCTCGGCCCTCTGCTGGCGGCCCTGCTGCTTGCTGCCCGACATTGGAACCTCCTAGGTGCCTTGGCTGGTCGGGAATGATCATATTTGAGATGAGAAGAAGACCATGGAGACATTTCAAGGGGAGAAAAAAAAACAGTTCCACAGGGAACTGTGTGTGTGCGCGCACGTGTGTGTGGAGTGTGCTGTGATGTGTCCACAGGTATGAGCCCATGTGTGTATGGGGCGAGGGGGGGGCGTGCACATCTTCCGAACATTCTCATTTCAAGTCCCACCCTTGTGTTCAGAGAATCTTTACAGGAAGCTCCCTCCAGCATGATTCTTTTCCGAAAACCCCCTTCTCCTCCCTCATCTCTGCTTCAGGTGGCAGACAATACCCCCCTGTCCTTCCTGACCTGGGCAGAGGGGCTTGTCCCTAGCCAGGGAGGATCCCCAGCTAACCCACTGGGGATGGGGAGACTCTCTCCCTGCCCTCACCCATGTCAGCTGCTTCCCAACCCAGATGCACCCAGAGGGCCAGGTCTTGCAAGTTATAAACCGCATCCTTGGATGCTCTGAATCGCGGAACCTGAGCATCTCCTCCGACTCCTTAGTTGGCAGATGAATAAATGGAGGCCTGGAAGGGGAGGGACTTGCCCAAGTTCGCATAGTCAGTCAGGGGCACACCACACATAGAACCCAGTCTTCCCCCTCTCAGTCTGGCGCTTGCGCTATGACATAGCCCGGCCTTCAGGAAGGTTACAATCTAGCAGGTATGCTGGTTTGTTCATACATCACTCAGCACATGCTCATTGGGCACTGGTCTGCGCATTTACTAAAACCGCCTACTGTGTGCTCTGAGTGACTAGGGCTACCCAAGCCAAGACCTTGTCTTCGGGGAGCTCTGGCTGGGAGACTGGGATGACCGTGGGTCCGATGAGCACCCATGTGAGGGGCCCAGCCCTTCCCTGTGAGGGCAGCTGCAGAAGGGATCTCAAGACTTGGGGTTGGTTGTATGTTGGTCCCCTGTGTGCCCTGCGTGGATCAGAGGAGCTGAGACCCAGTGGTCCAGCGGCAAGTGCCTGGCTCTGGGGCCAGTGGCTCTCCCTGTGTCATGGGCTTGAATGAGTTCACTTAAGATGTGTGTGGTGTGTGTGGTCTGTGGTGTGTGATATGTGTGGTGTGTGTGTGGTATGTGTATGACATGTGTGGTTGTGTGTGGTGTGTGTGAGGTATGTGTGTGGTGTGTGTGTGGTATATGTGTGGCATGTGTGTGTGGTATGTGTGTGGTGTGTGTGAGGTGTGTGCATGTGTGTGTGATGTGTGGTATGTGTGGTGTGTGGAGGGGAGCCTGCTGGGTTCTCCTCTAGTAGCTGTGAGGAGGCAGAACTAGGGATGGGATCTGAGTCTAGGGAAGGGGAGAGAAAGTTGCAGACTCAAAACCACCTAAGCCAGTGAGATGCTCAGCTGAACCCCAGCAGTTGCCAGGCAACCATCCCTCCTCCCCAGCCTGATACCTGTTTCCCACCCTCTTGGGTGGCCATCTTTTCCTTCCCTCTCCAGTTAACCAAGGATCTGGTGAGCTCCAGTTCTCACTCCTCCTCCAACCCTTCACAGTTAAGCCCATTTGTTGGACAAACATTGGCCCCTCCAGGATTGGAGCTGCTGGCAAAGTTGGAACAGAGGAAGGTGTGTCCTGGGCATGGAGGATGCGACTGCCAAGACCTAGAGGAGACCGACAAGAAAGGAAGGATGGGGTCAAAAATTCCCTGAGTCCCACTTCTGCGTCTGACACTCCCAGGAATGCTTGCAAACCCCCATTTAATTTTTATAGGGAAGGCTTGCTTTCATCAAACCTATGCTATGAGCAGTAGAGTCTGAGGTTCAGAGAGGCATAGCGGCTTCCCCACAGTCACACAGCAAGACAGCACGGAGCTAGGTCCTGAGGTTCTGACTCCCAAGCCCAGTGTGCATTTCGTTCCACCACATTTCTCCGTCCCCCTATCTGTACAATGAGACCGTAGGAACAGAGAAGAGATGAGACAAAGATTAACTTGCATGCCGCTCTGACCCACTGTCAGACTTGCCTGATTGCTGTGTGGAGAGTTCTGATGCTATGGCTGGGACCAGTGGAAGAAGTACAGCCATGGATAAACAATGTCTGTCCTGGCCGAGGAACTGAGGGCTGACAGCGCATGTGCTGTGTAAAAGCTGACTTTTGAAGGCTCTTACCAGCTCTGCCATTTGGGTGCTGGGATGTTAACCCTCATCTCTAGTGGGCTCGGGCAAGTCCTTGCACATCTCTGAGGCACAGGTTGTCACTAGGCCTGATCTGGGAAGAGCTTCCGCTGGCCTCTCTATGAAGGACAAAGCCAGCTGCTCAGCCTCCCTCCACTTGTGCCCTCAGCGATGAGCAGCTGTTGCCTAGCAACAGGGGATGGGTGGATGGGGGGAATTGGAGGGGTCTGCACAATCCCAGAATCTGGGCAAACATCCTGCCTGTCTCCCGCACCCCAGGCATGGGTCTCGAACATCCCGTGCCAGCCCCGTGAGAGGCCTCAGGGCTGGGGCCCAGCACCAAATAATGGAGGGAGACAGGTCTTGTGGGGTCACCCAGCTGAGTTCCAGCCCGGGCCGCAGGAGACACGCTGAAAGGCTTAGGGTACGCGGGCTCAGCCTCAGTTTCTTTATGTTTAACGAGAGAAAGAATCATCCCAAACTGGTGGAGGCATTGGGTTATGAGGGTGATGGGTGTGAAGGTGCCTTGCAGTCTTAATCCTGGAACCTGCCTCCTCCCTCTGAGGGCTCATTTAAAACTCAAAGACTGGCTCAGATGTCCACCACCCACCCCAGACTTGGTCAAGCCTGAGACCATGCTCTGTTCCTAGTCACCTATAAAGTTATTGAGCACCCACTGTGTGTCGGACCTGGTGCTACATTTGCAAACATTAGCTCTTGGAATCCTCATAACAACCCTGGGGGGCAGGAACTAGTCTTATCCCAATTTCACAGATGGGGAAACTGAGGCTCAGAGGGGTCAGGTCGCTAGCCCAGGGTCACATAGCCAGGAAGTGGCAGAATCAGGATTTGAACCCTGGAATGTGTGACTCCAGAGCCTATGTTCTTAAACCCCAACCTGACAAGGCCTCTCCTAGATTCCTCTTTGTTCTGTGCCCTCTGTGCCTTCCTCTTACCAGCTGGGCTTCCGTCCTGCCCCCAAGGCCCTGATGCTCTGCACAGAGACATCACAGGAGGGCCTTTAAGGGCTTGTGTCTCCCTCTCTTCTTCCTCAAGATTGTGACTTTGGAGCCCATCCCCTAACAGTGGTGTAGGGGGCTTTGAAGTCCCAGAATAACAGCAAAGGGCAGCAGGTCAAGTTTCTTGCCTGTCCTGTCCATAGGGAGGCCATTCCTCGGGCTATTTGTAGGAACATCTTGACCTGGCCTGGCACTTGCAGCCCTCCCTGGCACCCTGGCCTAGGTGAACAGAGGTCCTCAGTCTGGCAAACAGATAGGAGTAGGGGGAGCTGCAGAGAGGGAGACCAACATGGACCAGGTAATGAGACAGGGAAGGGTACAAAAGAGTGGGAAGGGGAGAGGAGGCAGCGGGAGTGTGCAGAGGAGAGAGCCACCTGTGAGAGTGGGGATGAGGAAGAAAAGAGAGCACTAGGAAGGGGGAGGGGGAGGGGAGACAAACTTGAAGAGAGGAGGATGGGGGGACGGATGGGGGCTGCTGGAGAGAGAAGGGGTCTCAGAGTAGTAGACAGGAGAGGAGCTCGCAGCCATCCCCCTTGAAGTTACAAGTGCTCACCAACCAGGAGTCAGGGGCAGATTGTCCCACTTCCCAGTGCTGCCCAGGACCCAAGGGCCAAGTGGAAAATCTAGTGAAAATTCCAGTCTTTTTGCCAGAGCCCTGGAGACCCCACTGTGCCAACCGGCCTCTGCTTAGGCTCCTTGGGGTTCTGGGGACCGGGGCCAGGTTCCCACTGTCCTCTTAGCTCCCCACACCCAGCGAAGGCAGGGCTCCCTTGTCCTAGAGAACCACAGGCTCTCCTAGGTAGGGAGAAGGATCTAGGGCTCAGACTCAAAGCAAATATCTTCTCCATGACCTCCCTCCAAGTAGATCAGCAGAATCTTCTTGTATGCTTCCCTGCACGGGGAGCTTATTTCCCCCAGGGCAGCCCAATCCCTCCCAGAATAGTTCTAAGAAGTGAGGTTTGAACTGTATATGATGAATGAGCGGGAGTTAACTAGAAAAGAGGGGAGAACAGGTGCTCCAAGAAGAAGGAAGAGCAATACAAAGGCCCTCTCTGCTGGACAGGCTCACAGTGGGTCGAGATCTGAAATCTGAACGAAGCCCAGGGGGCTGCAAGGAGGGGTTTGGTGATGTAAATGAATCTGGAGAGGGGGCAGCCACCAGTCCCCACAGGGTCTTCGAGGCAAAGTGTGGGGTTTAGTCTTTATCCCTGGAACAATGGGAGCCATTGGTGGTTGATGCTGGGGGCAGGGGGATTGGCTGGTGGTGTTGGTGTTGGTATTCAGATTTGCATTTCAAGAATATCCTTCAGTCTGAGGCACCTGGGTGGCTCAGTCATTAAGCTTCTGCCTCAGCCCAGGGTCGTGGGATCGAGCCCTGCATTGGGCTCCCTGCTCTGCGGAGGGCCTGCTTCTTCCTCTCCCAGTCCCCCTGCTTGTGTTCCCTCTCTCGCTGGCTGTCTCTCTCTCTCTGTCAAATAAATAAATAAAATCTTTAAAAAAAAAAAGAATATCGTTCAATGTTTTGCATAAAAAAATGGACCAAAGAGGACCAGAACAGCAGCAGGGAGTCCAGGGAGGAGGCTGCTGCCGTGGTCTGGGCACGAGATAACGGGGGCTTGGGCTGGGGGCAGGGAGCAACAGGGGTATGGAGAGGCAACCAGATTGCAGACCCATTAGAGAGTAGAACAGACAGGGCTTGTGTAAGATGGGGCTGGTGGGGAAAGGGAGTTTGGGGCAGAATTGACTTGACTGATGTCAGAACCACTGACTCTCACTGGTTAATGTCTCAAAATACTGATTCCTGGACCATCCTGGAACGATTGGCTTCAGATCCCTAAGGATGAAGTCTAGAATCTGCATCTTAAGAACATGTTTCTCGGTTATTCCAAGAATCAGTCCATCTGCCATGGGCAACCGCCTAGGGTTTGGGCCACCCTGAGTCCATGCCCCATTTTACAGAGGAAAACATAGGTCCCGGGAGGGGAAAATACTTTTCCAGGACCACACAGGATTGGCATAGTAGAAATAACTAGCAAGAGGCATCTGACACACAATGCCCATTTGAGGTGTCCCTTCAACCCGGTGAAGAATCTGGAGCATGCTCTGGGATGGTGAGAAGTATAGGCTTTTCTGCACAATGACCTTGGTTCAAATTCTGACTTCACCATTCTGTAGTTGGGTGATGCCGGGCAACTCACATCGCCTCTGTCAGCCTCCAGGTCCTCACCTGTACATGGACACAAACTATGTGCTTCAAAAAATAGTTGTGGCATTTGCACTTGAAAATGTGCCCAAGGCACCTGCATGTGCCCAGTAAAGGGAAGCTCTGATTATTAAAGTTCAATCCCACCCTACAAGGGCAGCCTGCAGTATAGACAGAGGCAGGAGCAGTGTGTGTGTGTATGTGTGTGTGTGTGTGCGTGTGCGTGTGTGTGTGTGCATACGTGTGTGAGGGGAGTGTTTTGAAGAGTTGCTTCCCCTGGCCCACACCATGTCCTTCCCCCTCGTGACCTATCACAATGTCTAAGAGCCACGATTAAAGCCACATTTCCCTGGGCACAATTTTGTTTGGTGCCTTTTTTAGCGCAGGGGAATTTTGCAGTGGAGTAAATAGAGGCCAGGGAGAGGGAAAGTGACCTGCACCAAGTTCCATGGGCGGGAGAGGCAGAATGAGGACCCCAGCCCGGGGAGGCTGCACCACTCACTGGGGGAGGGGTGGGTGGGTGTGGGAGCATGTACTCCCCACAGAGCCTGGGGAGGGGGCTGAGTGATGCGCTCTCCATAATCAAGGCGCAATCAGCGCTAATCAGCGTGTTCTTGAAATAGACCCAACTGGATGGGGGAAGCGAGCAGCCGCCTGGTTTGTATAGCGGCAATCAGAGGGAGGCAATTTTAGATCCATGGGAAAAACAGCCCTTTGTCCAGGGACTCTGCCGAGCTCTTCGGAGCCCACTGCAGCTTGGAGATAAAAAACACTGCATGGGGGCTGCAGCTGCCCTGGCCCAGGAAGGGGGGCGTTTATGCAGTGGGTCCAGCTGCTTCCAGGGTGAAGTCCAAACTCTTTAGCACCTTGGCTGGGCACCTACTATGTGCTGGGTGCATGGACAGCTTCCATTTCTTCCCCTGCTTTCATTTAGCGGGGGGAATGGAGGCTCAGAGGTGGTGGGGCTTTGCCCTAGGTCACTGGGCTGGTAAGCGCCAGAGCTGGGGTGGGAATCGAGTCTGTCTGACTCCAAATCTTGTGCCAATTCCTTTTATGGGGTGGGGGGCACCATTGGGCCCTTGTAGACATTATCTTAGGTAAAGCCAACACCCTAATGAAATTCTCAGATCTTGCAAAAATCTCTAGGTTTGAGGATTATTGGTCCCAATTTGCAGATGAGGCAAGTTGAGGCTCAGAGAAATGAAGGGACATGCTGAAGGTCACCCAGAGTGTGTGTGAGTGGTAGAATCAGGATTCGAACCCACATCTGTGAAATGCCAGAGCCCACCACTTGAAATCACTAAGCTCTGAGCTTCTTCAAAGACCCATCCCCTGACACCACCTCCAGGAAGCCTTCCCTGCTATCTGGGGCCACCATCCTCTTCCCTTTGACTGATGCTTAGGTATCATGGAACTGGGTGGGTATGGCTGGGTGGCAGACTTTGTGGGGTTTTTGGTGACCCAGCATCTTTCTCTCTTCTGTTGGTATCAGTGCCCCCCTGATTTCCTTTTGGGGTGGTAACTCTCAGGTAGAAGGGAAGCTCCCAGACAGGCTGTGAGTGAGGTGGGAAGCGCTCTGAAGTGTGAAGTGAGAGCACAAGGTGTGAAGTGCTTTTTCATAAGAAGAGAATGCATGAGAGGTGTGCAGGCAGGCCTGGCAGGAGGCCACAGCTGTGGTCCAGGTGACGCTGGACGGTCCAGAGAAGTGACTGAGACAGAGGAAAGTGGGTGGATTTGAGAGATTTTGAGGACGAAGAACTAAGGAAACTCACCGACTGATTGAATTTGGGGAACGAGGAGGATTTCTCACTTGACTAGCTGGCCCTACGCTTCAGTCATCCTTGATTCCTCTCATACCCCACTTCTAATCCACTAGGAAATCCTGTTAGTTTACCTTCAAAACGCGCCCAGAATCTGATCATGTCTGCCCTTCTCTGTCTCCGCTGGCCCAGCCAGCATCATCTCTCGCCTGGATTGTAACAGCCGCCTACCCAAGCCCACCACTGCAGCCAGAAGTTCTCATTAAAACAGAAATCAGGTTACATCCTTCTGCTCGAAACCCTCATCTCACATCTACACCAGCCTCCCAGGTCCTTTGTCGTTTGCCCCCCCACCTCTCGTACCTCACGTTTATACTTTCTTCTTGCTCACTTTGCTTCAGCCACCACGGTCTCCTAGCTCCAGAGAAGCTCTCACCCCAGCGCCTTTGCACATGCTGCTTCCTTCGCCTGGAACGCTCTTCCCCAGACAGTCACAGGCTCTGTCTATTGCTTTCTCAGTGAGACTTTCTCTCACCATCTGGTTTAAAATTCCAACCCTAACCCATACTCCTCATTCTCCCGTTTACCACTACTCCACTTTATTTTTAGCCAGATCATTTATTATCTTCTGCTATACGTCTGTTTACTTTTAAAAAATATTCATTGTTTTGTCCTCCCACTAGAATGTAAGCTCCTTGAGGGCAGGGTCATAGTGACTGCTAAATCATATTTGCTAAATGAAGGAAGTTGTTGAATGATGGTGTCATTTATTGAGACTGGGAGGGACAGACTGGGGGGCATGGGGGTTAGAGGAGATGAATTTAATTGGGAAAACGGAGTTTGAGAGGCCGCAACAGACACCCAAAAGGAGATACCCAGAAGGCAGTCAGATATACAAGGTCCTACCTTTGTTTCCTCATCTTTAAATTGGGCTAATAATCCCAGCTCCCTCAATGGGCATGTGTGGGTAGGGTAGGGGAGAGTCTAATGAGATAAAAGGAGTGGCAGTAATTAGCACATAGTGAGCCCTCAACCAAGGGCAGCTGCCTTGCAAGTCTGCTTCCTTCTGTCCTCAAACAGCGGCAAGAGCTCCCTTCAAAATCTCTGCTTGAAGATGTTGGAATACCGGCATAGCCCAGAAATGTGAAGAATCTGAGGCCCAGAGGAGGGGTCCTGCTCCATTTGCTTCTCCCTCATCCCAAGGCTCAGAATCCCCCAGGGGAGGCTGGAGCCAGAAGACCGAAGGAGTGTTTGCGGTGGCGACACCCCCCCTCCCTTCTCCCGCTCATCATTTCTTCCAACCATGTCAGAATCATTTCTCACTCACCCTGGGTCTGCATTTGTAACCAACCTCCAAGTGGTGAGGAGAGGATTTTTAAAAACAGCTTTATTGATTTTATTTTTTTGGAATATAAAAGCAATAGATGCTCTTTGTTAAAGAAAAATTAGATGGTACAGAAAAAAGGGAGAAAATAAAAATCAGCCCAAACGTTATCATCCAGAGATAATCATCCTCTACATTTGTTTAGCCTTCTCATCTCTCTTCGATATTTTTGCGTCCCAATGTGTTGGGGGCAGGAGTTGAGAGACGACAGAGGAAGGAAGGGGCTGGGGGGAGGCTGGCTGACAGGGCCTGTGTAATTGCTGGTACATGGTCAGGGCAAAACCCACAGCCTGGCCCACGTGCCCGGTCAGGCCCTGAGGGGCTGCCCTGCCCTCCTCATACCTTATCACCATTGCATATTCACCTAACTACGACCCCGGGGAACATGAATATTTTCACTAATCATTTTTCCTGTTCATTTGGAGCCTATAGAACAAATGTCATAGAGCCACTGTCTTGTTTAATTCTCAGAATAACTAAACGAGAGCATTCCTGTGATTAGCTCCATTTTACAGATGAGGAAACTGAGGCCCAGGGAAGCAGAGTGACTGTTTTCAAGGCAGACAGAGAGTTGAGAAATAGGACATGGGTCTCCTGATGCTGGTGGGGGCCCTTCCGAAGGTCGTCCTGAGAAGAGTGACTTAAGAACAAGATTCTATGTGTCAGCCACATAGGGTTATTGTCTCATTTAATGCTCTCAATGTCCCTGCCAGAAGGACTCTATTCTGTCCATTTGTACAGATGAGGAAACTGTAGTCAGAGAGTGAAGTCACTTGTCTAAGGCCACAGGGCCACTAGTGGGGAAGTTGAGAACTGAAAGCGGGTGTGTCTGGATGTTGGGGTAATGCTTCGAACGGGAGCAAGGGATAGGGCAGGGTGAGAAGGGTGAATTGGGTCCTTTTGTCAAGGGCAGCCTCTTTGTCCCTTGTCTGGGCACCCAGAGAGGAGCCTCTGGACCCTGGAGTCCCAGCTCTGATTCCAACCTCACTAGTCAGAGCCCGGACGGTGGGGAGGGGGCTTTGGTTTAGCAGCAGCGCCACCTGGTGGCTTATTTCCTGCCACCAGTCTGCCTGCACCCGGGACCCCAGGTGGGAGGGTGGTGATGAGGGCAGGGAGGCCCAGGGCCCAATCTTCCCTGCTAGAGACCCTGGGCCACCCCAATAGCCACCTGGATAGAGAAAAAACAAACAAACCAAGGACTCTGGGTTTGAAAGACCTGGCTTTGAATTCCAGCTCAGTCTATGTGACCTCAGGTAAGTTCCTCCCCTACCTCTCTGAGCCTGTTTCCATGTCTGCAAAATAGGAATAAATCAGAGTTGCAGAGGTTGTGTTCATTATGGAAAATACCCGAACCTATTCCAGATGCATGGTAGGTGTTGAATAAACGATACTTTAGGTGATCACTGATACTTGCCCGTGCTCTACTATTTCCTCTGTCCCCTCTCTCCGCCATCCACAGATCAGGCCCAGACCTCTCTAGTGGGCCCGAGCTCCTACTCACACCTGGCTACCAGAGCCTGCTCATTCCAGAAATGGTTGGCTTTGGAAAGATACTCAAAAGGAAGACAGAGGAAATTCCAGGGAGAATAAGACAAGCATTGGCTGGTTGGCATGCCCAGGTGTGGGATCTCCAGAACAGCCAAGCCTGCTCCACTCTTGTGAGGTCAAGGTCATGGAGTCCTGTGCCCAGGCACAACTTGCCTGCTGTCTCCCAAGGTTTGCAGCTCTGGTTGGGCCTCCCCATCGCTGCCAGGCAGGCTCTCCCGGTCCTCATGCCCAGTCATCTCAGCTCCACTCTCTATGCGCCACCTCCCAAAAGCATTTCCAAATTCCCTCCTCCCCTTTCCTCAAGGCTACATCCTGCAGGGTGCTCCCCAGACACGTGCTTCTCACAGTGACCCTAAGTACCCCTGGAACTCTGCATGGCTCCAGGGCCCCCCAGTAATGACCAAGGGCTCTGATAAATTTTTACAGCTCTTGATGGCCCCCAGCAACTCTGAAGTGCCTCCCCAACAGTCCTTCATTTTTCCCAATGGTCCCCTAGAGCCCCCATACCCACCTGCCAGTATGCTCAGCTCTTCGTAACTCCTCAAGGGTTCCATCTCCACGTAACTCCGGCTCCTTACTCAGGACCTCTCAGGCTCTCCTCTAGGTCTCCAGGGTCCCAGCAGTCCTTTCCATTCTCAGTGCCTCTCACTAGCCCCAAACATCCCTTTGTCCATCTCAGTGAACCCCAGTGATGTTCTATCATTTCTGGGATACTAAGGAGGATTCCAGAGGTCCCTAGTGTCCAAAAGATTATTCAATGCTCCTAGAGACTTTTCGACCTTCTCCACCTGGCCTCCACCATCTGTTTCTCCACAGCCTGTAAATGATTCATCAGTGCTGATGGCTGTGGTGGCATCAGAGGCTCCCAAAAGTGGTCTGTGGAAAGTGCATGGGCCTTGGAGCCAGAACCCCATGGGGCCGCTGCCACAGCTCTGCTGTTAACCAGCTCTGGGACCTTGGGCAGCTGATTTTATTTCTCTGAGCCTGTTTTTTTATTGGTAGAATATGAACACCTTGCCAATCCACAAGGTGATTGAGGGCAAGATAATACTTAAGAAGGGACCCAGCATGGTTTTCAGCACTGAGTGGGTCTTTAGTGTCTGTTGATTCCCTTTCCTGTGGCCCCCCACTCCAGGGCAAGCCAAGCACTTGTTCACTAAAGGCCCTGTCCCGTGGAGCACTCACTCTTGTGCCAGGACTTGCACCAGCTGCCATTGCTGATGGACACGGTGTTACCTACCCCCTTACTCTGAGAAAACAGGGAGGGGCCACCCTCACAGCTGGTGACGTTACATGAGGGGTTGTAAAAGCAGACCAGGGATGGGGAGGATTTTAGTTTCCACCATGTTTGCCCAAAGACATTTTTCTGCCTCAACTTTTGCTCAGGCTGCTCCCTCATCTCAAATGCTCTGCCCTACCTGGCAAAATCTTCCCGTCCCTCAAGGTGCAGCTCAAGGCCCACATCCTTGGTTAGGTGGTTGGGTTCATGGGCTCTATTTAGACCTAGCAAACTTTGGTCCAGTCCAGCTTCTCCACCTTCCAGGAGGCATATCTGGTATCACTTCAGAGGGCAAATTATTTACAGTCTTTAAACTTTAGTTCCTCCATGTGAAAAATGGGATTAATAACACTTTCCTCTTAGATTTGTTGGAAGGCTCTGATGAGGTAATATAGGTATTATACACCTGGAACATAGTAAGTGCTCAGTAAACAGTTCTTTTCCTCTGCTTGGCTCCAGCACTCGGCTCCTGGCACATTCTGCCCCATAGTTTCTCATGCCGGTGGTTCTGGCCTGGAAGCTCTGAGAAAAGTGCATGTGTATCCCCTGCAAAGTGGATCTTATTCAGAAGTGCCTCTCAGAAGTGAGAAGCAGAGAAGGCCAAGAGCTGACAACAGATTGACTTTGCCCCCTATTGGGTAGCAAGGTGCCCTAGTCAAGGATCCATTTGATTTTTAACAGCCTGAGAAGGTGCAGAGGGCTTCTAGGGGAACCTGGAGCCAGCTATGTTTCCTCCCTGGGTCTCATTTTCTTCACCCTTCTCCCAATGGCTAAGCCGAGGCCCAGAAAAGCGGACAGACTTGCCCAGAGCCACACTGCAGAGCTCAAACTGGCTGGAGAAGGCCGAGACTAGGAAGAAAGAACGGCTTCTGTATGCATTTACCCCTGTCCAGAGGAGTGTGGACACCTGTCCTCTTGACCCAGAAGAGCAGCAACATTCAAGGAAAGGGGCTATTCCACGTGTCTCAATATCCCTAGTTCAAGTTCCAGGGATGGAGCACAATGGGTACTCAGTGAAAGCCTGCTGAATACATAAACTTTTCCAAAATTTGCTGCCGTCAGCAGAAAGTGTTAGCTCTTTTGTGCCTGATTCCCATTCCCCTCCACCCTGCCCCAAATTAGAGGAAAATCTCCTAGGTCTGAAGTAGCCTTTGCCTTCACTTCCAAGGCTCCCTCTGCTCTGGTTATTTGCAGTGCCTATTAGAGCTGGGCTGCAGAGTCATATCCGGCCAGCAGAGTCACTGACACACACTGAAGCCTACAGGATCTACTGGGTTAAATAATGCCATAGGTTACCAATTCTGTAAGCTTAAGCGTCCACCAATCAGATTTCCTGGTAATGAGGGAGACCCACATTTCTGTGACCCAAACTCTTTGTGTCTTGATGCTTTGTACCACTTTCAGACATGAGGAGGGAATAGTGGCAGACAGGTGACTGTACCAATCCATGCGGCTCTATGAAATTATGAAGTTCTCAGGGTCCCTCTGGGGATCAGAGATTTTCTGAACCTGGAACTCTGACGCCTTCCCTATAAGCAGACGTTACCACCTCAGAGAGTGTGAGAGGCCAAGACAGTTTACGGTGGGTCCTGAGATCAGGGATTTGGAGCAGAAGAGTTAAGCAGAGGAGGAATGAGCAACAGAGGAATGAGCAGACGCTGTGTGTAGCTGACCGTACTGTGCCATGGACTGGCAGGACAGAACAGGCTCTGTGCCCTCCAGCAACTCTTTGGAAATCCCAGACGCAGAGTTAGAGATTTTTGTCTAAGTTCTCAGCAATGCTACACTTTTAGAGCTTGGGCACTGTTCATTCAGGATGATAATTACTGGTGTGAATACAAAGCTTTACCAGTCCTACTCAGAGCTCACAGGATCTTCATAATCACCCTGAGTTTGAAACAGGAGCTACTATCTTCTTTATAGAGATGAGAGAATTGAGGCTGGCAAGGGCAGATCCTGGAGCCCAAACCAGGGCTGTGCGCTTCAAATCTCCATGTCTTTCCATCCCACCTTGTCTGCCTTAGACATGCAGGTCTGCCTTGCGTGGCGGGTCCATGAGCTCTGTGGCAGCCACTGTGGCCATGATGAGGCAGCTGCTGCCTTCTTTGGGGCTCACAGCATGAGACACAAGAAGGCAGAGTGATGAAGAGACTGGGCTTTGAGTTCAGACGGACCTGATTTCTCTGTGCCTCGATCTCCCCTATCTGTAAAGTAGGGGAAGTAATACATAAAATGGGGAGGTGCCTGCTTTATGGGATTGTTTTGAAGAGTAAAGAGACAACTTCTGAAAGCACCTAGCCCAGAGCAGACATTCAATGTACGCTGAGCACACGGCAGGAAAGGAAGTACGGGCTCCTGAAACAGCCCTGGGTGCTTCTAACTTGTAATCCTGAGTTGAAACGGCAGCCACCGAGGATGGAACTGAGAGGGTGTTGCAGGTGCAGCGAGCAGGCGATGAAACCCGGGGAGGACAACTCGATGAACACCACTCTGCTAGGAGCCACCACATACAGTTTGTTCATTCCTTTAATTTTTAAAAATGAGTAAGCAGACAATCATGTGCCCTTTGAATACCCAATAAAAACGTTCATTATGTAAAACAGTACAACCTTTTTCATTTTTTAATAATTCTGTAAATATCTCAGAAAGGATGTATTGTTTCTAATGAATATCAAAAAGTCACCACAATGACATTTCCCCTGCCCCCACGTTTCCCTCCCTGCCCCACCCCAAGTTGCCCAAATACTAGTAGGAAATTACAAAAAACAAAGAGCAAAAGCCCTCCCTCCGCCCTGCCCCATGAGTAGTGCTACGGGAGTGAAATGTTAAGTGCCACAGGTACAATGCAGTGCGTCTTGTCCCTAGGTCTCTAGCGAGGCTTCAGAGCTGTAGGTGGAGAACCGGTAGCAGCAGCAGTGGGGAGTCTCCCTCCCCGGGACCTGGTGGGAGAACAGTAGACGAGGACAGACACAGCAGAAGGCTCAGCATGAGGCCCGATCCTCCTGGGTCCACTTCCTGGGTCCACCAGATCCGACAGCTCAGGGACAGCCAGGCAGGCCTGGGCAGTGTGTGCAAAAGGGGGCCCAGAACCAGGCATCCCAGCCCGCCCTGGGGGGCACTGGGCATCCCTTCTAGCAAACTCGGGCTTCAGATGGGGGCTGGCCAGACCAGACAAGCTGTCAGTTTGGAAAGTTTCAGGTGAATCAAACATGTGGGTTCCCTACAGGAAACTAAAGCCTTGGTTTGGAGAAAGCTCTTGTTTCCACCAAATAAAGCTGGGGACATAAAGGAAAAGGATAAAGAATGCACCTTCCCTGTCCCCAAATAACTCAGAATCCAAGACAAAGGGCTGATGAAATCCAATTAGAGAGAGAAGTCAGGCAGAGAGGTCTGAGGCAGCATGGGCCTCGCCCCCACCAGCCCCAGGCCTGCACAGAGGGACGGATGAGAGCCCGGTTCTCCTCTCCAGTATAAGTGCTGAGGCTTCTCAGCCTCCCTGGCGAGGGATGCAGGTAGGATGGCTCCCAAAAAAGGGGTAGGGAGAGAAGTTTCTGCTGGTGATAAGAAGAAGGATAGGGAGGACTGAGAGGTAGCAGGAAAGCAGGAGAGAGAGGAGGGCAGAGGACAGTAAGAGAGAGAGGAGGCGGCAGGCAGATGAAGGGGCCAGAGGACAAAACCAGGCTCCAGGCCCTACTGGGGTTCCTTCCCCTGGGAAGCTGGTGGAAGTTCTTAGACACAGATCCTGGCTGGGGCAGCGGCAGGACAGGCAGCTGCAAAGGAACAGCAGCTGCTTCCGACCCCAAAAACCAGCACGCAGGTAACTCCTGCCAGCCCAGGGAGGATGGAGAGGCAGACATGACAGGGAGAGCAGATGGACAGGACAGGAGGAGCCCTGTAGTGGGGGCTGAGGACCTGGTCAGACTCCAGAGAATGGAGCCACTCACAGATGCATCAACCTAGAGTTTAAGGGGAAAACACCACATCATTTCCATGACAAACCTGATTTTAAATAAGCAGGGGGAGGCTTCAGAACAATTAAAGGTCAAGGTCAAGGGCAGGCCTCCCAGCCAGGGAGGCATACCAAGAGAATCCCCAAGAGAGGAGGCCAGGTTGGGAAGGACCCCAGAGATTACCTGATCCTGATCCAGCCCTCCCCATTTGGGAAATGGGGAAACTGAGGCCCAGGGAAGGGATGGGAGCACCCAAGGTCACTTAGTGGGATCAGGGCAGAAAGATCACTTTCTCTTCTCTGACACAGCCTTGCTGTCTGCAAACCCACTGCTAAGAGGTTGGGGATGGCGAAGGCAGGATTTGAAGGCAAAGCCCTCCCTGGGGGCATGAAGGAGGGGCAGCTGCAATGTTCAGGGACGAACAGGGGACATGGACTGGTCGGCTAAAAGGCTGACAGAGATCAGGCATCACTCCCACCCCACCTGCCCCACAGCCCAAGTATAAAAGTTTGACCATATGATACAACTTCTCCCTAACCCCTAGAAAACATTGGTTAAAACCGTCCTAGCACAGAAGATTCTGCTAGTCCCTGTACAGTATTATCTCTTCATAATGTTACTTACATGATAACTGGGGGCAAGGAGGGGAATGGGACTTTAAACCAGAGTGTACATGGCCACCTTAAAATTAACTTGTTAATAAATCCTGTGCAAAACGAGCAAGCCTCTATCATTAGGTGAAGTACGTGTCTCAGGTATTCATTTATACACACGGGGTCGGGGGAGGGAAGGAAGGAGAGGCATCCGAGGTGGCAGGTGTGGCTCAGAAGTGTGTCTCCTTCTCTGTGATGGCTGCAATGGTCCCATCGCCCTTGAGTTTGGCGTCACAGTCATTAACCGTCACCGTCCGTAGGCCTGCCCCAAGCTTGCCCCGCATTTTCAGATCTGCGCTGGGGATGGTCAACTTCCGGAATTTCTATGTGATTGGAGAGAAGAACTGTCTGAGAGGGACTGCCAGGGTCTGGGCGCCTGGCTCGGCCTCTCCCAACTGTACCGGTAGACACTGCGGGCCATGGAGCCAGCAAGACTGAGGTCTGGGCCTCCTCACTGTCACTTAGAGCTCTGTTCTGCAGGATGAACTGACCTCCCTGGGTCTCACTTTCCTCTGGAAAATGGGGACCACAGAGGTACCCACTCCTGGGGTTTGCTGAGGAGTGACGAAATGGCTTGCAGAAGTGCTTAGAATTGTCCCTGGCCTACTGTGGGTGTCATTGGGGCTGACTGCCTCATCCCTTCCTCCAGTGCAGACAGAGCAGCTGGGCTTTGAATCTCTGCTCAGCCACTCACTAGCTCTGTTAGGCAGCTCACCTAACCTCTAGGAGCTGCATTTTTCTCTTCTGTGGAATGGGAGAACAGTGCTGGCCCGAGAAAGGTGTTGCAGGAGGGAGCTACAGCACCTCTAGGGCTGTTTCTGTGATTGCCAGATACATGGGTATGTTTCCCACAAAAGGGATGTCATCATGGGGTCACTGTGGCATGTGCCGCATGCTCCTTGGGCCATGTGTGAAGATGGGAATATTAGCACAGCCATGGCCCCATGCTACCTTCAAAGTTGTCAGCATTGGGCTGGGCACGGATGGTGTGGCTGTCATGCCTACTGTACCAAGGAGGGAGCAGAGGTCACAGGCAGACTCCCGATGCAGGCTTCTGATGCCACGGTGCTGCCTGGGGCCCCACACCTCAGGTTCACATATACTCTGCAGGGTCCATCAGGGGAAGGCACTGGACCAGGATTTGGGAGGTCTTTTCTGGGCATAAATCTTTTCCATAGGAAGGCTGCAAACACTTTTGGAGGTCTGCTTTTTCATGATCAAGGTTCTCTCTTCTCTTCCAGATGCTGCCATGCCTAAGAGGCTGACTCTGTACAATGCACAGGTGGGATTAACAGGCCAGTTCCCCCATGCTGAACACCATCTGTGTGCCAGACGCCACAACAGGACAGGACTGAGAGCATGGGCTTCAGAGCTGGGCACTTGGGTTTGAATCCCAGCTCTGTCACTTCACCGGGGCAAGAAACTTAAGCTCTCTGTGCCTCAGTGTCCTCATCTGTCAAAGGAGAACAAGGGTGCCTGCCTCCTAAGATTAACACGAGGCTCAGTTGTGTTGACCTTGCCACAGATGAGCACAGATTCTGCATCTTCTCAGGTAAGTACAACTGACCCCATTTTTCCTTCCAGAACCTTCCTGTCAGCTGGCAGAACCTTCTGGAAACAGGGGGAGGTGAACTAACTGGCACAAGTTTCTCAGTAAGGAAGGCCTGGAAATCAGGTTTGCTGTCGTTAATAAAGCTTGCTCTTGGTGGAGGCAGGTGCGTGGGCTTAGAGAGATGGAAGCAGCTCAGGAAAGTAGCCTCTCCTTCCACCTGCCTACCCTCTGTCCCTCCATGCCAGGCCTGAGCGAAGCTCTGGAGGATTCGCAAGGGGACACTGGGCATTCCTGAATACCAAAGGCCACTGAAAGTCTGGGCAGGGGCCTGCAGGGACCAAGGACATGGTTTGGTTCCAGATCAGAACTGACTGCCCTTGACCTACATTCCCTGCGAGAGCCAAGGAAACTTTCTCAGGGGGCATGAGCAGGCTTGAGAAAGAGACTTTCCCTCTTGGCTTGGTCTTTCTGGCTGGACATGTGGCTTTTTTCTGGAACTTAGGCCCTCCGGTGGGCAGGCAGGCTGGGTGAAGCCGACTCTGAGCTTGCACTCACATGTGGATGTTTGCACACACATCCACTCCCATCTCCCTTTGGCCTTGTTCTGGGAGAGAAAGGTGAACCCCTGAGATCTCTGGGGTGGCAGTGGAGCAGAGACAGGGCCCCGCAGTGGAGCATAGCCAGTCCCAGCAGAGGAAGGAGACAGCAAAACTCAGGTGATGAGAGCTCAGAGCTTCTGCTCTGCCACTCTGAGGCTGTGTGCCCTTGGACAAGTTGCTTCACTTCTCTGTGCTTCAGCTTCCTTATCTGTGAAGTGGGGGCAATAAGAGCCTCCACCTCACAGGACCGCTATGAGGATTAAGTGGTGTAGTGTTTGTAAACAGAACAGTGTCTGGCACACAGCAGTTTGCTAAATGAGTGAGAAATTGACTCAAACCATCTGATGTGCCAGCAGGTGGGAAAAGAGGGTAAAGAGCTGGCGAATGCTCTGGAGTAGGATGGTGTGGCTTATAACTCTACCAGCCACCAAGGGACCACATGCAGCACTGCTGATGGGAAATCCACAGAGACAGAAAGGGGGTGTGAGGTGTCTGGGGTGGGAACGGGGTAAACTGTGAATGGGCAGGAGTGTCACCTTATTAGGGTGACAGACATGTTTTAAAGCTGATTCATGGGGATGATTGTAATATGCAGAACAAAGAAAGTTACTACAAAAATCACTGAATTGTATACCCCAAGTGGGCGAATTTTAGGATACATAAAACAAACTTTAATAAAATTGTTTTTAAAAAACTTGGTATCTACTATGGAAATTAGTATGAAGTTTCCTCAAAAAATTAAAAATAGAATTACCATATGATCCAGCAATTCCACTTCTGTTATTTATCTAAAGGAAAGGAATATACTAACTTGACAAGGTAGGTACAGCCCCTCCAACGTTCACTGCAGCCAAGACATGGCAGTAGCCTCAGTGTCCATCAGTGCATGAAGGGATAGAGAAGTTACGCCCGTACGCACAATGGACTATGTATGACTCAGCCACAAAATAGAAGGAAATCCTGCTGATGGTGACAACATTCATGGACCTTGAGGGCATTACGCTCAAGTGAGATAAGCCAGACAAGAACAAATACTGTATGATCTTACTTATATGCAGAACCAAAATAAACAAACAAACAAGACCTACCCGAGCTCAAAGATACAAAGAACAGACTGGTGGTTGCCAGAGGTGGGGTAGTGGGATGGGGGGGGGGGTGAAATGGGGTGAAGGGGGCCAAAACATACAGACTTCCACTTATAAAATAAATAAGTCATGGCGACGTAATGCACAACATGGTGACTATAGATAATAATACCGTACCGTATATTTGAAAGTTGCTAAGACAACAGATCTTAAAAGTTCTCATGACAAGAAAAAAATTTGTCACTGTGTGGTGAGGATGTTAACTAGACTTAAGGTGGTGATCACTTCACAATACATATAAATATTAGACCATTATGTTGTTACCTAAAACTAATACAATGTTACATGTCAATTATATCTCAATTTAAAAAATTGGGTTCACTAAGTTTTGGCTGTGTGACGCTCATTTTTGGTTGAGTGATTTCATTTCTCCGAGCTTCAGTTTCTCTACCTATTGGAGGCAGAAAATGAGGCCAGCACCCTGGTTTGCTCTGAGGACTAAGGGAGATACGTGCAGAGAGTCTAGCATGGTGACGACACAGAACAGGTGTTCCCCAAATGTCAGACCCTCTCCTGGGGATGAGGTCCTTCATGAACTAACAGAACAGTAAAAGCGAACGCTTGGTCACTCTGTTCCAGGTCCCAGTCTGAGTGCTTTCCCTCTACGAACTCATCGAGTCCTTATAAAAACCTCTTGAAGTCAAGAACTGCTGGTGTTCCCATTTTACAGATGAGGACACTCAGAGAAACTGGCTCACCCTCCAGGCCTCACAGAGATGACTTCACACAATGATAACCTGCCAGGGAGGGGCTGGCCGTGGCTTCCCTGGGAGACACGTGAGGGCTCATTCCTCACACACTCATTGTTCGGAGAAGACCCACGGACTTGCTCCCGCTCTTCAGCCAACTCAGGGCAGAGTCAGGCCCCTACGTGCTTCAGGGCCCTCGGAGCCGTCCTCGCCAACCCGCCACCCCTCCCCCCACCTGGGCTGTCTCACCTCAGGCAGCGTCCCCTCTGTCTTCCACAACTTGATGAAGATCCAGAGTGGGATACAGAGCATGGAGGACAGGGCCATCAGCCAGCCGATGCTGTAGCCCCAGGTGGGGTAGGTATAGATGTTGTTGTACTTGAGAGGCTTGTATTTGACCAGGAAGAAGATAAAGATGCCCTGCCGAGAGACGGGGAGAGGTCCTTGGGGGCCAGGCTTCGGCGACAGGCCCAGGCCCAGGCCTGCACGCAGGAGACAAGCAGGGCGAGGGGTGTCGTCCTCCCCCCGCCCCCCGCCGTGTGACAGCCCTGGACGGGCGAGCCCTGTGCTGGCTTGTCAGCATCAGACACACAGGGAACAGACTCCCACAGATCCCAGTACCTCATCAGGGCTGTGAGACCCTTCCCACCCCAGGAGCCTTATCCCCAGCCTCTGCCCGGTCGGGAATTTTCTAGCTCCTTCTCGGGACAGCTTTCAAAGTGGCCTTTGCAGAACCACGACGGTCTGTGAAGATGCTCTGAGACACTTTGAATGCCAAGAACTGGGTGAAGAGCAGTGGGGTTGTGTTTATTAAACACGAAGACCTCTCCAAGGTGTGGCCTGAGGGGCAGAGCATGAGCTCCAACTTTACCTCAGTTCTTTGGCTTTCTCTGTTAACAGCAAAGCTAAACGTTGTCTCTCATACGATCCTTTGCCCTCATGGAGGCGGGCCCCAGCCACTTAGCTTGCAGGTACAGAATCTGAGGCTTTGAGAAAGGAGGGGACTTGCTCATGGTCACACAGCAAGCTGGTGGCAGAACTGGGATCCCAGTGAGGCCCCTCCCTGGCCAAGCCCAGAAATTGTCCCCACGACTCCAACCTAGAAAGCTGTCAGGTGCCTTGGACTCTCTGAATGCACAGAGGGTCTCCCAGGAAGCCAGCACCTCCTCAGTTTCAGCCTCGGCCAGGCTTGTGGAGCTAGAAGGGGAAAGTGGGTGAGTGGGCTGGAGGCAGCTTCTGGCAGGGCCCTTACCGCACAGATCCCGGGGGTCACAAGCTTCCAGCACCATTTAATGAGCGACAATGGCCGATAGCCAATCATGTCTTCGATGTTATCGTAGAAGCGATTGCTTCCTGTCCAGAATAAAACAGACAGGCACACACACCCCAGAGAATTTTTGTACAAGACTCAGAGGGAGGCTAGGGATGTTTGCTTTCCCCAGCCCGACAGACAAGTGACGGCAGGGACCTTATTTACCGCTTAACAACTACCAAGATGTTACATATGTGAGCTTTCAGAATACACTGCAGCAGAAGGAATTCTGGTCCGATGCTGGGAAGACCCTTCCTGACCTTGGGCAATGAGGCCCAGGAAGCAGTGAGTAGGAAACATTTCTGGGAGAAAGGTGGAAGATGGTCCCTTTGAGAGGCAGGGCCAAGGCCTGGCTGACCTACATGGGGGCAGGGGGCAGGGCTCTGAAGGGGACAGCCTGGCTGGGCTGCTAATGAGTGGGGCAGCCCGCTGGGTGGTCTGTTCCCAAGCTATGCACCCAGTGGGACTATCCATCATCACTGAGTCCAGCAATCCTCATCCACTCATTCGGTTTAGGAAATAGGAGGACCAGAAGGCAGGTGCTGAATGAGGGCCGGCCACTGTGCTGGCTGCTTTGCCCACACTATCTCCTATTTGGAAACATGGTGAGGACTACCCCATTTTACAGATGGAGAAACTGAGGCTCAAAGGCAGAGGCACTGGCCCAACGTCACAGTGCCTGAGTGTGGAACCCCTCCCTGTGCTGCAGGGGTATAAGAACAAGAAGCTCTCCTGACAGGTGTGAAAGGCTGAGCCCCTGAGGGGAAGAAGGAAGAGGTGGATACAGATGGAGACCAGTCGCCTCTGCGCTCTGAGCCCACATGGGCCCCAGGCATCCATCCACGTGCTGGGCACCATGACAGGCTGCTGGGGTGTGGGTGAGCCCAGCCTCTACTTACCATACACCCAGCCGATGCAGACACACTCAAAGATGGCCACAAAGAGAAGGCACATCCCGCTGGCGGCATAGGAGTCGAAGAGCTGGAAGATGTACATACCGCCCTGCAGAGCGGGAGGACACATACATGGACGGAGGGATGCAAAGACACATGGGAGAGCAGGGTCGGCCAGCTGGCCTCAGAAAGGCCCTCTGCTCGGCCCTGTGGCTACCATCAGCCAAGAGCCACTTCCACCAGAGCAGACTGCTTCTTTCTAGTCTCTCAAAACACACCCTTTGCACTTGGGCACCCCTTAAGGTAGCACCCTCTGGGGTTGCTGGGCTTGCGAAGGTTTGTCTTGTCTCTGCTCCCCAAAGGCCAGAGACAACACAGAAAACCTGAGACTGGAGGTTGGGCAGCCTCAGCCCCTTTCCCTGTTGGCTCTGACAGCCTCCCCATTGGCCTCCTTGCCTTGAGCCTCACCCTCTCCAGGCCTCCGCACATCAGCTTTCACTAGGACCTTTCTGCCATGCAAACCCATCATGTCACTCCACGGTCTAACCTTGCCCCTTGGCTTCTGTCAGCCTACCAGTCAGAGCAGCCCTCTCACTTGACCCTGTCTCCCCTTCCTCCCGGCCGACTTCCACGTGCTTCCCCCTAACAAACTAAGGGACAGTCTCGCCTCTGTGCCTTTGCACATGCTGTTCCTTCTTTACTTGGTAAGTTCCTTCACAGCTCAGCTCAAATGTCAACTCCTCCAAGAAGCCCTCTCTGACAGCCTTGTCTTCTCCTTAGACTCTGTAGCACACTTTATGGATTCTGTTTTTTAAAAAAGTTTTCCCATCAGCTGCTCTGTTAGCTCTGGGCTTCTGCTGGGGAGGCCCCCACATCAGTTCTCTGTGTCTCCTGCCAGTACGGGGTCTGACTCAAAGTGGGTCTCCAATAGATCCAAGCTGAATTGTGTGGAGTGAGAGCCCTGTGGGAGAGGGACTCTGAATGGCTCGTCCCCAGCTGTGTCCCTGTTTCTGGTCAAGGACTTGGCGCACAGTAGGTGCTCAATCTTTGTGGGGTGCAGGGATGACGTTGGCCAGCTCTATGGTGTATACATCTGTGATGATGGACTTTAGGGAAAGGCCAGGGAGGTATAAGGTCAGCTGGCCTAGGTGGTCAGGAAGGGTTCTAAAAGGAGGGATGGCGTCTGGGCAGGCAGAGGAGGGGCAGCCAGCTGCAGCTCTCAGAAGGGTTGGGATCTACATAGAAAATCTTTATAACCCATGACAGCCCTTAAGGGAACACAGTCAAGAGTAGGAGAAATAAAGTGGAAAAGGGAAGGAGGGTTAGGTTGGGGGAGGTAAGAGGCAAGGACAAAGCCTGGACAGCCTCCTGTATCTGCCACAGGGACTTACTTGGAATTAAGCTTCTGGCCTGTGCTCCCATGGCCTCCAAGGCCTCCTCCTACCCTCTGAGACTGCACACGGCTGGGACTGTTTGTTTCCTCACTCATCTCTTCAGCTGGATTTGGGGCAACATCTCGATGCCCAGAGGGCCAGACAGATAACACAAGGGAAAGAGGTGTGCCGGGTGTGTGACACCAGGAAGTGGTGGGGCTGGTGCTAACTGGCCACACATTTGGCCACACAACGCTGGTTGAAAGTTGCTGGGAGAGGCAGCCTGTGTGCGGCCAGATCTGCAGATTTTTCTAGGAGATGCCAGAAATCCAGATTTTCATGAGAAGTCCTTCTCTTCTTAATTGTTGTCAACCTCTTCATGTTCTTAAGAACACAGCAGGGGTGAGACAAAGGGGATCTCTGGGACATATCGGGTCTAGGGCCTTCTGCTGGTGCTGGATGTGGTGGATATTCAGAGCTCTAAGAGTAAGGAGCAGGTCTGAGGCTCCTCTCTGACTAGGAATGCGCTTGGCCCTCTGAATTAAAAGCTCAGACCAAGCTCCTAACTGCTCTCCTGAGTATCCTTCCATGAACATCACGTGTACACGTGCAGCCCTCTCCAAGTACCAGGTTCTGATTAACTGCTTCCCATGTCTCGGTCCACTTGATCCTTACAGTGTGTGTAATTACAAGGCAGGCACAACTGCTGTCCTCAGTATTCATAGGGGAAACCGAGGCACAGAGCAGTGAGAACGCTTACTGCAGTTCATCCAGCTAGCCAGTCGTGGGACTGAGGATTGAACCTAGGCGGTCCTGCTGCATAGCCCATGCTCTTAATTCTCCACCACACTGCCGTGGTGGAAGATAAGAAATCTGTGGCCTATTTTTTCTCCAAAGCCGAGCTTTAAATGTGTATAAATGAGGGAGAAGATCCTGGAAGCAATTACTGTGAAAGCTGAGGCCGACATGGCCCATTTGGCAATTTGAACTTCTCTGGTGCAATCACTCACAGATATTCCTGTATGGAGGCAGAAGGTTGAATTGTGAAGCCCAAGTGTCTGCTGATTAACGGTCAGCACAGTACTATTTTCCTCATGGGCCCCAGGGGCCATGAGGCAGCCCTGGGCAGATCCATGGCCTCAGGTTGAAGGGTGGGCATGGAGGCTCTGCAAGGGGGGGCACCCAGGGCCAGAGGTCCAGGAGGGTCTTCCGCCAGCCTGCTCCAAGTCAGTGACACCCATGCCAATGCCTGCTCTTCTTGTAGCCCTGTTCCCATCAGCTTCGTTAACATATCACATTAACCCCCCAATTTGTATGTGACAAGGACTCTACTTTGTGTAATTAATCAGCACTTAATGAAGCCCTGCTCATTGCAGGGCTGGTTTCCCCGTGTGGGGAAAGGAGAGATGGAAACGGAAAGTGCCGCACCATTCATTTGCTCAGAGCTGATTATCACTCCCATTAATGTGACAATGACTAGGAGCAGTAATAACACCGGCCACCATGCCCTGAGTGTCCACCCCCTGCCAGGCCCCAGGGGCACAGAGCTGGGCAAGGCCAGCTCCTGTCTTCATGGACCTCGGGGCCTGGTGAGGGAGACACAGGTGAACGGGAGAGGTCACTGAGGGCGGGACAAAGGCTGGGCTGAGCCTGGAACAAAGCGCTTGAGGAGGGAAAGCAGAGGAGCCTTGCAGGAGGCACCCTTTGAGCTGAGAAGCAGGGGATGAAGAGGATCCACAGACCAACCTCAGTATCACCTCCGCTGCTTCAACGGACTGGAGTTCCCTCATGTCTTTCCATGTTTCTTACAAAACCTCTTCTTGTCTCTAGGCAACAGTTTTCTGTTTTTTTTTTTTTAATTAATTTTGTCAGTGTGGGGAGAAAGATATCTATCTCACCTTCCCAAGGTACTTGCAAAAGTACTTATTAGACAGGATGGCTACAGGTGGGGAGAGAAACATGGTGTCATGAGAGTCTTAATGTGGGGGGTCATGGTGAACTCCTCCTCACGCACAGGCCCAGCGGAGATGGGAGACAAGGGGGGCTGGGGCTCAGACACACGGTGCCTGAGGTGCCAAATGTCTTCATGCATGTCTGTTCTCAGTGATCTTCCAGAAAAGCCTGCTCTGAACTTTGGGCCAAGAGCAGTACCTAGTTGAGGGGTCTGTAGCTGACATTGTCCCTTTCACCCAGAAGTACTGTAAGGGTGGATGACTACCAGATAACCCCAGTCTTCTCTGTGAGTTTTACTCCCCGCTGGTAGCGACCATGGTGACCGTAAGCTGAGCATTCACACATGTGAAGACGTGTTCAGGGCTTCATGAGAACTTCCAATGATCTCCACAAAGAGAAGAAAATGAGTCCTAGAGAAATACTGGACCTGGCCAGGGTCACACGACCAATCCCAGAACTGGGATTTTCGTCAGACCTGCCTAACCCAGAGCCCGGGCACTTAACCTTCGTGTTACCATGTTCACGTTGCTTACTTGTGTCCACATCACTCACCTCTGTGAGCATCACGAGGCCCAGAAAATAGGAGACGACGGACAGAGCCAGGATGAGGAGCTCCCGCCGGTAGCCCCTCCGGAAGACCTTGGGGTACATGTCCACCACAGCAGTCACGAGGCTTTCCACGCACACAAACTGGACAAGGCAGATAGGACGGTGTCGGGCCCGAGAGAAACCCTGTTCTTAGTGTTCCCAGCTCTGGACAAGTGCTACAGGCCTAACCCCTGGGCTTCCCTCCCACTGGGCCTTACCTTCCTTTCCACACTCACACTGACAGAGGGCCCGAGAATAATAACAATGCGGGCACTTCCAGAACTCCAGCAAACCCATGTAACAGATGAGAACACTGAGGCTCAGCAAGGGGAAGTAACCTGCCCAAGGTTGCTCAGCAAGGAAGTGGCAGAGTCAGGACTTCAACTAGGGTCTCTTGACTCGAAGGCTAGTACTCCTTCTCCCCCGTGCTTCCTGTCATGTGCCTATGTGCTGGACCCTGTTCTGGGGTCAACTACTTAAATGAGATGCTGTCTGGGAGGCAAGATGGGAGTCTCTGTAGCTGTTCTGAGAGCTCATTGCTTGGCTAGGGGCAGGCTCTGGTCAGTCTCTGTGAGCAGGGTTTGATTCCCTCATTCTCTAGGACTGTGAGAATTCCCCTGTCCTTTGCTTCTGCTGGGAGGTGAGCTAACACCCAGCTCCTCTGTTTCTGCTATGGGACTCTCTGGGCCTGCCCAGACTGTGCAGGCTAAAGACGGCAGAGCTCGAGCCACTGTCTGCTGGGCCAGACACACGGTATCCGTTCTATTCCTACTCACGCATCAACACCTAGCCCGCATATCCCAACACACCCATCGGCCCCCTCCCTGGTTCTCCCAGCACTGTGGGCAGATCTCCTGCATAAGCCTTTTCCTGACTGCTCCTCTTTGCCCCCAACTTGGGCAGAACAGACCCTTCCTCTACTCTATACCCAGGCCACCCCCCACCTCACTTCATGGTGCCTGTGGAGCTTATATCTATCTCCTTACAACGTGGGACCCTGGAGGGTAGGAACCATGCCATTTTCATCTATTCCCAGTGGCACAGAGGAGATGCTCAGAAAAGGTTTGATAAATTAATAAAAATAACAATAAATAATGGCAAATACATGGTGCTTGTTGTTACCCAGGCTCGTTTCTAAGCAGTTAACAAATATTGATTTATTTAATCTCTATAGTACTATTACTATCCCTGTTTTGTAAGTGAGGACGTGGAAGCGTAGGAGGTAAGCCACCGGCCCGAGGACACAGAGGTGTTCAGTGATACAGCCTGGGTAGGAACCAAGGCAATCTTATTCCAGAGCCTGGGCTTTAAGCACTGTGCTGGACCACCAAGACAGAGGGAAGTAAAAGAAGTAAGGGATTCCTTTGCTGATTATGCAGGATGTGGAGACATTCCCTTCCCTGGAGCCATTTTTGGCCCCATATCTTTTCCAAGTCATTTCTACCTCCTCAGGAAAGGTTATTTCCAGCTTCACTGTGCAGAGAAAGGGACCAAGCATAGAGAGGTGAAGTGACTAGCCCAGAGCAACACAGCTGGTAAAAGCTGTGGACTTGGAACTCAAACCCAGCCCTGTCTGACTCCAAAGCCCAGGCTCCTAGCCTCCGGGCTACCCTGCCTCTACTGTAAGGCTGGCTGCAGTCCTCCTGGACTGCAGGGCTGGACCCCTCCAGGGTCCTCAGGAAAGGAAGAAGATGCGACTCAGGGAAAGCTGTTTATCCAGGACCCAAATTGAAGAGACATCAGAGCATGTGGGCTAAGAGGCACAAAAACCTGGGTGCATGTTCCAGCAACTCACTCAGCCTCAGTTTCTTCATCTGCAAAATGGGGATGATAAAAGCAGCCCCCAGTCCATATGGTTACTGTGACAGAGAATGGAGGGTGTGGCCCAGGCACGGAAAGTGCAGCACACATGGGGGTAAGCAGAATAGCCATGTGCCCACTAGGCCCCCAGGTCCCCCTTGCTAACAGAGCATCTCAGCCAGAGTGCTGGCTCTGCTCAACACCCCCAGGGACTCAGAGCTAAGGCCCCACCCAGCCCCCACCTCCCTCTGCAGGACAGTCACTGTCACGCACAAGCTGCCGATCCCTCCCGAGACCTCTGCCTGCAACAATGGAAGGGAAGATTATCAGCAGAAACACCTGGTACTTCAGCAGCTTGGCTTAGCAGTTTCTGAGAAATCATCCAGGGGAGGAAATTGGACTTGGCTGGGTTGACAGACACACTGTCCATGAGGCTTGGGTGCTAAGCGACTTGCACAAGGTCATGGGTAGAGGACAGCACCTTGCCAACGGAGTCTGATGGTAGAGCCACTGGCTTTAGGTGGAAGATGTTCACTGGGGCTTTTGCCGTGCTGGAACAGCAGGCAAAAGTATAGATTTCAGAGAGTGGAGAGTGACGGAAGACCATGGGATTCTGACTGGAAAATCAAGAACAGGACTGGAGGAGGGCTGGGAGGGCAGGCTGGGGTGAGTCTTACAGTGTGAGAAGATGAAGTGCATGCATTCTGGGGAGATAAAGGAAAATATTCGCAGATAAATTGCTAGTTCTAACTATACACTCTTCACTGAGGAAGGCAGGCTGCCAAGTGGAGGGTGGGTGGGGAGAGCCCTACCAACAACGAGAAGAGAACAGGCGGGTGGGATGAGGGGCAATGGGCAGCTGATGGTGGTGCCAAGGGACCCATGTGGCCACCTGGAGCATGTTGGGGGGCCATAACATAGAGATGGAGGAAGGAAGGAGAAGGTACTTTTCTGTGTTCCTGTGTCCTGCATGATTTGGCTGGGACAAGGACCCGTGGTGGTAGAGCCCTTGGATACCATTAACCATAGCCCTCTCTCTGAGAATTTCTTCTGCTTGCTAGGTGGTGCTATTGGGCAGAAGTATTTTCACAGAATGCAAGTATTTAGCAATTTTTTAAAAACTTGGATTGGGAGTTGGGAATTTCAGGTAAGGAAAAGTGTGTTTGGGAAGATGTGCAAGGACCCATACAGGTGTTTCTGGGGGTGATGGTGGAGATCAGAGTGTGCTGCGAGAGCATGGTGGGGACAGCAGGCACAACCAGCATCCAGGTGCTGGTAAGGCCCCTGAGCCGATCCTAAGAATAGCATCTGGTCTCCCTGCCCTCCCAAGCCTGGGATCCCCCTTACCTGGCTGTCCAAGCCCAGGAAGATGAGCATCATGAAGAACAAGGTGGCCCACAGTGGGGAGAGAGGCATCATGGTGACAGCCTTGGGGTAAGCGATAAAGGCCAGGCCGGGGCCTGGAGAGGAAGGAGAGAGAGAGAGAGGAGTGCTGGGTGGAGCTTGGTCCTTCACTCAATTTTTATTTTAATCAATCATATATCCAGTGCCTCCTTTGTGCCAGGTGCTACGCCTAATTCTCCCTCAAATTATGTAAATCTTCCAGCCACCCTATACAGTTGGTATTATTATGATGTCCATTATGGGAACGAGCCAGCTGAGGCACAGAGAGAGTTAAGAAAGGGTCAGGAGGGGTCAGGATTTAAACCCAGGTTGGTCTGACACACAGACTTCTCTCTGCACAGTTCTGTCTCTACTGTTCTCACTGGGGCAGACATGGGGGTGGTGGCTTATTATAATGCAGATTCTCGGGCCCACCCCAGAGATTCTGATCAGGTCAGTCTAGGGTGAGGCAAGGACCAGGCACCAGGTGGTTCCAAGCAGTAGCAGGAGTCCAGGCTTGGACGAATGCCGTTCTATCCCAGGCTGCCTCTTTCTTTGGTTCCTCCCCTCATTTCCCGGGTCCACACTCACTTATTTTGGCTGCTCCAAATAGAAAGCTTGGTTAGCATGTCCTGAGGATGAGCTTTATTAATATCAGGGGAGAGATACCTGATGTTCTAGACCTGTAGCACAGTGGTCAAGGGCATAGGTTCTGCAGTCAGATGGCCTGGGTTCAAATCCTTGTCCTTTACTGTGATCTCTATCTGTTTCCTCAGCTGAAAAATCAGGATAATAAAGTCCTACCTAATAAAGTGGTTTTGAGAATTCAGTAAGATGATGCAGAATATGGAAAGCACTTAAGGTAAATGTTCAATAAACATTAACTCTGATTATTATTTTTTTCACCTTAATTAAAAGCAACCTTATGAAAGTCTAATTTACCTACAATAAGCACTCATTTTAAAAGTGTACAGTTCAATGAGTTTTGAAATACATATACCCAGATAACTACACTCAAGATATAGAACATTTCTATTGTTCCCTTGGGCCCCTCTGTAGCCTCTCTATCCCCATTCCCTGTCTTAGCTCCAGGCAACCATTGATCTGATTTTTTTCCACCTTATATTAGCTTTGCCCTAAATATAGGAGTAGAATTGCTGGGTCATATGGTAACATATGTTTAACTTTCTAAGAAATGACAAACCGATTTCCAAAGTAGCTGTCATTTTACCTTCCTATCAGCAATGTTTGAGGGTTCCAGTGGCTCCACATCTGTGCCAACACTTGATATTATCAGATGTGGAGTTGTCTTCACATATCTTCATTGTCCATTCATAAATCTTTTGCAAAGTCCTTGTTGAGTGCGCCCACTTTTTATTGAGTTGTCTCCTTTTTACTGAGTTGTGGGAATTCTTGATATATTTGGAATACAAATCCATTATCAGAGAAGTATTATTAATATTTTCTCCTAGTCTGTGGCTTGCCTTGTCACTTTCTTAATGATACCTTGTGAAGGGCAGAAGTTTTAAATTTTCCACTTGTTGCTAGCATACAAAAAATACAATAGGTTTTTTGTTTATTGTCTTTTTATCCTGTGACATCACTATGTTCACTTAATTTTTGTATGGTTTTCTTAGGGTTTTCTAAGTGGTCAATCATGTTCACGCATAAATACAGTTTTTATTCTTCCTTTCCAATCTTAATGATTTTTATTTATTTTTCTTGCTTTATTGCACTCCCTAGGAACTCTAGTACCATATGGAATAAAAGCAGAAACAGTATACATCCTTGCTCTGTTTCTGATTTGAGGGGCAGCATTCATATTTAGTGGCCAGGAGATGAACATTTGTGCTCAATACTCTTAATTAAACTTCAGACCTTTCTCATTATCTACCAGTTTTTCTCCTTATGTCCTTTTTTTTCTGTTCTAATATCCAATTCAAGATTCCACACTGCGCTTCGTAGATGTATTTGTTTACTCTCCTCCAATCTGCAACAGTTCCTCAGTCTTGTCTTTCATGACCTTGATATTTTTGATGAGTACTGGTCATTCTTTTGCAGAATGTTCCTCAGTGTGGGTTTGTCTGATGTTTTCTCATTATTAAACAGAAATTATACATTTTTGGGGAGCAAGAACATCATAGAAGTGATGTTGTATCCTTCTCAGTGCATTATGTTGGGAGGGGTACCTGATGTCCATAAACCTTAGTACTGGTGATGCTCACATCGATCACTTGGTTAAGTTGGTGAATGCTAGTTTTCTCTACTGCAAAATGTTTCTCTTTATAATTGATAAATATCTTTGGGAGGATACTTTGAGATTATGAAAATATCCAGTTCAAGTCAAACTTATACCCACTGATTTTAGCATCCATTGGTAGATCTTCCTTACAACAATTATTCCTGTGGTGTTTGCCTCACGGGTTTCTATTTTCTTTATTCCTTCTACATTTATTAATTAGAATTATTCTGTAAGAAAGGGCCGTCCCTTCACACTCATTTATTTATTCAATTTTTATTTATTTCAGTATGGACTCCTGGGTATTCAGTTCATTCTATGGATCACAATCCAATATTATCATTATTTATTTTGCTATTCAAGTTGTTCTAGGTTTTGCTACTAAGAGCTTCTTCAGGTTGGTTCCTATGTCCTTTTGACATGCCTTCGTCCTTTTTCTGAGCACTTCTTTATTTTCTGGCACCACTAAATGTTCCAGCTTCATCATGTCTTGCCCCAGCACTAGCATCAACTGCTTCTCCAAGAAGCCCTGGTTCCTTTCATGGAAAGTGGTGTTCAGAAACCAAGATCTGGCTTCTGGGTATGTTCATTGCTACTGGAGTATCACTTCTTGCAGGCCCTCTCAGCACACAAAGTTAGGAGACATAAGTATGTATATCTACACATACATACACATATATATTTCTATATCTATTTGTATATATATTAAACCCATGAGTCTATCCTGATTCTCCAATTCTAATACAGTTCATTGTAGCCTCTCCATTTTCCTTATTTATAACTTCTTTCTCAGGGAAAAATCTGTCTCTAATGATCTACATTGACTTGTTTGTTCAATCCTCACAAACACATACAACAGTTACAGAATTACAAACCCATACCCCTGTCCAAACAAGAGGATAGTACAGTAATTTTTGTTTTTAGCCTTATAGTGTACAGTCAAAATACTATTTCCTGAAATTCACTTAGGTTAGGTCTTATCTTTCCCATTCTCTTCAGTATGGTTACATTATTCATGCATAATACAGTTAGGTTCATTTCTTACTGTTTGTATTCCCTTTTAATTCCATCCACAAAAAGGAACTGTTTATTTTGGGTGCTATGTGAAACATTACTGTTACCATGTGTCTCTAAGAGTCAGAGCTAATGAAAACATACTAAGAGAAGTATTGTTTCCTTCTCATCCTTACTTAATTCCACCCTTCTTTATATCCCTTGTCCGCTCATCCCCTGTAGGTGGGATGAGGAGACATGCTTTCTTATATCTCCTTCTTTCTTACACAATGGGTAGGATACTATAGATATTTGCTTTTTTAAACTTACATACACACACACATACACATTTACCATTTAAAAAATACCCTTCAATATCCATTTACTTGGTTATTTTTATATTGTGAATGAAAAATCAAATATTTTCAAAGACTTTTTTTTATATCTATGAAGATAATTTTGTAATTTCTTTCATTTGGGCTCTTAATATGGTGTACGATATTTGTGGATTTCTTAGCATTAAACCAACCCTGCATTATTCCAGGAGTAAATCCAACTTGGACATGGTATATTACCTTCTTAATGTGATTTTGGATTCTAATGTTTTCGATTTGGGTTTGCTAATATTTTATTTACTATTTTTGCATCAATATGCATGAGTGATGTTTTGTTTCTTTGCCCTATTTGGTGTAGGTACCAGTGTTACACATACTTCATATAAGGAGTTGAGAAGTTTTCCTTCCCTTTCAATGCTCTGCAATAATTTATAGAGCACTGGGACTATCAGATCCTTGAAGATTTGATAGAATTATCTGAAAAACCATTTGGACCTAGTGTTGTTTTTGTTTTTTATGTTGTTTTGCTGGTGGGGTAGTTCCTCAATAACTTCGTCTACTGGGTTAAGCTTTCTAAATCAAATGCAGTTGATTGTGGCAGTCTATTTTCCTATGAAACTATTCATTTCATCTAAGTTTTCAAATTTATGTGTAGAGAAGACTATAAAGCAGTCTCTTGTGATTTTGAAAAATGTCTCCTGCTTCAATGGTTATTTCTTCTTTATTATTTCTTATTTCACTATTTGTATATTATCTTTTTCTTCTTGGCAATATGGTAACTTGTATGCTATCATTTTTAAAGACCCAGAATTTTAATTTGTTAATTAGATCTGTTTTTCTATAATTATTTCATTCATTCCTTTGTTGTTGTTTTCTGAACAGAGGATGTAATTAATTTTCATTCTTTCACTTTTACTGATAAATGTGTTTCGTATAGTTTTCTCATATTATTAGTTTATTTCTATCTATGTCTCCTTGTACCTCTTGCAGTGTTGCTTCATAAAGGTTATCGCTGTTATATGGTGTATTTATTTTTATGTGTTATATCTTTATTGCAAATTGTACCTTTTACCATTAAAAAAATGTCCTTTGTAATGCTTTGCTCTTTGGGGCTTGAATTGACTGATATCAGGGTTGCTATCATTGTCTATACCTTTAGTCTTTACGAATCACTTTGTTCTAGATATATCTCTCATATACGCAGCATATATATATATAGGTCATATTTTGTGAGGCAAATTGAAAATCTTTTTAATAGATGAGTTAAGCCCATTCGCATTTATCAATATGACTGATATTTTGACAAAATATTTTATGGTTATGTGTATTTCAAAATATGTTATGTTTCTCTATGAGTTGTGTATTCTTTGTTCTTTTATTTGTAAATGTTTTTTGGTATTTAGGAAGGTTTATGTTTTTGTTCTAGTGACTACCTTTATATTTACATCTTTTAAAAATGTCCTTACACCCTTATTTTCTTATTTAAACCTTTACTGCCTGGCTTTCCAGGTCTTCCCACCCCCATCACCACCTCATATCATTTGACACCACTTAAGGCCCACACAACAATGAGCCTTTTCTATTTTCCTCTTGCCTTCTCTCTCCATCTTTTAGTTCAAATGATTTCTACTTTGTTAACAGTACACATCATATTTCTACATTAGTCCTCTATCCTCTTTCCCACCTTTGCTTTGGTCTTAGATGTTTACTTAAATATTTTTAAGTGCTTACCATCAGTCCTTTTTCTGAAGTTTTCCCAGTCATTACTGGTATGGATGAAGCTCACACTAGTAGATTACTCCAAAACACTGATGAATGTAGAAGTCTCAAAGTTCTGTTTAAAATGGTTTTTCTATAGCCTTGACATTTTCTATAGCCTTGATTCACACTTCTTTGTGTGAATTTTTAAAAAAATGCTGCTTCATATTTTTCTTTCTTTGTGTGTTGGTTTTGAAAAGTGTGATACCCGTCTAATTCTTTTGCCCTTGTAACTTATTTAATATTTTCCAGCTGGAAGCCTTGAGGATTTTATCTTTATTTTTGAAAGCTAGTATCTTACCAGAATGTCTTGGAGTTGACCAATTTGGGTGAATTTTCATTAGTACCTAAGAAGTCCTTTCAATGTATAGATTGAGCTCTTTTTCTGTTTCTGAAAAGTCTTCTTGGATTATAGTTTTAAATATCACTCTGTTCATTGTTCTCTTTTTCTTCTTCAGGGACTCTATGATATGAATATTTTCTTCTTTGCTGGTCTTCTGTTTCTACATTTTTACTTCTTTATGTCATTTTCATTTACTTCCTTGTTTTCTTTCCTTTTTAAAATGCCCCTTTATTGAGACTATTCTCTTTGGACACTTTGTAATTTATTCTTCATTTCTAAGATAGCTTCGTCTTTCTTTTTTCTCATTTTTTCTTCCCGAGTTCAATCAACTTTCTCTTCATTTATTGCTGTTCTCCCCTTCCCCCATTTGTTAGTTTTAAAATTCCAGGTTCAAGGTGTTTTTCCCCCTACATCCTCGGATGCTTGTTTGGGTATATTTAATTCTGTCTGGAGTGCTGACTTAAAATTTTCCTCTATTTCATGATTGATTTCATGGTCATTGATATGTGGGGAATTTCTATTCCTGTTTTCCGCAGTTCTGTATGGACTTCACTTCTCTCATGTTCATATTCATGTTCTTGGGCATTTTATAAAATCCCCAACTTAATGGTGCCCTCTTCTGTCAGTGTGGCAAAGTCCAGGTAGTTTTAGCAGTGTTTTGTGTTGATGGTGGAGGGAGGATGATCTCCCCTTCCTACACCCTAATTTTACAGTTCTCTTTTGTTTTGCAGGACTTTATCTCTTTTTGGTTTTCTCTTCACCATCTAATTGTCAAAGGGTACTTCTCCCATTCTTTTTGCCTTTTCTCCCCCAGAAGTTCTGTGTTTCAAATGGTGTCTCCTCTAAATCGTGTCTGTTCCTATAAATGGTCCCTGCTCCTTTAAATCACACACTGAATCCCTTCTCTGTTGTCCCTGCTAAGGGATCTGTCTGGATCTTTTCCAGCATTTTCAGACTTAAAGTGGATTTAATCTTTCTGGTGATTGCTCCAAATCACTTTTAGGTCCCTTTACCAGCTTCTCTGTCTTCTATCTCCCCCACAGTTTTTCTCAGTTTGCCTTGCCAGCTGTGAGAGTATAGGTGGTAGCAGGAGGGATTGTGCACTGGGATTGATAATTTTTCTTTTTGTTAGAGTTATCTGTACCTTCAATATTTTCTGTCTCTAAGTTATGCAGGGACATAGTTTTGTATAAAATACAGTTTCCCTTCTTGTTCTTTTCTTGTTTGGGGAGAAAACTGGGATATAAGTGGCTATACAGCTGTCACAGTACTCAGATATTCAGAGGTCTTGTTTCCTCTAATTTTTAAAAGACTATGTAAGACAGATATTATTTTTTTCTTAACTGTTTGGTGGAATTCACCAGTGAAACCATCAGGGCCTCAAGTTTTCTTGGTAGAAACATTTTTGATAATGAATTCAATGTCTTTTAAAAGTATAGAGCTATTCAGTATTTCTATTTCTTCTTGAGTCATTTTGAGTAAATTATATTTTTAAAGGGATTGTCCATTACATTATATTTGTCCGTGTACATTACCAAATATTTTAGCTTGAAGTTTTCATAATATTTCCTATTCTCATTTTTAATGTCTGTAGAATACCTCCTCTTTCATTCCTGATATTAGTAATTTGTGTTTCCTCTCCTTTTTTTCCTTGACTAGTTTTGTTAGGGGATTATAAATTTTGTTATCTCTTTTAATATCAAATTTTGGCTTTAGAATTGTATTGTGTGTATGCCTTATAAATTTGTTTCTACTTACTTTGGGTTTAACTTATACTTCTTTTTTACACCTTCTTCAGATAGAAACTTAATTTTTTTTACTTTAAATCCTTCTTTCTAATTAGGCATTCAAAGTTATAAATTTCTCTGTAAGTACTTTAAATGCATCCCACACATTTTGATATGTTGTATTTTCACTACGCAGTTTGAAATACTTTCTTTGACCCATGGGATATTCAGAAACGTGTTGCTTAATTTATACATACTTGAGGACTTTCTAGATAAATTTCTATTATGGATAGTTTAATTCATTGGTAGTCAGAGAATATACATTGTAATTTCAATCTTTTGAAATTTATTGAGATTTAATTTATGGCCCAATTTACATCCCATCTATGTGAATGTTTCATGTTCATTTGAAAAGAATTGTACTTTGCAGTTGTTTGGTGCAGTGTTTTATAAATGTCAATTAAGCCAAGTCGGTTGATAGTGTTCAGATCTCTACATCTTTATCAATATTTTGTATAGTTGTTTTAACATTAGTGAGCAAGGAATGTTAAAATCTCCAACTATGGTTGTGGGTTTGTCTATTTTTCCTTTTAGTTTGTCGGCTTTTGCTTCATGTATTTTAAATGTCTGTCATTAGGTAGAAACACATTACAGATTAGATATCTTACAAATGAATTGCCCCTTTTATTAACATTATGAAGTGCCTCCCCTGTTATCTCTAGTAATATTCTGACTTGAAGTCTACTCTGTTGAATATTAATATACCAAAACCTACTTTTCTTATGCTTGTTGTTTACAGAGTATAGCTTTCCTCTTTGTTTTACACTTTCTCTGTATCTTTAAAGTGTGTCTCTTTTTAGAAAGCTTATAGTTGAGTCTTGCTTTTTTACTCAGTATGATAATCTCTGCCTTTTACTTGGAGTATGTGGCCCATTTGCATTTAATGTAATTATTGATATGGGTGGGTGGAAGTTTACCATTTCATATTTGTTTTCTTTTTGTCCCTTCCAAATTTTTTGTTTACTCTGTTCATGTTTTTCTTGCCTTCTTCTGGGCTAATCGATGTCTTACAAATATTCAACTATATTTCATCTCAGCTTTGTAGCACTACCTCTTATTATTATTTTCTAAGCAGCTGGGCCAACAATATACATCCATAACTCATCAAAGTCTACCTAGAGTTAATAATGCATCGCTTAATCCTGCCACCACATATCTGACACTTTCCACTTCCGATGATCATTCTGACATTTTCTGCCTCAAAACAGAATTTAGGACTTAACCACATCAGTAATTACAAAATGAAAATAGACAAATACTACGATTAAAAGATGTAGATAATCAAGACTGGATAAGACAGCAAGACCCAATTATAAGCTGTCTAAAACCTTAACCTCTAGGAGAGAGTACCTGACAGAAAGTATCACAGAAACAGACCAAGGGACATGTAGGTAAGTGCCACAAATTTCAGGCGTGGGATCATAGCATGACAAAAATCTGAGCCCTGTGAGAAGTGCATGTTGCCTTCCTGGCTCAGTTTCCAGGTATGCTGGGACATCCCACTGAAAATTCTGCCATTTAATTGGGTATTGTCCAAAAATCATTAATCAGAAAGCAAACCCAGGTCCTTCTGAGCAAGGTGAGGTGGCTACACATTCACTTGCAACTTGCAATTTCTCCAAATGGCAGAGAAGCTCCTAAGGAGAATCTTAGCCTGACCCACATGCCCAACAGGGGCACAAAGCAGATTTACCTGCTGGGTACCAGAAGCAACACAGGAAGGTGAACCAGAAAAGGCTAGAGCCAGGCTGTACCACCTATGAGCTGTGTGACCTTGGGTGAACCACTTCAGGCTCTGAGTTTCAGGGTCCTCATCTGCAATGGGCACAGGAAAGCCTAGTGCTACTGTTCATGTGAACAGTGCCCTCTGCAGGTGTGCAGTGCATATTCTGCACAGTCACAAGTGGAAGCCCTGAGAAAGCCTACCTTGCAGAGGTGCTGAGCATTTTGTGAGGTAGAGTGTTAAAAACAACCACCCCCAGATCCTGACAATTGAGACAGAGTAAATCAATTACGGTCCATCCATCCAGTGGACTACCACGTAGCCATTAAAACTCATGATGGTGATCTCTGTTTACTGAGGCAGAAAGCTCCTCATGCTTTATTGTAAATGGAAAAATGCAGCCTACAGAATACCAAGGATAATTTGATCTGGTTTCCATCACCACAAATATGGATGTACATGCACGGAAAATCCTGACAGGAGAACCCCAGAGTGTTGTCAGATTCAGAGTGCAGAATTTTTCCTCTGTTAAGATTTCCACTTTTGGGGTGCCTGGGTGGCACAGCGGTTAAGCGTCTGCCTTCGGCTCAGGGCATGATCCCAGCGTTATGGGATCGAGTCCCACATCAGGCTCCTCTGCTATGAGCCTGCTTCTTCCTCTCCCACTCCCCCTGCTTGTGTTCCCTCTCTCGCTGGCTGTCTCTATCTCTGTCGAATAAATAAATAAAATCCTTAGGAAAAAACAACAACAACAAAAAAAAGATTTCCACTTTTTTTTTTTACCATGAATATGCTTTCAATTTGAAATTAGAAAAAAAATATCAAAATTTACTTTTATTGGCTCTTTTCCTTTCCATCTATGACTCCTCTCTGAATTTCATCTATAAAATTGAAATAATGATAGAAAGAGAAAAAATAGTGCTGCGGATATCTTATCCTACTTAATACCTAAGGCAGGAATTAGGACATTCATTTTAGGAACGGATTGGATGGGATTCTTGGAGAGGGCAATGCTTCAGTAGAGAAGGTAATTTTCTCTCTCTGTGGTTTCATGCCAGGAAGGAGCATGAATGTTTGGTGAAGTGTCAGGTGCCCACAGTGGGCAGTAAGATGGCATGGTCAGAGCATGGACTCTGGAGCCAGATGGCCTGTGTTAAATCCCAGCTGTGTCCCTTCCAGCCTGTGTAACCTTACATAAGTCATTTCACCTCTCTGAGCTTCTGCTTCCTTACCTGTAAAATAGGGGTAGCAAAAGTGCCATGTTGGAGGGCTGAGCTGAGGATCACATGAGACAGTTCCTGCCCAGAGTCAGCACTTGCTGAGTGAGACCTTTGGTCATATTAATATTCTCTAGTCTAGCTCTGAACTCCTGAGTTCAGCAGGGACTGTCTCTCTCTCTGACATACATTATCCAGAGGAAGAGGGACCCTGAGTGGTCACAGAGCAGAGCTTTGCAATCATGTTCCTGCTCTGATGTCCATACAGCCCACTCTGCCAGCTTGGTGGGTTAGAGGGATGCTTCCCTATCAATGCATGCCACACAAAACAGGACACTGTGGACCAGCATTTTCAATAGAGGCAGTGTAGCTCCCAGGGGTGCCTGGGGGTAGTCGCAATAAATGGGGGCATGACTAGCATTGAGTAGATGGAGGCTAGAATGGCTAAGCTCCCTGTGCTACTCTCAACAAACGGTTCTACTAAACATTCTTGTAGGTGAAAAACTTTAGACTTAACTGAGGTTAGAATCTCTTTGTCATAAAAACACAAACTATTTTCACACTTTTAAAAAAATACACACTGACTTCTTCTAGAATTCAAACACCACATAAATCAAGGCAAGAGTAATTCACCATTTTGCATAGTCACCTCAGCAACAATAATTTGCCTGTAGTGTGGTTGAAATAAACACTCATCAATCTATACTTAAGACGGTCACATTCATCATGATTCTGCATCTTAGAAGAGGGAAAGGGCGAGCAGAGGGAACAGTATGTACAAAGGCCCTGGGGTGGGAGGGAGCAAATGATGTTGCAAAAGCAGATCCCCGCAGCGGGGCAGCATGAGGGTGGGGGAATGATATGGGTGGAGAAGCTACAAAAGCTGGGCAACACAGGGCCTTGCGGCCATGCTAAGAATCCAGCACTATGAGAAGCTAAGAAGAGCTTTTCATCAGAGAAGGACATGTTCAGACTTGCATTTTGAAAGAAGCCAATCTGTACATGGAACAGAAGGGGCAGTAGTGGAGGCTTGGAGGTGAGTGAAAGGTTCCTGCGGTCACATAGGTGAGCAGTGATGGTGGCCTGGGCTGCTGGGGAGATAGTGTTGCTGGGGCTAAGTACGTGAAGTGGAGCGATGCCCAGGAGGCAGAAGCTATTCAACTTGGGGCCATGTCTTGGATATGGGAGTGAGGAGGTGTCACAGTTTCTCTCCCACGATCCTGGTTTGAGGATGGATGGTAGGGCCACCTTCTAAGACTTGAACCCAGGAGAAGAATGGGCTGAGGAGGCAGATCGTATTTGTACCACGACCATCAATCACCCAAGGCCTCCCTCACCTTTGGCAGACTTACCTGACTCTGCCACCTCGGCAATGGGCACGCCCTGCTCGTATGCCATGAAGCCCAGGACTGAGAAGATGGCAAAACCAGCCACGAAGCTGGTGCCACTGTTGAGACAACAAAGCATGATGCAGTCCCTGTGGGGAAGCAGCGAGAAGGGCTGAGGTCAGAGTGGGCAGAACAGGTGCACTGCTCAAACATTCTGTTGGAGCACCACAGCCATCCTGTGGGGCGGGCAGGGCAGGGTGGGCACAGACAGCCCCATTTGCCTGATGAAGCCATTGTGGTTCAGAGAGGTTAGGGGGCTGGCCCATGGTCACACAGCTTCTCTTGCATTTCTAGAAGATAAGGTGGGTCATGGACAAGAAGCAAGGAAGAGGGCTGGGAAGGAAGACAGGCTGGCAAGTGAGAAAATGCACAACTAGTGAGAAGATGCCTGGAGACAAACCAATGCTCCTCCAAATCCCTGGCAGGAGAGGAAACCAGGGAAAGGGAGAGAGGAGTGATTTCCTGGGAGCTCAAAGCAAGGAGGAAAGGAGAGGCCTCTGAGAACTGGCTGCTTCTCCTCAGGGGAGCATCCACGGACTTTACACTAGAAGCTCCCATCAGCTACAGAAGGAGACACCCGTCATGCCATGCTGTTTACTGGAGCAGCGTCTCACAGCCCTCCCTGCTCAGTCCCTGCCAGGGAGCAGCCCCTTTCAGGCCGGGCGCCGCATGGAGGGGTTATCGGAGCGGGGGTTGTCTCTTGCCCTTGGGAAGGGCTTAGCAGCAAAGAAGCGCCAACATAAAGCTGCAACCCAGGAGAAATCAGAGTGCAAACGATGGGGCTTTGCCAAGATGAAGGCAGAACCCTCAAGTCCCGGCCACCCCTCCCTCAGGCCTGGCATCCTCACACGGCCGCAGTGGGCAAACGGCCTCAGAGTCTTCTCAGCTGCCGGACCGCATGCACCTGCCAGTTAGGCTTATGGCACACATGATGCTCCACTTTATAGGGAGATGCTCCCACGTGGCCTGTCCAGCCTCTTGTCCGAGGTATAACTATGGGGCGTCCCTGTGGTGGTGGCCGGCCTGTGCTGCTTACAGCAGTAGGAACCTCCTCATGTGTGTTCGACCCAAACCCGCCTTCTCTGGTGAGTTTTAGTTCAGCCCTTCCTACCAGCCTGGAGCTCCTTCAGCTTTGGGAGATCTGAAGAGAGTGGCCCTATATCCCCTTGGAGTTTTTTTGTTCCTTCACTTAACCATCCCAGTTCCTTTACCAGGTCCTCATCCTGCTTGTGATCTGTAATACACTCCAGTTTGTCCGGCCCCTCTTCAAATGCCACGTCCAGAACTGAGCGCTAGACTCAAGAATACAGAAGGACTCTCACCTCCTCTTCTCCTGACGGCATACTTTTTGTAATGTAACCAAAGGTTACACTAATGTTGGTAATTGTGACACCCAGTTGCCTTGCAATGACTCTGAGAATCAAGGGCCTATTGGAGAAGACATTACCCTGGGGGTCAGGAAACATGGGCTTCACTTCCCCTGCAATTCTTTTCTCTGGACCTGAACTCACCATAAGACAAAATGCTTGATAACAGGGTTTCTTGGGCCTTATGACAGATTATTAATTTTCCAGCAAGTAGTCACTTCTCCTTACCTTCTTCCTTGGGGATGAGTACATTTTCCTCCCCCATAGGCTTTGGGTTTAGCTGCATGACTTTCTTTGGCCACAGGATATTAGCAGATGTGACACAGATGAGGCTTGAGACATGCTTATGTGACTGAACTTGTCCTTTATGCCTTCTATGATTTGCTAGGAAAGGAACTTCCCCAGGGGAGCTGCTGTCCTTGCAGTCTGCACTCCACAATGTACATACATGAAGCAGACTTGAGCTTGCCCGCACCCTGGAGCCAAACCCCACCAATTCACAGCCTGCTAGAGAGCTTCCCCAGCTGGCCAGGAGCCTTGTGAGCAATAAAAACAAATGCTTGTCATGTCAAACCACTGAGTTCTTGGGGCTGTGTCTTATACAGCACTACTGTTACAGTGAGTGACTTATTACAGTTCTCTTTAAAGAACTCTTCTGGCACTATGGATAAGGGCTGGGCTGGCAGACCTGAAGACCTTATCTGCAAGCCTGATTTCTCTCCTCTCAAAGGGAAATGCAACTCAGCCCAGGTAAGGGGAGATTTATCCCCAAGGTTGGGGGAAAGCTGTTCCTCATGCCAATTTCCTGACCCTGCCTCATCAAACAGTGGGAAACAAGGTGGTCCTAGAGAGGAAAGTGCTTTTTCTATATCTTCTACATTCTGGAATTCTCCTGTATAATCTGAATCTGCCATGTGCCTAGTCCTGTGCTAGGGTTTCTTGAACACCGTGTCACTGAATCTCGAGGCTCAGGGAGGAGAGTCACATACTCAAGGTCTCAAGGGTTTCTATTGGTGAGGTTGGAATGTGCATCTATTTATCTCAGACACTAAAACCCATGCATTTTCCAGGAGCTGCACAAAAACAGTGCCCCCTAAGAACTAAGACTTTCAGATCCTGACTTGTGGACAATTATCTGTGGGCAGCCATGTGGTTGTTGAAAAACAAATATCCCTTATTACAAAGTCCCTATGTGTCCCCAGAGGCCTCCTGAGTGATTTCCTCACACCACAGAAGGACAGAAATGCACTGAGCAGACCTGAGGTCCCTTCCAGTCCTGTGTCCCACACCCTGGCCCTCAGAGCACCCACACCTTCAAGCAGAAGGGGCTTAGCAGCCTGTGTTCTGAAGTGAGGATTTGTCCCCGCCTGGTTTGTTGTATTCCTCATCCCTCTAATTCTTTCCTGCAGGGCACCTTCTAGGTGAAAAGCTTATGTAACAAGTGCTTTAAAGTTGGCAGGAGCTGAGCTGGGCTTTGAAGACCTCCAGAAGCTATTACACTGTCAGAAGAGAGGGTACTAATTTACTCCCTCTGAGTTGAGAAGACCTGCTTGCAGAACAATTTGGAAATGGAAATAAAATGGGTCTTTGGATTTTCCAATATCACCTAGGGGATTTGCTTTCTTCTGCCGCTGGGAGGGGAATAACCTGCCCACTGCATGGGATAGCAGAAGGGATCTCTGGCGGCCAGCATATTTTACACACGTTTGGTGGGGAAGACAGTCGGCTCTGCCCCAGGACGTGGCCTTACGAGAGGGCAGTCTTGGCCAAATTCTAGTCAGCTGCAGTTGTTGGGAAAGAAATGGTCATCCCTGTTAGTGAGGAACGGGGGTGCAGGAACCAGAAAGACTTGGATTCAAAACCATGTTCCCCCACTGGTCCTGTGAACATGAGCAAGCCACCTACTCTTGGGCCTCAGTTTCCTCATCTGTGTAACAGATGGCTCCTTCCTTGCTTCCTGACACATCCGTCAGCACTGTACTAGGCTTGAGGGATGGTGGGGAACAAGAAGACCCAGGCTGTGTCCTCACGGAACTGACAGCTGAGCCATGACCAAGTGATTTCTTCAGTGCCCTGCACGGAGGGCCCATGCTGACTGCTGGCTGCTGATGGAGTGACGGCCGTATGCAGATAGCATCCTTCTTTAACATCCCAAGGGGGTCACACTCAATGCAGACCAGAGGCCTGCTGTTCTGTTCTCCCTATCCCAGTGCCTTTCTCTTCCTGTCCACGGTGACTATTTTGTATTGCGGCTGACAGAGTGCTTTGTCTCTCATCCCCCAGAACTGCCTCCCCCGAATGCCTGGAAGGTAGAAAGGATCTTATGGACAACCTTGCATGGTCAACCACCTCTCCAGCATCCTTCTGGCCAGCCTTACCTAACACCTTTCTGCCCAAGGGCCCCAGGAACAACAGAACTTGCTGTCTAAAGGTACACTGGATTCCACAATGACTTTTCCTTATAGCATGCTAGACATGCCCACTGTCACTTCCTCGGTGCCTCAGTTTCCATAACTTACGAACTCTGCAGACTGAGGCTGTGTCATTCCTGTATGTATCTCCTATGGTACTGATTCTGGTGTCTCACACTCAGCAGACACACAACACACATAGTTTTAGCAAATGCGTTAATAAAGTGATCGCGAAGCTAGCTTTCAGAGAGATGTGCCAGAGTCCTGGCATGGAAACCGGGAGACCTCAGCCAGAGTCCAGGCTCTACTGCGTGTAGCTGGGGATAATGTGGGAGGAACTTTATCATTGCTAAAAGTTCTTTCAAATGCATGATCTCACTTGAGCCACACAACAACCAAGTTGTGTGGTTATTAGGTACAAGTCCCCTGGAGAGCTACCTACTATGACCAGGCACCAGATTCAGGGGTGAAGAGACCTCAGCAAACAGACCACTGGCCTAGAGCTAGAATCCAGGGTGCCAATTTCACTTCTACCACGCACTGCTATGCTAGGTGACCTTGGGTGGGTTCCTGGCCCTCAGTGGGTCTCAGCCTCACAGGAGAAATCAGTCTACAGGCATGAGAGGCCAGGCAGCCAGGGTGAGACAGCCTGGGGCTCACCTCCCAACTTGGGCACTTCCCTTCCCAGTGCTGGGTGTGGCCCAGCAGGAGGCCAGAGAGGAAGGCTGAGGGGCAAGATGGGGGACTGGCCACTCCAGATGGGAGAGGAGAGGACCCTACCATCAAGTGAGAAGGGGCAGGAAGCAGGTTTCTGAACAGAAGGAAGAAGGACAAAGCCCTCACTGTCAGAAGACCCGGGTTCAAGCCCTGGTTTTGCCCACTAACTAGCTATGTGACCGTAGGCAAGTCACATATCTGCCCTGGGATAAATTTTTGCCTTATAGGGTGGGATAGAGGCCTGAATAAGATTCCTGGAGGGATTTGCTTTCAGCTTGCAACGCACTCTGATCACATTCGTTATTTTCCCAGCTCTTCGGGTGGCCCGCTCTTTGACCCTGGGGCAGGGAGAGGCTAAGAAACAAGCCATCTGTCTTGTCCTGGCTCTACATGGCAGGAAGACAAACGTGAACCAGTCTGGCAGCACGGAGAGGTTTGGTGGAGATCTGGCAGGGCTGTGAAATGCTCACCTGTAGCAGTTGTTGTTATAATTGTTATAACTTCCCAGAGCAGTCAGACAACCCAGGCAGATGGCATAGGAGAAAAAGATCTGCGTCCCAGCATCTACCCAGACCTGCAGGAGGGCACAAAGAAGTCAGCATAAAGAGAAGTCAGGTGAGGGGCGGCCCCATTCTCTGAAATTCCCCACCCACATCTTAACCTCCAAAAAGTCTAAAAGCAATAATCAAACTTCCTAACCTTCTCAGGAACATGTTTTAGGAGTTCTATTATTGGGGACTGCTTCATTAAATATAAGTGTCCTTAATTCCAGAATTTTCCAGAGGTTATGGATAACAGTTCACTGAACAGCAAGAATTTGGATGTTTAGGTCCCTGCTCCAGCTATGTGACCTTGGAAAAGCTACTTAACCTCTCCGAGGCTTAGTCTCCTCATCTGCAAACTGGGGAATGAACTTCCCTCTCAGGACTGTTAAGAGGATTCATGTAATATGGAATGGAAGCTCCCGGGACCCAGCTCCTAAGCTAAGTCATATTTAAGCCAGAATGAGTGACTGCTTATCTTTGTGATTAAGAATACCATGAGTAAACTGTCATAGGATTCAGCCCATGGGAAAATATTTGCATAGCTGATCTGAGCATCAGAGGTGGCAGGCAAGGGATAGGAGAAGGCGGAGGCCCATCTGTATCTCTCACCTTTCAAAACAGATGCATTTTAGGCTTCCTATGTGGTACATAATGGAAACTACTTTCTTAGTCTCCAGATTCCTCTCTGACAAAAACTGCTGTTGACAGCATGACACACATACCAGGAGTTATGATGGCTTCTTTAGCACTTTTCCCTGGGCTCTCTCGGAGCTCAGCTCCAAGAAAAATCCAGAGCTAAAAGCCGGATGCAGCCGATAACATGGATGCTTGAGAATCAGGTGCCATCTAGAGAACAAGGCTTTGCACGGAATACAAATACTAGCTGACATTTATTGAGCACTTGTTACGTGCCAGGCACCGGTGCTGAGCCCTTTGTGCATTACGGCACTTGAATATTCACAGCAACCCTATGTGCTAAGTGCTATTATTAGGCCCCTTTTACAGCTCAGGAAACAGGAACAGAGAAGTTGAAAAAACATTCAAGACCACACAGCAGGGAGTGGCAAAGGCAAGTCCGTGGAGACTGGCCTCTAGAGATACATGCTTAACCAATCCCAGAATTTCAGAAGTCCTCTAAGGTAATCTCCCACCCAACACAAGACTCTCTTCTGACTACTCCCAACAGAATCATTCCTGTTTGATTACTGCTAGTGACAAGAAACTCACTATATCCTGATGTGGCCCTTTCTTCTTTAGAGAGCTCTGACCATTAGAACATTTCTGAAAATGAGAGGAAATCCCCCTTCCTGAAGGTGTTCCTACTTCTGGGGCCATCCAGACCACCTCTTCCTCTTCCGTGCGGTAGCACTTCAGAGATTTGGAGAACGCACCAGTGCCCCTTGGATCCTAGAACTGTTCCTTCTCCAGGCAAAATAACTCTATTTCCTCTCGCAGGGATTTGATTACAACAGTACAGGTCACTCCACCCTGGCTTTGCTTGAGTTTGTTAAATCATTCAATAAATACTTTTTAAAATTGAAGATCATAATGCTGCTTCTCAACCTAAGAAATGAATACATTTTTCCCCTCACTGGAGTGCTTGGAACTGAATGAGGAACCTAAGGAGAGCTCTAGTGTGAAGAGTGTGTGTGTGTGTGTGTGTGTGTGTGTGTGTGTGTAGAGCAGGGATGCCAGCAGATCAGGGGGATTGAGACATGGGGAGGAGGAAATGGAAAGATGGAATATAAAAAAAGCTTTTTCAAGAAGTTTTGCCACAAAGGGGAGTTGGGAGATAGGTAGTGGAAGGGTAATTTAGGGAGAAATTTTGTTTAAATGGTAGAAACTCAAGGATGTTTAAATGTTGATAGGAAGGGTCCAGTGCAGATAAAAGCGTTAAAGATGCAGGAGAGAAATGGATGCATTTTCAAGTCCTCCCACTCTGACTTGGTTTCCCCATTTGCTACCTCAGTGGATTCTCTTCACCCCAATACAGGGTAGTGACCTATACCAGGTATTCAAATCCCCAAGGGGAAGAAAACAGAGGTATTTTGCCTGGAGAAGGGAAGAATTTTAGTGTCCAAGGGTGCTCTCTCTAAACCTCTAATCTAAGACCAGTAGTAAATCATATGGAGAGTAAAACGCAGCACAGCTTCTGCCCCAGGAAACAGAAGACCAGATCTCAGGAGCCACCCACCAGGTCGCTTGGCCCTCAACGGAGCACTGCTCCTCAAGTCCCTCACTCTTGCTGGAAATGCCTCTGCAAATTAAATATCCCTCCTCCCAGACCCCTCACTGTCTTCCGCCTGAGTGTGCAGGCCGGAGTGAGAAAAGCCATCAGACTTGTGGGAAATCTGGCTTCTCCATGTGGCTAGGCCCCATGGCAACTGGTTCCTCTCCACCCAAACCATGGTAAATAAGTGCTCTGTGACTTTGAAAACACCAGAGAGCTTTGTAGCCACACATCCCAAAGTTGGGACCCCTGACGAATGATTTTCATTTGTGGGACTTTTCCTTGCAGTCTGCTCATTGAGCACATCGACGCTGAAACAGACATCTGCTGTTTTTGCCCACCCAGCATCCCTCTCCCCTTTTCAGGTAGCAGTGCCCTAATTTTCCTTTGGGAAAGCACCTCTTCTCCACGGGGAGGTAGCTTCAGGGGCGGTCACATGACCCAGGCCTGGCCAACCAAAGCATTTCTCTTGGTCACAGTGATTGGTTCAGGGATGAGCATATGATGCAAGCCAAGCCAATGAGACAACCTGGGACTTCTACTGGAGCTACTGAAAACGGAACACATTTTTTCTCCTGGAGATGCTGAGCTTGGGATCATCACTGACCATGAGGAAAGAGCCTGTCTGAGAACAAAACCAATGCAGAGGAAAGCAGAGTCTAGAACAAAGAAAGACTGATATTCGTGTAATGATTTGAGTACCTGGGTCAAGCCATACCTGAAATGAAACCTGCCCTAAAACACTTCAATTTCAGAGGACTATAAATTCCTCTTTAAAAAAAAAAAGAGTTTATTTATTTGACAGAGAGAAAGAGAGAGTGTGTCCAAGTAGGGGGAGCAGCAGGCAGAGAAGAGGGAGAAGCAGGCTCTCCACTGAGCAGGGAGCCTGATGCAAGGCTTGATCCCAGGACCCTGGGATCATGACCTGAGCTGAAGGCAGACACTTAACCAACTGAGCCATCCAGGCACCCCAACCTCTTTTTCTTAAGTCAACTTGAATTGGATTGCTGTCACTTCAAACTCAAAGAATTCTGACTAACAGCAACACTAAATTCTTAGAAAAACCCAGGGGCTGTAAGCTGAAATCCCTCAATCCATCCTGAATTACTAATGAACCAGCACTTATTGAGTGCCTTCTGCATGAAGAACCCTGTGTCAGAATCTGAAAGAAGTACTATACAATTGTAGATATCACTGCATGTCTGTCTCTCGGTGAAACATTCAGAGAACAAGGGAGCTAGTACCTAGGAGTGGTTGATGAAGGGGGCAATTAACGTGTGCTAGGGCAATCAGAGAAGGGGCTGTCTGGATGGAGGCACACCTTTAAAGACTGGAGAAAGGATGAGAGAGGACATCTTGGGTCTGGAGGTTCATGTGTGAGGGGGATATGTTCTCAAATGATTTTCCCTTTTGTTCTCCTACCACTATGGTAAAAAGCCTGTCACTGTTTTTCTGATGGCTAGTATTAAATCAATACTTTTATACAATACCTTTAGTCCTCCTCCTTTGTGACACTGGGGGTTGGTTCCCAACTATGAGGAATACAGAAATTAGCCACTAGTCTCAGTTTCTTCTCCTTCCCTTTCCTCTAGCATCTAATTAGAAGAATATTCATTTGTTTGCAGTTGATATGTAAAGGCAATATGTGAATTTATTCTATTTTTCATATACACACTCCATTCTTTCCTAATTTTTAAAACTTATCTGTATCTGCATGATCAGAATGTACGATTATATTATCTCTTTGACAGCCACTGTTTAGCGTGAGTTCTACAGGTGACTATAAATTTAATGCTCCCTCCCAGCCCTTATGTTAAAACCTCTCCAGTCATTTTGGTTGCCTGTAGCTTGTTCTCTAGTAAGTTCTTAGGCAAGGCTCATGGGAAATAATTCCTGGTTTCTTGCATGTTCATAATAGTTGACCAATGGCTTTCACACTTGAACATCAGTATGGCTGTACATAATGTCCTTGGCTCTCTTTTTCTTTTCCCGAGTATCTTAAATTTACCTTGCTTAGTTGTGCCCTGGCGCTGAGTGCTGATGTAGGAAAGTCTGATAATTCTTACTCACTTCCTCTTTTTGTCTGAATGACCAACAGGTTTTTTTCTTTTCTCTTTAATATTTGGTTGTTTTGATTAGAATAGCTCTTAATGTTGATCAATCTGGGTTTATTTTCCCAGGCTGGTGGTGTACTTCTTCCAAGATATAATTCAAGTCTTCTCTTTAATTTCAGGGGGGGGGGAATCCCTAAATTATTGTTTTAGGTATTTGTTCCCTACCCCCACTTTGCGCTTCTTCTTGGGGGACTCATTTGTCTGTTGAACCTTCCTTGTCTATCTTCTATATCATTTTTTCTTTCATTCTTTAAATAATCTCCTTTCTGACTGTATTTTTTATTTTCCTTCTTTCCACCCCCTGTTTACCTTATGATATTACCCATGGTGTCTATTCACCTCTTTATTCCTTCTATCTAGTTATTCCTCCGGAAATGTTCTGCCTTTCTTAAGCTGTCCTTTGGTCAGCTTTATTTTCAAATCTTTTTGTCTCACAATTTCACCTATGCTATTATTTTATCACATCTGTTGGTTCTTCCTTTCTTTTAGCTTGTTTTGAAATATTACGTTTCAGTATTCAGTATGTTTTTGTGGTCCTGTCTGTGGAATGCATACATTATCTACAGGAATACTATTAGGCTCGGGATTCTTTTTCTTTTAATAGCTTTGTATGGGATCTGACATGATTCTTTTCCGTTGCTCATGTGTAGGTCAGACACACTTCCCTGTCCTTTTACAAGGAGGTGTTCTTGTGTGGAGGAGTGGGGATGACCCAGGGTAGATTTTCTAGCCCCCCAGTTCTACGGTTACCTCTTCTGTTAGTATAAAAAGTCTTGAAAACTAAGACTGTGCAGACAGTACATTCTGAAATTATTGTTCTTTGTTCCCTTCCCTCATTCCCCCATTCCCATCCAAAATTTCTCTTTTTGTTTCCTCTAGTGTCTCCATCCTGCCCAATCTGGATTCTGCTCCTAGTGGTTTCTCCCCATTGTGGGCTTCTCTCTGGAGCCTCACCTGCTTGGTCCCTAGAGTTCCCAGGTCTCAGACCTCTTCCTTAGCTTCTTGCATCTCTCCCACTTTCCCCTATGACTTGGGGCCCACATATATCCCTCCTAATTTTGGCTGACATTGTAAGATAGCTCTACCAAGCTTACCCTCCCAGAGTCCTCTCCTCCTAGGGATGAATACATGTTAGAGATTTCTGGATTTCCTGGCTCTCAACCTTCCAAATTCCCTTTGCCTTCATCATCGTTGCATCTCACAAAGTTGACATCATGCAGATGTTATTGGTATCAGTGTTTGGTTCCACCTGTTCACATTTTGTGCTTCATGGAATCACCTAATTATGCTGTAGATGTTTTTTTTTTTTTTTTGTTTTGTTTTGTTTTACTATCCTGGTTTTTCTCTTTGGGTGCAGAGATTCTGGAAAATTTTTTTAAAGTCCCCCCCCCCCCAGCTCGTTGCCATCCTGTCTCCTTGGTTCTCAAGAAATGTTCAGGGGACAGATGAAACAAGATTGGTGTTGACTAGAGGTAAGAAAAGAATACCCATGGTTGAGCAATTTGATAGATGGGGTGTAACGGAAGATGAGCTGTTTTTTTAAAGGGATGACGGAGGTATAAAGTAGGGAAATCGGGAAGTATAGTTTTGGACAAGGCAAGTTTGAGACATCCAAGTGATATGTGCAGGAGACAGGTACAAATTCAAGGGCTAAATATGGCAGCCTGGGCTGGAGATAGATTTGGAAGTCCTCAGAATTTCAGCAGTAACTTTACATCTCCTTAACTCTAGATCCAAACCTTTCTCCACTGGCTTTTTCTATTTTCCCATTTTGAAAACTCATGTTGATAAAACTTCTCTGCTTAGATACATGCTCTCTGGGCATTGAAGAACCAAGAACTTTCAGGGTTAGATTTCTTGAAAAAGTCTCATGAAGAAGCATGATATATCTTTGCATGGAGTCTGTATCATTAGATTCCTTAACATATTTGCATAACTGAGGTGTGTCTATGTTCTTAAACATATGCCTGTCACTACAAAAATGCAACAGGCTCCAGCTGTCAGCCTTCTTCCTCATCAGGGAAGGAATTAGTTAATTTACCAGGGAGCTGCTATATTTGTTAAGATAACTACTGCTGGGCTATGCAGGAATAAACAATAAACCCCCCAGATCTCAATGGCTTAGCACAACAAAAATTTATTTTTTTTATCAACAAAAAGCCAGACACAAATTGCGAAGGGGCTCTCTTTAACCCAGTGACTGAGCCTTATGAGACCTTCCACCCTACATGATACTTCTATGTCAACACACCCTCTAGCACAAGGAACAGAGCACTGGAGGTTTGCTTGGGAAGTTTTAAGAGCTAGACCTGGTTGTTGCGTGTATCACTTCTGCTCATATACAAGAACCAAGTAGCATGGTCCCAACCTAAAATCAAGGGAATCTGGGAAATGTAGTCTTCCTACTTACCCAAGAAGAGAAAAGGAAATGGTGATCTGGTTGGTGAACACACAGCATTAACTCTGCTACAGGCATTATCCCAAGTCTATTTCCCCACTTCTCTCTTCAACTAGGAATTCCATAAGTACCCAGAGATCAAACAAGATCATGGTGGCTACAGGAATAACTTGATAAAAGGGTAAAAGAGAGGCTAATAAAACAGACTGACATTCATGAATCCTTCCACCAGTTTGGTGAAACCTTAAGAAGTGGGAAACTTGAGTTAACATTTGTTGAAAACCTACCTTGTACTCAAGGCTTTCATGGACATGATCTCATCATTTACATAACCATCTCAGTACAATAAGTACTTGTTTCTCCATTTTTATAGAAGAGGAAATGAATCTATACAAGGTCAAACAACTAATCAGGGAGAGAATCAGGTTTGAACCCATAGCACTCTGGCTCCATGTTCTACAGAGAAAAGCTGGGGCCTCCTGGTGTGCTGAGTAGGCTTGGAGTCTCGGCTAGGTTTTAAACAGCTCTGTGGCTGTCCAGTCAAATAGGACAAAAGCAACCCCACCTCAATGAAAGGAAGACCAGGCAACTGAGCCCCATTGACCAGCATCTCCCAGGATGCTACAAAGGGGGCAGCTCAGTGGAGAAAGGGCTTCCTTTTCTCAACACAATCTGAAGGGAAAATAGTCTCCACAAAACAAACCCTAAGGAAGCTGGGTCAGTAGCTGAGAAACGGATCACTCCCCATGTTCTACAGCAATGAATGGGGGGCGTTCTGGCAGTGTGAACATGGGCGGTCCACATTCAGAGGTTTGGAGAACAGATTTGCATGGGAACAGGGGAGCAGAGCCCCTTAAGAGAGGTGGTCCCGCCCTCTAGCTCTGGGGCAACCTCATCCCTTTCAGGGTAACTGGTTCCTATGAGCTCTGGTGCACAGCAGGTGCAGAAAGCAATGCATCAGAGTGTACCCAGCCTTCCCAACTAGACTGCCGGGGCCCAGCACTGGGCTGCACAGAGTAGGTCCTCAATGATACTAGCTGGGAGGAGCAAGGAAGGATGGACAGACAAGGACAAATTCTTCCTTACCCACACTCAGAAGCCACATTGGCCATGACTGATGCTCAGTATTGGCTGCCCCAGTCCACATGGAGATCACTTCACAGTTTACAAAGCACCTGCTTATGTACTATGACCCACAGCTGCCTTGAGGTGGGCATGATTATCCCCAGGTTAGAGACACATACTTGCTCTCTCCCCACATGCCCACCTTGACCATACATGTAGAATGTCTTATCTCTTAGAAGTTTGGGAGGGAAAGCTTCATGTCTTTTTCTCACCTCTTGGGAAGAAAAGACTTACCGAACTCAGGCAGAATCAAGGAGAGGGTCCTTGTGCATATGCGGTTAGCATCTCCCTCTTTTTCTCTCACATGCAAAAGGTCAAAAAGATAATGCGTGTGGAACAGATATTCAACACAGTGCCTCGCTCCTGGAGGGCACTGAGGAAGTGCTCAGAAACCCAGCCGTGAGCTCTAACAGTAGGTGTTTAGTCAACATTCATCCCTCCCCAGGATATGCCAGCATTCAAAAATCTGGAAGAAAAAAAAAAGCCTCTTCCCTTTTTTCCCTACAACACACACACCTGGGTGTCCACCATGTGCTCCTGCCCTCAGGGGGCTCACATTCTAGCAGGAGGGACAGATCACACACCAATGCAGAGAAGCAGCAACACCACATCTGGTGGAGAGGAGCAAGCAGAGACTATGAGAGCTGAGGTTCCAGGGCAGCGGGGCCCAGGGCCCTGCTCAGTAAAGAGGCAGCTGCTGCCCTGGGAGGCTGACAGGGGACTGGAGCTGAAGGCCTCCTTTTCTGTGGTGTCTAGTGCAGCATGGGCTACAGGAAGAAGCTCCCCCTTGAAATGCGCTTTCAGGTCTACACACAGAGCCATCCATCAGCGCAGAGGGGCAGTGCCTCTGCACATCACCAAAGCTGATGCCAGCAGGCAGGCCTGCTATGTCCATGTCTGTGTCCTGGAGCTGGTGGTAGGTGTGGCACTGACACTCTGAGGTCTCTGACAAATGCAGCATTAAACCATCCTGCCACTAGTAACGGAAGGTGTGTGATGACAGTGATGCCAATAATCAGCATACCAGCTCATCTCTGCTAGTACCTAGGACATACCAGGCTGTTCTAAACATGTTACAAGTATTAGACTCACCGTTGAGCTATTATTGTCTCCTTTTTATAGATGACAAATCGAATGCCCAGTGAGGTGAAGTCATGTGTCCATCTAGCTTTGGAGAGATGTACACACTGGCTGCTGTGTGAGGAGTTAGCCTTAGGGACAAATGAACTTCTGGAACCTGGCCTGCCCTCTGGGAGACCATGCCAAGGGGGAATAAATTAAATAAGATAGTTTCTGTCAGATGCATGACTCCAAGCCTTGCTATGGCTTCGTGGAAAGGGTGTGAGCTTTGGGATCATGCAGACCCAGGTTGGAGCCCTGCTTGTCCACTCACCTACTGTACAACCCTGGGTAAGTTACTTCACCTCTCTGGACTTCAACTTCCTCATTTGTGAAAGATACAGTGAGTGTAAGGTACACAATGGGGTACCTTGTAAGATTCCCTTAATCTGATTTCTTTTCGGGGCTAACACTTCTCAACTATACCATGAAAACAAGCTCTTTTCCTACCATCCCACCCCCTCCAGACCAGGTGAACCAATAGATTTCTGAGCAGCACCAAATACTGCAGCCAACCATCACTACCACAGACTCACTTACTTTTAGGGCCTGGAACATGGACACGACAATGAGGGGCAGAAGGAGTCAACATCTCATCGCTCCCAGACTCCTTGCAGTCCCAATGTCAGGCCAAGAAGATACGTGAAAAACGCCAGACTCAACAATACATGCAGCGTTTGGCTTTTGGACCCAAGTAGCTAGGACAGGGCTTGGTGGCCCTCCTGGGGCTCACAACCCACAGCCCTTTGTTTCTTTAACATTTTCTTTTCATACAGGCAGCCACACACAGACACACAAACACACAAACACAACACAACTTTTGTAAGCGAAGTCTTCGACTGAGGCTAAAACATAACTTATATGGCCCGGCAGAAAATGGCTGAGTTAAGCTCTTTCTTTTCTCCTTTTATATTGGTAAAGATTCTCAAAAGATTAAAAGTAGGTTAGGAGAATAATACAACAGCTGTGTTTCCAGTGTGTACCTGACAACGGCTTTTGTAGAAGTGAATAATTACATGAAAATCACTTCCTTCCCACCTCTTTCTCAGCCCCCTCTGGGTTGCTAGGCGCCCTCACTCCTTCTTTCGGCTAATGCCACATACAGAAGCTGATGAATACAGTATGGCCATTATGAGGGAAGGGAGTCGGGAGGGAGAAGGATTCAAATGCTCCCTCCCTGGTGGATTCAACGGTGGGGAGAGGGCTTTGGGGGAGTCCACTCTGGATATATTTAAATGCTAATGTGCTGGGCAGGCAGGCAGGGCCAGTGGGAACAGTGGTGGGAAGGGGCAGAAGCTCTTGGCCTGGAAGCCCCACTGGAAATATGTTCTGCAGCCTCTAGCTCTGGAGCCAAGCACTTCCCTGGGCAGCCAGCCCTGGGGGCCGTCTGGGGCCCTGCCAATGGCCCTGCCAGTAAAGTGTCATTGGGCTGAAGGGTTGCACTGCGGGCGGTGAGGAGCCGTTCAGTTCTGCGGGGGGAGCCTGGGTGTGTAGGCTAACCCTGGTGGCCCTTTTTGTGTGGAGCAGGGAGCGGGGTCACTGTGGCTGGGTCTCTGCCCAGAGGCTGGACAGCCATGTCCCAGTCACAGAGCACTGAGGGAGTGGATGGGTGGCTGTTGGCACTGGGCTGATGGCAATGACCTCCATGCCTTATGTGGTAGAATCCTGAGGCCTGTGCATGTCTACCTCTTAATCCATCACATGAGACAACTGGGCCCCATTTTACCAAATGGCTAAACAGAAGAGGTTCTGAGCAGCAGAAAGCATGAGCAACGCCTGAAGATAGCACATCCCCTGCCCTGAGCTTGTCTCAGGGCTGTCCATGAACCCTCAGGGGGTTGCATTTTAGGCCAACAGTGTTCCTCTAGGGAAATGTAACTGGCATTTTGGGCAGAACAATTCACTGTGCAAAATGTCCTGTTCACTGGGGGGGGGGGGGGTTCAATTCACTGGCTTGCACTCTCTAAATGCTAGAGGTAGCCCCAGTCATCACCAAAACCAGAATCAGGCTCCCACGTGTTTCTAGGTGATGCTATCTGGCCCTGGTTGAGGACCACTGAGGCAGGAAGAATCTGAACTGGCATCAGTGGCGGGGCTGTAGAACCCACATCCTATCCCTGGGAGCATAAGGCCAGTGGCTTCAGGGCCAAATCGGACATCAGCTCCCAACCAAGCCCCAAAGTGGCACATTGTCCTGTGTCAGCTGAGCAAGCAGCCAAGATGAAGTCTCATCATCTCCTGCCATAATCACTTCTCTCCTCTAATAATCATGGAGCTGGTTCAAGGCAGAGCCAGGGAAAGGAAGGGCATGCCAGGATGCTCCACACCCTGGGAGAGCCAAGTGGTCACATACACTGCAGTCTAGAGAAAGGACTCCTTTGGGAGGAAAATGAAAAAGAAAACAGCCACAGTTGGTGAAGGCAGAGACAAAGAAGTAAGCACATTTAGTCACATCATCATATTCTTTATTGTCTGTCTCCTCCAACTAGAACAAAGGCTCAATGAAAGCGGGGACTTTCATTTATTTTTTCATTGATGCACCTCCAGCACTTCACACATTGCCTGGCACATGGTAAACACTCAAAAATACGTGCTGAAAGCCCACAGTTGCTTAGAGTCTCCAGAACATAGGAAGAGAGTACTCATGGCTCATGCAGAGTCCTAGCTACCAGGCCAGGTAGAGAATGTGCTAGACTGACAGGGTCAGGACACCTGGTTCCAATTCCAGGTTGCCCTGATAGTTCCTGTGTGTTCTCCCTAAAATTTTCTCTCCTGGCCTCAGTCTTCTAATCTGTAAAATAAGGAAACTGGATTGCAATGCAGATGATAAATTCGTGGCACACACATCCCACTCTAATTCCTGCCCATGGTAGACATTGCTAATCAATTTCACTCCATGCCTTCTCATGGCAGACATTGTTAATCCCACTCCAGTTCCTGCCCATGGTAGACACTGTTAATCAGTAGCACCCCCCCCCTTCCTCTCATGACAGATATTGCTAGTCATTCACAACACGTTCTTACCCTCTGTCCAGCTGTTGTAGAATTCTACCACCAGTCAGAGTTGGTAAGTGAGCTAAAACCTGTGAAAGATGGTCTTCTAGCCCTGACCCCCCAGGCTTATATAGCAAGCATGTGTTTTATATAGCAAGGTCAGTTGAGACTCATTTTTCTTGGGGTGTTTCAACCTTCCAGTCTTGAAAGCCCAGGAAGACACTGTGACACCCCAGAGTTCAAGGTCCTGCCCCACTCCAGGAACAAACTTCAAACACCGGAGCAGAGAGTCTTTATAAAGGGAAAAGGAGAATGATGTCCCACTCATGGAGATAGACATTTTCAACGGATTTTCAGCACTTGTCCCGGCCTGGAGGCTGGAAGGAAGTGGAGGGGTGTTCTAGTAGTGATACAAATGGTATCAGCAAAGGCCTAGGGGCAGGGAAAGAAAGATCTATGTGAAGCTGCCCAGCAGAAATGCTTCTAAGCTAAGCAAAGGACATAGAGAGGGGATAGAAGACACCTTCCTGGGCCCCATGGATTCACAGAGCTGGTGTTTCATTCATCACTGTATGTTTGGCTGGAAGCTGCTCTGACTTTGGGAAAATGCCTGTGGTAGCCGTAGGGATGATGAAGGAAGATGCTATTCACTCCCATGGGAAACACAATTCTGATAGTAAAAGGGAAAGCACTCAAATTCCTGTCCCGAAGAGGCTTCCTGGGGGTCCATGGTGGTGAGGGTGTGGGGACAGTCACAGCAGCAAAATAGTTTGTCTCTGGCTGAGAGCTTCAGCCCTAGGATGAGCTCCCTATAGCTAAGTAGTTGGGGGTATGGTGAGGAAATTCTTGCATTGCATTGAAAGTTAGGGTAGAAGTCTCTGAGGTTTTCTGCTGCTAAGAAGCTAACAGTCAATCCCCTCTGCAACACTTTCTGAGCGACACGGACTTGCCGAGGGTGGAGAATATGCACACAATCACGACCCCTACTCCCTGCTCAGGAGCTTGCAACCTAGCAAGTGAACAAGGGAAAAGGAAGTCAGACAAGCCCCTTCTCCAGTCTACAGTATCAGACAGATCTGGCTGAGTGCCAGCTCTGCTGGGTGACCTCAGGGAAGCCACTTCTTTGAGCCTCAGTTTCTTCATGGGTCCTGTGGGAAGAACAACAGTTCAGGGTGCTGGCTTTGTTCTGGACACAAAACAAGCAATGCATGTAGAGTACACACTGGCCCCTGGCTCACAGTAAATGCTGCAGCCAGCAGGAGGGGCTGAGGGGCCAGAGAGGGGTCATTACTTCTGGCTTGAGAAAGAGTCTTTGATGAGTCTGGGAAGCCAAGCAGGTGTGTCCCAGGAGGAGAAGCAGAAGAAAAGTCAGTTATTTTGGACTGGCCCTAGAGCCCTGGCCTTCTCTCCACCCCAGGGTGAGTGCTCCCAGGAGGGGGCAGGCCTAGTCCCAAGCTCATGCCTCCTCTCCCGGGCCCTGCAGACAAACCGCAGGGAACTGGGCTCTGCAGGCTTCACTCAGGACCTCTTCCTCTCCCTGGAACCGCGCCTGTGGGCAGCATCAGGGGTGAGAACAGAAGGGAAACCTGCCACCACCGTGTGGGCCTTTAACGAACCATGCAAGCTCCTTACATGGGCACCACATGGGGATGCAGACAACTTTCGCTCCTAAAAAAGGTGAGTGCATTCTTTTCTATTATCTCAGCAGCAGAAAACCAGGCTTTCAAATCTTCATGTGCCTCACTCTTTTCTTCATCGAGCTAGCTACTCCGATTTTCTCCATTTATAGATGCCCAGAGAGGCTGTGGAAGTGGCCCTTCATCACCTAGCCAGTAAGTGGAAGATTCAAATCCAGATCTGTCTGATCCCAAAGCCCTCCTTTGAATCCTTCCAGGAGACTGCCACCATCTCAACCAAGAGGAGAGTGCCCAGGATGACCAGCCTCATAGGCCCAATGTCCTGACATGCAGTGACCTGCCCACATCCATTCACATACTGTTCCCTCCACCTCCCTGCATCTTAATCAGCCTGGGTGCCTCAGTCGGTTAAGCATCTGCCTTTGGCTCAGATCATGATTCCAGGTCCAAGTCCCGTGTCTCAGGCTCCCTGCTCAGTGTGGAGCCTGCTTCTCCCCCACCCCCCGTTTGGGCTCTCTCTCTCGCACCCTTTCTCTCTCTCATAAATAAAATCTTAAAAAACAAAAACAAAATTTCACAGCCCCATGGCCACCTGATCCACACTGCTTCTCCTCTGCCCATCTGAATAGAGAGGTGAGAACTTTAAACAACACCAGATCCTTGGGAATCTTGGCACCCAGAGAGCTCAGGGCAGAGGCCAGAAGCAGGTCCAGGTGATGGAGTGAGTGAACCACCACACTGGCATGGCAGGCTGCCTTCCACCTGCAGACTGACCCCACCTTCCTGACCACAGCAAGGTCTTAGAGGGCGAGAACACAGGAGGGATGCCTAACCTCACATATGGGCTAACGGGAGACACCAACAGGCTGCCACAATACTCCCTCCCAAATGATACTCCATGACTGTGGCCTTGGCTCTGGACAAAGCTGCCATGAGTGAGGGGCTGACCTCATTCCTCATGCCTCCCTTAGCAACTTCTACAGGCACTGGCTTAGGGAACAAAACCAAGAATGATCATTTCAAAAATAAATCAAACATGAATGCTGAAGTGTTTAGGGGGTAAAGTGTGCTGATGTCTGCAACTTACTCTGAAATGTATCAAAAAATAAATGGATGGATGGATAGAAGGCTTAGAGAGGCCTGTGATGAAGCAGACACAGCAAAATATCGATGGTAGAACCTAGGTGGTGGATACGTGGGTGTTCCCTGTGCAGGCAGAACCAACAAGATGACAGAGGGGAAGCTCCCATGCCAGCAGCGGGAACTGGCGGGCTTAGTGAGATGAGTCATATCCACAAACTGGGGAGGGAAATGATTCCCAGGGATGCATCACAGAAGACATATGCTTTGTGACCAGTAACTCATGATCACATCAGTGAGGGGTAAACTGAGGCAATGCTGCCCAGGTGACGGTCAGGAGCCAAACCCAGAGTCAAACACTGACCAGAAAACACAAGGGTTTTCTGAGATTGCTCTGTTCTCCTCTTTGACATCACCTCAACGATTGAAAACACTTCTGAATTCCTTAAATCATCCTACTGCAATTCATGGACTTATTGGAGTTCTTAAACCTCATTTTCAGCCACAATTCACTTCCGGATAAGGTGGAATAACCTTCCATGGTTCATGGGAGGAGGAGCAATGGACAAGAATGTACCAGTCCCCAGTCACCCAGGCACAACTTCATAGATTCATTTTACATTTGGTTCCGAGGCATTCACTAAGAAGTCCATGCCACTAATTTATTTTCCTGTCTTTCTTAGAGAGAATCCTTTCTTCCTTTCCCACTCTGTGTCTTCTCCACTCTGTCACCTATTCAGAGGTGTAAACAGTTATCATGGCACCCACTACCCCAGGCACGAGCAAAGCATGAAATGATGACCACATTCTATATAAGCATTTAGTGAGCACTTGCTGTGTGCTGGGCCATACGCAAGTCCATGCCATGGGAGAGGTACGGTTGAATAAGATGTTGTTCATGTTCTGGAAGGGTAGTCTTGGACGATGATCAAGTGTAGTTTGGATTATCTCCCCAAGGATGTTAACCTCATACTTGCTTAGAATGACATTCATCTGACCCTTTCCCCTTACTTAGCCTTATGACTTGGAAAAATCTTTATGTACTATCATCTATAACCTTGGAGGCATGTGGAGGATTTATAACATAAAAACATTCACATGACTGCAGATAAATCATCTCAAATCTCTGGGTATCGTTTTCACAAAGGACATTTTAAAGAATAATTCCTAGGCTCTGCTACCTTTTATTAATCAGACACATGCAACTGCTAATAGGAACTTCCTGTCGGCATGAAGTAGCCCATGGGAATGGGTCATAAGGGAGAAAAGAAAAGTAAAGGGCTAAGGGTAATGAAAAGATTGAAAACCAGTGATTTTACTTGATACCCTAATTTTATGGCTAAGGGAACAGTGGCACAAGGAGGGACAACGTCTTTTCAAGGTCAGGGACAGAGCTGATTCTGAGCGTGGGAGTTTCCTACTATGCAACACTGCCTTCTCAGGGCAGGGCAAGGTAGGAATTCAAGGACCAGGGCACCTACAACATTGGAGGCTGAGCTTTGCCCACTGGCCCCTCGTATTTGGAACATCTCTAAGGCTCTAATCAAGGAGAAGGAGACAGAGCTATGTTTGACCTCTTTGTGAACATTATGCAGGACTCAGCACTAGCCCTGCAGGGTTTTCCAGTGCTTGGTTTGCATATGAGAAGTGAGGGAAGTGGAACATGAGATTCACACACCAGTGAGTTTTCACAGAGAAGAACATCAAATGTCACAATCCCAGCAAACTAAGATGTATCAAAGCCTTGTCATCTTGCTGCTTATGGACAGAAGAGATTCTTGCTTTCCTTGCTCCAATCTGTGCTGGGTCAGAAATCATCAGAACACATTGCATTTGCAAAGCAGACTTCTTCCTAACTAAGGAGGATTAGCAGGAGGCAGTCACAGCATCTTAATTATAAGAACTGCATGTACCTCTCTGCAACCCTTGTGTTTCTCAGAGCTCTGTTGTACTTATCAACCTGTTTGTTACTCTTGACAGTATCCAAGGTACAGAGGGTAAGGCTTATTAAGACAGAAGCCCAGACAGGTTAAATGGTCTGCCCAATGTCACAAAACTAGGCAGTTGGGAGCTGATTCCATGTCTAGTCTAACCTCTTAACTTCGCAGATGGGAAAACAAGCTCAAAGGGGTAGAAATATGACAGGTGTTTCAACTGTAGGTTCTTCATGCCAGTCCAGTTCTCCACTAGCTAGGATTTGGGTTAAGTCATGTCCTCTCTCAGGGACTCAGCTACTCATCCACAAAAGAAGAAAACAAGCCTAGATATTGACTTTCAAACTTGTTAAAATAGCAAATAAATGGGCTCCATGGGCTTTTTTGAATCTTGATGAATATGATCTTACTGTATGTGCTGGAAGCAAATTTATTGTCAGAAAATATATTCAGTGGGTAGTATGAAATATGAAATCACCACAAACATATGACTTTACGAATAAGACTGAGCTGCTAAATTAAGCATGAATGACTAAGGGCCAATTCCCTTAATGTGCTACCTGAACACTCAGTATGTCACATTCAAGACTAGCAGACAAAGGGAAGCAAATACTGAGAGTTAAACATATTTTTATAAGAGATACAGAAAACACGTAATTATAAAATGTCATAGCCATTTTAAATCACAGAGTAGCTTGAAAAGAAGATAGAAAATTCTCCTAGATACAAGAATGAGAGAAGTCAAAGCTGAAAGAGAAGAGGAGAAATAGACTCAGCAACCCATGGGGATATCCAACCAGAGAGAAGTCTGAGGTTTAAATTCCTTTTCAGGGATAGAACTAAGATTACAACCCCTGAGCATGACCAAAAGCTGAGTGGGCTTACTGCAAAAGGCAAGGAGCTGGAAAAGGACTGTCTTATGATGAATGAGATGTTAGAAAATTCTACCTCTTAGCCCAGGACTCAACATGGAACTTCTGGCTATGGGTATGAGCACATGTGGCTCCTGTAAAGTGGGTACGCAAGCTTAAACTGCAACTTTAGCATTACCAGCCTAGAATTCCATACCCAGCTAAACTACCAGTCAAGAGTGACAGTGAAATAAATATCTGTCCAGACATGAACAGACCATGAGAGCTAGTTCCCATGGGGCTTGCTCAAAGAACTATTAAAGCATGTACTTCAATATGAAGGAAATGTAATCCAGTAGAAAGGAGTGAAAGTAATAGGAAGCAAAGAAATGGGTAAACATACTGTAAAATCCAAGTATCAACTCTAGAAAATAACAAGGCAGTATTTAAAAAAGTAGTAAGTAACCATAACAAGGATGGGGAGGGATGTGGAATTTGGAGGGAATTTTATATCTCATGGCATTTTCTTATTCAGAAAAAGGATGAGGCTAGTCAACAGCCACTCCGATGAACTCGGCATCTTCTCTCTTTTCACTGTGCTCTGGGAAGACCTTTCTTCTCAGCCTAGAACTGCTGCATGAGCAGCTATCACCACCTTCTCAGGACCGCCCGAGACAACTGTCGCCACAGCTCCAGTCCTGATTCTTCAATGGGCATTCTCTGAACTCTTATGGAAATAACCTGGCCCCAATGGGGTACAGGAAGGAACCCCACAATACGGACAGCATTCCTTCAAAGAGCCAGGAGTCACCACTCTACTTCCAAGTGCCTGGAGAAATTTGAGTTTCAGTTTCCAGACCCCCCCCCATTCCTGTTTCCTGGGCCATTTTCCATCTAGAGCACTACTGTCCAATAGAATTTTCTGCAATAATAGAATGTTCTAAAACTGCTCTATGCGGTATGGTAGCTTCTAGCCACATGTGGCTATTGAGCATCTGAAATTTGCCTAATGAAACTGAGGAAACTGAACTTTAACTTTTATTTAATTTTAATTACTTTAAATTTAAATAGTGAGATATGGCTTGTGGCTACCATAATGGACAGCATAGTTCTAAAGGGTGGGCAATACCTGAAGGGATCCATTCTCTTCCCAAATGATTCCTGAGAGATAGCCCGCCGTCTTTGCAGGAATTCCTGGGGTGATCTCTCCCACCCTCTGCTCTGGAGTGTGAGTGAGGGCAGGTGGGTGGCCCCAACACGCAGTCCCAGCCCCACTCCTTCCTCTGAACACAGCCCTCACTGCTTGTCTGACAGGTCTCAGCCTGCCCTGCACACTCTCTCAGACCAGTGCTCCTCAAACTTCCATATGTATACAAACAAGAGACAGATGTTGCTAAAATGCAGACGCTGATGAACAGGTTTGGGATGGAGCCTGAAACTCTGCATTTTCAACAAGCTGACAAATAAGGTTGATGCTGCTGGTGGTCTGAGGACCACACTTTGAGAAGTACGGTGTTAGGACTACTGCCTTAAAATATCAGTTAACTCTGCCACCACACCTCGCATAATAGCAGCTTCCATTGATATGCGTATCTTCTCTTTTTTGCCATACCTGTTTACCACAGGGTTTTAAAAGCAAACTGTATGAGAACAGGAGAAGGTTAAATCAGTTTATGCTGAACAGACCTGCAAAAAAACCCTAAAGTGTTGGTCAAGAAAATAAAATCAAAGACACATTCATCTCTTAAAGAAAATAAGAGCCAACATTCATTGAGCATTTACTATGTACTGGCCATGATGCGACGCACACCATGAATGAGGACTGTCTCATTTAATCCTCAAAACAACCCTTGTTACGGATTAAAAAAAAAAACACAACCAAGGCACAGAGAGCTAAGTAATTTGCCCAGGGTTATAATTAGTAAGTGGATGAGCCATTCTTTAAATCCAAGCAATCTGATGGTAACCCCCACACTATATAAGAGCTCTGGTCAAAACTCAAGAACAGGGATCTCGATTGTTGAGAGTGGCTGGACTCCTCTACAGAAAGACATGCTTAATGAGATATCTGTACACAAATGTTTCTAGCAGCTTTATTCATAATTGCCCAACTTGGACGTATCCAGGACATCCATCAATAAATGAAAGAATAAAGAAATATGGTACATCTTGCCGATGGACTATTATTCAGTGATAAAGAGAAATGAGCTGTCAAGGCACAAAAAGACATGCATAAACCTAAAATGCTTATTACTAGGTGAAAGAGGCCAATCTGAAAAGGCTACATGCTGTATGACATTCTGGAAAAGGCAAAACTATGGAGACAGTAAAAAGATCAGTGGTTGCCAGAGGTCCAGGGAAGGAAGGAAGAATGAAGAGGTGGAGCACAGGGGATGTTTAGGGCGGTGAAGCTATTCTATATGATACTGTAATGGTAGATACACGGTAGACACATTATGCACTTTTCAAAACCCACACAGTGAACAACACAAAGAATGAACCTGAATGTAAACTGGTTAATAACAATGTCTCAAGATTGTCTCCTCAATTGTAACAAATGCACCACACTAATATAAGATGTAAACAATAGGGGAAACCAGAACAGGGATGAGGAGGAATATGGAAATTCTCTGTGGTATCTGATCAATTTTTTTGTAAAACTAAAACTGCTTTTAGAAAGTTCATTATTATTTGTGCTTAGTGCACAAAATTTTATGCCCAACTGTGGGGGAGGGGGGCCCAAACCCCTCCCCAATTAAAAACTCCTGTCCTAGAAAACACCACTCATCCACATATTCCACCCCATTCCACAGAGCCCAGCAAATGTCCGGCAAGAGTAGATAATTTGCACATTTCTGATGATTAATTTAAAAAGCGAAGTCCTAGCCAGCACAATGCCTGGTATGCAGTAGGTGCTCAATAATACTTGCTGGATGAATAAACATAAGGCTGGGATTCTAAACAAAACAAAAGACAACCTAAGAATCCCTGGAGACAGGCTCATGGTCACTCCTCTCCTGTGCTGGTACAGCTGGGGTCATGACCGTCCATGGCCCCCTCCGGCCCCCACTGTGGCCACTCCTGGTGACATCTCTCTCTCCCTATGAGAATGCAAAATCCTCAAGAACAACAGCACTGCCCAGTTCACCCCTCATACTCCCAGTACATGGTCAGACCTGGCAGACAGCAGTTGCATTTTCAGTGTTTGCTGACATCTCTTTGAAATGAGCCCCATGTCTCTTTTCTCTGCAGCACCTCTTGGGCTTCTGGAAGTAGCCAGACAAATTCAAACAATGGCACTGACTCCAACCACATCTGCCCATAAACCCATGAAGTCACAAATGGAGGGCCACTTTTCTTGCCCCCTACCCCTTGCAAAGCTCCCACTGTCCTTGGCAGACAGACTTCCTTCTTGCTTTACTCTGTCCCCCCATTCCAAAATCAAGGTCATTTGACATGTGTCCACTTCTTTCCTCACCTCCAAACTCCCTCTATTTTCTTTCTCTTTTTCTGCCCCTAGAGAAGTTTATATATTGCTGATTCATTTACTCTTACCATGTTTACAAGGGGGGAAGATGAGTAGAAGATTGGATGTTGAGGCTTACAAGAGAGGAAACTGAGGCTCAGAGAGGGTAAGTGCCTGCTCAAGGTCACACAGTGAGGTGAGTGGGAGGCAGGCATTCAAATACAGCTCCTCTGAGTCTAAAACTCTGCTGCCAAGGTCTACTGAGCCCTTCCTGTCTAAGCAATCTTCTGAAGTTACAGCTTTGTACATGCCAATCAACCTCTTACCCAGAAACTTTCAACAGCTCCCTCCTGGCCAGTGAATGAAGTCCTAAACTCTTTGGGCTTGGCACTTGGCACCCAAGGTTCCCAGTGAAGGGGCCTCAGTCTGCTGTCTCAATCTTATTTCTTATGATTTCCTGTAACAAAACCCGTCCTACAGCCACACTGAGCTACTGACCATTCCCTTCATATAGGCAGACTTTCCTACTTCTGGTCTTAGCTTATCTCCAGACAGCCTTCTCCCAATCCTTCAAGGATCCAATCAAAGGCTATATGTTTCACAAAGTCTCCAAAGGATATGTAATTGGGAATAATTTTGTTTTCCTGACCATGTGCAGTCCTTTATCTGAGCCACCATATGACATCCACCTACCCACCTATTCAGTATTGACTGGGGGGTCTAACATGGGCCAGGCTGTGCGACAGGTGCTGGGGAGAATCCACAGTGCACAAAGTTCTCTGCTTACATGGAGCGACATCTAACGGGGAGGCTTACGGTGAACACATCAACTGCTTCAGATAGCCATCAGCCCCGTGAATAAAAGAAAACAGGGGTTTGGTGAAAGTCATGGGGTTTAGTGGGGGTGTTTGAGCTCAGGTTGCCAGAGGTAACCTGACTTTGGAGCTGAGATTTGCAGGGCAAGAAGGAACAGGCCATGGGAATATCTGAGAGAACAGTGATCCAGATAGGCAGGGTCTGTGGTAGGAAAGAGCTTAAAACGCCCAAGGCCATGTGGGACATGGAACAAGGCCACAGAGGGCCATGGTGAGCAGCTTGGATGTTAATCCTAGTGCAAAGGGAAGCTGCCGGAGGGGGCAGTGGGGGGCGGGGAAGGCAGGAAGCAGGAGAGTCAGACCTGTGCTTCTGGCCATGACTGAATGACTGGTATCAGACTAGCCCTCCTCCATAAGCAACCATCAAAGCCGACAAAATAGAGGAGGCAACCGTTTCAGCCATTGGATAGCATACAGGCCAAGATTGCTATTCCTAAGAGATGGGAACTTCCAAGGGGGTTTTGCCCAGCACTCCACCTGGGAACATGTTCTTGACCAAAGCAATGGTCAGAGGGCTAGAATCCGAGTAGAACACAGTCTCATTGGGCCAAGGAGGCAGGGCCAGAGTGTGGGACAGCTGAAACAGTTATAATCTATAGTGTGGGGTACCAGAAAGGGGAATCTGTATAGAGCAGGGCCCCAGATGTCCATGTGGAGGTCTCCTGTGAGGCTGTGGCTGGCAGCTGAGCTATAAATGTCCAGGGTGACCCCATCCAAGGCCAGATAGTGCTACTAGGGGTTGAGAGTAGGTTGAGAGACACTAGACAGGGTGGGGTGGGGGGGTTAGGAAGAGCAGGGCTGGGAGACTAGAGATCCTACCTACAAGAGTGGACAGATCTGGCCAACACCAAGTACTCAGCCTTGGCACTTGGCTGAGACACACAGAACAACTTCCACTTAGGAGCAAGAACCTTGCCTCCAGGCAAGGTTTCTCCACCATGGCGTTACTGATCTTTTGAGCCCCATAATTCTTTGTTGTAGTGGTTGTCCTGGCAATGGCTGATGTTTAGCAGCAACCCTGGCCTCTTCTCACTAGATGCCAGTAGCACCAACAGCAGAGACAATTAACACTGTTTCCAAACATTGCCAAATGTCTCCCAGGAAGGAGAATTTCCCTGGTTGAAAACCACTGCTCTAGAGTCAGAACTACACAGAACTACTTTGGACCCATCCTAACAAAGCCTGAAGTAGAGCCCTGACAAGCCCTAGAGAGGACACAGAGCTTAGAATCTAAGTCCCACTGAGTCCTATTAAGTTAGAGGGTCTTAAGAAACAGCTTGGGATTTCCATATATCTGCAGTAAGAAAACATGAAGTTGAGTCTACATAAGTTTAAGATGTCAGCCAGTAATTGAAATACCTATTCAAATAAAAACCAACACTCTTCAGAGGAAGATAACAGAATCCAGATACATTATAGTATCCACAATATTCAACTATAGTCCATAGTATTCAATCAAAAACTACCAGGCATGCACAAAAACAGGAAAATATGATTGACATTTAACAATTATAATTATATATTAATAATTAATAATAAGATGTGACATTTAACAAAGACTTTAAAGTAGCTATTATAAACACATTCAAGGAATTAAAGCACAACACACTTAAATAACAATGCCAGAAGTTACATAATCCAGGATTCCTTTCTCAAGCTCCCTCAGTCCGCAAGGTGAGGAAGGGAATACTGGTAAGGGGCAGGGAGCCCGCCCTGAAGGCTATCCTATTAGCCTAGAGGAGGCTGGTTTGTGTCTCAGTTGTCTGAGCTGCCTTAAATTAGTATGTTCAACCCTGTTAGATACTCTCAAAGTGGGGCACAAATTGGGGCAGATGGATCAAGAGAGAACAAGCAAATCAAAGAATGAATGAATGTCTCAACATTGGGAACCAGGTGAGCTGGACAGTTGTTCTAAAGAGGAAGTGAAAGGTTTCCTTGTAGGTGGGGCCAATCAGAAACTGATCAGGTTGCTACAGAGGGGATTCCTGCACTGGGTGGGGAATACACCCACTGGATGCTACTAGATTCTAGGATTCTTGCAAAGTAGTCATGTAGGTCTGGGATGCTCAAAGATGCCAGAGTCAGGATTGGCAGCCCAGGGCTGAAAGTAAAAGCAAGGCCAGAAAAATCAGATAGGACAAAAAGTTTCAGGATTGCATCTTTACATGACCAAGTCAGAGTCACCTGGGTTCAAGTGCTATCTCTGCCAGCAGAAAGCAAGGGCTTTAACCTCTTGGAGCCTCAGTTCCCTCATCTGAAAAACCTCTAGGACAAATGTTTTAAAATTCTCATGACCTATAAGAAAGAACTTTTTTTAGGGTAATAGGTCATAAGAATTTAAAGTACTTACATATAGAACTTAGTGTCTGGGTCTAGAAAATAATAATTTTCAGTAAGTATGTGCTGATTCAGTGATAGGATAAGTTAAATGATAAGTTTGTGAAGCACAGTACCTGTCAGGGAATCAGCCTTCAAGAAACAATAACTAGTGTCACTACTCTTATATGTACCCAAGCAATTCTTCAACCACGGAGACTATAGATTAATAAGGGGCTGCTGAAACAGCTCAGAACTAAAATTCACAAAACCTCCCCTTGAGTAAACCTGTGGCTGAAAGAGTTTAATGAGGAGCCCCAGAGAGGCACAGAATCTCTGTGGAGTTTATCAGAATTCGGATTCCACAGACTAGCAACTCTTAAGGAATTTCAAGCAGTCAAGAAAAGAGGAAATGCTCACTACCTTTCTTTCAGTGTGCAAGTTAGATCAGCAATGTGTCTCTAATTCTTGAGTTCACGTGGTGACTGGAAAGAACACACCTGTGTCAGGTGAATTCCAAACCCAGTAACTCTCTTCACAGCTATTATCGCTGGCTTAATTATGAGTGTCTCCCAAGAGACTGTCATCTTTTTGAAGACAAGAATCATATGTCGTCTGACTCTGTATCCCCAGTGCCTGGTACTGAGGAGACAACAAATAAATGCTGCTAGAACAGTGACCTTAACCTAGAATCAAATATACCAAAAGGAAACCTTGATTGATTTTCAGTCTCAGGGAATAGCCCTCATGTTCAGTGAGGTTTGCAATATTTTCAAAAACGTATCTGTAAGTCAATGTTGTTATTTACATTATGGTTTCAAAGTCCAGCGGCCAAGAGGCCCATTTTTCCTCGGATCCATTTGGAACAAGAGTACACTGCCACCAGGTGGCAGCAAATTCCATGGGCACATCCATAAGGTTCATCAGGTAGGATTTTAAATGGTCTTGTTTTATCTGATTTGTCCTCCTGGGATGGGCAGGTGGAGTGGATTTCTAGTGTTCTGAGATGCTCTCACTGTTTGAACATCCTTCTACCCCACCTCCAGAACTTGGACACCTTCGCCGCAGACTCCAGTTCCCTCATAGAAAAGACTGACTGGGGGAACGTGTGCAGACCCTGCGATCTGGATCTGTGACAGGCCTTTCTGTTCTTGCCCTGAAAACACACACTTGAAACACAATGAAGAGTGAGAGTGGCAGGAATCTGGGGCAAGGAAAATGTGATTTCCTGCAAGAGCCCCTCCATTCCCCAAAGACTGAAAAGACAGAAAATAAAATTTTGAGGGGAAAAAAATGGAGTGGAAGCACTTCACACTTCAGAGAGAACACAGGGCTGACAGTGAAGACAAATAGATGTTTAGAAAGTTATAAGAGACCAAGGAATGCAAATTGCCAGAGGACAAAGAAGGCAAGCTGCTGGGTCGCTTCAAGTTCTTGACGAGAAACTTAATTTACTGGATTCATACTAAAGGCTCTCGGTTCCGAGTTCAAAGCCTCCCCCTTGGGCTGTGGGGCTCTGACTCATCCTGCCCAAAGCCAGTGACAGAGAGGCAAATGAAGAACACCGCTGGTGTCCCCAGAGTCCTACTGTGTGCCGTATCCTGGGCTGGGCACCGAACATGGGAACTAGAAGTGCTTTTGCTTTCATGTGCATACTTACTTCACAGGAACCCTGTGTGGTGGGTATTCTTCGCCCAACGAACAGGTGAGAACCCCGAGTCCCGAAAGGTAAAGGGATAGCCTGAAGGACACCAAGCTGTGTCAATGGCAATAGAGAGACTCAAATTTCCTTTCCTGGAAACCAGATTCCACTGCACTACAAATCCTGTCCCTGGAGAGCTTACCCGGCACTGCAGTACATGCTAGGTCACCGTAACACAGAGTCACATAGGCTCCTCCTAAAACTGTCCGTCCCTCCTTTTTTCCTTCCTTCCTTCCTTCAATTCTTTCCTTCCATCCTTCCTCCCTTCCTTCCAAAAAGTACTGACTGAGCTATTAATGTTGGCAGGCACTGTTTCCAGGGGTGGGAGATCTAACAGTGAAAGGGACAGATTCATCCTCTGCTCTCCTGGAGCTAACATTCTAGTGAGGGGAGGATGGTGACACAAAATGAAAGGTGTCTTAGATGTTGGCAGGTGTCACGGCAAGAATCAAAGGTGGGGGGTGGACAGGAGGTGCAGGGTGGGAGTGAAGGAGAGTGTGATTTTAAACAAGGTGGTCAGGAAGCTCTCACGGAGACTACAACAGTAAGGTGCACAGCCTTTTAGACCTTAAAACAACTTCCATGACACTCTCTCAAGACCTCATAGTTACTCTGTGAGGAAGGTGTTCTTGGCTTCCAGACCGACAGCTGAGCTCTCTTTACATGCTTTTTGGAGTTCTCTTGCCTCAATGGCTAGGGAGACAGAAGGAGGGGGCCACTGTGAATGCATCTGCCTGTCCAGATCAACACTTCATTAGTCTTCATGCAGAATGCCACACAAGCCCAGAGGGGCCAGAGGCACCCCTTGAAAGGATTTTTCCCTTGTCTAAGGCCCCAGGGAGCTGAGGTCTGGAGCACTGCACCAGTCAGGAGCCCTGTGTTTCTTTAGAAATGTAAATGACACCACAAACAGGCATGTCTGAACCCCTTGGAAGCAGCAGGGATGGGCAGCTGGAGGCCAGGGCTGCAATTCATGGAGATCCTGGATCATGGAAGGGCCCCACCTCCTTGTCACTCTGGCCAGGATGTGGGCTGCAGGGAGCGAGAGTATCCTATGGGGCAGAAGGCACCCCAAGTGTTGTTTCTCTTCCGTGGGTCACTGCCTGTCCTACCTGGCTAACCTGCACAGGCAGCCAACCTTCACAAAGCCCCGAACATGTTTCCAGAGAAGTAAAGCTCCAGTGGTAACATGCAAGCTCCACAGCTATTACTGGAGTGCTTGGACAGGGCTGGCCCTGCCGGCTACAGGCCAGAGAAGGCGAGTGGGGGAAGTGCCTGGAGCATCAGCTAGCAGCCTCCCGTGAAGCCCCGACCACGTAAGCCCCTGGGAAGCAAAAGAGGGAAAGTGACGGCATGGTGTGTAAGTGTGTAAAAGGCATGACTTATTCACATGCTTTGGCACGAGGACCATCACCAAGAACAAGGTGCATGTTCTTCTCAACAGACCGAAGGAAGGATGAGAAGCTCTGATCTCCTCCAAACCCCTTCCTCCTTTAGGGAGGGAACCCACCCAGTCAAGGACTGGTGAGGCTCTACCCTCTTCTGCCAGACTGTGGGCTCCTTGGGGACGAGGGTGGGGGGAGCTCTTATTCATTCTATGTACTGAATTTGTGGCATAGGTAAACATGCGGCAAATGTCAGTGGGATAAACTGAGGAACAGCTTTGCTGGGATCTGGTGACAGGTGAGTGGTACAGAGGACCATCGTGATCCCTGTCCTCACAGAGCTGGCAGCCTAGGGAGGACTCCCAGGAAATGCTCATTTTACCCCTGCTAGCTCTCAGTCCACCTAAGACCACCCCCCACCACACACACTTCTGGGAATGGCTAAAGCAGCACAGGGAACCGATGGGGCTCTAAGGCCAGACACCTGAAAGCGTCCGGCAGCTGCCCCTCTAAGCAGTCCCAGTCCCTGGGGCTCACCTCCACCATCTCATCTCCTTCCCATTTGTTTACCCACAAGAGATGTTTTCATAGCTCCAGCATCAACCCTTTAGTCCCTGATAGCTGCAGGAAAGCCTGAAGCAACTGCAACTTCTAGATCATTCCCAAGAAACAAGGGTGTTCACACTCCTGGACAAGCCAAACCACCAGGCCTTTCTGGGAACTTTTCTTCCTGGTACAGTCTGAAGTGCAAATGGGAAACTAAGTCAGGATCATTACTCAGAAAAACAAACACATCTGGACTTGATCAAAGCAGAAAACTACCAAGAGACTGAGCCTTTTTCTGATCTCCTGATGAAGTATTTACAGCTGAAGGCTCTCCTGACCTACTTTCTCTAATTTTGAGAGCCATGCCTCAGTTGTTTTGAGCAGGACCATGTGGCTACCTGATGTCCTAACACTACCGCAGGATGATTCTCTAGCCCTGGCTCTGTCCCAACCTTCAGCCCACCATCTTCCCCGGGTACTATTTTTGCCAAGGTCATGTTCAATTCTAGTATATATTGAATATCTGCTTGTAAATTAACCTCGCTCCTTATCACATACAGGTGTGTGTGTGCGTGTGTGTGTGTGTATGTGTGTGTGTGTGTAAGTGTACGTAGATACAGTTTCATTCTAGCAATAATAACTATGAAGTCATGGTTTTGATGTGGTTGACTGATGTCCCAGGTGTTTTTTTTCTTCTAATGCACATGAAAACAAATACCTAACTATAAAAAGAAAAAAACATTCCTCCACTGACTGGGTCATTGTACTTCACCTTCACAGTCATCTGATGGGGCAGGAACTACAACCTGTAAGCCTCATTCTAGGGAAGAGGGGACTTGGGCCCAGAGAGGGGAGGAGGCTTGCTAGAGGCCACACCACCAGTGATGGGAGAACAGGAATTGAAACCAGGGCTTTCCTGATGGTTCATGGCCTGGGGCGTGCACAAATGGGAATGCTTGGAACTGGGGGGTGTGGATCTGTTGTTTTCTTCTTCAGACCTCAGTATTCTTCCTTCCTTCATTCAGTATTCTCTTGCCCAAAACCCAGGAACCCTGGGCTCTAAGTCCTAGTTGGGCCACTGAGCTGCTGTGCGGCCATAGGCAAGTAGCTCAGCTTCTCTGACCTGGATCTCTGTAGTGAGTGGACACTCTACCTGGGGCACTGTGATTCTATTGACCCACTCACAGGCTGCCTTTCCACTGCACATTGAGATAAATCTGTGTGACATGCTAGCCTCTGAAGTCTGAAGAGTTGTCAAGACCCCTCCACAGAATCAGGATTACTATACACCCCATCACCAACCTTTCAGCCCCCTGGAGCAGAGAGAAAGCAGGTCAGGGCTGCTCCCGCCTCCCTTTTCAACCATGTTGGGCCCTTCCTGCAACACACCCCAGCTTCCAAAAAACACCAGCTACGTGGAGTTTTGTTTATCCTTCCGTCTTGCAGTCATTATCCTTACCTCTGCCCCAGACAATTAACTCTCACTGTTGCTTTGGGGGCATACACACACATACACATCTCCTTGCCATCACTGATGGTGGATCAAAAACATTTTAGCTAAAGCAATAGAACCTTTCTTCAAAAATAAAAATAGCTTTGGCTCATATTCATTCAGCAAACACTTACCGAGCACCTATTATGTACCAGGCACTGAGCTAGCTAGGGACTGGAGACATAGTGGTGGACAAGGCAGAGACAGCCCTTGCTTCCAAGCTGTCTTCTCTGGGAGGCCCTTCCTAGTGACCATGCTGGCAACTGCAGCCATTTCTCAAGCCCTGCCTTTGTCACTCGATACTTGGTCTCCATGGGTCTTGTCACCACTTAATGGACTGCATATTTTATTTTTACTTTTGTTTTCTGTCTTCTTCCTTGACTAGCATATAAAACGCCATGGGGGAAGGTGTCATTGTTTTGTCCACTGTCTACTACTATCCCTGACACCTATAATAATCTCTGATACAGAGTAGGCACTTAGTAAAAATCTACTAAGCAAATGCATGGGCATTAAGTGAATCATACATGTAATACATACATATATGTATGTATATATATAAATATTTCACTGCAAATATGGTAAGTGCTTTGGAAAATATGTAATCCCAGGGGGTGCATGGTTGGCAGCTGGGAAATACTTGCCTGAAAACATGATATTTAAACTGAATCCTAATATGAGTGGATGTGGGGCAAGGTGGGGAAGGGGGATCTGGGGAAGAAAGAGGGAGCGTCCCCAGCAGAGAAACAGCATGTGCAAAGGTCCCAAGGCAGAAAGAAGGCCAGTATCTGGAATGAACTGAGAGAGGGGGAGAAAGGTGGGATGTAGCAAGGAGGCAGTTCAAGGAAGCCCTTGGAGGCCCTTCCATTTGGATCTTATTCCAAAGATCACAGGAAAACCCAGAAGGGATTTAAGCAAAGAGGTATCTGTCAGATTTACATTTCAAAAAGGTCACTCCACTGCTGCGGGAGAATGGCCTACAGGGGTCAGGAGACCTTTCTGGAAGACCAGTTAGGAGGCTCCTGTCAAGTGGGAGACCATGGTGTCTGGGCCAGACTGGTGGCAGCAGAGGTAGAGAGTAACCTGGATGGAGTGGGGGGTCAAGTGGAGGTCAGAAGCCATCAACTCTCCCCTTACAGGCATCTGAGGGTTCTGCAGCTCAAGGTTAATAACTTTTCTAGAAAAGGCCAAATAGTAAATATTTTAGGTTTTGCAGGTGTACAGGAAAGAGTTACCAGAGTCAGCATGATGTTGCTGTGCAAAAGGCCTGCTGGCAGGAATGGCTCTTCACTGGTGTCTGGGAACTTAGCTAAGAGGTTCCCTGTGGTACTAAGTCACACAGTCGTTTTGTATGCCTGGGGCACTGAATTCTGCTGTGCCAGCCTGCCTGGACTGTTTGTACAAATAATGCAATTTACAGTGAGCACCGTCTTTCCTTCTGAAAGTCTGGAATTCTGGAGACTGTGTGATCCACTGCATGGCCAGAAAGTATCTGTGCACTTAATAAAACTTCCCTATTGGGACGCCTGGGTGGCTCCGTCAGTTAAGCGTCTACCTTCAGCTCAGGTCATGACAAGCCCCTCACTGGGCTTCCTGCTCGGTAGGGAGCCTGCTTCTCCCTCTGCCTCTGCCTGCTCCTCCCCCTGCTTGTGTTCTCTCTCTCTCTCTCTCTCTCTGACAATAAATAAAATCTTTATAAATCAATCAGTCAATCAATCAATCTTCCCCATTAAAAACCCAAGTCCTGAACGATCTCCTCTGGGCAGAAATAGTGCCCACATGCCACTGCATTTCAGTGCTGCAAGAAGGAATATGTTCTGTGTGTCTCCTCCTGGCAGAATACCACGGGAAGCCTATGCATGGATTCCTCCAGACTTCAACTGATGATGGAAATAAACCATATTCAAGAGTGTAACCACTCTGAGTCCTCTGAGCCCTTCTAATGAATCACTCAATGTGTGTGGGGTCTTGGAACCCTTGACATAAGGGGTCATATGGTTTCTGTCTCAGCTATTCAACACTGTCTCTGAGTTATGCCTCTGAGCAGCCACAAACAATATGTGAAAAAATAAGTAACATGGCTGTGTTCCAGTAAGACTTTATTTAAGAAAAAAAGGGCAGAGGGCTGAATCTGGCCTGTAAGTCAGATTCTGGCCTGTAAGCCAACCCATGTTCACAGAAAATGCAGGATTCTCTGAATCTACTTTGAAACTGCTGACTGAATTCAATCTTTGCATGTCATTAGTGGGAAAACTGAGGCCCAGAAAGAGGAAGAAAGAAGGAAGTTGTCCAAGGTCACTCAGGATCAGCAGCAGAGCCAGAGGAAGGCCAGGTCCAGACTGCTGGCCCAATGTGCTGGCCATGACTCCAAGTGGCCATTCCACAGAACAGCCTTGCCGGTAAGTGCTGGCCTGGGAGCCAAGGCCTAAGAGGACTGGGATGATGAGGACAGGCAGTGTGAATGGTGGGCTGTCTGGCTTCACCTCCGTTCTGTGTGTGGGTGTGAGTCTGTGGTACACTGTGTATACATGTAGCTAGGGCTCTATGGTCATAGGTGTTGGCTGGGCCAAACTTTTCTGATCATCAGAATCTCCACTGCAGCTTTCTAATAATATAGATGTGCAGGTGCCATCCTATACCCCCTGAAACTGTACTTTTAACATGTTCCAGGGTGTTCCGAAGATCAGGTAGGATTGGAAACTCCAGGTGATGCTCAGAACCTCTTGACTGACCTGGGGGACCAGGATAAGGAAGCCCGTGAGTAGAGGAAAGAACAGGAAATCTGTCCTGGGTCAAGAATTTGTGGATCTAACAAAAATGCACAGACCAGTGATTCTGGAAATAGGTTTTCCAAAACTGATTCTCCAAATGAGCCTTTGCCATCATGGGTTGGAGTTGGTGAGACCAACAGTCAGGAGCTCATTTCCTTCTTCCTAGGGATTCTGCTTGCAATTCAGGATGCTGCCTCAGGTGCCTGGCAGTGCCCTGAGCCTAGGGGTCCCTCACAGCACAGCAAACTGAGACAGAAATGAGTACACGCTGCCACTCCACCATGGACCTTCCTCAGTGTAATGAGGTACAGCTGAGCTGCAGTAGCTTACCCTCCACAAACCTTTCCATCCAAGTTCTCCTAACAGGGGCTGGCTGCAAGCCACAGACAGCACACTTGGAATTTCTTGCATGCTCATCTTCTCTGAATGCAGATTCTTTCTACATTCTAATGCATGATCCATCTATGTTTGTTTTAGTCGAAACATGGGTGCTTCTATGTTCATCCTGGCATTATTTACAACGGCCAAATTATGGAGGCAGCCCAAGTGTCCATGGATAGATGAGTGGATAAAGATGATGTGGTATTAGACACAATGGAATATTATTCAGTCATAAAAGAAGAATGAAATCTTGCCATTTGTGACAACATGGATTGATCTGGGGTATTATGCTAAATGAAATACGTCAGACAGAGAAAGACAAATAATTCGCTTACATGTGGAATCTAAAAAAAAAAAAAAAAAAAGGAAGAATAAAACAAAACAGAACCAGACTCCTAGAAAGAGAGAACAATGTGGTAGTTGCTGGGGGGTGGGTAGGCAAAATAGGGGAAGGGGATTAAGAGGTACAAACTTCCAGTTACAAAATAAATAAGTCACAGGGATATAAGGTACACTATATGGAATATAGTTAATAATATATAACAACTTTGTATGGTGATGGACAGTAGCTAGATTTATCATGGTGATCACCTGGTAATGTATGAAAATGCTGAATCACTATGTTGTACACCTGAAACTAATCTAACATTATATGTCAAGTATACTTCAATCAAAAGAAAAAATGGATGTCTCCTCATCCATCAAACGTCTGTGAGCACATTACCCGACACGCTGGAATTACCTGGTAGCCTTTAGAAGATACTGATACCTAGGACCCACCCCCAGAAAGTTTAATTTAATTGGTCTGGGTTGTGCTCTGGGAATTGGGATTTCACAAGTTCCTAGGAGCTTCCAACAAGTAATGAGACTGAGCACTCCTGGGCTGGCAAGATGTTTGTTTTCATCTCTTGTCTAATGTACCCCCAGGCACACCACCACTACCCACTTAGAGAAGCTTAGGTATAAACAGTCACTACCCGTGATGCCCAACAGCCAATGCCTTCCTGGAGAAAACTAACAGGTGAGCCAGTTTTCACCAATTATTTTCTTTCTTGAGCTAACCCACAAGGAAAATCAATCAGACCCAGTTCCTCTGGCTGAAATGCTTGGCTGCAGGGATCTGTGATCTTAGGCAGGAAGAAAAAGTTTGTTTTTATTTCTAACCTCTGAAATTTAGCACTCCTTCAACTATGATTGCAGACCACAAACTACAAGATTGTTAGCAGTAGGAATCCCAGATACTTCCATATCACAGTTTTGCTATCTCCAGACACCATTTATGCTCACCGCTACTTTGAAACCATGAAAATTATCAGACCTATTGCTGGATCTTGCTATTTGATGTACTGAGAAACAAGCACATATACTACCATGTCACAAATTCGTTTTTTGTTCATGTCAATGTATGCATTGAAAATGATTATTGTGAGAAGGGGTCCACAGGCTTCCACATGCTTGGCCAGCTGTTGAGCCCCCCTGGTTAGCAGCAGAGGCCTGCGGAGGGCTTCCAGGTGGTGGTGGGCAACTGGGCATCAAGCAAGCAGCTCTTACCTGTGGGTCGGAGAGCCGGGAGAGGTCAGGGTACAGGTAGAACTTGATGCCTTCGGAGGCCCCGGGCAACGTGACCCCTCGGATCAGGAGGACCAGAAGCATGACATATGGAAATGTCGCAGTGACGTATACCACCTGCCCAGGGAGGAGAGGAAAGAATCAAGAGGGGTGACAGTGGGGGGCCACGTGGCAGACTCCTAACTTCTGGCCTGGAGCAAAGGACTTCTCAGGGCAGCGAATCATGCACCCCTGACACAGCTTCTTCTCTTACCTCATCTCTCAGCACTGACCCTTCCAGGGCCGGGTCTTTCAGCAATTATCTAGCGAGTGCCTACAACGATGCTTGAGATCAGTGCTTTTCAGTCATTTGTGACCACACCCCACAGAAGGAAATATGTAGGATATCAAAATCCCATACACACCAGGCTGAAACAGGGTGTTTCACAAAATACTCACTCTTCCATGTGTGATGCACTCAATATTTTCTATCATATTCTATTTCATTTTTTTAAAAAAGCTGGTCATGACTCTCTAAATTCAGGTCACAATTCACCACGGGCCACGATCCACACTTTTGAAAAACACTGCTCTTGATGAAAATCAAGTTTTCACAGCCAAGGATAGGATAGAAAAGTGCAGGAGAGGAGTCAGGGAGGGAAGCTGTTGGGGGCAAGAAAAACCCAGTGTGTGCCGGGGATCATCTCAGCTTGGTGTGCCTGGAGGCAGCTGATTGGATCCAATGAACCTGGGCAGCCCTTCCAGCCCACAGATTCTGTGCAAGAAGCAAAATCTTCCCTGCGTTTCTTCATACAAGAACTGCTTACAAGGAAACAGCAACACCTTCTGGACTCTGGGAGTTCCTGTCCTAGGGCCACACTTTCTCCTGAGGTCCATGCAGGACTCGGTGTCCCCTCCAGCTCTGATTTTTTCTCCTTTGTCACATTCTCTTGTGTAATAACTTAGTCATGTGCTCTCAGTGGGGCCTACCTGTTCCATCTGTGTAGATCAGCATTTGGGGGCCAGGGATACTTCTGAGGATCTGAGGACAGCTACAGACCTTCTGCCCTTCCCCCAAAGGTGCAGACACAGATATGTGTCCAGCTTTTGAACTGGTTCAGAGATTCAGATTGGCCCCAGGCAAGGACCTGTGCTCTATGACCTATGGTCTTAATTCTTCCAGTGGAAACCTTTTTCAACCCAGGGTTTCTTTTACCAGCAGTCCAGTCCTTCACTCAGTTTGTGCATTTATTCATTTACTCACTCGTCCACCTACCGACTCACTTACTCACACACCCGAAATACTCCTACATAGCAAGCACTGAGCTAAACTCTGGAATATACAAATAAGAACGAGTCTTGAATGGAAGTTTCTGCTTCAAGAGTCTTCCCCACTGTAGAAAAGACAGACAGGTAGGTAAGTAGATAATGCATTATATAATCAGGGGAGTGTAAAGGATGGAGGAACAAAGAGTAACTAAATACAGGGGCAGTCAGGAAGGGCTTCTTCAAGGAGGTGATCCAGGTATTGGCCCATAAAGGATAAGCAGAAGTTCAGGACATGGGAAATGGGGACAGAGGGAAGAAGAGAATAAAATCCTACTAAATGCCTGTCACTTTACACATGACAATAGAAATGGCTACATTTATACAGCATTTCCTCTTGGATTTTTTTCCCTTGTATTATTTATTTTCCTATAAATTAACATCTTAGAAAAATTGAAATAGAAACACTAAATACAGTATGACACACAGCAATCCTTGTGTTAACTTCCCTATTATTTCATTGAAGAACGTTCATATGCGCATTGGAGGGACTGAAGGGGACAGGAACACTACAAAGCAGTAACAAAAAAACCACTATCGTTTCTCTGCACTTAACCTGTAAACTAAAAGGTAAGAGGCTGTACTTTACATAATTGCAAACGTAAGTGATTCATTAGTAAGTGGTAAAGCAGGGATCTAAACCCAGTCCTCAAACACAAGAAATAAGAATCAGCAGAGGGTGATGTCATCGGGTCCTGCTCACAACTGGAGGGCTGGATCATTTCCTCCAGACATTGTCCTTAAACCTAGAATGCCGGCACCTTCCTCAGCCTGCTCACAGCCCTGCTCCAGCCACCTCAGCATCCTGCTTCCAGATCAACTGTCGGCTCCACAGACATGCCATGCACTCATTTCAAACAATCTCTTGCTGTAATATATCATGTAATCCAGAAAAGGTGAATGCGAGTCAGATATGGAAGAACAAGAGCCAGTGGCTGATATTAACAGTATAAAATTAGAGGCCAGCAATTAATAAGGTCGATGGTCCCTGCCCAGAGAGCTGGCTGTGCTATGCTCTCCATCTCCCTTAGCCTGGTAGGCACAATCTATCATGGATCCTCAGCATTTCATATAAATTCTGGATTCTCTTCCTTTAAAATGAACCCCCACACCCTGGCCAACCAGCTTGTGTCTATGAAAAGTCAGGGGGGAAGCCAAAATCTATTGCTTTTAATTGCACACTTTCCACTTTTGTCTCTGTGGTATGGCAGAAGATTAATTATCCTGAATGCCCAAGCTCTGAATAATGATATTTCTGTCTTAACCCCTAATGCTCATAAAATTTAAGGGAAAGAATGTTACTGTGTTAACTAGAAGAACAACTGAAAATCATAGGACTTTATCCTGCTGTGTGGGACCACCCTGATGTGACTAAACTTGTTGGTTATGCTCTGCCTGGTCTGTTTGTTTGTTTTTTTAAAAGATTTTATGTATTTATTTGTCAGAGAAAGAGAGAGAACACAGCAGCGGGAGTGGCAGGCAGAGGGAGAAGCAGACGCCCCGCTGAGCAGGGAGCCTGATGTGGGACTGGTTCCCAGGACCCTGAGATCAGGGCCTGAGCCAAAAGCAGATGCTTAACTGACTGAGCCACCCAGGCGTCCCTCCGCCTGGTCTGTTTTGAGTGTACTGGGCCACCAGGGTGTCATTGAGGGGTCACTTATAACTTGGCCAAATGTGCCCTCACTATGCCCTCAGCAGTAAGACTGTTCCTCAAGGTTCACACTGGCATGACTTATTAAATGGCTAATGGTTCTTTTGAAGTAATTCCACTGTTTAGAGTTCTAAATGCTTGCTCTGCTTCCACATTACATCGAAGAAAACGATACTCCCTCCACTGAGAGCCACACCTTCACTTTCGCACTTTTAAAACAAAATCATAAGGGAAAGAAAATATTCAGATGAACTGCCCAAAGACCACAGTGCAGACAATGACTTAGGCTGCCAAAACGAAACCACTGGCTGGCAGGCGTTAGCTAGAAAAAATCCCTTTGTGAGCTGAGGTTTGAGAGCCTTGAGTCAGGGAACAAAAGGTGGTTTAGGGGCATCATTATGTAATGGACACAAGTGGAGAATGGTATGAAAGTTGAAAATGCAATGCCGAGGACAGCCTGTATCTGACACTGGTTCCAGTTCTCCCAAAAGCCCCTTCTAACACTCAGCTATACTAGACACTTGGACATCATCTTTGATTTTTCCTGAGAACAGCCATAGACTGTCCAAACAATACAGACCTTGTCATTAAGAGATTGCACATAAATGGCATGCATGCTGCCACATCCCTCCTGTGCTCATAGCAGACATCACCAATTGATCACAACGCTCTCTGCAGGTAAGCCTGGATGCAGCTAAGTCTCAGGACCCTCCACAGTACTCCAGGCAGCCTCCATAATCAGCTGGGAAGAAACCACTATCTGCTACCCTTGCTCTAGCCCATTTTTCATTGATGCATTCATAGTGTCCTGCAGGCCCTTAGTCCCTGTTCCCAGAGTGCTAAGACCCAGAGCTCGTGCTCAAAGAAAGAACTGCCGAATGTGCAGGCCTGAATGACATTCCTGGGATCATGACACCCACTAGAGTAGTGTGAAACAGGAAAAGGAGGCTATAGAGATGGGTTGGAAGGTTCTTTGTGGATGGATTCAGCTTTCTGGCTCTGACAGTGGGGTTGCAGCTGGGTCTCCAAGGATAAGCAGGAATGGGAGAGGCTGAGTCAGCCAAGGAAGATGTAGCACTAGCCAACAGTCTGGAAATGGGCTGAGAATACTGTCCTCCAGGCTGTCCTCCAGGTGTTCAAACTGGAGTCTGCCTCCCCTCTTTCCCCAGCTGCTTCCACATTCAATCGGTGGCATCAAGTCCTGCCAACTTGATCTCCAACTATATTCTGACATGACGTCCCCTCTTCAGCCCCATCACCCAGGCCTTTCATCATCTTTCTTCTCAGTCAGGTGACAGCCTGGGTTTCAAAACTATGAATCCAGCATGTGTCTTCCTGCTCTCCCCAGCCTCACATTCAAGGTTGTGGGATATAGTGCAAAGAGTTGGGCTTTGAGTCAGATGACCCTGTGTTCAAATCTTGGCTCTGCCCTGATTTGCTGTGTGACTTGACTAGTCTCCATCCTTCCCCCAACCACTCTGTCCTCTGCTGTCCCAGGTTCTTCACCCTTGGGGAGTGTGCCAGCCTCCTTCAGGCCTCCTTATCTTTTCACGCCCCCTTTTATCTGTAACACCCAGCCCTAGGTGTTCATTCTAGGCATGTCTGAATCCCCACAAGGCTAGGACTCCTCCAAGTCAGGGACCCTGCCTTCCAGGTGCAATATCATTCTCCCACCTGCTTTATATATCAGGCAGCCGAGCCCCAGAGGGGTCGATAAAGCACAGCAGCCCCCCCCCCATCCATGGGGGATATGTTCCAAGACCCCCACTGGATGCCTGAAACCACAGATAATATGGAATGTTCTACACACTATGTTTTTTTCCTGTATGTCCATACCTATGACAAAGTTTAATTTATAAATTAGGCATAGTAAGGTAAAAAACCGTAACTGAGAATAAACTAGAATAATTATGATGTTATACAGCAATAAAGGTTACATAAATGTGGTCTCTTTCTTCCAAATACCCCACTGTACTATACTCATCCTTCTTGTGATGCTGTGACATGATAAAACGTCCATGTGATGAGAAATGAGGGGAACAACTCAGGCACTGTGACACAGCGTTAGGCTACTATTGGCCTTCTGAAGTCAGAAGGAGGATCACCTGCTTCCAGTGAGGAACTGAAATGGCAAAAAGCGAAACCATGAATAAGGGGGAACAACTGTACCTCAGTCTCACCTCAGGACCCACCCTTTTAACCTAGAAGCCACGCCATCTGCCCACCTATTGTTGAGGGGCTCAAGTGCCACGTCCTCCCCAACTCCCTACCCCACCTGCGTCCCCATCACTCCTGTGCCCTCCGGGCACCTCTAGAGGCTCTCCTTCAGCTGTTTTATCACCTTGTAAGCTTCAGATTTCTAAAACATAAGCTCCTTGAGGAAAGAGAGTTTTGTCTTTTACTTTCCCTGCTGTATCCACAGTGCCCAGGACAGCATAACGTACATAAAACATGCTCAATAAATATTTGGTGGAAGGACGAACAAATAAGCAGGCTGAGATCTGGGCTCCTGAGGTTAGACTGCAGGCTTCCGAACACCACTGTGTGCTTTGTCTGTATGAAATGTTGGGTCCACATAAAACGGGATTCAGAAAATTGAATCCGATTTTTTTAGAAGATTTATTTATTTGAGAGAGAGAGAGAGCATGCACACATATGTGCAAGAGGGAGGAGAGGCAGAGAGACAGGGAGAGAGAGCAAGAATCTTCAAGCAAGCTCCCTACTGAATCCCACGACCCTGAGATCACAACCGGAGCCAAAATCAAGAGTCGGATGCTTAACAGACTGAGCCACCCAGATGCCCCTGAATCTGATTTTAAGAGGAGTGTTTCTAAATAAGGAAATAAGAGATTTGTCTTCAAAAGATCAGTCTAGATACAGAGGGCAAGAAAGTTCAGGTACAAGGTACTCGACAGCAAAGATCATCACTTTCAAGATGCCTGAGACTACAGGATTCTCTGGCCAACCCAAGCAGGGCTCAGGCATTATGCTAAATTATGCAGTGTTTGGTGATGGGCACAATAAGTCACTGACAAGGTACCATCAAGTCTGGCTGCTCCCGGCTGCTGCCAGCGGTGGCTCAGACCCAGAGAGGTGGGTGTGGAAGAAGGAGGGTCTAATCTGTCAGACCTCTGAGGCCCCTGAAATAAGGTTCCTGCCCCAAGCACATCCCTTGGTTAAGGAAGAGGTTTTTTTTACTATTGTTTAATTTCCTTTCAGCAGGTCAAGTCCTCCTGAATATAAAGGTTAGCACAATTGGTGGTAATTATACTGTATCCTGTTCTAATTGACTCTAATTGCTCATTTGCATGCCAATACTGGAATTGTGGGGCATTTCCCCCTACTTCCAGGACACAGCTATTTATTTCATAGCAGGGAGATTGTCTGATCATTGGGAACATGACAAAGGTTGCAGAAAGTCTGCCCCTCCCTAAGTTTTCCAGGATAATGGGGTAAATTGGAAAATTGAGCCTTGTTCAAAAGCCTTTGGGAAAGCAGGGTGGTGTGGGGGCAAGAACACAGAACCACAGGGTCAGAAGATCCAATATAATAAGCAGCTTGGGCAAGTTCCATACCCTGTCTGGGCTGGCATTTTACCATCTACAAGAGGCAGAAGCGAACTAATCCAAGCTTCAATCACTCTTGTACCATTTTCCCAATTCTTTTTTTTTTTTTTGCCATATACATGTGTTCCTTTGTACTGTTTATTCAATATTTTCTAGAATTCAATATTCTCTCTTATGTTCAATGAATGTATGTAATGGAAAAACTGAATTACCACCATAAACAGAAAACCATTACCTCTAACCACAAATTTAGAAGGTAAATGCAAAAATAAATATAATGAGAATAAAATGTGATTAAATTATAGCCAAAGGCTCTGAGTCTGAGCTGTGTTTTCTATTTGTTCAAAAGCAAGAGTGGCAAGTGTCAGGGAGGTGCTAAAAGATAAAGCAGCTTATTGCACCTTTGCCTTAAGCAACATGAAAAAGGACTACTATCTCATTATATGATTGGATGTTCTTTAACATGGGTTCATGTATCACTAAAATCATCCTGTGGACTTCCAGTAGAAAGAACACCTCCCATACTCGTGGAAAAGATCAGATGGGTGATTGCTGGGGTCCTTCCCAGCAACCACAGTGTTTTCCAGAACAGTTCATAGTTAACCACCACCCTTGCAAAGGGCCAGGATTCCTTAGAGCTATCCAAGGTCCTGACACTAATTCAGGAGGAACCTTCTGAGAGCCAGCTACCCAGGGCCTTGGAAGAGGCTGCTGTTAATTGAGCACCACTGGCTGCCAGAGATGTGTCATACAGTACCTCTAACCAATATTCATGCCACTTGACTAGGTTCTATCCCCATTTTGCAGACAAAAACAAACAAAAAAGCAAAAACACTTGAGGATTAAAGAAAGAAGTGGCTTGCGCCAGGTCACAGAACCATAAGAGATCAGAAGTCAGCTCTTTCCACCACACATACTGTGCTCTACACCACAAACCTGACTGGACATGCCTTCCTGTTTTCAACTCCTGTTTCTTCTTCTGTCTGTCCTTCCCTCCAAAGATCCAGCTTGCTTTACTTTCTTGGCAGCAACTCATCATAGCCCACAACCCCAGCATGGGAAACAGTGTATTAGTCCAGTCCTCCCTGACTTCCCCTCTGGCTGGGCTTGCCTCTGTGTGTAGGGTACATATGCCCATTACATATGGCTGGAAAGCACAGTACTAAACATCCAATCCTTAGAGAATCAGTGTTTTGAGTATCAACATATTTTCCCCAGTTCTGGTTTTTTTGAGAGAAATTCCTAGGTAGGAACACCAGAGCAGGCACCAAATAGTCTGGTGTAACCTCCCATAAAATGTTATTAATCTCTGGGAACAAGGTGCTAGGAGAATGTACATCTGAAGAAGGGATGTCAGGATGTCACTATGGGCATATCTGGCCTCTACACACTTTTTAGAGGCATTATTCTTTAGACCATTCTAACAGAAATAGGAAATGAAGAAAAAAACATTCTGTTTTAAGCAACCAAATTCTAAATAGGTGGAAGGAGTCATGTTTTCACAAGGAAATAGTGAAGATATTCACTCTTCGAGGAGATAATGGTATTTCAGCAATGCAGAAATATTTCCATGGGAAGCTGAAGTTGTAATTTTTATGCAATGATATATGGTGTATTATTATCTATGGAAGTTAGCCTATGTGTGGAGCCTAAAATAATATACCAAAACACCAGCCAGCCTTGGGATCCGTGGTTCAGGGCATTATGCCAGATATGGGTTGAAGAGGAAGTGAGGGACAGGATTAGGGCTGGAGGCAGCAAGCAGGGTGGGAAGACATGGTTCTAGTCCCCATTCTACCATGGTGGCAGAGACCATAAGCCCCATTTCAAGATTCACTTTCCCCTTTACTGTGGTTACAAAATTCCTAATTTTTGACTGGATCCACGTCTGCCTAGAATAAAGACAACATTTCCCAGATTCCCTTGCAGGCAGTTAGGTGTGGCCACGTGACTACATTATGGTCAATCAGATACACATGAAGGTGTCCTGTACAACTTCCAGGTTGTGTCCTTAAAGGGAAGGGCAGTATTCTACCCCACAGGCTGGAATGAAGACCAAGTAGTGAGCCATCTCCAACCATGGAAATGAGGGCAACACCCAGAGGAAGGTAGAGCACTGGAACAGAAACAGTCTGGGTGCCTGACAGCAGGCAGATTACGCCTGGACTATTATGGGAGAGAGAAATAAACTGTCTTGTTTCCCTTACTGCTCTTTGAGGCCTCCGTTGTAAAAAGTCAAACAGGTCCTGTTCCTGCTCTAAGTTTGTATCATTTTTCTTAAATGACGGTACTAGCCCAAATGATCTACACTATTCCTCTCTACTCAGAATGAGAAGAAGATTCCAAGGATGACCTGAGGATCCTGAAGGTGGATTCTTCAGAGCAACCATCCTTCTACACCTGGAATCAACCAGGAATGCAACAAATACAGTCAGGAAGTCTTCAGAAAGATCCAGTTAGTAAAACCAAAAGAGCAGTTAGAACAGACCTGTCAAAGAGATCACCGTTTCTGGTAAGCCACTGTTTTAACTTTCTCTGTCACAGTTTAGAATGAGCTTGACAGGGTGAGTAGCCAAATTTGGTGTGAAACCCATCATCAAGTACAAAGGTGCAGACATGGGTTAGAAGGTCTCTGAGGTCTTCCTGAGTCTCCATCCTCCTCATGTGTGAAATGAGGATAATGCCTATCTCAAAGGTTGATGTGAGAATTTGAGATCACCGTGAAAAGCACCTGACACACAGACACTGCTCGATAATTGGAAGCATTGGGATTGCCTTTGCTGGCAATCACTGGGTCAATAAGCAATGGCTCTCCAGCTCAGTGAGTGAGTAGACGTGGCCAGCAGAGAACAACATATATTGGGGGGGGGGGGATTCAAGAATATAAACAGAGAGGCTGGAGTCATTCCTATCTCAGCTGTAAGGGGGGACAGGAGAGTGGCTCCTGGATCCTCTAAATATCAATGGTAATGAATAGCAATGTGGTGGCAACAGAAGGCTGGTGTAAAGAGGTGGCAAATCACTGGCTGGGAAAATCTGGGTGACTAGGACTAGAGATAAGAAAGATATCAGGACAGAAGGGAAGTGTACCTAGCCATTCCAAGGAGGTACAGCAGCCAGACTCTGGAATGAAGGCTAGAGGGTAGCAGGAGTAAGCCGAAGAGGCCATTATGCGTAAGAATCCTCTGGAGTCCTGCCTGCACCCAAGAGCTATGGCAGCTAAAGGGGCCAGGCTGCAGACAGTACTTAGATGGAATGGAAGGAATTATACCAGGATAAAACCCCATAAGACCAAGTTCCAAATTAAAAGAATAGAAGGAACTCAAAGATGGCGGTGAAGGGAAGGATGAGCCCCAGCTGTGTCATCACGGGGATGAAGCCTGCCCTGTGAAAGAGGAGGGCCAGACTTTCAGGAGAAGCCAAGAACAATATGTATCACCAACCTTCATGAGGCTCCAAGAACCCAATAAGGAGGGAGGTTGGGGGCTCCCCATTGAGAGGCATGTGGTTGTTGGGAGATCAGGTGCAGCTTATGGGGGGAAACTTGCTGAGACTTCTCAGATTCTGACCCCAAAATGCCACTGCCAGCCCTGATAGGTTATGAAGGAAAGATCAGATCAAGGCATTTTCAGGGGTTGGTGCATTGTAGGCAAGGCACCAAACATCCTAGGAAATGGTGTTACTCTTTCTTCTTGCTGATAGTTGGGACCATAAAGATCATCTATATCCACGGACTGTTCCAACATGGAGACCCCATGGCTTTATTATTTACTAATCAGGGGTGTACTGGTTGGAGCAGAGAGCTTAAGAGGGAAAAGTGCTCTATTCAGGAGAAATGGAAGATCATTTCCTAATAATGATGGGACTAACATTGTTAGTTCTACATGCTTTCTTCTTATGTTATCCAGTGCTATAAGGTGGAAACCATTATCATTGCCCTTTCACAGAAGTGGAAACTGAGGCATTCAGAAGTTGAATATTTGGCCCATGGTCACACTGTTAGAAAAAGGCAGGATTCAGGCTCAGATCTATGTGACTCCAAAGCCAGCACTCAACCACTACACGGCCACAGGGAATTCAAGTGTCCCTATAATCCAACCAGCTTCATCTCACACATCTCCCTGTGTTCCTCAAACAAACCCTGCACTTTCATGCATGTAAGACTTTGCTTTGGTCATTCCCTCCATGTGGCAGGTCCTTTCCCCCTTTTCTAGTTAACAAAATCTTGCCAACCTTTGAGACTGGTCACATAATATGTCTTCCAGGAATTAACATTAGGCCACAGGCTGAAATGTTTCTTCTGTAGCCTACAGCACACTGGGCAGTACAGCATACAGATAGGGGGATCAGCCTTGGCCACAGAATAACCAACTTCAAAATCCAGCCTCCGGCACTTTCTATGTACATGATTGACTTTTGGCAAGTTATTGTCTTTCTAGGTCTTGATAGTTTCTTCTATAAAATGGGGATAATAATATAGCCAATTAACTCAATCCCTTTGAGCCTTGGATTCTTAAATCTACAGAATATGGATAAGAGTCCCTACCTCTTATGGTGAAGGGTGAGAATTAAATGAGCCAACGTCTGCACAGCACCAGACACAGAGACTTGACACTCAGCCTGTAGCAAACCATCTTCCCATACATCCTTCGCTTGGGTCTTATTTCCTTCAACCTTTTCATACACCTGCCTCTCCTTCTAGGGTGGGATCTACTGAAGGGCAAGGGCCTTATTCATCTTTGCATGTCCTGAATGCTTCTTACAAAGGCCTACAAAGACTGTACATAGTTGATGAATAAACACATTCTGATCTCAGTAACCCAGAGAGAACAAATGGAACAAAACAGGATATAATCCCATGTGTCCACAATGGGTTTTAAGTGTAAACAGTTCTCACTTAGAGCCTTCCCATCTGAGGATAAAGAACATTCTGTCTAATTCAATTCACCAGCCATTCATTGAGCCCACTGTGGGCTGGGCCCTGTGCTGGTTTTGGAGGGCATGCTGATGAATGAATCGGGCCCCTGACTACAAGGACATAACAGCCAGCCCCAGACACACACAGCCATAATGGTAGACCATTCAGCGGCAGCAGTGGGAGCTCAGGGACACAGAGTAATGAGGGAGCAGGCAGCTCAGGTGACAAAGGTGTTATCAAGGCCTGTGCCTGAAGGGGGACAGACTGTCCCTACTGCTCCAAAGAGTTCTGATCTAGAATGTGCTGCGTGAATACATTCCTCAGAGTAAGAAGGGTCAGGACATGGAGCACATGGGGTGCTGGGACCATCACCTCCTGGGAAAGAAATGAGCTTTGCACGGTAGCAGAAAAGCTGGTGGCCCAGAGGTGACAAGATACTTAAATAGCAACCATGCTCATTAAGACGGCTGAGCCCAATTCAAATCCCTGTCCACAGGATATCTAAAAATCACTGGATGGGGGAGTCTAGTGTTTAAGCCTATTTCATGGTGAATTAAGATTAACTAGAGAGGCAATGCTATTGATTTTTACATAGCTCCACCATAAAGACCACAAAAATGAAAACCAATCCCCAAACAAGCTCAAGCGACAAATATTCCATGCAGTGCCCAGCCAGCATTAGGAGCTATTATTTACTGCCTGGAAAACACACTTGGTACCTTGGCTAATAATGATTTAAACCCCATCCATCAACTAGAAGGCTGGTGTCACCATGGAGACCAAGAGCACCATTAAAGCACACCATTAAATCCTAGGCAGGGCTTTACCAGTGTGGGGAGGCTGTCGGATAAGAAGCACCACCCCACATCCTCTTAAGCTAGTCTTCAACAAGCTTGCTCATGGCAGTGGAGGTCTGGAGGGGAGAGAGCCAACATGCAGGGAATGTGTCTGCAGCCAGAAAGAGCAGCGTGCTGCCTGGATCCTGCAAGCATCATCCGCTCTCTGAGACAGACTGCCTCCCATCCAGCCCACAGGCCAATCATGTGGAGTTCTCCTGGGTCTTCCTTAGGAGTCCTGAGCAACAGGGATCCCTCCTAGACCACCTGTGCTCCTTGCAACACACTCCTTCCAAAACCTCTTCATGTCTTGAAAGAAGAATCTACACTTGCCTCTGCTGATGGAGACCCACATTCTGCCTCCCCCCTCTCCAGTCAGCAGCCACCCCAGAGGACACCAGACACACCTATTAAGTCAAATTCAGTAATTTCTTAGCACTTGTCCTCTAATTTTGTAGCTTTAACTTTCCCTCATTAGAGGATGCCTCCCCTTGTCCGCTTCCTTTCCTCATGATTTTTTTAGTCTCTTTCACAGGCTCATTTCTTCACTCATTCTTTCCATCAAAATCAATCAATCGGCCAACTCTGATGGCATCTGTCCTGTGCCAGACACTGCAGGAGGCACAGGGATGCGAAGATAGATTAGGGGCAAGCCCTGTCTTCTGTTTCACGAGGGCAGATTCAGAAGCTGCTTCCCTAAAGTCTGGCCTCACACCACCTCTATTCACTCTTTACTCACTCTCCTGACTTCTCTTACGTATTCCTATAGCTTTAGATGTCACCGATGTCCTGATGGCCTATCATTCTCCCTCACCAGCCCAGCTGAATCTCAAGTTGAAGACTGACACGTTCAACCCCTATGTGTACGTCCACCTGGATTCACCTACCTCAATTCCACATGCTCAAAACCAACACCATGACTTTCTCCCCCAAATAGGTCCCTCCTGTGTGTCCCTTTCTTGGATAATGGCATCACCCTTACTCTGTCCCCCACTCTTCATGAATAGAGAAATGCACAGCTGTACTCCACTGTCCCAAGCCCCTTCATTGCACCAAAGCTGGACATGCTCTCGTGGCATGCAGCCAGCTGCAGTGGGCTCTCCCCCCACCCTCCCCCAAGGCCTCACCCTCCTGGCTTTTCTCTACTTCCCAGAGAACTCTGCTTCCTTTTCAGGTTCCTCCACCTTTCAGCCTCCCCAAACCCTTTATCTTGACCCCTCCCTCCTTCTCTTGCATTCTCTCCTTGGGTAGCCCACCTGTTCCCGGAGTTTCAATTCCATCCTTTCTAAGATGAGTGCCTTTAGCACAGTTCACCTTATTATCTCTGAAATCAGGATGCCCCCACCCCCACCTCAGATGGCAGCTGCAATGTAGTTGCTGATCCCTGAATATAAGGGACCTAGGTCAGAGCCGTTCCTATTACCATCACTTTAGTTGAGTGGCTCTGTTGGTTAAAATATTTTAAATTAAATCAATTTAAATCAATTGCTGCTTAATGTTTAAACTTTCTTTTTAAAAGATTACACTGTGTTTCTGCAGAAAGGCACAGAAAAAGGGGTGAAAGTTGATACTGAAAAGTAAATATAAATCATTAGAAAAACAATCACAATCTCATATTTTCCTGCAAAGAGACAACCAAATACAGTTGACCCTTGAACAACACAGGTTTGAACTGCTCAGGTCCACTTATATGTGGATTTTTTAAAAATATAGAGTACAGGGCTGAATATGTATTTTCTCTTATGATTTTCTTCATTATTTTCTTTTCTCTAGCTTATTTTATGTAAGAATACAGTATATAATATATATAACATACAAAATACGTGTTAGTCAACTGCTTATTTTATCAGTAAGACTTCTGGCCAACAGCAGGCTATTAGCAGGTAAGTGTTTGGAGGGTCAAAAGTTATACGTAGATTTTTGACTGTGCAGAGGGTCAGCACCCCTAACTCCCATGGTGCTCAAGGGCCAACTGTACTTTATGGGTCTAAGAAAATACCTTCCAGTAGATGAATCTGTATTACATTGTTACTGCAGTACATGCAAACTGATAGCTATTAAGCCTCAAACAATACACCTGCAGACAGGAGAATCGCCAAAGAAACTTCAAAGCAGTGAGAGTCTATGAGAGTCTCCTGTGGTTACTTCACATGTCACATAGGAAGTCCAGACAATGCAAAGCAGATGAGCTGGAAGTACTTCTGCTTCTGGTAAACATCCTTCTTAAGTGGTAGTATTATGTACTGGCATATAAAATAGTGGTGTAACTTAGATCAGATGAAATATGGAATATCAGAAGTTTCTCATCATTTTGGGGACACAAGTCCCTCCAAAAATCAGATGATAGCTATGAATCCTCACCCTAGAAGAATGTATCCCATTATTTTATACAATTCCAAAAGGTTTGGGAAGCCCCTGAAGCATCCGTGGACCCCAAGTAAAGAAACTCTAACATGTATGCTGACGGCCCTGCTGCCCAGCCCTCCCTCCTGGGCTTCAGTCCTCCCAGTCCACTGTGCAATCTCTACTTGCGCAACGGGGATCTCCCTCAGCTCCAGCCATGCCTCGTCCTCCTGCCATGTCACCCACCTTGGCCAGTGGCCGAGTGACACCGGGAACCATGCATTTAAGCCAGGAACCTAGGTTTCCTTGTAGATGACTCTCTCCCCTGCCCCCTCTACGTTCAGTCCCGGGGAGCGGGGGCTGATGCTCACTCTTGTTCTCAAACCCGTCCTCTTCTCTCCACTGCAAAGCTGCCACCATGTCCTGCTGAACCACCATGGTGGGATCCAGCCTCGGCTCCCATCTACCCATTCTCCATGTCATAGTCACAGGGGTCTTTTATAAAGAAACCCTGGTCATATCACCCCTCTGCTTCCAGCCTCTCCGCTTCTCATCATTACAATCATCTTCTTATTAGGCTCACCTACAAACCCCTCCTAAGCTGGTCCCTGCCCACCAGTCCAGCCTGCCCCTCTCCGTTCCTTCTCAAGGAATGCACGCTCTGGCCACGGTGAACTTTCTATTCCTTTCCTGAGCCATGTTCCATCCCCCTCTCTCTCCGGACCATCTCATGTGTTACACAGGGACCACATCTTAGATATTTGCCTCTGTGTCTCTAGGAATTACCAGTGCCTGTAATCTGGTAAGTGTTTAATAAATGCATGCTGAATTAATAAAACACATGGTTCCACAAAACACCAATGTAGTATTCAATGCTGTGGTGAGGCAGACAAATGAAGCCGGTTCCAGTTCTAGCTCTGTGATCACGAGCAGGTGACAGCACCTCTCTAAACCTCAGTGCACACCCATAAAGGGGGAATGAAAATATCTACTCAACGGATTGCTGTAAAGGTTAAACAATACAATGGAAGTTGGTGATTGTCACAAAAGCAGTACTGGTGTCTAAGGGGTAACATGGAGACATATGGGCCATTTGAGGTCATCACAAAGATTAAGACACAGCATTTAATGACCAAGGGCTAAGAAGGCTGGCAATCCTGTGATACATGGGACAGTCCCCGCATAACAAAAACCGCTCTGTCTCATGATTTCCAAATGCGCCACCAGACATTCATATGTGTGTGTGGGGGCGTATGGGCTGTTTATAATTATTAAGCCTAGAATCTAACTATTTTACAAATAGCTTCAAAGTATATTTTACTTCAGGGGCACCTGGGTAGCTCAGTCGTTAAGCATCTGCCTTCAGCTCAGGTCATGATCCCAGAGTCCTGGGATCGAGCCCCCCATCGGGCTCCTTGCTCAGCGGGAACCCTGCTTCTCTCTCTCCCACTCCCCCTGCTTGTGTTCCCTCTCTCGCTGCCTCTCTCTCTGTCACATAAATAAATACAATCTTAAAAAAAAATAATATATTTTACTTCATTTTAACATAAACTGAATTTTCCAGGGGCGTCTGGGTAGCGCAGTCAGTTAAGCGTCCAACTCTTGATTTCAGCTCAGGTCATGATCTCAGGGTCCTGGGATGGAACCCCATGTCAGATTCCACATTCAACGGGGAGTCTGTTTGAGGATTCTCTCTCTCTCTCTCTCTCCCTTTGCCCCTCCCTCTGCCCGCACGCTCTCTCTTCTAAAATAAATAAATCTTTAAAAAAATAAACTGAATTTTCCAGAAATGCAATCCCCATGTAAATTGAGGGTAGACCATACTCTCTCTTATTCAGTACTTTACCAAATGTTAATGTTATTCATCATTTCAGAAAATCCTATCACTAATGACGATGCCACAGGTGGAGGCTCCGTGGTGGTTACTGCAACCCCCTCTGGCAGTCCACATCTGTAGCCGCTGCATTCGTGCTGATTCCATAACATTCATGGTTAGCTCTTATTTCTAGATGGAAACCACAGAGGAAAACATATTGGTAGTATCCTATGGCAACGTGGCACTCTTGTCTTCTACCCAGATGTACCCAGGTTGCTGCCAGCACCAGACGACGCCATCACCGTTGTGCTGTGCCTGAGCATTCACATACTGAAACACATGTGGTTGTATATGTTGCTTCCTTTTTGCTTTCCCTTTAAAATATAGCTGGGGTATTATAGCAGCTTTTTTGAACTTATCTGTGCAGGTGGATTATTTATGAATTGCATTTCAGGGTGGTAAAGGCAGTATCACAAATCTCTGTCATACACAAGGGGTGCTGGGTGTGTGAGTGGCTGAAGCAGCACGGGGTTGGGGGGGTGGTTTGTAAAGGTCTCAGTGCCAGCGCTAGCCTGGAGTGAGAGCCCTTGCCTCCTGGTGTTGATGCTACTATTGCCAGGATACTGGGTCCATCCTGACTGTGACACAACATACTTGTGATGCAGGATAAAGACCACGTCCAGCTTCTGCAGAGTGAATGATCTTCTGCTTCAGTGTTCTCACTGGGGTTCTAGTTCATTACACATGGGGGGGGTTGTCAAACAGGAAGGAAGACAGCAGCTGCACAGTGTGAGGCCTGTAGGTACCCCCTCCTCTTTCCCAAAATACATCTCTGCTCAAGGACCCTCAATGGATCCCCATTGCCCGTGTGACCTTAGTCTGGCACATGTGCTCCCCTCCCTTGAAATCTGGCCTTCCCTTGGCTTCCCAATTTCCACAGCCACCCCTGACTCTCCTTTTCCTTACCCCTCCTCCACCAGAAGGCCCAGCTCAGCCCTCCATTTGGCTGTCCTTCAAAGTGAAGCTCACATCCTGCTTCTTGCAAGAGGCCTTTCCAGACCACTCTGGGCCACAGCAGCTCCCTTATCTAAGCTCTGTACCAGCCTGATGGTGCCATTATTGGACGGCTAATCTACACTACAAAATAGTGTTCATTATCTTCAAGTCAGGGAGTCCAGTCTTCCTTTGCTACTAGATCGAGAACCTTTTTAAGCTAGAGAATGGGTTTATAAAAATCACAAGCAATTAAACAACAGTGATTTGCATGTATCCTGTGTGACAAGCACTGGGCAAATACCTACATGACTCACCCCACTTAAGCCCTATAGTGACCCACTGACATGGGTACTCTTATTGTTCCCAGTGAAGGTCAAGGAAACAGCTCAGAGGCAAAGAAAGGCCCATGCCCAGACCTGCAGGGCAGAGCTTTGGTTCAAACAAGGGACCACCTGGCTCTGTTCTCTTCTGCCCGTCCACCTCCACATCACCCACCAACGGTGCCAGGCACATGGTAAGCACCTGGGCTGATGAACCTAGGCCAGGAAGGGAGCCAACACTTATTCAGGGCTCTGCATGCACTAGTGGAAAGAACACTGGTTCTGAGATCCACTTTTGCAGACCTGCGTTCAAATCCTGACTTCTCCACCAGCTGTGTGGCTCTGTGCATATCACTTACCTCTGTGGGCCTTAGTATCTTCGTTTATAAAGTGGGTTTGCTAACACTCACCTGACAGTCCGTTGTGAAGGTTAAATTAAATAATGAACGTAGGGTGCCCAGCCCAGTGTCTGGCACACAGTAAACAGTAAATTGTTTACTCAGCTTAGGGCAAAGACCCGAGCTTTGAACCCGGGTCAATCTGCCTCCACAGCTTCTGGGACACTCTTGCCATCTCCATGCATCCCCTCTCTAGGCCTGTGAGATCACCCTTCCTTTGCTGCTGGTCCTTAGACAAGGGTCTCACACCTACAGCTGCACACGTGGGATCACTCACAATTCCTATGGACCCTGCCTCATTTTTCACTCCTCTCCCCCAAGACAGGTTTTCCCTCTGCTGTTTCCCTAGCCATTGGCCGGTGGGGGCGGGGGGGGGGTTGCAGGGAAGAGGGCTTGGTTATATGATTGTCAGCAAATGCTTTGGGACTTTCACCCCAATCAATCAAACAGGTCCTAGCACATGACAGGCATCACATACTTGTCAGGTGATTGAATCAGCTAACAAGTGACCGCTCCCAGCACCTACCAGGTGGCTTACCCTAGCGATAAAGAACTGCAGAAGAGCCCCTGACAAGCAATGGATGCTCACTCACCAAATGAGGAGGAGGGAAGAAGAAGGGACAGAGGAAAAGACAGGAGGAAAATGGAAGAGAGGAGGGAGGGGAAAAGGATGTAAGCCAGCTTTTTGGCCTTGGTATAGTTCCTTTTTCCTGGAATCCCCTTTCTCCTCTGCCTTGGGGTAATTAATAACCATCCAGCTTGGAGGCCACTGCTTCCATGGGACCATCCCCAGCACAGGGATGTTTCATAACTGCCTGTTTACTCACCTGCCTACACTCCAGCCTCTAAACTTGTTTAGGGTTGATATCTGCAGTCCCATGCACAGGGCATGCTTAATAAATATTTGCCTCTCGCAGTAAGAAGTCTCCCTGAGCCCACAAGCCTGTCAGGCATGAGACAAGGACAGGCGAACTTGGGGCAGCTGTATGCTGCTGCCATCAAGAGCCAGTGGAGGAGTTAGGAGAAGGCCAAGAAGGATGAGGGTGAAGGGGGTCTGGAAGGTTTCCTGGAGGAAAAAGAGACATCAGAGAGGGGCAGAAAAACCGTGGATGAGGAAGCAGGAGCTGGAAGAAGGCACCGTGCTTTGGTTACCTGGTCAATGCCCATCATGAAGGACTGTTAAATGAAAAATGTACAATATTGAATTGTATCACCTTATGATTAAACAGGGTATAAACTATGATTACACATGTATAAGGAGCAGAAGGCAGTATGTGAACAATCTGGGAAGACCATTCTTTTGCTCTGAAATAGCCACTGCTACTATATTGGTTGGGTGATTTTTAGAGACTAGAGTGGGTGTTGCAGGTAACAGGGGGCTACTTGTGAGTTCTTGAAGAAGTCATGAAGCGAAAGCCATGGTTAAGGAAGCTGAGTCTGGCAGTGGTGGACAATCGGCCAGGCAGGGTGCATGGCAGGGTCGCCCCTGTGCTGTCAGCCAGGTGGAGGTAGGACACCTCCGGACGAGAGCACTGGAAAGACTAGAAGGTGCAAGGTAGCTAGGTTACAGTCACATTCTCCAAACACCAATGTACGGGTGGCTGTGAAGGAGTTTGGTCAATGTGATTAAGGTCCACCATCTGCTGACTTTAAATAAGGGCGATTATCACAGATGATCTGAGCGGGCCAGATTCAATCAGTTAAAAGGCCTTAGGAGCAGAAATGAGGTCTCCCTAAGGAAGAACCATTGCCTGTGGGCAGCACTGTCAGCTCCTGCTAAGGAATAGCTGCCTGCCCTTCCTGACAGCCTGCCCTACAGACTTCACACTGGCCTGGCTGGCCCCCACAATCACCAGTGCCTCCCACAAAATCTATCTCCTCCGAGTTCTGCTGCTCTGGCTGAATGCTGACTGACACAGTGACAATAGGAATGGGGAGGAAGGAAGGATCTAGTGGGGACTCTGGAGGAAGACAGTGGCTCCCTGTCAATTCCAACGACACTCGACTGAGCTAGCCCATTACTGCCAGGCCAACAGCAAGCAGGTGCTCTGTAACCTGCCAGCCTCCCACTTAGCCATCCACTCCACAGTCTGCCCTGGCTCACATCACCTCTCAGTGCTCCCCCGAACACCCCTTTGGGACTATGCTCATCACCCTTCCCACATCACCCCTGCCCAGAGCTTCCTAGACATGCCGACCCCACGTCCTCCTCCCCCTCCAGCATGCTCTGGCTGCCGGGACCACCCCCCCCCCGCCTCGACTGTTCTCTCACTAGTGACACCAGCACAGCCACTGACTTGTCACTGCATGTGTCATGCTAACCTTGACAGAAGGGAAAACTGAGGCCCTGAGAGATGAAGTGTGTGAACCGCCAGAGAAGGTCATGGTGGCCCGCCCTATATAGCACAGCTGGTAAGTGATGGGGTGGGACTCTTGACCCCAGATGGTGGCTTATTCTATTCCTCTTCATTGCCGTCTTCATCTCCTTTGCCAGATTCTTGAGGGCAGGAGACACAGCACAGTTCTTCTGTGAGTGCCTAGCATGGTGCTAATAGCCAACAGGCACAGAATGGGTACCCACTCGCTTCTGGTTTCGTTCTCCAAAAGCACTGCACTTGGTCTCACATTGAGAGCAAAGCCACTTTGACTCTTTTATGCCTGCCATAGGGGAGGGTGGGTTCCCGTTTTGCAGGGAGGCCACACACATGGGCAGGCTCCGCAGAGCGCCGGGACCCAGAGGCGCTCTGCTCCATACGGGTTAACAGTGCCCGCTGCCCCCGCCCAGGTCCCCCTTGCAGTGCTCCAACGGGCTTTCTCAGGAGGCGGCCAGCCCTGCAGAACCCCTCCCATCCAGCAACCACTCGGACTTTGGGGGGCCTTTGTGCTTTAATAAAGACGGTATTACTGAGTCGCAAAGCTTCCCTCCTTTCCAACCCTCCTCGCTGCCAGGGTTCCCGCTAAAGGTGAAGCGCTGTCATTCAAGGCCAAAGAAAGGGTTGAATCAAGATGCTAAACTCTTTTGACTTAATGTGACAATCTGCGGCTCTCCCCAAACCACAGTTGTGGGAGAAGCACTCCCCACTGGGCACAAACACCCTGGGCAGTGGCTTCGGGTGTCCTCGGGTTCTGGGGCCTGAGGGCAGGGATCTCCGTGCGCGGCTGCCGGGGCTCTCTGCATGCGTCTCATGAGCGCTCTAGTTTCCCCTCTGAATGCAGACATCAGCCGGGGCCGCTGGGAGAGCCCTGCCACCAACGCCGTCCCCGCTCGCTTCGGACTGCAACAAAGGCCACTTGAGGGCCGAGAGACAGTGCTGCCCAGTTCCTTCCCTGGGCCTGTTCTCTTCCCTTTCACACATCTTTCCCTTTTATTTCCCTGCCCCCTTTACTCCTGCTTTATGCCTCATTGAATCCATTAGCCACTTTATAGGGTGCTCCTGAAGAATAAATTTTCTGTGTGGGGCTCCTGGTCGTTTCCCCGCTGGCGGCTCCAACCCGCCTTGGTTTTGGAGGGGGGGAGGTGGTGGAGAAAAAGGCACACACTCCAGGGAGGAGCCTCCACGGGCCCCTCGAGGCTGTGCCTCCATGAGGCAGCTCTAGGGCAGGCTGCCTGCAGTAGGTGCCCTCACTGCCCAGGGGCCCCACCGCGCTCCTTCCCCATCGTAGCGGGCCCTGGTCCCCTAAGATCTTAGGGCACACAGCTTAAGCCCTGTGAACTTTGGTCTTCTCATCTGCAAAATGGGGATAACAGTCATACCTTTCTCATAGGGTTGTTGTGAGGACTCTGTGGGTTAATGTCATGAGGGCTTTAGAACAGGGCCTGGATCAAACAAAGTGCTACTTAAAGCATTTGCTTTATGATTATCATCATGCAGACGACGGGCTGTTTAAGAGTCCTTATGCCACCTCCAATTCCTCTACTTGTTGGTGAATGAAGGAAGGGAAAGGGGAAAAAAAATCAATTCAAGGCTATTTGCAGCTGTTTCTATGTGAGTGCGTCTGTCTGTGTGTGTGTGTTTTCTTTTCTCCTGCCTTGGTGTCCTGGAGCTCTGAAAAGAATAAAAACAGAGCCCCAGAGAAGTGAAAAGGCAGGATTCTTCTTAAAATCCCAGCTAATCCTGCAGCTTCCTTTAAAGTGGCAATAGTAGGAGGCAGGGAAGGGACCAGAATTGTTTTTGCAGTGCCCTCCCCTCCCAACCTCTGCTCCTGGAGACCAGGAAACGAGGGGGAAAAAATCCATAAATCATCCACCGAGAGGAGGACAGAAGAAGAAATTGGGCAGAGGAGAGAGCAAAGAACAGGAGCCAGCTGGGGAGGGAGTGGGGGACAGCATGAGGGGACACCCTGACTATTCAGGGGGCAGGATGGCTGCCTGCAGAGGGCAGAGGCTGAGGTGAGCCACCCCCATTTGAAAGTCAAAGTACTACAAGTTCCTGAACACCTGTGCACCTTCTGGCCCCACAGAACAAGGATGCCACACCAAAAGGCATTTGATGCGACCACCTCTACTTCGCTGCCACCTCCGCCTCGGTCACCTGCTAACACGGCTCCTACAGCCTCTCTGTCTCCCACCCATCCATTCACAACAAGCAGCCAGAGCCAGCTCTTCAGGATGAAAATCAGACTTTCAGTGGCTCTCCATCACACTCAGCATAAAATCCCGAGCTTTCCCCACAGAAAGGTCTGACCCTTGCCAATGTCCCCTGCCCCATCTCCTACCACCACTGACTCCGTCTGGGCCCCAACTTGCTTGGCTGCACATTAACCAGGTCCTTCCCATTTGGGAACTTCACATGTGCTGCTCACCTGGCCAATCCCTTCTCGTCCTTCCCATCGCAGATGGACACCCCTCTGAGGGGTGCCCCTGCCTTTGTTCTTTCCTCTCCCAGCCCCGTTTTTCTTCCATCCATAGCATTTCTGTGACTTGTTCATTCTCCATCTCCCCACCAGGCTGTAAGCTCCATGGTCTTTGCCATGGATCACTCACCATGGCAAAGAGCTCCAGTCTGGTACCTGGCACACACTAAGTGTGCAACAGACACTTACTGGATGCATGAATGAGTGAATGAGAAACATCCATAGCAAGTGAGCATTTGGATACAGCACATCTGGGAGCTAAAAACACTGGGGTGAGATTTTAAGGATCTTTCAGAAGAGCTCCCCATTGCAATTATCACCATAGCTTTGCAGTGTTTGAAACAAGCCATGCTTTGGGTGACAGCTGTTCATGTTAGTTTCTTCTTAAATGGCAAGGAGTCTGCACAAGTTAAATAGATTACAGATCCACAAACGTTTTCTGTGAAGTACCAGAGAGTGAGTATTTTAGGCTTTGTGGATCACACAGTCTTTGTCACAACCATTTAACTCTGCTGCACTTAACTCTGCTTACAGAAATGGATGTGGCTGTGTTCCAATAAAACTTTATTTACAAAAGCAGGCCACTGGCCTGATTTGGATAATCCCTGAATCAGACTAAGGTTTAGCAAAGCCACAAAAGAAGGACAACTAGTAATGACCAGATTTTCCATCTTCAACAAATATGCATAGAGGTATTGGGGATATATTGCAAAACCATGATATTGCTTCACATGCTGTCACTTGATAGAATGAAGACAGGAACACACAGAATTTATTTGATATTGCTGTTTCATAGAATATACAGCATTTCATTTGTATTATTCTGCATGTCAGCAATATGTTTGTACAATGGGAAATTCTAAGAGCACTTTTCACTCTGGAGGTACAAGGGAGCCACCGAGGGCTCATATTTGTTGCATATGTGAGTGAGTGAGTAGATGGATAGACCACAAAAACGGAGAGGACAGGACGTTTGCCAGGGGGATTACAAAAGGAGACTTAGTCAATAACTGGATGAGACATAAAGGGAGAAGTTGTCAAAAATGACTTGGTGGTTTCAGGCTTATGAGACCAGGGGAGGAGCGGGTGGCAGGGATGGTCAAGATGAATTTGGTTGATGAATCAAAAAAATAACCCAACATTTGCAGCAACATGGACAGGACTGGAGGAGATTATGCTAAGTGAAATAAGTCAAGCAGAGAAAGACAATTATCATATGGTTTCACTCATTTATGGAACATAAGAAATAGCAGGGAGATTGGTAGGAGAAAGAAGAGAAGAATGAAGTGGGGGGTAAAGAGAAGGGGGAATGAACCACAAGAGACAATGGACTCTGGGAAACAAACTGAGGGCTTCAGAGGGGAGGGGGGTGGGGGATTGGGATAGGCCAGTGATGGGTATTACGGAGGGCATGTATTGCATGGAGCACTGGGTGTTATAGGCAAACAATGAATCATGGAACACTACATCAAAAACTAAGGATGTACTGTAGGGTGACTAAAATAACATAATAAAAAATTATTATTAAAAAAAAAGAAAATTAAAATCAGAAAAAAAATACCTCCCCCAAGAAAAACAAGGACAGAGCAAAGTTGGTCTTTTCAACAAATGGACATCCACATGTAAAATATAAATATAGACACAGACCTTACTTATATCCTTCACAAAAATTAACTCAAAATGATCACAGACCTAAATTCAAAACACAAAACTATAGAGCTCTTAGAAGATAACTAGAGAAAACCTAGCCCCAGCAATGACTTTTTAGACACAACACCAAAGGCAGGATCCATCAAACAGTTGATAGGATTCATTTCATTAAAATGAAAATTTCTGCTCTGCCAAAGATACTGTCAAAGGGGTGAGAAGACAAACCAAAAACTGGAAGAAAACAGCTGCAAGACTACACATCTGATAAAGGACTGTTATCTAAAATACACACAAAACCCTTAAAACTCAACAATAAAAAAGCAACCCAATTACAAAATGGGCCCAAGACCTAGAGACCCCTCACCAAAGAAGATATACAGATGACAAGTAAGCATATGAAAAGATGCTCTGCATGATATCATCAGAGAAATAAAAATCAAAACAAGGAGATACCACTACACACCTACTGGGGTGGCCAAAATCCCAAACACCGACAGTACCAAATGTTGGTGAGGGTGTAGAGCAACAGTATTAACCATAATTCACTGCTGGGGGGAATGCAAAATGGTACAGCAACTTTGGAAGACAGTTTGGCAGTTTCTTACAAAACAAACCTCTCATGGGGGTGCCTGGGTGGTACAGTCGGTTAAGTGTCCAACTCCTGGTTTCGGGTCGGGTTGTGATCTCAGGGTCCTGAGACTGAGACCCACATTGGGCTCTGCACTCCACGCGGAGTCTATTTGGGTTTCTCTCTCCCTCTCCCTCTGCCCCTCCCAACCCCCGTGCTCTCTCTCGAAAATAAATAAATAAATCTTAAAAACAAAACAAAACTCTCACCATACAACCCAGCAATCACACTCCTTGGTATTTACCCAAAGGAGCTGAAAACATGTCCACACAAAAATCTGCACACAAATGCTTATAACAACTTTATTCATAATTGCCAAACTTGGAAGTACACAAAAGGTCTATCAGTAGGTGAATGGATATGCACCCCCATATTTATTCCAGTATTATTTTCAATAGCTAAGATATGGAAGCAACCTAAGTGTCTATCAATAGATGAACAGATAAAGAAGCTACAGTGTGTGTGTGTGTATGTGTGTGTACACACACAATGGAATATTACTCAGCTATGAAAAGAATGAAATCTTGCCATCTGCAACAACACGGATGGACATAGAGGGTATTATGCTAAGTGAACTAAGTCTGACAGAGAAAGACAAATACCATGATTTCACTTATGTATGGAATCTAAAAAACAAAACAAATGAATAAACTAACAAAAAGCAGAATCATACCTATAAATACAGAGAACAAACTGATGGTTGCCAGAGGGGAGGTGGGGTAGGGGAATGGGAGATACAGGATGGAATGAATAAGTCACAGGAACGAAAGGTAAGCACAGGGAATATAGTCAATGGTATTATAATAGTGTCCTGTGGTGACAGCAAGTGCACTTGTGGTGAACACAGAATAACATATAGAGATATTGAATCACTACATTGTACACCTGAAACTAATGTAACAGTGTGCGTCAACTATACTCAAGCCAATTTTTTAAAAGGTAAATGGATAAAGTGTGATACATCCAGGCAATGGAATATTATTCAGCGCTAAAAAGGAAGCCATCAAAAGATATGGAGGAATCTTAGATGCATATCACTAAGTGAATCCTATAAAGGCCACACACTGTATGATTCCAATGATACAACATTCTGGGAAAGTAGCAACTACGGAGACTGTGAAAAGATGGGTGGTTGCCAGGGGTTGAGTGCAGGGGAGATGAAAAGGTAGAGTACAAAGGATTTTTAGGGCAGTGAGACTATTCTGTACGATCCTCTAAGGGTGGATACCGTCATTATATATTCATCCAAACACCCAGAACATACAGCATCGAGAGTGAGCCCTCATGGAAACTACGGACTTTGGGTGATGATAATGCACCAGGGTAGGTTCATTCATCAATTACAGCACATGCCCAACTCTAGTGGGGGATTTTGATAACGGGGAGGTTACACATGTGTAGGGGCAGGGGATCTATGAACTTCCTGCTCTATTTTGCTGTGAATCTAAAACTTCTCTAAAAAACAAAGTCTTTAAAAACTACAAAACCAAGGACACAGAAAAATCACAAAGATGTCTCCATGTTGTGGTCACTTGATTTCAATTATCCAGAGTGAAACTGTTCATCATCCAGAAGACGACAAGGTACAAACAGCCTGGAAGTTTCCTCCTGAAGAAAGCAAGTATCTGAGAATTCTACATCTTTGCAGAATTTAAGAAATAATTGAGAAAGGTTTTTACTTATTTTTCTAATCCAGATTTCTAGCATTTCCAATAGTGCCTAAAGAGAAAAAGAAATAACTGTGCAGAACTAAAACTGTAGCTGTTGGACAGGGGTAGGGAAATAAACAGCTTTTTGAGTACCTACTGTGTGCTTAGAACCACAATCAGTGTGTTCACACTGAGCCTGCATATGGACTCCCAGCTGGGGGCTTGAGAACAGATGAGGATCAGGCTTAGGGAAGGCAGATAGACCTGGGCTTAAATCCCAGCTCTGCTCTTCCAAACAGGGTGGCCTTGGGCAAACTGTGCAACCTTTCTGGGCCTCTACTTCCTTATTTGTAAAATGGGGTTTGAACTTAAAAACCAAGACGCCTCCCAGCTCTGACATGCTACGCTGCAATATTCCGGAGCCAATTCTCAGCCATTAGAACCCCCACGTTCGTAGCATCTGGTTCTCTAACTGTTCTATTGTGAATGCTAGCACTAATACACTGAATTGTAATTGCTTCTCTGTCTGTGCCTGCTCTGCTAGGCTGGCACACTCTCTGGGGACAAGACTTCCCACCATCCTCTCTACTGCATCCCAACACCTTGCAGGGAGTCCCAGGGGCAGGTGGAATTCATTCATTCCACAAATGCTTATTAAGAACAGTTATGTGGCACCTTGCTACATTCCGAAGCTGGAACCTAGTTAGTGTCTCCTCAACCTAGAGCAGCTTCTTCTGAGAGGAGAGGTTGCTCACTCTGACCCTGGGGAGATCCCAAACGCTGGCCTCTATGACATCAGAGGACTGTAAAGCACTTGAACAGGGTGCAGAAGAGGACGGCACTGAAGGACATCTGCGGAGACTGTCCGTGGGCGGCGGGGGGGATGTTAATGCCAGTACAAACTCAGGAGCCCACGCGCTGCCTACTGAGCTGCTGGAGTGGGGATGGATCTTCACCTGGGACCTTGTGACAGACTCATCTGTGATCTACTCATTTGTGACCTGATCCCAAAACTCCACTTAGACAGTCACCTGCTAACAGGTTGAGCCTGCAATGTCTGCCCCCAGGAGCAGGGCCCATGTTCATTGAATTAAGTTATAGCCGGGGTTATAGTTTTTACCTTGAATATAAAAGGGGGCCAGGAAACTTGTCTCAAGTTAACGAAATTTCAGAATTTCTGCTGAAGTTTGAGTATGGGAAGCAGGCTGGAACTCAGCCATGTCCTGGACAAGAGCAGAAAAACAGGGTTCTCCTTCCTTGGACAGCCTCATGAAAGCGACTCTGGCCAGGGCCCCACAAGCAAGAGACAGGGGCGGCAGCTGCCCACTCAGGAAGACTCAGATGACCTGTATTTATTTTTAGCTGTTTTTGTACAGAACCTGAAAAACCTTTGGACTCTGGGCTTATGTCCAAGATGAGGTGAACAATAAACAGTAAGAAAAGCATCGGCCCCTCTCTTAAGAAGACACCGTGTGCCGATCGGGGACTCCTGGTCCCCTAAAACTGTCAGAACCTCATCATTTATAAACAGCTAAGGAGCTGGGCCACCAGGCTGTAGTTCCTGACCTGACACTTGTCACTTACTGCATGACCTTGGGTAACTCCCTTCTGCTCTATGAGCCTCAGTTTCCTGAATGATAAAATAAGAGTGGGGGTGAATCAGATAATTTTCAAGAAATCATGGAGCTCTGGAAAACCACATCCCATCCTGGATGCTAACCCTGTCTTGAGCATAGAATAGGGGGAAGAGCCCATAAAACCCAGCCTTCAGGAAAATGCTTAATTGGCTCATCTGATTTCAGCATTTCCCTTGAAAGCACCACCTAGATCCAGCTGCAACCAACAACTATTGATCACCCACTATGTGCTAAGGTATCTCATGAACTGTCTCTTTATAACCAGCCCACAAGAAAACTGTCAGTGTCCCTAAGTCACAGATGACAGGCAGGATGGTACACTCATCCAAGGCACAGGCTATGCAGTCACCAAGGCGTGGGGTCCACTTCCTACCTGAGGGTCCTTAAGCGAGTTACTTCCTTACTCCCACAAGCTTCAGTTTCCTCATCTGGAACAGACATAATGATTGTCCCTGTTTCTTGGGCTTGTTTCATGATCTGAATGGAGTGGGCACATCAAGCACTCAATGATGGTTACCCATTACTATTATGAGCACTACTACTGCTGCCATCACTACCATGCCTGCTAGAGAGAGAACAAGTAGGCTCAGGCAGAATGTGTAAAAGGACATCACTCAAAATATCACAGTATTCTAAAATCTGATCAAGTTCAAAGACAGGTAAAATGGGAGCAGCTCTGGGTCAGTGTTGAGGTACAAAGTCTTCATGTAACTCAGCCCAGGCTCCTGAACCTCTTAGCCTCTGGGTCTCCATCTATAACACAGAGGTAATACCTCCCCAGGTTGTGGGATTCTGTGTGCTAATATGGATGAAAAATGCCTGGCAGACTGTGCAGTGAGCAGAAGGCTGTGGATGAATGTTCTCTCTCATGCCTTCCCATATGCCTCTTTTGAAATCTCCAAGAATGTAGCCTGCTGGTCCTTCCTTGAAACCTGGTCCCTGCATTGGAATTCTCAACACACAGGCTTGATGGCCCAGCCAGTGGCAAGTGGCCCTGTTATGGGACTCAGCTTCCTCCTGAGGGCTGAGTGGAACCACATTTTGCTGGGGCCCATATCCTGGGCCCAAGAACTCAAGGCCACAGGTGCATGTGGATGACCCAAGCACGTGCATGCACTTGTCCAATGGCCCTCAACCCCCACCGCACACAACTGCCACCCAGCCAAGCCCACTGGCCTTGACATTGACTCCCAAGAAAGTGGTAATCGTGATAGAAGAAATAATAGTATCAACCATGACACCTCCTCCCTTCCCTTTACAGTTCACAAAGCACTCTCACATATGTTAATGGGGTAGGGTAGAGGCTGTGTTTTATTCATCTTTAGATATCCACTAAATAATGCCAGGTATAGAGTAGCTACCCAGAAACTACTTCTCAAATGAATAAATTTTATCTTTAGAATAGATTTTTTTAAGATCACCCCATTATTCTGCACTTGTCATTAATTGCACACTCTGCTAAGCATTAAATATGCATCCTTGCATCTCATCCTGACAACCACCCCATGAGACAAGCCTGATATCAATCCCATTTTACAGAAGAGGAAACTGAGGCTCAAAGAAATTAAGTGATATGCTACGGTCACAGCTAGTGAGTGACAGACCTGAGACGTGAATCCTGATTCCAGACTCTGGTTCTTCACCCCTCCAAGTCTTTTTCCTCCTCTTTAGCCAGATGAGGCAGCAAAGAGGGGAACAGGAACAAAGTGTATATAGTCTAATAAATCTATGTCAATAAGGCACTGATTTTTAGACTTGGAAAAACAGAAAAATCCTATTGCTTTTTTTTTATTATGTTCAGTTAGCCAACGTATAGTACATCATTAGTTTTTGATGCAGTGTTCAAAATTCATTAGTTGTGTATAACACCCAGTGCTCACTACAACACGTGCCCTCCTCAATACCCATCACCTGGTTACCCCCCCCCCACCCTCTCCCTTCTGTAACCCTCAGTTTGTTTCCTGGAGTCCAGAGTCTCTCATGGTTTGTCTCCCTCTCTGATTTCTTCCTCTTCAGTTTTCTCTCCCTTCCCCTGTCCTCTGCGCTATCTATTGCTTTCTTGATATAAACTAGAGAAAGCAAAGATCAGCAAAATTACCTTGGCTGACAGGACCTGAGTCTCTGTTCTACTTTCTGATCCCGCAGGCACATTTATGATTGCTTTCTAGCACATCCTCAGCTCCCTGAGAGCCCACAGCATGGGGGCTTGTTGGTATCTGTTTTCTGCTCTCCTAATTTCCCTCCAGCAGGTCCACCCACCTGTCAGACACTTACACTGTGGCTGCTGAGGGAACCATCTTTCGTAAAAGGACCCAGAGTTGTTAAGTTCCCATCCCCTTGGAGGTTTGACCTCCAGCCCCTGACCCAGCCAGTAGCTTAAAATAAAGGTGATGAGCAAATGCCTCCCAGAAACAGGCAGGCAGGGAGTGACATGCTCAGGGTGACCCCAGAGTAAGTAAAGCTTCATGTACTCTTTCCCACAAGAAAAAATGGAATAGCACAAATAAGGATACTAATGGCACTGACATTCAGCCAGAGGGTCAGGGCAATAGGGAATGGGGGGGACTGTGGCCAAGCAGAGTGTCCCTAGAAGGAGGGAGCTACTGCTCAGTTCAGCCAAATGCTGCTGTGTAGGCATGTGGGCCCAGGGTCACCAAACCTTTCAACTTTCCAAAGGATACCAGACTCATATTTCCTTTTTCAGCATGAACTCTCCGGATTTTTAAATGTTGGCAACTAATGCTTTACTTTCTTTTCTTAAACAAAACACACGAGTGGGCTGGCCTTGCCCATGAGCTACATGGACAACCTCTGTGTTGATCCTTGTGGCACAGATGGTTGGGCTAAAGATGTCCCCCTGCTCCCCTACGCTTTGAGCCCCCCTGGCAGGTACGTGAGGCCATGACTTCAGTTCTGGCCGGGTGCCTGTGGTAACCTCCTGACCAGGCCCATTGAGAGTCAGCCGCCTCCTCCCATCTCTCTTTCCCGAGGAGATACAGGTCCTGGAGGCTACGTGGTACAGATGGCACAGCAAGACAACAAGATGGAAGCATCTGCCCTCCCCTCCACAGACTCTAGGTGGGTGAGGTCTCAGGCCTGTCAGTGTAGGTAGCCAGCATCTCCTGCCCTCACACATGCCTGGAGCACATGCCTTCATTATAAAAACCACACAGTAGCAGTTTAGCACTTCCAGTGTTCAAAGCCCTGTACCTCCCCTTTCCTTGCACAGCTCTCCATAAGACAGGACAGGCTTTGTTATTTCACAGATGAGCAAACTGAGGCTCAGAAGGCAGAACTGCATAGCCCTGAGGTGTGCGGCAAGTAAGTGGTACACTGGGATTCTAGCTCTGGGCTCCTGAGTGGACTCCCAGTCCAGTGCTCCTCCTACTACCCCACAGAAGAGCTGACTTTTGCAATGTGAACTCTCTGGCACTCTCTGGGTCACCTGTGATCTCGTATAAGGATAGCTCATGTCCTTCCCTGCCCGTGGCTAGCTGCTTGAAGATGCACCTCTTACCTTTCCTGTGGACTTGGTCCCCTTCCAGATGCAGAAATAGCAGATGGTCCAGGCTGCCAGGAGACACAAGGCCAGCTCCCAGCGGAGGTTCCCAATGTGCTCGATCCCATCTGAGATGGCCAAGACCCGGCGCCTGCAGAGGGGAGTAGGGAGAGTCATGTGGGCTGGAGACCCACCCTGACCCCACCCCTGGCAAAGCTAGTGCTCTAGAGGGGCAGGGATGAGCCACCCACTCATTCACCTGCTCCCCCCACCACCATTTGCCAAGTACTTCCTCTGAGCCAAACCCAGGGCTGGGTGTGGGGACCCCAGAGAAGAACAAGACCCAGCCCTCTGTCTTCATGGTTTCACTCATGGGGGAAAAGACAAACCAGTTAGCAGATGGTTTATGGATAGCATGGCAAGGGCTACAACAGAGGAAGTTGTAGGGGCTTTGGAAGGACCAAGAAGCATCTAGCCTATCTCGAGGTTGCTGGGAGACTGCAGGTCTGTCCATACACATTCCAGGTCCCACCCTCAGCAGGAGCAATTATACATCCCCCGGCCTGATGAACTAAACAGTGGACATTGAACTTGCTTTGGCCAATGGCACCTGTGTCAATTTCAGATCCAGGTGGTGTGGTTTGCCACCTTCTCTTTTCTCTACTATTGCTGTCATGACAGGGTATATATCAAGATGAAGCCTCTAGGGGTGCCTGGGTGGCACAGTGGTTAAGCGTCTGCCTTCCGCTCAGGGCGTGATCCCAGCGTTATGGGATCGAGCCCCACATCGGGCTCCTCTGCTATGAGCCTGCTTCTTCTTCTCCCACTCCCCCTGCTTGTGTTCCCTCTCTCGCTGGCTGTCTCTGTCTCTGTCAAATAAATAAATAAAATCTTTAAAAAAAAAAAAAAAAGATGAAGCCTCTAGAAGCCTGAGTTTCCGAGTGACTATAAGAGCCCTTCTGCTACCCTTTGTCAGAGATGTTGTGTGAGCAAGAAAGCAATTTTTTTGCTTTAAGCTACTGAGAACTTTGGAGGTGTTTGTTATTGTGGCAAAACCCAACCAATCCTGACTGATACAGGGGTCAGGGAAAGCATTCTGGAGGAAGTGATATTTGAGCTAAACTTTGAAGGATGATGGAATTTAGTCAGGAGAGAGAGGAAGTGAAGGTTGTTTTAGATCGAGGTAATAGCCAGAACACAGAGCATGGGATACCTGGGGAATCCTGGAGCACAGGGATCAGAAGGGAAAAGCAGAAAAGGTAAACAGAGGAGTCTCCCTGGGAGCCTTGAATAGCATGCTGAGAGTAGGGATGGCCCAGAGGGCCCAAGCCACAGGAGTGGGAGGACCCCTGGCTACACTGAGCCAATGCCGCCGGCCACAGTCTTCCTTCAGAACCCATCAATTCTTCAGGGTTGACACAGGCCTGGCTCCCAGAGCCCACTCCTGGGGTTTGTGTTTCTTTAAAGTCAAACTCGCCACGCTCCATATTGTGCAGAACCATGGCACCAACACAAACCCCCTCGAAACTCACTCCATGAACCCCATTCTGGCTGCCAAACCACCCCCGCTGGACCACGCCAGTTGCCTCAGCACTCTGGGAACGTCCTTTGAGCAAGCAGCTCCCATCCCACCAAGCATGAAAGCCTCCCTCAGTGTCTCTCTCCCTGGGAATCTGCTCAGGGCCTGATTCTGCATTAATTACCCAATGACACCAATTAGCACTGGTCTACAGGCTCCCTCCAGCCCCAGTCCCTGCTGGAGAAATCAGGCAGGCCCCCAAACAAAATTGGGCTGTGTGCAGCTGTGGATTTACTTGAAAAGAAACCAGCTTTCAGACCTATAGCCAGAAGTGGGAACGTCCACTTAAATACACATTTACTGAGCACCTATTATGTATCAGGCACTATCCTAATACCGCAGATAAAAAGGTAAGCACATGTGGCTTTTGCCCTCTACTAGTAGAAGTTAGACAAAAAAAGTCCAAAGGAGGAGACAGCCACATAGTTATGACAGGTTTTTTGTTTTGTTTTGTTTTATTTTTAAGATTTATTTCTTTATTTTAGAGGGAGTGCAGGAGCAGGAGGGGCAGAGGGAGAGGGAGAGAGAATCTCAAGCAGACTCTACACTTGGCTCAATCTCATGACCCTGAGATCATGACTTGAGTAGAAACCAAGTCGGATGCTTAAATGACTGTGCCACCCAGGCACCCCAGCAATAGTTTTTTGTGTTTTGTTTTGTTTCTTATGTCTTAGTAGTCTCTGGCTTTAATTCCTTTAAGAACTACAGGTCATTAAATAAAACCTTTTATCTATCATCTATCTATTATCTATACTATAGATAATACTATATTATCTATAGTACCTATTATCTATTATATAGAGTATCTATTATCATAACAGAGTAGTGGGTCTCAGAGCATAGTCTTTGTAGAGCGCTCGCTAAAAATACAAAAATTCCTGCCACTCGTCCCAGACCCACTGAGTCTGAATCTTTGCTGTGTGGCTCCCTGGAAGCTGCATTTTGCCACATTTCCCCGAGGACAGCTTATGCATGATAAGGCTTCTACACTACAGAAGTAGAGTTTCCTGGCAATGAAGGAATGACCTACAAACTCCACCTGAATAGTATTTTTGAGGAGGACCCGGGGACAGTGTCCGGTATCCTTTGAGAAGCCACTGGACTTTCTCCCCGCCAAAATACTGTGATGTACCCACTTACTCCCAAAATTCTGCAGCGAAACCTCAGGGTGCTCATCAGGTACCTTGTTTCTAGATTAAGAGTCTCCTAATCGACATCTATCTACCACCTTGCAAACTGCCCCCAACAGCATCTTGAATGCCCAGCAGCTGGTGAATGAGAAGGGCGAAGCCCACACAGGAAAGAAAGTGGGCCAGTGCAGATGGTGTGCTTTTCCCAATCCACCCCAGGCTCTGAATTTTTCATTAAAGAAACACTTACATGAGGTCCCTAGCTAGCAGGGGTGCACATACACACATGCCTTCTTGTTGATGTAGTTGTTTTCTGAACTGGAATTTGAAAACTGGAAATGGCACGGGGTAGAGGGACAGTGGAGGGGGCAGGTCAGCCAGGAGGGAGCTGGCTCAGGTCCCCTCTCTTCCACATTTTGGATGCTGCAAACTTTTGAGTCCTGCAGCCTGCCTCGGCGCCCTCTCGCTTAATTGAACAATCTAATTCCCAGAATGGGAAGCAGATTACTAAAAGCTACGCAGGATGAATTGCTCTTTTGTTCCACCAGACACTATTTGAAAACATCCTCAAACTATTTTCTTTAGGTTTCACCAGAGCTGACTCTAACTAGCAATGGACCTTGGGTTTCTAAAGATAGGGGGCTTGGGGGCCAGGTTCTCAGCCTGCAGGGCTGTGGGTTGTTTTGAAACCCACAAGGGCAGCCTTTGAGAGCCAGGGGCTGGGGCACTCAACTCCGGAGACTTGGAGAAGGCACAGCTCTTCCTGGGAAAAAGCTTTCTTAATGACCCTCCCCCATGGAGTGCTGGGACAGGAGAAAGGTCTGAATAAGGAAGAGTTTGCTGCCAATACCCTGGCAAAAAAAGGACCAGGGAACAGACCTCCCGACACTGTCCAGGGAGCGGGAAATGTTAAGGACTAGACAGAACTCTTTGGAGACATTTACTCAAGTTATTCTGAACACCTACTATGAGCTAGGAAGGGAAGCAGATCCGTCATGAGGCATCTTTTTCGGGCCATAAGTCTAGAATATAGTTCTGGAGATAGCTATCCAGAGACTAAAATCTCAGAGCTTGGAGGTATGATGCCTCTGCTTCCCCAGCCCTTGGCACATATAGAGATGGGCTGGGTTCAAACTGAGCTCTGCTCCTTACCAGCTGTGGACCTTGAGTAAGGGACATCATTTCTCTGAGTCTCAGCTTCTTCATCTGTAAGATGGGAATGACAATACTTCCCTTTGATAGGTTTTCAAGCATCATCTAACCCTCCCCACAATCTTTGAGGTTAAGTACAATCACCATCATTTCAAAGATGGAGAAACTGAGGTGCAGAGGGGTTAACTTTCCCAAAATCACCAGGAGCAAGCAACAACACTGGGATTTGAACCCAGGGCTCCTGGTTCCAAAGCCCACACCTTCGGCCTCAGTGCTAGCTCCTAGATTCCCCTGTAACAGTCCCCTGTAAAATTACCACCGTCCTCTCTTCTTCATAATTTAAGCTATTGGTAAATGCATGCCCCAAAGCTATATTACATGTCTTTGCATATGACATAAAGGTAGTACACATGTCCTTCATACATTTGTTAATTTATTCAAGTAGCACTTATCAAGGTGTCATTAGTGTGCCAGTGTTACAGCTGGGGATCTGTAAAGAGCTCATGTTCTAATGGGGAAAGCAGACAAGAAAACAGAACTGGGCATGGAGAGGGTCAGGACAGAGAAAAGCAGGGACCCTCACTGGGGATCTGGCCCAAAACAGGATGTGGAGATGGGACTGAGCCAGGGGGTCCTGGAGGGTAGGAGGAGAATTAGCAAAGAAGAGGTGGGGGTAGTATTCGGGGCAGAAAGGCCACCAGGTGCAAAAGGCTGGAACGAAGGCTCAGTGAGGCGAGGGAAGAGCACAGCACGTTGGGTCAGTGTAGCAGAAGCCGGGGCGAGAGGTAGGGTTGAGAACAAGGCTGGAGTGTGAGCAAGGGCTAGATTATGAGCCTTGCTGAAAAGTTGGGGCTTTATCCTGAGGGCAACAGAAGACTAGTAGAATCTTAAACAGGAGTGAGACCCCATCAGATACATGTTTTGGAAAACTCTCTTTGGCTGCAGTGGGGAGAATGGACAGTAAGGGTCGAACAGGGCAGGGTTGCCTTAGTTTGGACACTAAAGGGGGGGGGGTCTGTACCAGGGTAGGAGAAGGGCCCTGGAGGGGAACAAGTGGGCTTGAAAACAGCACAGGCACAAAGTGACTGCAAGGGAGTGGCAGGTAGCAGGGAAGAGGGAGGTCTCAGCTGATACCCAGCTTCATACTTGGACGGATGGGGGGTCATTAGCTGAGCGGGAGTGAATTGTCAAGTTGGTTGGAAGAGGAGGTGGTAAAGAACCGATCTTTTAGACGAGATGATTTTGAGGGCTTGTGGAACACCCAGGAAGCTGCAATCCCCAGAGGCAACTGGGGCTCTGGCTATAAAGCTCAGAAGAGAGATGCAGGGAGGAGATTCAGACCTGAGCCTTCAGGGTGTGCTGGGAGAACGTGAGGCTGCCTGGGGAGAGCTGGAGGAGTAGGAGGAGGGAGAGGACCTGCCACAGAGCTTCCAGAACCCCAACATTTACAGGGCAGAGAGAGGAAGGGAGGAGCCCTTGCAGTAGGCAGACAGGGGTGAGCAGAATGGCAGGGTAGCAACAGGAGAAGGTGGTATCCCTGGAGGCAGAGGGCATTCCAGAAGGGGAAGCAGCCCATCTGCCAAATGCCACAGGGCAGTCTGGTGAGAGGGAGGGTGTTGTGGGATTTGGGACCAGAAGGTGTGCGTGAGGCAGTGAGAGCAGGTCCCTGGGGGGCAGACTTCAGGCTGCCATGGGTGGGGAGTAGACACGCGATGAGACCCTGGTGAGGTGGCTCTTTGGGGAAGTTTGGCTGTCATGGATAAGAGACTGTGGTAGAGAAAAGGGCCACACAGAGTACAAAAGCTGTTTTGCTTATGCCTGTTTTGTTTTCAGGTTGGTACAAGTGGGATAGTTAATGGATAAGGGGCTGGGGATCAATCACAGGAGGGGATGGAGGGGGTAGAAGAAAGAATACGCAGGTGGAGATGTTGCCATTTTCTACAGGAATGGGAGGGAAAGAGTTGGGGGAAACCAGGAGGCCAGTCTGAAAGCAAACCATCCTTATTAAGAGACTGTCAGGAGAGAACTGGAAGGAGCTGGCAGTGGAGGGGACCATGGCAGGCGCCACTAAAAGCCCTACAGCTTGCTACATTCAGTCCTTCCTGTGAGGGCATTATTAGGCCCATTTTATAGGTGGGGAAACTGAGGCCAAGTGAGGTAAAGCATCTTGCCCAGATTAGGACTTGAAATCAGGTTCTTCTGGTACCCACACCCCTCCCCCCAACTGCTGCCTCACCAGGTATGGACCCAGGGAGAGGATACATCTCACTCAAGACCCCTCCTCCATCCTTCACGATCCCAGGGAAATTGCTGGAATCCCAAATCCAGTCCTCAGGCATCACCCTCAGTCGCCTTTCAGGGTCTCATACCCAGAGAGGCTGGGCCCAGAGAGAAGGAAACGGCCTCACACCTGGGGCTTCCCTAGCTTCCAGAGCCAGGAATGGTCTGAACTGGGAAAGCAGAGAGGGAGCAGGCAGCCAGGCCACCTTCCCCCACCCCCAGAGTCTGGGAGAGGCTGTGTGGGAACAGCTCCCAGCATGGCTGGCTAGCCGGGGAGGCCTCATCTTAATGTCCAGCACGGAGCTGGAGCCGGCAAACACATCACCTTTCTTTAACCTGCCCCGGAGGAAGTGCTGCCAGGGACGCCGAGACCGCCCTAAAAACTGGCGCTGAGGGGCTAGGCTATAAATAGCCTTGCTGGTCTCCCTCTCTGGTCTCCCCAAGCAACACACAAACAAAAAAGGGCCCATCACCAAAACAAATGTGCCTTCCCTGCCCCCTCCAGAATTTCTCTGCCTTCAGGGTTCTGCTGTCACTTGTCTGGGAAGAGAGAAGTGCAGGCCCCCAGCTCTCCCCACATATGGGCTTGCTCCTCCGAGCCCCCAGCAGAGTCCTAAAACCCATGAGGCTCAGGGCAAGGAACCCCCTTGCCAAGAAGCTGAGGCCTCTGCATCCTGTAATCTTTCAGCAGGTAGTTACCAGGTGCCAACTCTATGCTGAGTACCCTAAGGACTAAAGCCACAACGATGAGTAAATCAGGGTGTTCTGCCCTCAGAGAGCTTACTACCCAGAAGTATAAAGATAATAATTACAAGGACTGTAACAGCTTGGATTGCCTTCGTGCTTACTCCCAAGGGGAATGCAAGTGTTATTCCCATTTTACACGTGGGAAAACTGTGGCTTAGGCAAATTAACATGCCCAGGAAGGCTGAGGCAGAGCCTGAAGCCACATCTGTCGGACTTCAGAGGCAGAGCTTGGACACACTGTCTGGTCGTGGGAAAGACAGGCCAGAACCGTGTCAGTCAGGAAATACAACTAGGGACCCAAGCTGGCCTGAGAAATCCCTGTAGGCCATGCAGAAGTGCCCACCAGCCCCCCAGACACACCCTGACTTCTCTACTTTACAAGAGTCATTCCTGCTGTTCCCTCTGCCAGGAATGTCTTTCTCATTCTCCCAAACTACAAAAACTCAACCTGTCCTTTAAGCACCAGCTCAAATAATACAAAGCCTCACAAAGTGCTTTCTTGGTCCTTAGGGTCAGTCCCTCCTTTCATTTAAAGGTTAAGTGAACATCTACTATGCACCAGACACTCCTAGGTCAGGGGCAACAAACTTTGTCTGTGAAGGGCCAGACAGTAAATATTTTAGGCTCTGAAGCCATAAGGTCACTGTCCTAACTATGCAGCTCTATCCTTGCAGTGTGAAAGCAGCCATACACAATTTATAAATGAATGAGGTGGCTATCTTCCAATAAAACATTTTTTATAAAAACAGACAGCAGATGGGGTTTGGCCGGTAGTCTCCAGACCCCTGTCCTAGGCTAATGCTTTCCAAAGAACATTAATCCCTCAAGACACTCAGAGTTCCCAGGTCACACCAGGCCCTCATTAGAGAAAATGATGTACATTGTAGCCCTCGGTTGAGAGTCTCAATGATCATGACAGTATTAAAGGCTCGGAGAAGTCCTGCAATAAAGACACCTTTATAGCTCTGATTTGCCCAATGTTTCCCAAATTTATTCATAAGTGTTCCCTTTTAAAGTGCAAATTAAAACCACAATGAGATACTATTTTGCGCCCACTAGGGTATACCTGCTAGGATGCCAGTAATCAAAATAACAATAACAAGTGTCCTCAAGGATGTGGAGAAATGGAACAACATACATTTATTTCTGGTAGGAATGCAAAATGGCTTAGTCACATTGAAAAATGGTTTGGCAGTTTCTTAGAAAGCTAAACACAAAACTCAGAGATTCCATCCCTAGGTTATTCATAAGAGCAAAAACTGAAAGCCACTCAAATATCCATCAACTCACAGACAAACAAAATGTGGTATATTCATAAAATGGAACGTTATCTAGCCAGAAAGAGGGAAGAAGGAGTGATACACCTCATAGCATGGGTGAACCTTGAAAACATTATGCTAGGTGAAGGAAGCCGGTGACAGAGGACCCACATTGAATGACTCCATTTATATGCAAAGTCCTGACTAGGCAAATCCAGAGAGAGGGAGCGTGGAGGAGTGGTGGCCTGGAGGCAGAGGCCGGAAGGGAGATGAACTGCAATCAGGAACCAGAGCCCTGAAGAGGGTGATGGCAATGTTCTAAACCTGTATTGTGATGATCTCACAATCGGCAGTTCCTCAAAATCACTGACTTGCACACCTACAGGGGGAGCAGTTTATGGCATGTAAAGGACAAGTCAGATTGAGAACTTAGGAAGGAAGTTCTCCCCGCCGCCCTTCTGCCTTCCCGCGGCAATCCTCGCTAGCATGTGCAGAACACATGCTGGAACAGCACTCTGGCGCTCTTGTGTCTGTTACCTCGCTTTACTCCCATTGTTCAGAGGAAATGGAGGCTCCACGTCGTTCCTGACCTCGCCCTGCATCACAGACTGGTGGGTCACAGAGCCTGGACTTGCACCCCAGTCTCCTTTGTGGGCCCTCCTCCCCACCACTGCTGGGTGAGATCCGGGGAAGTAGAAGACAGTGCAAAGAGGAGAGTGAGTCTAGAGGCAGGGACTGTTAGAGCATCGAAACTCAGGGAAGGGCCCCAAAACTTGTGCCTCATGGGGAGATGTGAGCAGAGGTAATGCAGGTCAGGAGGCAAAGTATAGAAGGGGCGGGCTGAGCAGAAGAGAGGCTGCCACAGCTTTTGGGAACCCACTGGTTCTTAACGTAGCCCATCCTCACATGGGTTACATGGATCCCATGCAGTAGAGAGGTCCTTGCCACCCATGGCTGGGGTCCCAGGACCCTCCAATTCCTGAACCTTTCTCCTCCTCACTAGGACTCAGCATGGCCCTAACGTGCTGCCCAAGCCTTTCCAGCCCCATCCCATGGGCTCCCACAGTACCACACCTCTGCATCATCAGCCACCAAAAGTTCTGATGATGTCTGACCATCTTTGCCATCCCTCACCACTCTGAGATGTTCTGTGTCAAGGCTGGCAATGAGCCACTGTCTGCCACAGAGGGACAGCAAGCAGGAAAGCCCATCAGGAAAGGTCCTGGATGAATGAGGAGATCCAGAGTGGGGAGTGGGGATCTGGAGACCAGGAGATCTCCATCCTTTGAATGTCACCTTATTCGTGGTGGGGAGGCAGGCCAGATGCAGAAGTAAGAGGCACTACCATTGGCCAATTACTTACCACCCACCATCAGCACTTCACACTGACTGCACCTTGAAGGGTGGGACAGGTACGCCCACTTCACCAGTGAGGGAACAGAGGTTCCATATCACATGCCCAGGGGCCCCACCAGTAAGTGGCAGGGTTAAGTCTCCCAGTTCTGATGCTTCTTCCCCATCCTGGATATCTTCCAGGAGCAGTGTAGGGCAGACACGAGGGGTGGGAGTATGTGTGTAAATCTGGGGAGTTTCATATACTTTCTTGTGGTTTCATTAAAAATCATCTAGACTAGAGATAATGCACTAAAATTTGGTAACAGCCCCTTATGTGTTATTTTGCACCTGAGTACAAATTAAAGTCATTCATTAATGCCCGTGCCACCAGCTGCAGGGCCTTAAACCATACACCGGGAGGCCAGCACCAATTTACATCTGTCATCGCAGCAGATCACAGTCTGCCAGGGTCACACGCAATACCTGGCTCAGCTGGAAACCACAATATTCTTCTAAAATCAAGGTTCAAGCCTTTTCCTAAAGGAATCTCTTGAAATCCAGCAAGGACGGAACCGAAAAGAGGGTTTTGTTTTTGCTGGGGACCAGAGCTTTCTCTTTATTCATTCCCCTGTTAGTTTCTCCCTTCCTCCATCAATTGTATCTCCCCATCTGCTAAAAAACTATTCCTTCAAGAGCGTCAGTCCATCAGCCTGCAGAGAGAAGGGACATGCGGTCAGATTCTGCCACGTGATAGAACAGGCAGATGCTGGCATAGCAGACACAGGCAAGAGGAGCGCGGAGGGGTGAAGGGAGGCAGGTGGGCTTAGAGAGGTCTGCTCTCAGCCCAGGTCTGCCTCTGGCTTACTGGGAGAGGCAATTTGGACCAGACCCTTAACCTCTCCCTGCCTCAGAATCTCCTGTGTGGGATGAGGACCCCCACACTGATGCCACACCATTTATCCCCAGGGTGGGTGGATTAAATTGAAATAGCATGGCTAGGGGGCATGCTCGGGGCCAGCGTACACAGCCTGTGCTTCCCTTCCCTGGCTGCACCCAACAGGACATAAAAGGAACCTCAGACAAAGCCCTCCTGGTTCAGTAAATTGCAACTTCCCATTATTTAGTGTAAGACATCTGCTTTTTTTTGTGAAAACAAATACACTCGTGGCTGATTTTATATACAAATATCTTTACTCCACCAATCAACAAAAGATCATAGTAGGTCATAGCTCTCCAGCACTTACTAATAAGCCCAATTACTCCTCTCTCTTCCATTCTGCAGGCAAAGAAAGTGAATTGCAGAGAGACTTAAGTAATGAACACAAGGCTAATAAGTGAAAAGCAACAGGATTCAGATTCTTGCTGTTTGGCCCCAAAGCCCAGGTCTCTGCATCCCCATTACCACATCACTGTTCTTGTAAAGAGCATTTCTGTAATTCTGTATACAAGCTGGGCCTCTACCCTCCGCTCTGCTCACACTGCTGTGTTCAGACTGTTATCAGCAGCAGAGCTACGAACTAATCCTTCTCGAGGCAGGGGCTCTGTGCCAGTGGGCACCCCAGTGCTCACAATGGAGGGCAAACAGCTCACAGCCGGGGTGAGAGGGACCCCCCTCACCCCGGGCCTCCATCATTGACAGTGGGGGAGTGCTGCACACTGTTCCTTGAAGGGGACGCCTGGGTCGTACTTCAGGGGTGGTTACCAGGGTTGATCTGGTGGAAACAAGGGAGCCACAACAGTGGACTTGGAAAGTAATCCCTCTCAGCTTCAGCAGTGTGGAAACGGAAATCCTCTCATGTGTGTTCTTTTTCCTTCTTTTACTTAAACAGACTTCCTACATTTACAGCAAAAAAAAAAAAAAAAAAAAAAGGCTACTTTTGCAATAAGGAAATCCAAGAGGCCACTGGAGAACCCACTTCTGTAGAAGAGAGCTGACCTTTATTAATAGAACTAAATTTCCGAATCTGGGAACTTACTTTCTTCAATAGACAGGGCAAAAAGAAAAGTAAGAAGAATGGTACTAAATGTACAGGGAAATACCGTCAGGAAGAGATTCTGAACTGTTAATCGTTGTTTCTTAGGGGGCGGGGCCAGGAGGAACATAGCACAACAGATTCAAAGTTCATACGTTAAGTCCTAATCCACAAGATGATGGTACTAGCAGATGGGGCCTTTGGGAAGCGATTAGGTCATGAGGGTAGAGTCCTCATAATGGGACTGGTGCCCTTATAAAGGGACTTCAGAGAATTCTTGCACACAGCGAGAAGACAGCCATCTATGAGCCAGGAAATAAGCTTTCACAACACACCAAATCTATTAGCACCTTGATTGTGGACTTCTAGCCTCCAGAACTGTGAGGCATAAATTGTTGCCAGTCTGTGGCGTTTTTGTTATACCAGCCTGGACCTACCACAGCACATGTATCACATTTATGTAGCTGTTGAGTTTGAATCACTTACCATACTCACTACTTTTGCAATCAGTGAAACAATTAGAATAAAGTGGACACAAAGTGCCAATTCGCGTTTGCATCTCCTGAGAGCTGGGAAGAGCTGCCCTGGCCTGCTCCTTCGCACTGAGGCTGGTATGGCAAAACCTAGTACATCTCAACAGGACTTCCTCCCTGCGCTCCTTAACTCAGGGCCCCCAGCGCCTCCCTGGTGGTGAGGACTGAGCAGCAGGAAGGAAGGGAATTCCTCAGTCCATGGCGGAAGCACCTGTAGGGACAGGCAGCCCCCTGGAGAAACCAGGGCTTCCCCGAGGAGAGTGGGAGCCAAGAGTTTTGAGTTCTGGCATATGAGCTGGGCAATCATGCAGCTTCTGCAAGATTATGTTTAATGGAAAAATGGAGATTTTTCTTTCTTCTGCCAATCTCCCTGGGCTGATATAAAATTAAATGAGATAATGTTAACAAAAATGTTAAATAATGACTAGTAAGGTGAAGCCAGGGTTGTAATTGGGATTTGTCACTCAGGAAGGATCATTATAATAAATGACAGTGTACTCAGTAACCCCTCAAGCTTCTATTTTTTTTTTGAATTATGAAATAATCATGTTCCTGGTTTTAATTTTTTTAATTCAAATAGTATAAAAAAGTATAAAGCAAAAAATAAATCTCTTTCTACACCCTTGCTTGCCCCCCATCCCACTCTTGGGTGATCACCACAGTTAATAGCTTCCTGTGTATCCTTCTAGAAACATTCTATGGGAATAAGGCATATACATATATTTTTTATAATTATGGTATTATATACATCATTCTACACTGTGCTTTTTTTCCACTTAATTTTACCTTAGAGAACTTTTCCACATCAATACATTTTCTGCTCATTCCTTTTTAGCAATTCTTGCAAATATACCATAATTTATCTCATCAGTATCATATTTAAGACATTTTCTCATTTTACATGTGTCCTTTTTTTTTTTTTTTAATGATCACCAACAGTATTGCTGTTGGCATGCTGCTTATAACTAGTGTGGTCACCCCAGTGGAATACAGCCCCAGAAGTGGGATCTGGGGGACAAAGCAAGTGTGCTGCCCAAGCACGGAGGGTTACTGCTAAGTTGGCTTCCACTGCTGTGTAAAAGCTGGGAGAGTCCAGGCAAATTTGGAGCCTCCCATCTGCCCCCATCAGGAAAAGCCCACCAAGGATGTGTGCAGGTAGGAAGCATCTTAGTGCCAGTGGGCAGGTGGGAGGCATTAGCAGATCAGAAGGGCAATTCTCTTACTCTCCCAGGGCATGGCAGGGCCAAGGAGAATTACCATCATCAAGACTATTTCAACCCATCTTTCCTGATAGGTCAGGGCACCATCACCTCCCCCACACCTGTCCTCTCTCCATGCAGAAACCTCAATTTCATATGCCTGGGCCAAGAAAGTGTCCCCAGGGTCCCTGCCTCCTGTGTCCACCTGGCAGCATGGGTGATCTGTCTTACTCCCAGATCTGATCCTGTTATTGCATGGATAAGGCCTTTGGAGGCATCCCGCAGGAGGATTTCAAACCCTTTAGAAAGGCACCCAAGTCCTTCACACTTGGCTTCAGCCTCGCTGGTTGTCTGCTCTTCCCCAAACACCTCCAACGTGCTCCCACCACAGGGTAACGGCTCCTGCTATGCCTTTGGCCCGAGGGCTCATTCCCAATATCTGCCAGGCTGCCTCCCTCACTTCTCTCAGGTACCTGCACAAATGCCACCTCCTTAAAGAGGCCTTCCCTGATCCTGTGACATTCTTGCTCCCTACTTGCCTGTTCTTCAGCAGACGGATCCTGACTTAACCTAATACTTTCTGCCTACTTGGTTGGTCGTCTGTGATGTCCACTCCACCAGGCAAGTCTTTTGTTTTGTTCATGCTGTATCCCAGATGCCACAATGATACCTGACATACTCAGTAAAGACCTGTGACCCACTAGATGTTCTGGCCCATCCTACTTCCTCAGCAAAGCCCCCTAACATTCCCCAGGCTCCACGGGCAGGGACACTGCAGGTAAACTCTACAAGCCTCAACATACAGCTTCAGGTCTCTGGGTTCTTGCCTGTGCTATTTTCTCCACCTGGCATGCTCCTCACTCACTCCCCTGGCAAACACATAAACTTCTATTCACGCTGCAAAACCCTCTAAGCCTCATCAACTCCATGAAGCCTTCCTCAAAGCCCAAGCATCCAGGCTTCCTCATCTTATGCAACCATTCTACAAATACCTGTTGCTTTATATTTCAAAAAAAATCTTTTTATTATTATATGTTTACTTTCCAGCTTCCCCCACTAAGCTATGTGCTTCTTCAAGGAAGATAGCACCCCCCCTGATCTTTCCGGCTACGGATAAGGTGCCCAGCACCCAGTACGTTCTCCGAAAATGTCAAAAGAACAATCAAGTGAAGAAAACGCACTGAGAGTTCTTCAGGTTCACCGGAGGGGCAAACAGACCTGGCTGATGAGCCTACTCTAAGAATGCTGGAAAGAATCCACCTAGGCTTTCGAAGAGCAGAATGACAGCTTCCTTGTAAAAATTAGCTACCATATATTGAGTACTCACCACGTGGAAAGCCTCATCTCATCTAATGTTCCTGACCACCTTGAGTGTTAGGTCCTGTTACCATCCCATTTTCAGAGGAGCAGATGGAGGCCTAGGAGGGTAAACTGCCCCGGATTGTATGCTGGGCTAGTGGAGGAAGCGAGGACTTAAACTGGGTTCTAGAACTTGCTGGCTGAAGTCTACACTGTGTACACGAAGGGGGTAATATATTGGGAGTAGGGTACTCCAAACTAGCAGAAGTAGACGGATGCCACCCAACATTGGGTTATGACTTAGGGAAAGGGTCTGGGGAGCACTTCTGACCCTACAGTCGGAGGCATGAAGGCTGCTTCAGACACACAAGCCAACTCTGCACGAGGATCAGCCATGATCTGCACCTGCAGAGGTAGGGGTGAAACAGGGTGCCGGAGCAAACTTGGGCACCCCACTTACAATCCATAGAAGTTCTTAGTGTGTGTTTTCTCCTTTAATCCTCACAGCGATCCAGAGAAGCTGGCAAGGCAGGGAACAGGGCTAATCCTCATCACACAAACAGTAAAGTCAATCACGAACATTCTCTTTCTTCATTCAGTCCTTTCGAAAGGGCCTAAGCTGTACTGGGCTCAATACAGACAAGGATGCATTCAGTCCTCATCTCAGCCTTGCAGGTGGGTGTTATCATGATCACCTCCAATTTACAAATGAGGACCACGAACTCCGAGGGGTTAAAAAACATCCCTTCATTCATTTATTCCCTCCTCCACTCATCCATCTCAGCTAATATTTTAATATTTATTAAGCACCTGGAATGTGCTGGCAGAACAATAGGGAACAAACAAGGACAGTCCTTGCTCGAATGGGGCTGATATTCTAATGGAGGGAGAGAGAAAATGCACATGTAAACAAAGACATGAGGGTTTCAGTAAGTGCTATGTAGACAATAGATCAGAGCGATGGGGCTGAGCAGGGCTGAGTGCTGATGTGGCTGGGATGGTCAGAGACGGTGTCCCAAATGACATCTGTAATGATAAGAAGGAGCCAGACACCTAGGGATCTGGTGAGAGTCTTCTAAACAAAGGGAAAAACAAAGGCCTGTGACTGAGCATGGGACAAGTACTTACAAAGGACAGAAAGAAGGCCAGTGCAGAGGAGGGCAATGGTAACGGGAAGAAGTCTGAGAGGGAGGCAGGGCCAGGCCCTGGGTCCACAGAACGAATCAGGGTTTTACTCCAGCTCCTCAGCCTCCCAAAATTTGTGTCCAAAGAAGATCAAATGGCCATAGGATTTAGAAACAATTAAGTTTTAAAAACTCGTCCAGTGAAGATAAACCAGAAAGATGAGACCTCATCCTTCTGAATAAAGATACAGAACTGAAAACCCTTAGAGCTTAATTCAGGCCCAGCACAATGTATGTGCTCAACAAATGCTGGTTGAATGGACACCATTGCAAAAGTGATTTCAATTGTATACACAGAAAACACAGACTTGCTGAAGAACTGTGGACCAATGGGATTCAAGGCCTTAAGTGAAGAAAGACCAAAGCCCGTCTGATGCCATGATGCTGGTAACATACTTGACAGTACTTAATCCCACCAGAGGACATGGGCTTAACATTTGGAACTGCAAACATATTTAGATAAATGCTCAGATGCCAGATGCATAATGAGTTACTAAGAAAACCAGGATGGCCTAATTTTGAAATCTGACATCAGAAAGACAAACTGCCCCTGCCCCATAGACCCCCTGCCTGAGCAAGAATCCAAGACTGACCCAGGGCCAGAACTGTTCTCACTGGCTAAGCCAACAATTTATACCCTGAAAAGGGAAACAAACCTCTAAGATGGGCCAGGGGATGTGTTGGGTCAGCTGCCCACGGTCAAGGTGAAGCCATGGCCAGTCATGGGCAGGGAAGTAGCATCTTGTAACTGATTTTATGGTAGTTTAGGGACTTGTCTCACCTCTGCTTTTTAGAGGGCTAGAACTGCATCCCACATTTCTGCCTCCTTAAATGTGCAATAGCCCTTCCTATATGCATGCACCAGGAGCTCAGACATTTGTGGAATGAGTGAACAGGCAGGCGGCTGAGGAAGTCTATTTGGATCAAGCAGTGTGGCCCTGAATGAGGTCCCTGGAGTTAGAGGAAAAGCAACAGGAGCACACCTGGGACCTGAACCGAGGGGAGGCATCTGTGAGCCAGCCACACAGGGAAACAGCAAAAAGAACCAAAGAAGAGATGCTTTTAAGGAAACCTGAAGAGCTGTCACATTGGCGAGGGATTAGGCATGCTCCATCCAAAGCCCCAGAAGTCTACTGTGAGCTGAATTTAAGGAAGAACTCTTTTCCAACAAAGTATGTGTCAAACTGTGTTTTGTGGACTGCTAGCATTCAGGGAGTGGGGGTGCGATGGGGGAAGGAAGGGAAAGATTCCAAATGATTCCACAGGAAAATATGTTGGGGAGTTTGAGTTAATCAAAGATAACAGATGTTCTCGCTGAAGAGCACAGCTTTCAGCCCTTCTCAAATTTATGTGGCCCCAACGGCTTTTCATAGGATGTTATGAACATCTCATAGAATCTCTGTTCCAAGCCCATCTCTGGGAGAAGATGAATTAGAGCTGTCTGACAAAAGCATCTTATGAAAATGTGAGTGTCACACCAGTATTTGAGTACTTTTAGGGTACAGAATTCAACATGCACACATAATACAGATGCAGTCTAACAGAAAACTAGAACCATTGGTTCATTCTCCCATAGACTTTCATCTGGAATGGCCAAGTGGTAGGCCAAAAGGTCCAGTTACACATGAGGATACAGATTAACTGTCTCCTCCCACCACTTGGTGTCCAAATAAGTAGGTGACATGGATATTGCAAAGAGATCCTGCAAGCAATCAATGCTGTTGGCTGGGCAGCTTAGTGACAGGATGAGTTCTTGCCAGAGCCCACTCTGACTCCTCATGTAGTATCTTCTAGAAAATATTGCCTTTCTCCCTTCCTCCCATGCATCTATCCATTCTGTAAATATTCACTGGGGGGTCTTCCACAGACCAGCAGTAGTAAGTAAAGCCAAACAAGTTGTTGCTTTATGACTACCCGTTGGGGAATACAGACAATAAACAAACATATTGCACAAAAAATGATTTAATTGAGGTTTTCTATATATATTACAAAGGAAATAAATGGCACAAAACAATGGTAAGTTACACAGAGATCTTGTCTAGTGTGGGATTTCAGGATGGGTTCTCTAAGGAAGCACAGAGACCCTGTTTTACAGATCCTCAAATGTGCAAATCGAAAGTAAGTCTCTGTGACTTTCCTTTGGGAAATCATAGCCCCGTGGGGCTAGGAGAGGCCACATGGGTCCACCCACCACAGTAGCCTCCTCTCTAGCACACATCTTATGTATGCTATATTTGGGACAATGACTCATAGGTCTGGGGAGGACTAGAGAATCTGCATTTCTAACCAGGTGCTTCTCATGCTGATACTCTGCGAACATTTAAGTAATACCACTGTCTTGGGCATTTTAAAAAACCTAAATAAATGGAGAGCTATACCATGTTCACAGAGAAACTCAATCATAAAGATGTCAATTTTCTTCAAATTAACCTATAAACTCAATATACTTCCAACCAAAATCCCCATGGAGTTGTTTTGTTCTTTATTGTTGTTTAACCAGAACGCTGAATCTAAAATTCATTTGGAAGGCAATTTTGGAAAAGAACAAGGTGAGGGACCTGTCTTACCAGCTCCAGGCTTATAATAAAAGTATAGGTGTGGTATTAACACACAATTAGCCAAAGAGACCAATGGAACAGAACAGAAAGCCCCAAAACAGACCTGCACTTTTAGGAAAACTATATATGGAAGACAGCATTACAAATCAATAGGGAAAAGAAGAATGATTCAGTAAATACTGCTGGAGAAATTGGTAATTTATATTTTAAAACAAACAACCCTGAACTCCTACATCACACCATATGCAAAAATAAAATTCCAGGTAGATTATATTCCTAAATATGAAAACATAAAATGTTTAAAACTCTTGGAAGAAAATACAGAAGATTTTTACAGCTTTGGGGTAGGGAAATACATCTTAAATAAGACGCCAACTATGCAAACCAAAAAGAAGAGACTGGCAAATTTGACTTCAATAAAGTTGAAACTCCTGTATGCCGTCAATAAATAAGAAAAGCCACATAGTAGGGAAAGCTATTTGCAGCATACTTAGATACAGAATGTATCAAGATACTAATATCTAGAATGCATCAAGAATTCCTACGCATGAGAAAAGACAAACAATCCAAGGAGAAAAGGATATGAGCAGGAAGTTCGCAGATGACGAATCCAAATACAGGGAAAAACATGAAATAATGATGAACCTCACAAGTAATTAGAGGAACGCAAATTTAAAATACTGAGATTCAAAACTTAAAAATCAACCAGACCAAGTGCTGTCTAGAATATGGAACAGTAGAATTCTCATACACTATTGTTTAGAGAGTAAATCAGAACGATCTTTTCAGAAAGCAATTTGACATTATCTGATAAAACCCATGATGCATGCACCCTACTACTAGCAATTCCACTCCTAGGTATACTGCCTAGAAACCTTCACTCACGCACACAGGGAAGCACAGACAAGACATTTATTGTGTGCTTACTGACAGTGGGAAACAAGAGAAAGTCTAAATCCCCATCAAGAGGAGTTGGCTAGGGACGCCTGGGTGGCCTCTGCCTTCGGCTCAGGGTGTGATCCCGGATTCCTGGGATCGAGCCCCACATCAGGCTCCTCTGCTGGGAGCCTGCTTCTTCCTCTCCCACTCCCCTGCTATGTTCCCTCTCACGCTGGCTGTCTCTCTGTCAAATAAATAAATAAAATCTTAAAAAAAAAAAAAGAGGAGTTGGCTAAACACAATGTAGTATTTTTATACATTGAAATATGATACACCAGGGAAAAATAATCGACCAAAGCTACATGTATCAGCTTGGGAACATCTCAAAACCAATACTGAGCAAAGAAACAAAGTTGTAAGAAAATATAAATAATGGATACCATCAATATAAAATTTTTAATATGCAAGAAAAGTCTAGGTACTATTTGGGAGATGACTTTATAACATATATATTATTAGTATATGAATAGTCTATATATAATATATAATTTTATATAAAATTTACATAATTACTTATTAAAATACATAATTATGTATTAATATACGTGCATTTATATGTGTGAGATACACACACACACACACACACACACACACACACACACACACATCAAGTACAAACATGAGAATGCTAAGTCTAAATTCAGCGTCATGGCCTCTAAAGAGGGAAGGAGATGAACTGGTATCCGGGGAGAGAATTAAAATCACTCATAAAACCACTGCTCCTCTACACTACTTATAATCAGCATTCGGGATTAAGGTAGGGGATGTTCTTGAATAAAGCCATATTTTTTTCCAGATTGAAAAGCCTCAGAAAGCATTTAGCCCAACCTCTAACTCAGAGAGGAGGAGTCTCTTTACTATGTGGAACAAGGGATCCTCCTACCTCTACTCAGAAGATCCTACGTCAGGGCCACTGTGTCCTGTTACGCCAGTTGGCAATGCACAATTCTGGAGCGCACATTTCACAATATAAATGATGCCCCCTCCCGTTGTGCAGTGAATGACTTCTATAACCATCTGTGGCAGCCCTGTAACTGCTAGGTCATAGACCCCTCTGGAATCTGAGGAAGAATGCCCACCTCTGGGAAAATGCCCATCCACACAATTACTGCCTGTAATGTGGGTGGTTTCAGACACCTCCCCAGCAACGATTAGCAGTCCTCCACTAGCTGAACGCTTTCGGAGACGGGTGATCACAACCTTCGGAAGTACTTGTAGACAATGGTGTGAAACTAAGCTCTTGCTTTAAGCACATTTGGAACTGGCCTCTCTGTAACCTCTATCCATTAAAGTTGATCTGTTTCCTTTTGGCATGACACCTCAGCTACTGAAAGAAAATGAATCTCCCCCCCCACCCCACCCAGACTTCTGCTTTCCAGGCTAAATATAGTTTTGACTTAGCTTATCACAAACATGCTGTCTCCTCTTTTGTTAAAAATGCCTTTTTTAAAAGCTATCATTATACCAAGCACTTCTTACCCTCATAAGCAACCAGGCATTCTGACATGTCATCAAAGAACAAAAAATCATTTCTCTCAGCTGCTCCTTTGGGAAACCTTTACTATCTCCAAGGCCGTCAAATGCCCACAGAAGCTAGGAAGTGCAAAGCCAAAGAAAGAAGAGGTCAGGCTTTTCCCAGGGTGGGGGCAATGTTAACTGAGCAGAACCAGGACAGAGGCCTCACAGGCCAAGGGACACGAGTCATTTTCCACTTACTCCCAGAACTCCATGACGGGAGAGGTGGCATTCTGCAGGGACACATGACTCTGGTTGCTCATGTTCAGTTTCTGGAACTCCACACAATTCTCTACAGGGGAAACAAGACAAGAAATATAACATTAACTTCTGCAAGGGCTGCACCTTGGGAAACATTCAGAGTTGATGATGCAACCAGGTGGTTTTACCTAGCTGCTCTAAGCAAACATGCCTCAGAGAACACTGGGGAGGGAAATCGATAACTTCACAGTTTAAGGGAGAGGTTTGGTCTGATTTGAACAGGAGGAAAAGTTTTGGGGGCAGGGCACCTTCTCTCATTTCCACTCCATATGCCCTATCAAACTCTTTCCTCCTGCCTTGCTTCCTAATTTCCTTTCCTCTTTTCTACTTCCCTGCTGATGGCCTGTCCATGGCATTTCTGTCCTGCCCAGGAATGGGGGAACTAAAGGAGTGGGTCAGTCATGGTGTCCCTATGACAGTAATGCATTTGAGACTCGGTTTTCCTTCATGTAGAAGGACACTAACATTGCAGCTGCCTCAGAAAGATGTGATAACTGGATGAAACGTCACGAGCCTGTATGTGGAAAGGATTTCCGCTTTCTTTACTATTCCCTCAATTGATCAGTCAATCCAAGAAAAGATTTGTTGAATGTCTCTTCATTTCGTGAAACTTGATGACCAAGGGGGATTTAAATTTCCAGTAAAAACATCCAACTCTTTAACCTTAATGGCCTAGATCAACCCCCTCCTCCAGGAAGACTTCCTCAATCTTCCTCCCCTTGAATTCTAAGAAAATTGGAACTTAAAGGCCCTCCAAGGAACCACCTTTTCCAACTCCCATTATTTTGAAGAGGTGAATCTATGGTTCCAAATAGTTAAGGGACCCACATCTATACCCTCTTCCTCGTCTACAAAGTCACCAGCCAATTAGGGACAGAACGGGGAGTCAGCTCGAGCCAGGGCTCCAGCTCCTTTGTTACGGTCATCACCCAGCTCTGTTCTCCACCAGGAGACCCATACCTCTTTACAACACTGCTGGTTACAGAGGCACCTCAGCCACTGCCAGACTGTGGACTCCCCGAGGGAGCTGCACCATTCACTGTGGAGGCCCTTCACCCCGCAGCGGGGTCAGCACGGAGCTAGTGCTCCACCTCACACGGGCGCTGCTCCCTCCTCACACGCGTGCAAACCCTCCAACTACATGTGCAAACTCTGGAGCAGGAACACCTCCTATACCTGATGCTTGACACATCACGAGTATTCACACACTATTAGGGAAAGGGGGCTGCAAACCAGGGAAGAAAGGTTCGCAGTGTGCTGGGGAAATGTCCTCCGATCATCTGCCTCCTTCCTGTTCCCTTGCCAGGTATTACCATCTTCTGAAAGGAGGGAGGTCTGCGGGGTCCACCAAGCCCTGAAAGGAGTCTGAAAGCCTGAGATTATAGCTACCCTTGTGCCCTTTTCCAGGGAGAGGAGCCCTTAGTTTTAATCAGTCTCTAAAACAAGGTTTCTCATTTTTTTCCAAGAGTAAAAAAATTTCTCAGACATCCAATATTGACAAGGTATTTTTATTAAAATGACATTTAATTATGTACAAATAAATGAGTTATAAAGTCTTTGTGATTATAGTATTCACACAACTATAAAACCAGAATTAAGTTTATACATTAAATATTAACTACAGAACAATTCAAATTGATAGCATAAAATGGATGCGTAGGATAATGTTATTTTGTGAAGTTAAATGGATTTCCCAACAGAAAAATGGAATCGACAGGGAGGAGGCAGGTCTATTGAGTTCAGCTTGCCTATTCTTCCACTGCTACTTGAGATTCAATTCTACTACCATTTTTTTTTTTCTGGTCACGCTTTGCAATATCTTCGTTCTTACAGTTTGTTGCATTCTTAACTGGACTTCACTTAGTACAAAGCACCATTTATAAATTAAATCTCTCAGCTCTTCTCCAATGGCCACCATCAGCCTATTTATCAAGAACACCTCTTATGTTGCAAACACGTACAGTCAGGCACTGAAATTTCCTGACTGTCCTCAGTTATAAGATGGTTGTACAGAGAATCCAGAACATGTGCATATTTTTAGAGCGTCCTCAAAATAAACACACACAATTAAATTATCACGGAGGACTCACAGGCCTCCAAGAGTATACCCTTGAATTTTAATTTGATAAACATCCCTATGAAGTCCTTGGCCAAAGAAAGGTTAAGAACCAGGGCCCTAAAGAGAGACAGTGAGACCTCCACAAAATGCATTGGGTGGGAGCAGGATAAAGTCACGCAGGACTAGAAGCTACTTCACAGCACTTTCTAGGCCTAATTCCTACTGTTCCTTCTGCTGGTAACCAACATCCTACCCAGTGTTACTGTATCTCAGCCTTCAGGATGACAAGCCACTTCCAGGGACAACCTAACCACAGGTTTTAACACAGATGGTGAACAGCTTAAAGCATGTGTGCCGACTCCAGTCAAAAGGCAGTGGCTGCCTGGAGCACTGCTGAAAAGGGTTCTGAGGCCACGACTAGACTCAAAAAGGAAAGAGTTCTACAATCGATTAGTGATGTCTGCTCTGAGCATGGCCATCACAGATAGGGATTGAACATGTTATTTGCCTTCCCTGGATTATAAGACTCAATCTTGATAGGATGGATGAATTGAAAAGCAAACAGCACATTAGAATCCAAAGTAATCTAAAAAGTTATCCACTCAAGGGAGTGGGAGAGTGGTAAATTCAAATATCTACCTGGGTTAGACAGGTAAAATAAATAAGTAATATGGGCTGGGTGGAGACTGTGGCCAACTTGAGGACAGAGTTCTATCCAAAGACAACTGCTTATTAGCCCTAGCATTGCTGCCAAGCAAGAATGTGGGAATGTGGGTCTGCTGTTGCCAGATCTTTTCAAGAGAAGCTGGAAATCTGGATTTTCATGTGAGGTCTTCTGGTTTTAAATTTTGGCAACCAAATACATTTTTGAAATTCACTGATCACTGATCTAAAACCTAATTGGTCTGTAAGCCCCTGGTCTGCAACGCTTGGTCTAGCCTAACCCCTTCAATTTACAGAGGAAAATCTGATACCCAGAAAGGCAAGGCTGAAACTGGAGCCTGAACCCATCACATCCCCACTCTGCCTGCAAAGGGCTCAATCTCTGTATTTGGCAAAGCGAGGAAAGAACATCACCATTCTTCTACCCATGCCAACTCCTGGGCCAGGGCTCAGCTCAGGCTCAGGACTGCAACCCACAGATTGCAACCAGACCCAGTGCAGAACTGACCTCCAATTTCAGTGGTATCTGGACTCATGTCAAGAGGCCAAAGGCCAGGATTGATCTCCAGGATAAGGGCATACCCCCAATGCCAGGCCCCCCAGCAGGACCAGCAGAGAGACCCTCCCTGGGGGCCATACCTGTGTTCCACTCATGCCCACAGGTGGCCCAGGGGAGCTCGGTAGTGAAGCAGTTGCTCAGGTAGAAAATGGCCCATGCCAGGATGATGATGTAGTACACATTTAGATGGGCCTCAATCACCTGTGTTGCGTAGCCAATGCCTGAAAGAACAAAGGGAGTGATTTGCGTCTCTCTCCACCTTGTTAAAACAGTCTCAGCTACTTTTCACAGTCTGACATCACCCAGGCACCATTTCATTTTCTATCTCAATGCTTACCTTCAAATAAAGGGCAAACTTTCCTCCAACATGTAATGCCACCTTCACTTGTGAATTGTCCCAGAGCTGTTTCCAAGAAAAAAACAGGAATTCCACAGCAAATAAAAAACACCACATAGGGAATCAGGAACGCCCCTACAAGGATGCAAAGTAAGGGAAGGGGGTTAAAATTGCCTCTACTATTTCAAGTTTGACACAAGAAATCTTTAATAAGCACCTACTATGTGCGAGACATAATGTTCTCTGAGCTTAAGGTCAAGTCCACACCTTGAGGACCATAGTCAGAAAACATGGTCCTGGGTCTGTGCTGTCTGTATATCTACCTCACATCTCCCAGCCTCAACTTCTTCATCTACAAAATGGGGATTTAAAATTCAGTATCTGTACCACTTCTCTCACAGAAATGTGCATCTAAGATGATAATGTAAAAGTGTTTTCTTTCTTTGATTCTATAATTTATATATTCTACCCTTCAGCATGAGTTAAATCCATTCCCTCTCTGAACATTACACTGTCCTTTTTTATTCTAAAGTAACCTCAACAGGTTAGGTGAAGGGGACCCCTTCTTCTTATTTACTTTGGAAGTTGATCTGCAGGGGGAAAAAAATGTTTTTCATTAAGAGAAGCATTCTCCAGGAGACGTGCAATAAGCAGTATCAGGTCCCAGCACATGAGGGTCAGGTATGGAGCTGAGTTATAAGGGGTCTACAGCAAGAATCTATCTATTCAGAAAGGCTGCCTTTGAATCTGTCTGAGAAAAGACCACCATAAGCTTTAGTGCTCCTATCTCGATACACACAATACCCATTGCTGGGGCCTTTCTGTGAAAGAAATTAAATAACTGAGGTGAACACGAGCTATTATAACCAGAGGGATTTTTTTCAAATCCCTCATTCTCTCTCACCCACCTAATAACAAAGCCTGAAAACACATGCTATTCCCTGCCATCTGATCTCACAAACGAAGGCTTTAACTGAAATTGCTTTTTGCTAAATGAAGTCTCTTTAACCTTAGAATTAGTTACAACAATTTTGATCAATCCTGAGAGTAGGATGACATTTACCAGATTTTGAAAGGGTCTTAGCTTTTTTTTTAAAGTTTCACATTGGGAAAGAAATACATTAAACTATTGTTGGAATCTATGACTAGAACTGTGCAGATATTTTTTTTTAAAGGCAAGCAGTTGATCATCAGATACCCCAACTATATTAGAAGGCAAAAAGTGTGTGAAAAGGGACAAGAGGGTCTGTTTGCTGAATATAAATCTAAGCGATTAGTACAACAAGCTGCAGTAGGTTCCCTAATACATTGTAGTTTACCTGTGAACCCTCTAGAACCTAAGAGAAAGCACTTTTTGAAAGGCTTTTAGTCTATGTACTCACAAAGCCAGTAATCCGTAAGATAACCAGCTCAATTAAATCAGGATATCTGTGTACCGGATGGAGACTCTTGGCAAGTTACAGAGAAAAAAAAAAAAAGACTAATTATTAAACTACTCACAACAACTTTTTTTTTTTAATCCATGCGGAATTTGTAATTAACCCAACTTACTCTGTTGTCTCCTTTTAGGCATGCATTTGGTTTTGGCATAACAATTTCATGTATTAAGAAAAAAAGATGTTGAAACAGTTTTTGCCTGGGACTACCCAAGAGTTTCCACAGGTTTCTAAGAAGACATGGCAGCTAATAAAAGCCAAATCTGCAGAGAGGCAGAACTCACAGCTGAGGCCACAGGGCACGTTCTGGGTCTCCAAGGCCACTCCTTCTCTCCCTCCTGCCAAGCCACCAACACTGGCGGCCACTTCATTACCAGTGCAGAGCAGGCTTGGAGCAGCCTGTGCTTTAGGATGAATGTCTCCAAAGAAAGGGCCTGGGCCAAGCAGTACCCTTCTCACTCTCCCTGCAGCTGCTCGCACAGGAAGTCCTGCTCCATGCAACCTAACAGTGTGGTCCCTGCCAGCCAACTTCAGAGCCACCTTCAGTGGGGTCTGGGGATCTGCTGGAGGAGCAGGGGCATAGCAAGGAGAAAGAGGAATATGTAGACACAGGCTTTTCCTTAGAGAAACTGTGCCACCCAAGAAGGTATCACAAGGTCCCTTGCCATGCACCTGCCATCTGTCCTGCTAACATGACAGGTGGAAGCTCCTGAAGTCGTTGAGCTGAAAGATTTGAGGATTTACTCCAGCATCTCCACCAAACTGACTTGGATATGTCACTAGGAAAGATTCTCTCATCGCTTCCTTTTCCCTGTCCCCCGATCCACAACCTCTAAGCATCTCCTAAACATCAAATCGGTATTGTTGCTATTTGTTGTGGGTGACTCTGAGGTCAGTGAAAGAAACTGCTTGGTGCCAATGTTTCCACCAGATAGGCCAGAAAGGGGACCTAGTGAAGGCCTTAAGGGCAAATGAAAGACTGGGCGGGAAATCAAACATCAATGCCGCACCGAAAAGTTTTCCCTGTTGTCAGTCCAATCCCAGTTTAAAACAAGGCCTTGGTGGCAGAAATCCCACCTCTAATGGGGTTATTTCTTTGACACTTTGTATCCTCATCTGCAAAATGGGTATACCAATGCCCGCAAAGAATGAAATGAGATGATGTAGGTAAAGCTTGTTATGGAGTCTGGCATTTCAGTAAGCGCTCAAAACCTGAGCCTACTCACATCACCGTGAGAGTCCCTTTCCCCCTTTCCTTCATGCTGGTTTCCAGTTAGGAAAGCTGAGGATCAAAGGGTTTGTCTCCTGCCCCTAACAGTAATGCAGGTACGAAAAGCAAGGGCTCCTAGCCTAGGCCGCCACCTCACGCTGCCACAGAACACACCTGGCTGTCAAGTCCCCGCGTGCTAGCAAGCGGCACATTCAGGTGCGAAGAGGCGCGTGCACATGCGCCCTGGGAGAGGCGAGCCTAGCCCGGGGCGGGAGGGCGGGGGGAAGCTCCCGCGCCAGCTGGCCCACTGCGGACATTCCCCCCGAGGGTCCCGCTACACGCAGGCGCGGGAGGGGTCGCGCGCTCACCTCCTTGCTCCCCGCCCCCACCAGACTGCTTTCCCCTCCCGGTTCTCCCTCACGCCGCGCATGCCGCCTCACCTCCTCCGTTCTTGTAGCACAGGTAAGGGAAGCGCCACACGTTGCCCAGCCCGATGATCTCCCCAGCCACGCTCAGCACGAACTCCACCTTGTTGTTCCAGTGGCCGCGTTCGTGGACCGCCTTGTCGCGCTTGTCGCGCGGATCGCGCGCGGGCGCCGCGCCCCCGCCGCTGCCTCCCAGCGCTTCAGACTCCCGCGCCTCCTCGGCAGCCTTCCCATTGCCCAGAGGCAGCGCCTTCTCCGCCGTCATGGCCGCGCTGGCTGCCTCGTGCGCCGGGCCCGGCTCTGCGCCGCCGCCCCGGGCGGGCTGGCTTTTCAGGAGGCGCGAGCGGGCGGGAGGGGGAGGCAGGGGGTGGAGCTGAGGGGCCGGGCCGGGCCAGCGCGGGGACTGGGACGCCGCGCCGCGGCCCGGCTCTCAGGGCGCCCACGCCGCCTCAGCTCGCCAGGGCCCCTGAACCCGCGAGCACCTTGCGCGCGCCGAGCACCTTGCGCGCGCCAAGCACCTCATGCCCTTCCTTCCTGTTCTCCTACCCACCGGCCTCAGGACAAGAGTGCAAGCGCCCATTCAGACCTAGGTTGGGCTCCTGACACCAGTCCCTCAAGTTGCACCACTCTCCGTAACCTCTGAAAGCTTGGGCCTTGATTGCCCATTTCTGTTATTACAGAAGTGGGCTCTAGACCACCCTTTTCCCAACTTTAAGGTACATAACAAGCACCTGCGGGTCACTGCAGATCCTGATCTTGTGGATCTGGCTGGGCTGGAGCTTCTGTGGTTTTAACAAACCCAGGTGCTGTGGATGCTGCCACAGGGACCACACCTGGAGGAAAAAGGCAGTAAATGAACTCTTTTGATTTCTTCCCAGTTCTCAAGGTTTGTGAGCTCCCCTAGGCTGGGTACACCTCCAGAACTTGTTCATCCTGGTGCTCACTGTTCTAAACACAAGGAATCAGGACAGTGTGGCAGTTAAGAGCATCCGTCTGAAGACAGGCAAATATAATTTGAGTCCCATGCTCCACCTATCTGAGTTGTGTGAAGTCATCTGACCTCTGTGCCTTAGTTTCCTGATTTGCAAAAGGAAATACCAATAATGCCTTTCTTATGGTGTGTGTGTGTGTGTGTGTGTGTGTGTACTCCATGAGAAAATGCTTATAAAGTACTTAGCACATTGGAAGAGCTCAATGAACATTAGCATTTTTAGCATTATCATACAGTGTGTAGTTACACAATGTACGTATTTGTTCATCTTGTTTAATACCTATCACACCACTCAATTGTAAGGATGATATACAGTGTCTCATTCATTATGATAGCCACAGAGCTTAGCACAAGACCTAGCATATAGAAGGTGTTCAGTAAATACTATGGCAAGAGAGAAAGAGGGAGGGAGGAAGTGGGGAAGAAGAAAAGGGAAAGAAAATTAGATCTGCAAGGGGCCACAGAGATAGTCAGATCCACCTCAGTCATTTCACAGTGCTGGAGAAGCCCAACCACAGGATCTCTCACTAATGCCACCCACTGTGTTCTCCATCCATCCCTTGGAGCTCCTTCTGGGGCTCTCTGAGGGAGAACCTCCCCATCTGGTAGCCTACAGCCTCTGCTTTCATTCTGGCTTACAACTGCTCAAGTCTCTCCCCACCTCCAACCCCCCAAAAAACCCTTCCTGCCACCGTCTTCCCATTTCAGGCCTTTTTCCTCCCCTCCCCCTCGCTATCATATTTCTTGAAAGAGTAAGTTTACATGCTGCTGGCCCTGTCTTCACCTCCCACTCATTCCTCAGCCCACAGCAATCTGGCACCCACCCCCACCATTCCTCTGAAAGTGCTTGCTGTGAAGTCCCTGAAGCCCTCTTCATTTGGCAAATCTTACAGTTCCTTGTCCATCCCCATCCTGCCTGACCTCTGGGTAACTTTCTGTACCATTGTCCCCTTCTTTCTGTCTTAAAAGTCACATTTGCCTGCTTTCCTTAACACTGCCTGCCTCAGCTCCTGTTTCTCTCCCTGCTTCTCTGCTTTCTTTCTCTCCTCTTAAATTTCATCTCTTTCATGCCTTTAGCGACCCAAAGAAATGCTGATGACTCCCACACCTCCATCCCCATGTACTGTGCAAGGTATGTCCGAAAGCAAAGATCCTGTAGAGTGTTTAGGATAAGAGTAAACTGAATTCAGGTAGGTGTGGGGTCACATCCAGGCTCTGCCCCTTAGGAGCTATGTTATCTCTGTCCTCAGGCTCCTTCCTCTGACAAGTGGGGTTGATACTAGTTCTGACCTCATGGGATAGCGTGAGGGTTTGAGTGCTGAAAGCTTTGAAAGCAGTAGGTACTCTATGAATAGTAGCTGTTATTTTTATTGTGATGATGATGATGGTGATGTCATTCCCTTGCTTAAAAGTCTTCATTGGCCTTCCTTTTCTTATAGTATGTAATCAAATTGCTTACCTTGGCATTCAAAATTACCCTACAATCTGATTGTCCCAGCCTTTCCTTCTAAATGAATGCAATGTCTATCCCACACAAAAACTCCATATTAGTACTTTCACTGGGGGAGAAGGGGCGTGATCCTCAATACTGCACATAGGGTGGGCAATAAAGGAAGGACTCATGTTTGACCTTGACACTCCCTGCACACGCCTAGAAGTCCTACTGTTAAATGAACAACTACATCAAAAGAGACACAGTTCCAACCCTTATTGCAATATTAGGCTGTCACCCCAGAATCTGTGTAAACTTCCTTTGAATCTAATTGCATTTCACTTTATAATGCTCTTCAGCATAATTAGCTCCAGGTATTGACTTCCTCTGAGCAGCTGTAATTTTATGAGACCTGCTAGGGAAGTAACACTGAACAGCGTGAGAGGGCTGGCACAGGCTGGGCTCACTTTTGCTGATAGGTGCTTATGTAGCCTTGGATATGTCCCCTATCTTCTGAGCTTTGGTGTCCTTAGCTTATCAAAATGAGCTTGATCTTCCTCATCTCCCAGAGTGGTCTTAGAGGTAGAGTGAGACTACATGCAGAGAAGAACATCGTACCTACTCTAATGTCCCAAACTCACCTCTCAGGTTTTAATATTTCCTTTTATGGAAGTTGACCAAGTCAGTATCCTCTGACTAGAATTCAGTGAATAAATGTTTAAAGTTTTTCCTCCATGGTTGTATCATGGCTCTGGAAAACACTTAATTCTTTTTCCTCTGTCCTTATGCAGAAGAACCCGTATCTCCCCCAACATTTCAGAGCCTCATCTCTGGACCTTTTCCATTTTGTTATTCCTTGAGTGGCAGTAACTTGAAGAGCACACACCCGTGTTCCTGGATGGATGTACTTAGGTTGAAGCAAGATGGGAATATGGGCCATGGATCATCTCCAAAGTTGGTCCTGATGCAGCACAGCATAGTGGTTAGGAACATGGGCTGTACGGTCACACTTCCTGGGTTCAAAGCCCAGGTCTGCCAATTTGGCACATTACTCTGAGCTCCAGTTTCCTTATCTGCAAAATGAGAGTACTAATAGTATTTGCCTTTAATTGTTATGACAATTAAATGGGTTAGTATTTGTAAAGTACTTAGATTTGTGCCTGATACAGACATTTCTGTTAAATAAATATATAGTCTTCAAAGAACAGAAATGTCATGATTTTCTTATTCCTTTCTTGGGGCAAAATCTTTAATCTTCTGGAAATAGCTGCCCTGAAGGCTCCTTTAAACTTCAGCATTGCTCATTCATTCATTTTCCAAATACTTATGGATCTTCAATTATCTTCAGACACTTTATTGGTCATGAGGGTGCAAAACCAGATAGAAAGCCTACCCTGGGAGTACACAGAAGCCAGCTCATACAAGCTCATGAGAGTCAGTTACTAAGTTTTCAGGGATTTTGCAAGCCATAATTGGGAGCTTGAAGTCTGCTGTGGTGGTTGTACTTATACCCCAGGAATCTACAAAGGCTACACATAAACCCCACACCCCTGTAGCCGTTGTCCCAGCCCACCATTATGGAATAGTGGGGGAGGCAGATTCTAGTTAAATAATCACATAAATGAATAGAAGTTGGAGATTCTGGTTTATGCCACAACAGAGAGCTCTACAGTGCTGGAAGAGCTTGTAACTGAGAGATCTGACCTTGTCACGGAGATCAGGGAGGGCTCCCTGACCAAGTAACAGATGAGCTGAAGCCTGGAGGGACAGAAGCAATGAATGGAATGAGGAGGGGTTGGGGGTCCTGAAAGATGATCCCTGAGGCTGAGCACAGAGTGTGGAACAAGATACACCTGAAAGGGAAACATTTTTAGCAAGGGCTGATATTAGCATATTTGCATTGTAAAGAGATTACTGTGAAAAGTGGTTTATGGAGTGAGGTGGGCGCTATGAAGAGACTATTGCAATAGTCCGGGCAAGAGATGATGGCAGATTACATGAAGGAGGTGGCAGTGGAGAGGAAGAAAGGAAGAGGGAGTTGGTAAAACCCACAGGACTTGACCTGGGGCTGAATATGGAGGATGAGGAAAGGGAAGGTATCAGGTATGACTGCCAGGTTAGTAGAACTCCAGCGTTCCACCGTGGAGGTGATGTTCCTGCTCCCCTTTGTGCAGAGACACCCACTGCTGGCTTGCTCAAGGAATGATAAACCAGAACCACTGGACCAGTGCACTGTCCTCAATTGTGTGAATAGTTGCAGGACCAAAAAACTACATGGCAGAACCAGGATCAAAGAGAAGAAACAAAAAAAGACATTAAGTACCAGACAGAACTTCTTATAAATCATCCAGTCTGAATAATCTGTCCCAAGAGGTAGTAAACTCCTCACACCTGTGATGTTGCCGTGGAAGCTAGACTGGTACACAGCAAGGAGGCCACAGGAAAACTTGTGGGTGGGCTTTTGCAATCAGGAGAGTCTCTGAGAGCACAGTTCTCTGCGAAAACTGTTCCTCATTACTGCCACTCTATTTTTTTCTAATGGGTTTGCGTTAACAATCCCAATTCTTCACCCTTCCCTTTATCCATGAGATTTGCCATGTAACTCTGTAGGACCCTTCCAGCACCAGAGTTCAGTCATCTAACTTGCTTTGGGCACTAGAAAGAGGAAGAAGTGATACTGTGCCAGTTCTCAGCCTTGAGCCACCGTAAGTGTTTCTGCTTGCCTTCATCAGCTTCTCCTATCACCCTGTGAAGCAAGTTCCAGGTCAGTCCACGGGTCCAGGAGGAAAACAAGATATGCAAAGAGCAGAATTGCCCCAGCCTACATGTCCCCCAGGCAAGCCCAGACTAAAGTAGAGACCCCAGGGACCACAGAGGTATGAGCAAACTCAGCCCAGCCCACCTCCCACCTCCTGACTTAGGAAATGTAATAATCAATGTCTGTTATATTTAGCCACGGAGTATCTGTGAGGTTTATATACTTTTTCTCATGTCCTTCTCCTTTTCCAGTGCTCCCCTTTGCTTATCAGGCACAACTCATTCTCTTAAGCCCAGTTTAAAATGCTCATCTTCTTCATGAATTCTAAAATGACTTCTTCACCCTCTAAACTCTCAAGACTGCTTAATAATCATACCTTCTAGGAGAAGCATCATTTTGCAGCCTGTATACCACCAGACTTAGGAACTGCCTTCACTAGGTCACTGTGGAAAATTTCTTCTTTTAATGTTCTCAGTGCTGGTTCAGAGCAAGATCTTTAGTGTTAGGGCCAGAATTAAGATGGATGGGTGACCGGGCCTGGGACCACTCCCCTCCCTTTGCCCTTTAGCCACCTCTCTCTCTAAGTCTTTACTCATCTGCTTATCTTCTGCGACAATCCCTTCTTTTGAAAGAAGGAACTACTGTAAGAACTACCTGGAAATCCATAAGAATATTGCATTGAAGTGTTTGGATAAATAAACATAAGTAGATGATCATTCTATCTGTGTACTATAGTAAATTGAGTGACTGGTCCCAGTGTTCACTTGCCTGTAATTACCTTTTACATCTTCTTTCTTGCTGTGGCCTCATGGTGGTCAGAGTGTGCTTCCCCATCCCTGGACGATGTGATTCACATTGGCCAAGCAGAGGTTTTAAATGCGCTTGTATAATTGTGCTTTCCCTCTCATATGCTGACATTGCCATGAGAAAGAATATACACCACGTAGCTGCTACCCCTCTAGCCTGAGCCCTAGAGGGAGACAGTGGAGCAGAGATGCTCCAGCCAAACTTCAGACTCACAGCTTGAAGCAGAGCTGTCCCGGCCAATCCATAGTCATGGGACTGCAAAATAAATTCACTGAGATTTTGAGGTTGTTATACAGTAAAAGCTGACTGAAAACGCTTACCACAAGCTATGCGTGGGCCCTCATGCACACCATCTCTGTTATGCCGCACATAACATTATGGGGTAGGGATGGTAAGATCTTCATTCTGCAGATCATGAAGCCGAAGCTTGGAGATATTGAGCAACTAGTCCAGAATCCCACAGTCAAGTCAGAATTCAAACCCAGTTCTCTGGCGTCTCCTCTGTGACCTGCCAGGTCTGACTGTGGTCCTCTTCTGGCCACTGGTTTTACCCACATAAACTTTGTCTCTCCCTGTTTGATCTTGGTGGAAAAAATGAGAGGACAAAGGAGGGAGTTTATATTCTTTCTTCATCTAAGCCCAGGAACACTGATTCAAAACTTAATATATTCTGGATGCCAACCTGGGAAGCGAATACCCCATTTGGTCCCTGTTGCTATAGGAGAATGATTTCCAAGTTCCACACATTGATTTTACAACTTGGATTCTAAGCTGTAGTCCTTCTGGGTTGGGCAGCACCTGCATGTGTGAACACACATGGTTCCTTGTGTTCTGATTTTCCCTGTGTATATATCTAATCTCCTGGATAACCTGGCTCAGATGCCTAAAGCTAGAGGTATGTCACAGATATTTAGATTTACCTACAGCTAGGGCTCCTAGGACCACAGCATCTGGCTACACAGACTAAGTGCAAATGCTGGGGGCACCATTCACATAGTTACTCTGGAATTGTGCAATATGGTGGTCCTGGGCCTCTTATTACAGATGTCAACACTGACCCCAAGTTACTTAGCTGGTAAAATGCTGTACTCTCCATTGGCCCCAGCTATACTTTGCCTTGTAGCTGTATATCAAGGTTGTTCAGATATCTCCTAGAGAGAATCATAAACTAAGAACTGAATGACTATTAAAGATACATGGAGCCCCAAGTCGTAGCTCTCTGGTTCAGAGTTTCTCTAATAACAATGACACCCCAAGCAATGTTTTCTACCACTATCTTTATTGTGACTCACTATAAAAAAATTAATGGGGGGAACTTTTAAAGAAATTTTCCTAGTGCCCTGACATCCAATTCGCAGATAGAGCCCCACAACTGTCCCTAAAACCAACAGCTATGATTGGAGGTCTGCTTTGTGCCAAGCAAAGTGTTACATGCTGGTAAGGGCACAGAAATGGTCTTGGCCTTTCAGTGAGATAACAAATAATAATCCAGCATGGTGGGCACTAGAATAGAGATGGATGCAAGGTCTTATGGGAATACAGAGGAAAGGGTACCCCTCTTCCTCTTGGGTTGCTTAAGATTTCAAACAGTCAAAAAAAGAACTAAGAGGCAGCCCACGGAATGGGAGAATATATTTGCAAATGATGCTACAGATAAAAGACTGGTATCCAAGATCTACAAAGAACTTCTCAAACTCAATACGCGAGAAACAAATAAACAAATCATAAAATGGGCAGAAGATATGAACAGACACTTTTCCAGTGATGACATACAAATGGCTAACAAACACATGAAAAGATGTTCAAAATCATTGGCCATCAGGGAAATTCAAATCAAAACCACACTAAGATACCACCTTATGCCAGTGAGAATGGCGAAAATTGACAAGGCAAGAAACAACAATCGCTGGAGAGGATGTGGAGAAAGGGGATCCCTCCTACATTGTTGGTGGGAATGCAGGTTGGTACAGCCACTCTGGAAAACAGTGTGGAGGTCCCTTAAAAAGTTAAAAATTGAGCTACCCTATGACCCAGCCATTGCACTACTGGGTATTTACCCCAAAGATACAGACGTAGTGAAGAGAAGGGCCATATGCACCCCATTGTTCATAGCAGCATTGTCCACAATAGCCAAATCATGGAAAGAACTGAGATGCCCTTCAACAGATGAATGGATTAAGAAGTTGTGGTCCATATATACAATGGAATATTACTCAGCTATCGGAAAGAACGAGTTCTCAACATTTGCTGCAACATGGACGGCACTGGAGGAGATAATGCTAAGTGAAATAAGTCAAGCAGAGAAAGACAATTATCATATGATATCTCTCATCTATGGAACATAAGAACTAGGAAGATCGGTAGGGGAAGAAAGGGATAAAGAAAGGGGGGGTAATCAGAAGGGGGAATGAAGCATGAGAGACTATGGACTCTGAGAAACAAACTGAGGGCTTCAGAGGGGAGGGGGTGGGGGAATGGGATGGACTGGTGATGGGTAGTGAGGAGGGCACGTGTTGCATGGTGCACTGGGTGTTATACGCAACTAATGAAGCATCGAGCTTTACATCGGAAACCAGGGATGTACTGTATGGTGACTAACATAATATAATAAAAAAAATTAAAAAAAAAAGACTTCAGGGAGGAGGTGACATTCACATTAAACCCTCGAAGTATGAATGGGAGTGCAGGTGGGGAAAGGAAAGGAAGCTATGTCAGGCAGAGGCATGGTAGAGACAAAGGCATGGAATTGTGGAGATGCCTGGTAGGCTTGGGGGATGCCAACTACCTCGAACCGCACTGTCCCAACAAAGCAGCCACCAGACACATGTGGTTACTAAGTGCTCACATGGGGCTGGTCTTACCTGAGATGTGTTAAAACACATTCTGTATTTCAAAGACTTAATATAAAAAAGAATGTAAAATAATCAGTATTTTCAATATTGACTATATGTTGAAATTATAATATTTTGGATTATATTGGGTCCAATATTGTGATTTATAAGAAATACATATTTGATCATTCAGATGACCAAAATACATTTCTCATACATATTTGGTCATCCTCTATGATTCCTAGCTCACAGCTCCCCAAACCCTTAGAATTTCCTGAGCAGAAAAGAGGAATGAAACCATCTTCTGTCCTAATATTTGGTCACCTGTCCTCAGTTCTGAAATCACTTGAGAGCCATTAAGTTGAAATGGGTGTCTTGTTATTTATAACAGGTTCCTTTCTACCAGCGGCTGGGTTTATGTTAATGAAGTGCTTTTTGGAAAGCACCTAAGGGTAGAGGCTGGTTGCCAGGGGAACCAACACTGAATAGAGGGTTGGAACTTTCAGTCCAGTCCCCTGACCTCTAGGAATGGAGAAGAGCTAGAGATTCAATCAGTCATCAATGGCCAATGATTTAATCAATCGTGCCTATGTAATGAAGCCTCTGTAAAAACCCAAAAGGATGGTTCAGATCACTTCTGGAGTAGTGAACACATGAAATTTGGGGAGATTGGTGCCCTGGGACAGAGCATGGAAGCTCCATACCCCTTCCTCAAACCTTACCCTAGCATCTTTTCCATTTGGCTGTTCCTGAGTTATATCCTTTTATAATAAGCTGGTAATGTAGTAAGTATACTCTTTCTCTGAGCTTTGTGAGCCAATATAGCAAAGTAATGCAACCCAAGGAGGGTGTCTTGGGAACCTTTGATTTATAGGTTATCAGCTGAAAGCACAGGTGACAACCTGGACTTGCAGTTGGTGCCAGAGGGAGGGGGGGACAGGCCTGTAGGATTGAGTCCTTAACCTGTGGAATATGATGCAATATCTAGTAGGTAGTGTCAGAACTGAATTAAGTGGTAGGATACCCAACTGATGTCTGAGAATTGCTTGCGGGGGGCAGGGGGGACCCACACACATTGGAATTGGTGATCAGAATCATTTATTAGGTTAAGTGAAAGGTTATTCAAAATTAATTTCATCTTTTTCCTTATACTTTTAAAATGTGGCTACTAAAACTTTTAAATTACTTATGTGACTTGTATTTCTATTAGACAGTACTGGTCTTGAAAAGCTAGGGCAGTAGGAGGCAATAAATATAAAACTGAGCCTTTAGTTCAGCTGTGAGCTTGAAATGAGCCTGTAGACACACCCAATTTGCCATACAAATCACAGCATCAGCCACTCGCTATTCCATGGCACCCAGCCTCTTCATGCTGTTAGGTTCTCTGCCCAGTCCCTGAAGCATCTGTGCTTCTGATTCGACTATGCAGACCTACTTGTGATTGCCATACTTGTCAGAGTGGCAGCCAAAGCGTTTAGTGTCTCAGCTTTTCTAGGCCAGGGCTGTCCAGTTGAGATATAATGTTGGAAAAAGTTGATCCATACTGCAAACCCAATCTGAGTCCCAACCAAGTAAGTTCTCAGGGGGCTATTTGAGGTCTCCAATCAAAACTGTTGCCAAATCCAAACCAGACAGTTTCCTGCCCAAGGCTGAGTATTCAGCCATGACTTAGTGATCAGGCACCCCCAGTGGGCCATTTGCTTCTCATCAAGCCATGAGTTACGATATGCTGTGCCCATTTCTAACTGCCCATCTGTTTTCCTCTTTGGAGAATGGCGAGGGGACAGGTGTCTGTCACTGCCCCAAGCAGATCTTTCTCAGCTGTCTTCTTGCAGATTTCCTTTCTTAGTCCACACCACTAATAATAGTGTGTAGTCTGTATTATCATCATCTCCAAATTACATTTGAGCAAACCAGGATGAAAGAGTTTGAATGGCCCACACAGCTTGTAAGTGGGGTTGCTGGGGCTTGGACTTGGGTCTCTTGGCTCCAAAGCCATCTTTCATTGTCCAACCTAGCTTCAGCCTTAATGTATTATTCAACCTCCCAAGTCCTAGTTGTAAAGCTCTGTGTTAGTTAAGAGAATGGTGACTGCTGTAACAGATAAACTCTGAACTCTCAGTGCTTTCACATATTTGAGATTTATTCTCACTGATGCAAAGCCCTATGCAAATGTTTGACAGGCATGGGGGATGTAGGGATGTAGGGACCTAGGTTCCACTCATGTTGTAGCTCTATTATGTTAAACGTGGGGCTCCCAAGATCTCTGCAGGGCACCTTCATGGTTGCCATGGCAAGATGGAATACAGTTGATGTCCTGTTGGAGCATGCAAGGGACAGATGGTACACGTGGCAACAATTACATCCTACTTCTGATACAGAGACCCCAAATGACAGTGTCTTAAAGAGAGGAGGCATGACCCTTCCTTCCTTTCTTCACCTTGCTGCTTAAGGCATAGATATGGTGGTAAGCCCTCTTGAGTCATGTGAAGAAACACCCTAGGGATGGCAGAATGCAAGAGAGGAGCCTGGATCTCTGCATGACTGCATGGAGCAGAATCACCATGCCAGTCCTGCACTGACCACCACCACACTACATATGGGAGAATTGAATTTTCATCTTGTTTAAGCCACTCTTTTTGGGGGGCACCTATTTCATGCAACTGAACCTGTATTGTCAATACAGGATCCTACTCTTTTTGTACTCAACAGTGCTCTGGCAAATAGTGCCTGGAAGAAGAGTTAGTCAGCCCAAAGCCCCATCTCTCATCACAGAAGCTTAGTTGGAGGCGGGGGGCAGGCAGCAGAGAGAATAACTCCTTTTGAGCACATGATGACATTTTTAAATTACGATGAAACACACAGAATATAAAATTTACTCTTTTAACTATTTTTTAAGTCTACGGTTCATTGGCATTATGTACATTCACATTATTGTGCAATCATCATTGCCATCTATCTCCAGAAATTTCCATCTTCAAAAGTTGAAATTATGTATCCATTCAACACTAATTCCCTTTTCCCCTCCCCCAGCCCCTGGCAGCCACCAATCTAATTTCTGTCTCTATGACTTTACTACTCTAGGTACTTCATGTAAGTGGATTCATACAATATTTATCTTTTTGTGACTGGCTTATTTCATGTAGCATGATGTTTTTAAGGTCATCTTTGTTGTAGCATGTGTCAGAAGTTCTTTCCTTTCTGCAGCTGAATAATATTCCATTGTATGTATAGACTATATTTTATCCATTCATCTATCAGTGGACACTTGGGTTGCTCCCACCTCTTGGCTACTGTGAATAATGCTGCTATAAACATGGGTGTGCAAATATCTGTTTGGGAAAAACAGAAAAAGGTCTCTGTAGAAAGAGAAAGAGAAAGCAGAAACAGTACACACATGTCTTAACCATATGAGCCTGGAGTGGCATGTAATTTTTCAGCTCACATTTCACTGGCAAGAACTAGTCACAGGGTGTATTATTTATCTATGAATAACAACCCTAAAACTTAGTGGATTGAAACAATAAGCATTTACTATGTGGTTTCCGTGGGTCAGGGAATAAGGAGAGGCATCACTGAATAGTTGTGGTTCAGGGCTTCTCAAGAGACTGCAGTCAAGAAATGAGCTGTGGCTACAGTGATCAGAAGGCTTGACTGGCAGTGGGGGACCTGCTTCCAAGATGGTGCACTCACATGGCTGTTGGCAAGAGTCCTCAGATCTTTGCCAAGTAGATCTCTTCTTTTTTTTTTTAAAGATTTTATTTATTTATTTATTTATTTATTTATTTATTCGACAGAGATAGAGACAGCCAGCGAGAGAGGGAACACAAACAGGGGGAGTGGGAGAGGAAGAAGCAGGCTCATAGCGGAGGAGCCTGATGTGGGGCTCGATCCCACAACGCCGGGATCACGCCCTGAGCCGAAGGCAGACGCTTAACCGCTGTGCCACCCAGGCACCCCCAAGTAGATCTCTTCATAGGGCTGCTTGAGTGTCCTCAGAACACAGCAGCTCGTTTTCCCTAAAGTAAGTAATCCAAGAAAGCAAAGTAGATGCTTCAGTATCTTTTACGACCTAGCATCAGGTATTATACACCATCATTTCTGTGATATCATATTGGTTACACAGGTCAATCCTATGCAGTGTGGGAGGAGACTACACAGGGGTGTGAATAGTAGGAGGAGGGGTCATTGGGACTTCTTGAAGTCTGGCTACTGCTGAGGCTCTTGCATCTGAGAAATGAGGTTCTTGTCTGGGCAGCCATTTTCCAGCAATAACTCTATATGTAGAAGGGGTGATATTTTATGGACAACTGGTCATGTTGGCCATAGACCTCTCTCCAGGAGTTTCAGAGGTGTCTCTGACTACCTATGTGAACTGGTCCTCAGTTTTCCCTTCTGTACAATGATCTTGTTCTTTCCTACTACCTAGAAACTAGTTCTGATATCCCTGTCTTGGCTTCTAGCCCAAGTAAAAACCATAGCTGGTGGTCATTGGTTCATTGGTATAGGACAGACCTACATCTCAGAGAGGCACAATGAAGGGAGGGGCATATCAGAAAAGTAGGGGTGGGAGCTGAATCAAGGCCTGGGGCCCAGAAACATGTCAGATAAGAGTACTGGTTTTGGAGTCAGCAGCCTGGGTTCAAAACTCTCTTAAAACTCTTTGTCCTTGAGCATTTTCACCTCTTGGAGTCCAGTTTCCTGTACAACAGGAAAAAATCAACATTAACTTCATAGGGTTATTAGGATTACTGATCTAATCCAGTGTTTCCCAAACTTGTATGTGCCACATCTGTCTCCTTGATGCTTTTTTTCATATTTGTATGCCATCTGTAGTATTGTCTAATATTTTCCTCATATATATTTATAACTTTATTAATAGATAATTCACATAATACAATTTGCCCATTTAAGGTATACCGTTCAGTGAATTTAATATATTCATATAGTTGTGCAAGCATTACCATAGTTTTTGAACACCCCAATTTTCATCAACCCAAAAAGAAACCCTATACCGGTTAGCAGTCACTCCCCATTTTTCTACAATCCATGGCTCCCCCAGCCCTAGGAAGCCACTAATCTACTTTCTGTATCTATGGATTTCACCCATTATGGACATTTCATGTAAATGAAATCATAAAATATATGTCCTTTTGTGTCTAGCTTCTTTCACTTAGAGTAATGTTTTCAAGATTCATCCACATTGTAGCATGTATCAGTACTTCATCACTTTTCATGGCTGAATAATGTTCCATTGCATGGATATGCTACATTATATAAATTGTCCATTCATCAGTTGATAGACACCTGGGTTGTTTTCAGCTTTTGGTTGTTATGACTAATGCCAGGAATATTCATGGTCAAGATTTACATGGACGTATGTTTTCAATTCTCCTGGGTCCATACCTAGGAATGGAATTGCTCCTGCATCATATGGCAAATCTGTAGTTAGCCTTTTGAGGAACTGCTAGCCTATTGTATGAAGAGATGGCACCACTTTGCATTCCTACTAGCACTGTATCAGGGTCCCAGTTTCTCCACATTCTCACCAATAGTTGCTGCTGTTATTATTATTATTATTATAGCCATTCTTATTAGTGTGAAGTGGTCTCTCGTTATGGTTTTGATTTGTTGTTCCTTTCTATTGATTCATTTTGTTTGTATTTAAAGGAGACTTTATATTGCTACCCTAAGTGGAAAGACAGTATTATTTACTACCTGTAGAAGGTAACCCATTAATACTATACCTGTTAAAATGATACTTGTCCATGTATCACATGCTATAATTGATGTCTACCACTTTTGGGAAAATACCAATATAATCTAGGTGAGGGTTTCATTGATACCTCTGGCACAGAGTTCATGTTTCACAAATGATAAGCTATCATTTTTGTCATTTCCCATTTTTGCCATTGTTTGTGAAGCATAAACAAAGGCATAAGAAGGAGTTTTGTTGTGTTTGTGTGTTTGTTTGTTTTTCAGAAAGAGAGTGGGGTAAGATTCAGAGATTGGGAAAAAGGTCTTTATTAAAGAGTCCATCCAGTGGGAGAGAGCAGCCTTAGAAACTGAAAACAACCAGTAAGTGGATGGTGAGAATTTATAGTGTAGGGTTAAGTATAACATTTGAGATCCATATGCTGGTTGGCAGTCTTGAGAATTCTGGGATTCTTTTCTACAGTATATGTTGATCTTAATTCTTCCTTACATTCTTATAGGGTATACTAATATATAAGTTCTTAAGAGCTTATCCCAGAAATTCTGGGTCTGATTCAACCTTAAATAGCCTTCTTCTAGCACCCACCAAACCCCTGCCCTCACTGCTGTAGCTCAGACACCATGTGTGAGGAGGGCAGGGCAGGTTGGGGAGTCCTGACCTGACAAGTGGAACTGAGGTTCACAAGGGTGCGGAAACTTGTCTAAGTTCACCAGCATATAGTTGGGAGACCTGAGACTAGAATCCAGGTCTCCAAATCCTGCTACCATTTTTCTTTGTGGGAAGCCCTTCTTGGCTCTTTATTTCACTTCTTTATATCATGAGATACTCCCAGATTCCTTGTCAGTAGACAGAGATCTGCTACTCAAAGTGTGGTTCATACCAGCAACAGTAGCACCTGGGAACTTGTTAGAAATGTAGACTCTCTGGCCCCACCCAGACCCACTGAGTCAGAATCTGCATTTTAACAAGATCCCCTAGTATTTTATCCCAGAAACATTGACTAAGATATAAATGGGTTTATTCATCCAAAACCCTTATTTGAACACTTATACTATGTGCCAGGCTCTGATAAGTGCTAAACAAGCAGAGATGATTAAGTCCTCATTCCTGCCTTCAAGAAGGTCCCAGGCTAATAAGAGACATAGGTGATAAACCAAAGATCACAGCCTTCCCAATGACTTTTTTTCCCTTTGATTAAAAAAGTAGTTGCTTTATCACTTTTTCTAAAAATGAATTGCTAAGAATTCTGCAGTGGCTGTTGTGTTAGTGTTGTATGTCTGTCTAGCATGCTTTCCCTTTTGTCTTCTTCCAGATCCTTTGGGAAACTCCTTCCCCAACTCTTTTTTATTTTTATTCAAAAATATTTATCAAGCATCATTATATGTTAAGTTCTGCTCTAGATACTGGGGATACAGTGGCCAAGAAATTAGACAATGTCCCTCTTTTCAAGGAGGTTCTTTTTATTCTACATTCTATGGAGAAAAATGAAAAGGGCAGCAGGGTCAGGGAAGGGGTCTCCTTTGGGTAGAGTGGTTGAAGAAGGCCCCTCTGAAGTGATTGCAATCTAGCCCAAGAGCTGAGAAGGACCCAGTCCTGTGGCATCTCAAGGAAGAGTGTTTGTTTGGCTTTGGTGGGGCTGTCATTCATGGTGCTAAGTCTGCCTTCTGACCTCATTGATTGGTGCAAGTATGAGCATGTGATCCAAAAGAGGCAATCAGAGTCTTCCCTGGATTGATGTATAGACGTGGGTAGAAAACTAGTTGCTTAGTGATTTCTTTGTCACCTTGAGCAAGTCCCTTCTCTTCTCTGAGCCTCGTTTTACTCATCTGTGAAACAGAGGGCTTAAACCACATGTCACCTTAGCTTCTGCTACCTCTAACAGATTCAGCTTTTCAAAACAAAGCATCAGAGCACTGGCTTCTTTTGAGGGCTATCTTCCCTCCCCCCTTCTCAGATATACTTCAAATAACAGTCTTACTAACTGAAGCTGGCTCCTGTTTGAAAAGTTTGAATGGTCAGCCTCTGCCTAACAGGGATTCTGTCTTTAGAAGTTTGATGAGCTCCATCTACAGCCTTTATATTTATTTCACAACTAGAGTATGGGAAGAAGGACCTGGACTCAAAACCTACTTCTGCCTTTTACTAGTTGGGTGAACCTGAATAAGAATCACAACTTTTCTGTGTCTTCATCTAAAAAGCAAATATAATAATATTATGTACCTCACTGGGTCCTTTTGAGAAGTAAATGAGCTGTCACATGCCCCTCTCATTCCTAGAGCTTGTGGTTTGTGGATCAATGTCCCCTTGCCACTAGACTGTATGTATCATGCGGGGCATGAATTGGGACTACTTTTACATGCAAGTTAGCCGTTGTTATTATTATTATCATTATTATTATTAAAGTTGTTATTGAATTTTATCTTTTTATTTTTTATTTTTTTAAGATTTTATTTATTTTAGAGAGAGCATGTGCGCATGCACACAAGTAGGGGGAGGGTGCAGAGGGGGAGGGAGAGAATTTCATGCACACTAGTGTGCTGAGTGTAGAGCCTGATGTGGGGCTCAATCTCATGATCCTAAGATCATGACCTGAGCCAAAACCAAGAGTCAGATGCTTAACTAACTGAGCCACCCAGGGCACTGCAAACTTTGTCTTTTTAAATAGCTATACCGATCTGTTACCAAGATTGTAAAAAGATGTGAGCTAAAATAGGAATTTTTAGAGGTCTCTGGTGAAAGTGTTACCTTAGAATACATGGAAAAAGCAAAAAGAAAAGAGTTCAGATACTCTTTAGCAGCTCCAGTATGCCAGTGTGCAAGGAGCCTTCACATCCAGTACCCATTGACCCCTCACCATAATCCCCAAGAAGTGGGTATGATTGTTATTCCCATGGTGCAGATAAGAAATTGGAAGCCCAGAAAGGTTAAGAAACTTATCCAAGGTCACACAGCTAATAAGTGACTCAGATGAAATTCAGACCAGCCTGGTTCCAGAGGCCGACTTCTTCCCACCTCTTCAAGATATAGTTCTTCAGAGGTGATAGGAAGAATCCGTACTTGATCAGAAGTCAAGGAGGTGGGTATTCTCTGGCAATTGAGGAAGAAAAGAGAGACCCTGCATGTAAACTGAGGCAGAACTTCTGTGCTGAAAGGATGATCTTGGACTGAAAACAGGAGGTATCTAGAATGACCAAAGTGTTGGGGTCCCATGGTGACCAGAGCCCAAATACCATTTGTTGAATGTCACTGCATGCTATGTGCAATGCTTAACTCTATAAGCATTCCCTCACAACAATACCAGGGGATAGGGATGTTAAAAGCCAGACCTTACAGGTGGTGAAACTGAGGATCAGAGAGGTAAATCTATTTAGTGGAGGTCACACAGCTAGTAAGGAGCAGAATCTGTGTTTGAATGCTCATCAAACTCATGCAGTTTTATAAAACCAAACAAAATGAAGTAAATGCTGCCTTTTCTAATGCAATATCTTCAAGGGAAAATCAACAGACGAAAACTGGTAGACAGCAAAAAGGGATCCCCGAATTGACACAGTGTCTTCCTGCACCCCTCCGCACACTTAGACACACGCCAGCCCACCTTTCCTGGGCCTTGTGTTACCATAGGCATTCCCATTCTGTGTGCCTGGGTCCCTGGGTATCTTTAAAGACAGTGATGGGATTCCTTAGGCTGTTTTTTATCACTTCAAAAGGCTTAGAATGATAGTTTCCTATACTAGGAAGATACAAGAAAACTGAAAACAAGAAAATTTACTTTTGTTGAAGATAGGCTTTCTTCCACTGAGAATAGGAAGAAGTCCTATGCAGTGGTTAAACAGACTTGTGTGTGACAATTTGCTTTTGACAAGTCACTTCCTCTCTCCTAAGCCTCAGTTTCCCTGTTTGTAAATTATGATAGTAGAGTACCCACTACAGGGGCTACTGTGGAGATTATCCCTGTTAAGCACTTAGCTCCATGCTTGACACACAGCAAGTACACAATTTTGCATGTCCCTATGCATGTGTGAGAGTGACTTAGTAGCTTAAGCTGGCTATAACATCTGACAGCCCATTGTTTTTGCTTTTGATTAATAAAATATTGTGGTACACAGTAATTGCTTTGCAAGAGGTGGTCGGATACAATGGAGAAAACATGGGATTTAAAGCCAGGGAGACTAAACTTGAATACTAGCCTACCTCTCCCAGCTGCATGACCCTGGGCACTTCAGTCCACCTTGCAGAGCCTTGCTGTCCTCTTCCAGGGGGGCGGAGGGGGAGTTGCTGCCCAGCTGCGAGGAATGTGACCAGCAAGCAGCTTCCAGCTGTCAACTCTTGTACAGTCTGCTTCAGTTGGAGAGAGCCCCCTTGCCAAAGTTGTACCCTTCACAGGGCATTCTGCATCTGCTGAGGAAGTGAGGTGAGAGTATAAATGTCCAGCCATGTCTGCTGGTACAGGATGCTCTGATGGTCAGGACAGGGCCAGAGCTCCCTCAGGTTGGCTAAGGCTTCATCAAGCTTTCATCAGACTTCAGCATCTCTCTCTGTCCAACCCTACTTTCTTTTTTTTCCCTTCACGGGTGTTAATCCCTAAGAAACATCTTTCACCTGTCTGAGCATCTACTTTTGAAGAACCCAACTTCCAACATTTGGTGCCAGGACTGGTCTGAGAAAGCAGGTAATAAGATAGGCTTTGGGAGCTAGATCGCTCTCTGACTGGATGGCAAGAGAGTGCCATCACCAGTGGTCAGCTGAGCAGAGATAGCCCAGTTATTAAAACTTTCACACATGGGGAATTGGAAGAGTTGCATCTGTGGGTGGAAATGAACTAGCAGGCATGGTACATCAGGTATTTGATAAGGATGGAGAACACAATAGGATAAACGGATTGATGGCTACGGCTGAGTAGCACTGAGCACCCCTCCAAGGGTCCACAAACATTTTCCTCAAAGGGCCACATAGCAAATATTTTAGACTTTGCCGACCATAGAGTCGATTGTGACAACTCGATTCTGCTGTTGTGATGCAAAGAAGGCATAGAAAATATTTAATCAAATAAAACTTTACAAAAATAGGCTGTTGGCCAGATTTGACTCGTGGGCTATAGTTTATTGATCCTTACTCTATATTAAAGAAAAATAATAAACAGCTAAGGATGAGTAGCAGACAAGTGAAAACCAAGGGTCTTCTTTGGTTATTTTCAAAGAAGCTTTTTTGTTTTGTTTTGTTTTTGTTTTTGTTTTTGTTTCCTAGCAGAAGAGAGAAGAAAGCTGAGGATCAAAGTCAGGACCCCAGAACATGATAGTTATTTAAAGGCAGTTAAATGACCATCCAAGGCAGGTCTGCTATGCTGATTATCACCCTATAGCCTGCGGTTTTCTGGGCAGAGTGTGGGGACTCCTGATTTATTTCATTTGCTGATTTCTCATGTCATTTGCCCCTTCCTCCAAGGAGACCTCCCTGCCTGACCACTTCAACCAAATTCTCTTTCAGGCACCCTGTTGGTTTCCATCACAGCACTTTCCACATAGTAAGTCAGCCTTTTTTTGGAACTGTGACATACAAAAGAAATGTATCCACCCCATAATTATATAGCTGGGTGAATTTGCATGGGGTGAGCCCTTCATAACCAGCACCCAGATCAAGAAATGGAAAAGGCCAGCACCAGAAGCCTCTCATGCTCCCTCTCAGTCACTACTGCTCCTAAGAAGAGCCACTGCCCTGACTTCCAACACTGTAGATTATTCTTCCGTTTGTTAACTATAAAAATAGAATCCTACTGTGTGTATTCTTGGGTCTGGCTGGCTCTTCTACTCAGCTTTATTGGGGGGAGCAGGTAGGGAGAGCTTCATCCATGTGGTTATAGTTTGTTCCTGTGGTGTTAATATACTGCAACTTATTTATTCTACAGTTGATGAATATTCTAGTTGTTTCTACTTTGGGCTGTTAGGAATAGTGCTGCTGTGAACATTTTTGTATATGTCTTTTGATGAACGTATGCACATATTCCTGTTGGTTATATTCCTAAGAAGTAGAAATGCTAGATCTTAGGATAAGTGTATTTTGGTTTAGTTGATCCTGTCAAAGAGTTTTCACAATGGTTGCGCAATTAACCCTTTTACCAGCAATGTATGAGAGTCCTTTTTCTCCACATTCTTGCCAATACTTACTATTTTATGCCTTTTTAATTTTAGCCATCCTGGTGGGTATGAAATGGTTTTTGTATTGGGTTTTTAATGTGCATTTTTTGCATTTCTTTCTTTCTTTTTTTTTTAAGTAGGCTCCATGCCCATCATGGAACCCAATACAGGGCTTGAACTCACAACGCTGAGATCAAGACCTGAGCTGAGATCAAGAGTCAGACACTTAACCGACTGAGCCACCCAGGCACCCCGTACATTTCTTTAATGAGTAATGATGGTTAGCACTTTGCACCTGACCATTCGGATGTCCTTCTTTGTGAAAAGCCTGTTCAGATTGTTTGCCCATTTTTCTTCTTCTTTTTCTTCTTTTCTCTTTTCTTTCTTTCTTTTTTTGTTTGCCCATTTTTCTATTGGTTTTTTGGCCTATTTTATTTACTTGTAGGGGTTCCTATTAAATGCCGGATAGAGGTCTTGTCAGAGACATGTATTGCAAATACATTCTCTCACTATGTGGCTTTCCTTTTTAATAACTTTGATGATTATGCTTTTGTTTTCAGCTTAAGAAATTTTTGCATGTTTAATGGCATATAGATATTTTCTTAGGATTCCTTCTACAAGTTGTATCATCTTACCTTTCACATTTAAATCTATAATCCATCTGGAATTTGTTTTTGTGTATGATATGAGCTAGGAGACAAGATCTTTTTCCCTTATGGTTATCTAACTGCTCTGGCGACATTTATTGAAAAGATCATCTTTTCTCCACTGAATTGCAGTTGACACTGTTATGTTACCATATGTGTGTGGATCTTTTCTGGACCCTCTATTTTGTTCCATGGGTCTATTTGTCCTGTGCCAGTACCACACTGTCTTAATTATTGCAGTTTTTCCTAAGGCTTGAAATCTTCAACTTTGTCTGATTATCTAAGATTGCCCTAGCTATCCTAGATCCTTACATTTCTATATATGTGTGTGTTTATGTATTTTAAAAAGCTCTCAATTTCCATAAAAACTAATAGGGCATTTTGATTGGGATTGTTTTAAATCCATAGGTCACGCAGAGGAGAATCAACATCTTATTGAGTCTTCCTATCATGAACATGGACTATCTCTCCATTTATCTAGGTCTTCTTTGATTGCTTTCAATCATGTTTTGTAATTTTCAATGTAGAGGTCTTACACAGCTTTTGTTAGATTTGTTCTTATATATTTTACATTTCCGTTGCTCTTATACGTGGTATTTTAAAAATTTCATTTTCCCATAACTTATTGCTAGTATATGAAAAATACAATTGAATACAATTGATTTTTTATAGATTTATTGAAGTTTAATTGAAGTACGGTAAGCTATACATATTTAAGTGTACAGTTGATACATTTTAATGTACACATGTACTACGAAACTATCACCACAATCAAGATAATGAAGATATCCATCACTCCCCGAACTTTCCTCATAACACTTTATAAAGCATTTCTTTCTACTCCAGCCTGTCACTATACAACAACCAATCTGCTTTCTGTCACTGTATATCAGTTTGCATTTTCTAGATTTTTGTACAAATGGAAATTCATTCAATATTTACTTTGGGGGGGGTCTGAGTTCTTTCACTAAGATAATTATCTTGAGATTTAGTCATGGTGCTGCATGTATCAATAGTTGGTTCCTTTTTGTTGCTGAATATTCATTATACGGATATAACACAGTTTATCCATTCAAAAGTTGATGGATATTTGAGCTATTACCAGTTTTGTGCTATTATAAATAAAGCAGCTGTGAACATTCGTGAATCAATCTTTCTATGGACATTTACTTTCATTTTTCATGTCTTGAGTAAGTACCCAGGAGCAAAATGGCTGAATCATATGGTAGGGGTGTATTTAATTTTTAAGCAACTACAATCTGGTTTCCAGAGTGACTATACCATTTTATGTTCACAACAGCAGATGATGAAAATTCCAATTGCTTCATATCCTCACTAACACTTGGAGTGATCAGTCTTTTTAATTTTAGCCATTCAGAGTGGTTGTGAAGTGGTATGTCATTGTGGTTTTGATTTGCATCTCCCTAATCGCTAATATTGTTGAGCATGTTTTCAAGCACTTATTTACTATCTTATTTGGTGCAATGACAGTTAAAATCTCTTGACATTTTTTATTGTACTCTTTGTCTTACTATTGAGTTGTGAAATTTTAAAAATATTTTTTACATACAAATCCTTTGTTGAATATTTGTTTTGCAATTTTCTCCCAATCTGTGGCATGCCTTTTTATTTTTCCAACAGTATCTGTTGAAGAACAAAAATTTAATTTTGATGGAAACCAATTAATTTTTTTCTTTATAGCTTATGCTTTTTGTGTCCTATTTAATAATTTTTAGTCATACCTAAGATCACTAAGGTTTCCTTTCATTATTTCTTCTTTTATAGTTTAAGCTTTTACATTTAGATCTATGATCCATTTTGAGTTAGTTTTGTATATGGTGTGATTTGGTAATGATCTGGTTTATTTTTTACTTTAGAATATTCAACTGTTCCAGAGCCATTTGTTGAGAAGATTATCCTTTATGCATTGAACTCTCTTGGTACCTTTGTTGAAAATCAATTGACCATATATGTACGGGTCTATTTCTGAACTTTTCATCCTGTTTCACTGGCATCGTATCTTTATGCTGATACCACATGGCCTTGATTAGAATTGCTTTTCAATAAATCTTGAATCCAAAATTTTCTTAAGTCTTTTAACTTTATTCATGTTTTTCAAATTATTTTGGGTATTCTAGGTCCTTTCATGTCTATACAAATTTTAAAATCAGTTTTTCAACTTCTATTTAAAAAAAAACCCTGAGATTGATTGAATCTAAAGATCAATTTGGTGAGCATTGCCATCTTAACAATACTGATTTTGCCAATTGACAAACATGGTGTATTTCTCCATCTATTTAAGCTTTCTTTCATTTCTGTTAGCAATGTTTATTTTCGATGTATACATCTTCTGTATTTTTTATTCAAAGCTATATTTTGTATTTTTGATGCCATTGTTAATAGTATTTTTAAAAATATCAATTCTCAGCGTGCCTGGGTAGCTCAGTTGGTTGAGCATCTGACTCTTGGTTAAGGCTCAGGTCATGACTTCATGGGTTGTGAGATCCAGCCCCGCATCAGGCTCTGCACTCAGTGGGAGTCTGCTTGAAGATTCTCTTCCTCTGCCCTTCCCCCCCCACTCTCTCTCTCAAATAAATAAAAATAAATAAAAATATAAATTCTCCATTGTCTCTTGCTGGTATATAGAAATACTAGTAATTGTTATATATTAGCTTTGTATGTAAGTTTACTTATTACAGTGTTTTTTAAGATTTTCTACAAAGACTATTTCATCTACAAATACAGTTGTATTTTTTTTCTTTCCAAACTGCATGCCTCTTATTTATTTTTCTTGCCTATTGCACTGGAGAGAACCTTCAGTAGAATGTCACATAGAAGTGGTAAGAACAGACATCTTTGCCTCTCTCTTGATCTTTGTGGGGAATGATTTCAGTCTTTTACCATGAGGTATAATGGTGTTAGCTGTAGGTTTCTATGGGTCACCTTTACCAGGTTCAGGAAATTCCTCTTCATTCCTAATTTATATCATAAGTGGTTGTTGGATTCTGTCATGTGTTCCTCTTCCTCCTCCTCCTCCTTCTTTTCCTCTTTCTTTTTTGGCATCTATTAAGAAAATCATATGCTATTTTTCCTCTTGTTTTTGGCCCGTGGTCCATAAGTATGATGAATTATATTGATGTTAAATGTAAAACTAACCTTATATTCTTGGGATGAACTCCACGTGGTCATGATCCTTTTTATATTGTAGTGATAATTTGCTAAAGTGTTGTATTTTGTATCTATGTTCATCAAAGAGATTGGTCTGTACTTTTGTTTTTGATTTCCTTGTAATATCTTTGTCTGGTTTTGCTATCAGGTTAATGCTGGCCTAATAGGATTTGTTGTGAAATGATCTCTTTTCTTCACTTTTTGAGAAGACTGTGTAGAATTGATGTTATCTTTCTTAAATCTTTCATGGAATTAATTAATGAAGCTCTTTGCCTGGAGTTTGCTTTGTGGGAAACATTTTAATGACAAAACAATTTCTTACTAGATACAGGCATATTTAGGATATATAGTTATTCTTCAGTGAGCTCTAGTAATTTGTATCTTTCAAGGTCCATTTCATTTAGATTTCACTTCATTTCATTTAGATTTATTGGTATAGATTTAAACATAATGTTCCCTATTAACTTTAACTGTCTATAGGATCTGTGGTCATGTCCCCCTCTCTCATTTCTGAAGTTGGTAATTTATGTCATCTCCTTTTTTCCCCCTGATTAGTCTGGCTTGTGGCTTATCAGTTTTAATAATTCTCTTAAGTAAGTAGCTTTTGATTTTCTTTGTAATTTTTTGTTTCTATTTCATTGATTTAATTTTTTTCTTTATTTTTTCTGTTTATTTGAAGTTAAAGTTGCTGTTCTTATTCTAGTTTCTTAGAATAAATTTGAATAATAGGTTGGAAAATTAGGTCATTGATTTGAAATTCTTCTTTTCTAATGTAAGCATATATTATTATAGAATTCCCTCTAAATATAGTCATAGCTGCATCTCACCATTTGTGATACATTGTTTTTTTATTTTCATTCAGTTTGAATATTTTGTAAATTCCCTTGTATTTCTTTGATCCATAAATTACTTAGTAATGTATTATTTAGTTTCCTGTATCTGAGGATTTCCCAGATCTTTCTAATACTGATTTGTAATTTAACTCCATTGTAGTTCAAGAACATAATTCATATTATTTAAATCCTTTTAAATTTATTGGCTTTTTACTTGGCTCTGTATCTAGTGACCTTGACAACTTCATTTATTCATTCCAATTTTTCGCTGTGCACCTAAGATTGTGAGCAAGATAATGGACATTCTTATCTTGTTCCTAACCCCAGGGGGAAAGAATGCAGTATTTCATCACTAATATCTGTGTATATATTGTACATACTCATCTATTTAGAAGAAAAAAAGTTCACTTTTATTCTTAATGCTGAGAGATTTTTATCATGAAGAGGTGTTGATTTTATTGGGTATTTCTTAAAAATCTTTTGCGATAGGACTTTTCTATTACTGTGGTGAAATATATTTATTGATATTTCAATATGAAATGATGCTGGCATTTTTCATATAAACTTCACTCAGTCATGATCTATTACCCATTTTTTAAAGTATATCCCTGTATCAGTTTGCTAATATTTTAAAAAGGATTTTCACATTTCTGTTCATGAACAATATTGACCCGTAACATTGTTTTCTTATAATATCGTTGTTTGGTTTTGGTATCAGGGTTGTGTTAGTCTCAAAATAAAAAGTTAGGAAATGTTTCCTCATTATTTTGGGGACAAGATGGTATAGTATTGGTCTTTTCAATATGTAGAGAATTGTCTTTTTTTCCCTTTTTTTTTAAAGGTTTATTTATTTTGAGTGAGAGAGAGAGAGAGAGTGCAAGCTGTGGAAGGGCAAGGAGAGGGAGAGAATCTCAAGCATACTCCCTGCTCAGCTCAAAGTCTGACACAGGGCTTGATCTCACCACCCAGAGATCATGACCTGAGCTGAAACCAAGATTCTGACTGCACCACCCGGGCACCCCTCTTTTTTTTTTCTTTAAGGAATATAGGGCTATTCAGATTTACTCTTTCTTCTTGTTTTAATTTTGGCAAGTTGTGTTTTTCAAGGAATGACGGCCTAAAAATTCCCTGTTCAGCAGCATAAACATCAGCTTCATGTAAAGTCTCCTGAATTACAGGTGTTTGTTTTAGCTAGTTAACACACCCACTGTGGCCAATGGCTAAGGTCAGGAAAGTCATCCCAATACTTTTAAGGAAAAAAATTACAATAGTATGTGACAATACTTTACCTGTGGTTAAATGCATGTTTAAAGATTGTTGTTGGTTTTTAGCAAGATGGCAACATTTTTTTAGAATACGTGAGGCTCTCTTTTGCTAATCCTATCTGCTGTGCTAAGATGGGGTGGAAAATATAGATTGTTAGGAGTCTTCCAGGGTCCAGGGAAAACTATTATACATATTTGCACTACCATGTCCAGAGTAGCTAAGAATTGAGCTCCTTTCGGGTGGTGAACATTTCTCTGGAAATCATTTCCTTAATTCACTCAAAATACTTAGGCCAACAGCTTTCTGGAAGCTGACACCAGGAAAAATAGTGCATGAATCAGAAGCCAGAAGAATTCTCCAGAATCTGGGCTTGAGGCTAGAGGTAGCAGCAAAGTCAGGGTCAAAAACCAAGTGAAGGCTAGGTGGGGCCGTGAGACCCTGACCCAAAGTCACCTCCTAATTGAAGGTATTTTGGCCCCTGAACTTCCCATCTTAGGGAGCAGGGACTGTCCTGAGTTCCCACAGCCACCAAGAGAGCCACCATCTCTGGCAGAAGTGGGGTAGATCTTAGGATATTAATTTATTCACTTGCTTGACTTAGGTCACTTCTGAGTATTGGGGCCCTGGTGACTTGTAGCCTGGTGGACACAATCTTCCTTCCCTGTCCTTTCCCCATCCATCCCCTTTCTTCCTAGCTTCAGGTTTTCTGTCCCTTCTCATCATTCCTGCTTTCTCTCTCCTTTCCTCTTTTTCTCCCCTCTCTCCATGACCTTACCTTCCTTCATGCCCACCCTTCTTTACTCTCCACCTTTAAAAGACAGCACCCCCTCTCCTCCTTCTGGCCACCATTCTTGTCAGTAAGTAAGAAACTTGGAAGTGGTTGCCAGGATACTAGACTAAAACAGCAACAGAAATGCAAACCGCAGTTTGAGCAGAAATGAGGATGAAGCAAAAATTCAATAGATCAATAGATACCAAGTTACAGATCTTTCAGGTACAGCCAGCCCTTCTGATCTGGGAAGGAAGGACCAACGACTCTCTGGCCCTTTAAGGAGAATTAACACTAATGAACATGGTTCTCCTATTGTTTTGGAGAATGGGCATGTAGATATACTTCTGGTGCTGGGCACCAAGAAATCGAGACAAAAGAAGGAAATCAAGAAGAAAGAAACTGGGAGAGTCATTACAATTAGAAAAAAAAAGGACAAATGTTTCTCCAGAACCAGAAGTTCCACTTCAAAATGGAAGCCCCAGGCATGTGACAAGAATATCACAGGTCTATTAATTTGAACCTTTAGAGCATTTGGTGCTCATGTACCCATGCCAGTGGCACCATGAGACAAACAGTAGATGAGAAATCACTGTAAGGCCAAACTCATTGCCTTTGCTCAGGGGGCATACAGTGGCACAGGCCTGCAGTTATGGAGATGGCCACTAGGGGAGGTAGTGCTTAGTGCAGATTCTGAGCAAGGGACCCAGTGTGTGTTACTGAGATCTTTTGGGCATGTGCACGCTATCAGAAGGTTTAGCTCTTTATCAGAACAATACCAAATCTCATTCAACTATTGTAAAATTATAAGATCTTGATAGCAGATTTAGAAAAAGATAAGGAAAATTTAAAATATCTAGATCCAAGTTGCACGTTTTCTCATGTTAAATTTCAATTGGTTCTAACATTCCATATGTTGAGGTCGGTCCTTAGTGTGACATTAGGAAGACACAGTGGCTTTCTGGGCCATCTGGGTCCACAGTGCAACTTCTTTTCTGTGTGGGGACTTCAGATTGCTTATCTTAAAAGCTGTTAACTATTCATTTGCTGTTATCAGATAGAATGAGGTAATTGCCTCTTACAAGCGATTTCATCTTGAGAACTTCCTATGCTAACTACCTTTCCTGCTTCATTTCCTTCCCCATTCAAATGCAAGGACTTATCTTTCCCCTTGAGGATAAAGCCCAATTCTTATATGCCATAATCCAAGAAAGGTTTCTTAAAAACCGGAATCATATTCCCAACTTCCTCACACCACATCCTTCATGACTCTTTTCCTTTTCATTCAGGAGAGAGATCCCAAGCACCTAAATCCCCACCTTCTGCCTTCCTCCCACTTAGCAAGTTCAGGCTCACTATGATGGAATGCAAAAACAAATTACTGGTTAAGACTCCATTAGCAAGCCACTGCCCCTCAGGCCTACCATTTTGCATTTTTCGTCCTCTGAATATTTAATTTTAAAAACATTTGAATAAATGAGTTTTAACCCAAGTTTGAACAATGAATCTTCTTACATGATTACAGATTCTTTGGGAACAGAATTGCTCAGAAGCCAGTGGGCAGTGCAAAACAGCTCCTCTTCTGAGCCAGCTCATTTATTTGCTTGGGACAGCGAATGCTCTAATCACAACATATTTGGTTTCCTTTGTTAATACTGGAATTCCTTAAGTGTCCCTGGACATGTTCCAACCCCCCAAATATTAGTCATGCCGCTTGGTGCTCAAACAAATCCCAAAGTCGACACTCTCGAACACATCCCTTCCTATTTGCATGGAAATTAGATTTTAAAACATCAAAATGAAAACAAGTTTCATAGACCGTGTCCACAAAATGCCTCTCTACCGGTAAGTGGACTGTAAACTTTGCTTCCAAACGGTGGCTTTCAATCCCATTAGTTTAGGATGCTTGAGAAGCTAAGTGGGAATTGCAATCTGGTGCACTTCACTGTCGATGGGGAACTTGTCCCTCAGTGGCAGCTTTACTGTCTTTGACTTTGCTTAGGTCTGAATTGAAGTACTTCAGGTTTTTCACTGGGTGTTTTTGTTATACAGTAAACAGATTAAATCCACTTTTGATCTCCCGACTGTAGGATATCACATTGATTTTCAAAAATCGAAAGGTAAATAAGCCCTCCAAACCATCTCTGGCAATGGATAGACAAATTCATTGTCTCCAGTGTGGGCTTTAGGATCATCTCTCATAATCCTGTCCTGCCATTTTTATTAACAATAATTTAATTATTTAACACTTTAGCGAACATTTCACCTGTGGTGTGTATTCTGGAGATCCAGAGTATCTCCGTGATAGTACTCATGCTGGTGGGGAGAGAGACACCTGTTAAGAGAATTGAATAGAAAACAATGTGTGATGTAGTAAAAGCAAAGAATGACTATTAGGTCTATGGGGAGGTAGATAACTTTCTGGAGAAGTGAGGGAAAGCTTCCCAGCAGAGATGGCATTTGAAAAGTGCCTTGGATGAGGGGCAGTGTCCTAGCTGGAAAGCAATACAGGGCAAGTGGAAAGAGAGTGTAGGTCACATTTATGAAGGTCTCCAAATGCCTGGCCAAGAAGACTAGTCTCCAACCTCCTCATGTGTATTTGGAAACATTTATTGATTCATTCATTTATTCAACTATCTGAATGGCTGGTCCCTGGGTGCCAATGGTGCCCGTAGTGTGCTGGGCTCTTCCCTTGGCTTCCTCAGGTCCACCAGGCACCTTTCTGTGTGCTGCTCTGTCTCCCAGGAGGCTGACCTATGCTGATCACATCAGCAGACACCTCTGCCCTCCAGGTACTGCTTGGAGGTAGCAAATTAGAGGCATTAGCATGAGACCAGAGGGCAAAAGGAAAGAGAGATCAGGGTATTTATTGCCCCAGCTCCTTCCTTCTGGGACTAGCAGCGCCCGAATCACCCAGGCCACAGCTGCCATCAGCCTGCCCTCTTCAGATAGCTCTGTTGGGGTCAAGGAAACTGCTCCCTCTTCTTGATCCTCAGCCCTCAGCTGGCAGTAGCTCCCTATGTTACTTGTCCTGGGTGCTGCACTATCTTCGTTGCTCTACTTAAACTCTGCCCACACCTTTCTTTTTTTTAAGATTTTATTTATTTATTTGAGAGAGAGAGCGCAAGAGAGCGCAAGCAGGGAGAGTGGCAGAGGGAGAGGAAGAAGCAGGCTCCCCACTGAGCAGGGAGCCAGACGTGGGGCTCTATCTCAGGACCCTGGGATCATGACCTGAGTCAAAGGCAGACACTTCACCGACTGAGCCACCCAGGCGCCCCTGCCCACACCTTTCTAAGCAGTCCCTTTATTAAGCTGTCCTCAGTAACCCAGCTTGGTGTGTGGGCCACCTGTCTCCTCCCGGGGACCATGACTCAAAAATGGCAAAAGAGGTCCTAGCTCACTTGGAGCTTATCATCTAGTCCTCTTGAACTGTGTAAGCAGAGGAATGGCCAGCTTGGATATTTACATTTTGGAAAAATCACCTGGATGGCAGTGAGGAAAAAGATTTCAGTGGTGGAAAAGTCTATATAAGGGAAGGGGCTGTTGTCCTGGCAACAGATGTAGGTGGCCTGTATCTGAGAAGGACAGAGAGGTAGAAGAGGGGGCAATGAAAGAGCCACTTGGAGAATCTTGTAGGTTTGGCAGTTCCTGGTAAGCAAAAAGGAATAGTCAAGAGTGGTGCTCACATCCTGGATGGGGTAACTGGGCAGATATTCTGTTCCTGCGCTGAGGAATCCAGGAGAAGGGATTGATTGGCAAGGAGAGAAAAATTTGATGACTTTGGTGTTGAGCACGTTAGCTGTGTTTTGCTGTGGGATATCCAGGTGGAGGAGTCCAGCAGCTCTTGATATGTGGGTTTGAGTCTGTGGGAGAGGTCAGGGTGGGAAATACGGATGTGAACATCATTGGAGTCTAGGTGGTCATGAAGTCAAGGAAGCAGATAAGACAGCCAAGAGTGAACATGTTGAGTGGGCACCTGCAAGAGACCGCACAGAGTTATGATTCATAAACAGCAGCTCAGCACTGATGCAAGGGCCTGACACTCCCCACACTCAGTGGTCGTCCTCTCCTCTCAGCCCCAGGGCAGCAGTGGGGGCCTTACACCACCCATGTGTCCAGAGAAAAACACTGAATCTGTCTTTGGTGATTCGGGTTTGCCAAGTATCCCAGGTTCTGTTCTGCTGACCACGGAGATGCGTAAGGAAGAGGTAAAACATTTAATATGGGTCTGAATACCCCAGACAGTCTGAAAATGAGATTAAAAGAAGTGAAACTCCAGTATGTTTTGGTAACATGGCCAAAGTCACCCATCTGATACCCAGACTCCTTTCCACGCCCTCTGACACTGCTGCCTGCAGTGCCACCACGGCCGGCCCCCTCACGCCTGAATCTGATTCCAGCTAGCAATGAGGCAGAAGTCACTCTGGGCAGATAGTGATCAAGTGTAAAGGGAAGAAGCGTCCCCAGGAAACAGAAGGCCAGAGGTATTGAACAAGAGCCCTTTAGACATAAAGTGAAAAGAGACTTGCCACTTTGAATGATCTCAGTAATGGCTTTGGCATTTTGATGTGCACCTTTGCCTCCTCCTCTCTGAAGACCCCTGTACACGTTCATTCTGACTCCCTGAATGGTGTGTAAGGAGAGATCAACAAACACAAAACAAAGAGTACAGAGGAATTTAAGTTATAGTTGCACAACCCTGAGCTGAGAAAGCTCAGAAGAATGGATGCAGAGAAATACAAAAGACACATGTGGGAAATAGGGGCAAGGGAGAAGAGGAGGGGAGGGCAGTGGCCTGGATGCTGCAGAACAGAAAACAGAAAGAATGTCAATCATTGCAGAGCAAAAGTTTCTAGTTCTTTCTACACTGAGCAAAAGGTGGCATGGAGGAGTTGGCACCTACTGGCTGGTTAATTGAGTGATAGAGTCGGAAAAACATAAAATGAACAATTCATTTTCAGAGGAGACTGGAGTACGTGGGCAGCTCTTAGAAATGCCACAATATGCCTGATGGAGGACGACTTCTGTCTTGGCTCTGCACCCTTGATTCATCCCAGGGGAAGAAGCTCCCTGGGCCAGACTTGTTTGCACTCCTTACTGCAAACACCTTCTCTGGAGACATCCCTGTATCAGGGTTGGCCAGCTTGGTTTTAGGAAAGTGGAGGCTACTGGGGGACTTAGTCCCTCTGCTGCATTTTCCAGATGGGGAAACTGATTGGGACAGAGGCTGTCAGTGGCCTCTGCCTCCTCCAGCCTTTGCTCAGCTGCTGTCTTGGTACCTTGAATTTGGAGATTTAGCCCCTGCTGCTTTCCTTGTCAATCTTGGCCCAAGGGATGTATATGTTATGGGGGAAGAAGGCATTAGGAGTTCTCTCCCCACCAGCCCTTGAAAGTTGCACTTCATCTAAGGCTGAGGCCTGAGAGCAGCACCCCAATCTCAGATAAAGGACTCCCGTTTCTTACGCTCACCCCTTCTCCATGGGTTCATCTGTGAGTACAAAAGCAGAAAGTTGATTTAAATTCATTTATCAGCTTTCAGTGAGAAGGACTTGGAAACTTCCAGGGGACCATTCTGTGATGGATTAGTAATGTCTGCCAGAGACATAGGCTGCAGAGCAGTGGTATGCAGACCACCTCTTAAGCCATGTCTATTGCCTGCTGGACTTCAAGTATGATTATAACCTGGGTTCTCTTGCCCCACCCACAAAGTTGGGCCCCCTCTGACTTAGATGCCTAATGCAACCAACCCCGAGAATGATATGCCCACTGTCCCCTGCTGACCGTCTACTTGGACCCTCCCTTATGGCTGGGTTAGTTTGTCCAGTCTCCACTACTACCTGATCCCAGCAACCTGCTTGAGAGAATTAAGTGAACAAATGCATGTAGAGTATTTGGCAGTGTCCACACATAGGAGGTATTCCATAAGTTGCTATTAATTTTATTATATTACAACTGTCTGCCTTCCTTAATAAATGATAATTAAGTGCCTATTACATATTAGGTGTGTTCTATAACTTTTCCTATTTAATCCTTCTGACAGTGCTGGAAAATAGGTATTACTATCACAGTTCCCATTTTATATATAAGGAAATGGAGGTTAAACAGGTGAAATCACCTGGAGGTCAGATAACTTGTAAATGATGAGCCAGGGATTCAGCCCCAGTCATGTTCAGCCCCCTTTACATAGGTTAGGGATTTTCTATGCTAACACTGATAGACGTCAGCCTGCATTTCTTGCCCATGGAATATTCTTGCCCATTGGCACCTTTTGGCCATCTTTGTGCAGTTCCGATAGGGCAAAATCATGGGCTCATGACCAGCATCCCTTCCCACTCTGCGAAACTCTTTGAAGCTCTAGCCACAAATCTGGGACTCCAAGAGCTGGCTGGAAGATGTTGCTGTTGCACCAGCCTTCAGCTGCTTTTGCATATCTGTCAGGGGAATTACACTTAACGTTTCAATGCATTTAAGTAAGCATTCATTCTGGCTGATGTCAGTCTTCCATGGAAACTTTGAAGTAGGGGAGAAAAGACCACAAAGGTGTGCTTTCAAGGGCTAACTCCGGGGACTTGGCTGTTCACATGGAGGGCACTGCTCTCCTCAGAGAGGGCTACCATGGCCACCTGGCACCTGGGCTACATGGGTGCTGGCTTGGCTGCCCCTCTCTGCCTTAAGGTGAGTTGCTGTGTTCCATTGGCTTCCTGCTTCACTTCCGCCAGAGTTGATAGATATGAGTGAAGCAGTCTAGAATTGGACTTGGAAAGGGCAGAGGAGGGGAGGGAGAGTGGACATGGGCACATCCCATGGGTGATGAGCCTTGGGGCAGTGGCTGGAGCACCTCTGGCATCCTTTATGCCTTTGTCTCCCATCTTGGAGGATATGGTTACTTCCCTTTCCTCTCACGTCATAGAGTCATCCTTGGCCCTTCACTGCCTGCACACACACAGCCACAAATCACCCCAGTTTCTAAGCTAATACTGGCCAAGGCAGGAAATACAACAGCAGTCCTCGAACCAACATCCAGTCCCTCCCTGCAGTTCTGGGACCCAGGATAATACCCAGGAAGCAGGCACTCTTGATTCCCCACCCATACCTCATCTGCATGCTGACAGTACCTACTGTGGGGAACCTGTGGATAAAAAACCCTGTTTTTAAAAAAAAATTTATTATTTTTTATTATTATGTTCAATTAGCCAGCATATAGTACATCATTAGTTTTTGATGTGGTGTTCAGTTGCATATAACACCCAGTGCTTAATCACCACACATGCCCTCCTTAATACCCATCACATGGTTACCCCATCCCTCCACCCCCCTCCCTTCTGTAACCCTCAGTTTGGTTCCCAGAGTCCAGAGTCTCTCATGGTTTTTCTCCCTCTCCCAATTTCTTCCCATTCAGTTTGGCCTCCCTTCCCCTGTGGTCCTCCACACTATTCCTTATGTTCCACATATGAGTGAAACCATATGATAATTGTCTTTTTCTGCTTGACTTATTTCACGTAGCATAATCCCCTCCAGTTCCATCCATGTCAGAATAGCTCTGGGGCATGTTCTACATTGTCCCCCAGGTCCCCAGCAAGACCGGACTCCAGTTGCCCACAGCGGTCATGTGCTTTATAACAGCCATTCCTCCCTTACCGGTATTTCCTTAGATCACCTTCTAAATAAACGATTTATCCTTGAACAATTGCCTCGAGTCTGCTTCTGGGAGAACCACACCAAGATACCCTCACATACATTTGCAGAATCTCCTGGCTGTTCTCCAGCTCAGAGATGAGCTCTCCAGAAGACACATGCTGCTTCCTTTCTCCCTGCACTCTCTATCTTGTACCCCTACCACTTTCAGGACTGGGATCTGGTTCCCAGATGGGGCTATAAATATTGACTGTCACCTGGGTTCCCTCCATTCTGTTCTTCTGTCCCAATGACAGCAATTTTCAGCATCTACTAAGACCCTGGAATCTGCTTGGACCATGTGGCTGGTGTAGCACAATGTGTGAGTCAGGTATTCACTCTTTCCTTCCCATGGGTTGAAAGACCTGGCTGAGACAGGAGGAGAGATGATGAGGCAGGCAGAGACAGGATGCTCAGCAGAAAGACATGAAGTTTAGGAGTCAGACATGTGTTCATATCTCAGCATTACCATAGACAAACTGCTCTGCCATGGGTGAGTTCATCACTCTGAGATTCAGATTCTTTATCCTTAAATGGTAGGTGGCAGAGATGGTTAACTGCCCACCATGGCTTGTGCTGCTCTTCTGTCTTAGTACAGAGTTGGATAGTGGCTGCGAGAGAAGGATGGTGTTTCTCAGCCCTCCTTGCACTTAGGTGACTTATTCTCACCACTGGAATGTGAGTGGAAGGTATACGTGTCACTTCCAGGCCAGTGGGGTTAAGAAGCAGGTATATCTCCTCCACCATTTCTTTCAACTTCCTCCTAGATGCAGAGGACTCCAGAGGTCTAATCCTGGATCCCTGAGTCACCATGTGAAGCCAAGCTGCCTTCCAACCAGAAACACCAGCCTTGGAGCATGTGAGCAAAAAAATCGTTAAGTTACTGAATTGTGTCTGTGTGGGGGGTGGGGGTTATTTGTTCTAGCAGCTGGCACTACCCTAACCAATACATAATTGTTTCTGCATGTTGTCAAGACCTAAGATAACACAGATCACCACTACTATAACAAGCACTTCTTATGTGCCAAGCACTATTCTTCACATGCATTGTCTTATTGAATCCTCAAAGCAGCCACATGATCCATATCTTGTATCTGAGGACGCCATGGCATGGAGAGGTGAAATTATATGCCCAAGTTTACACAGCTAGGAAATGTTAGATCTGACTATAAATGTAGTTTTTAATCATTAGGCTAAACTGCCTTCCATACATGGACAGCATTAACACGGTGCCTACTATGGAGTGAGTGCTTTCTAAATGGGTACAGTCTTTGTTAATCGGGCCAAGCAAAATTTGGCCCAGGCCTTCTGACGTCTATATGGAGACTTTCTCTAAATGAAGCAAGGCCCTGCCCCACTGGGCAGATGAAGTAGACAAGGCATCCCCTCTGGTAAGGGACACAGAGCTATGCTTTCAGCCTCACCTGAGCCCTCCACCAGGCATGCTACTGAGGACATGGCCTGCATACCTAAACATTGACTCCCCAGAATCACTGCTCCCCAGGATGCCTCTAAGTGATTCCTCAGTTGGACCCCTTGCGGGTGGGGTGCCTGAAATTTAACCTGCTGTCCCAGATTTCTTGAGGCTAACCATGCCCTCACAGCCCTTCCCTGCAGCCAGCAGCCCCTCGGGGGACCCTTGGTCCCCTCGCAGAGGCCTCCCTACGGCCCCCTGGGACAGCTTCTTGGCCCTTGGCTTCAACCCAGCCTACAGCGGGGCTGTTTCTGGCCAGGCGGGTAATAGATTTCTGTCTCCCTTTTGAGGGCCTTTTGTGTGCCCTCAAACCCAGAGCCAAATGTCCCCCTCCAAAAAAAAAAAAAAAAAAAGCCGTGTTTCTAGCCCCTGCGTGAGGAGACTTTTATTGCTAGAAGACCCTGGGGGAGAGCTGGCCCAAGGTTTTATTTATGTTAATTGCCCACCCCTCTTCCCTGGCCCTACTCTTCACAAAGCTCCCTTGTGGGACACCAGTGAAGCATTTAATGTGTAGTATATATCGAGCAAGGGTGACTGCCCTGCATTTCCTGGCTTGTGATTTATGAGGAAGGCCTGGGCTTGCCTCCCTCCTTCCTATCCTGACCCTGCCTTGCCCAGGAGATACAGCCTAGAATTCTCTCTGATGGGGTCTGGATCAGGCACCCTGCCATGCCACTCCAGGAACCTACTATGCCTCTTCTGCTTGCCCATCAGAGGCTCAAGGAAGCCATTATTCCCACTTTATGTATAGGGAAACTGAGGCATGGTTAGGTAGCTAGACATGGGTCCCAATTTTGGAAGTTTGGGCCAACAGAAATTGCCTCAACTAGTTTCTCATACCTCTACTAATGAGAATCTTCTGAGAGGTGTATAAAAATACTGATTCTGGGGCACCTAAGTGGCATAGTTGGTTAAGTGTCTGACTTAGTTTTGGCTCAGGTCATGATCTCAGAGTCATGATATTGAGCCCTGCAGAGGGCTCTGAGCTCAGCACAGTCTGCTCCAGATTCTATCTCCCTCTCCCTCTGCCCCTCTTGCCCATGCTCTCTCTCTCTCTCTTTCAAATAAATAAATCTTAAAAAAAAAAATACTGATTCAGCCATGTTTGGGACCCATGATCATAGAAGGCCAACTTTAATAAAGCATTGGAGAGTTGCTCAGAGATCATGTTGAAACATACAGAAGTCCTAGCCCCAACCTGAACATGGACCCCCATCTCGAAATTTCAAGGATGGGGCCTGGTGTTTTGCTTTCAATGAGGTCTGAGAAACTCCCAAATATGAAAGCCAACAGGGACAGTGAAATCTGCACGGCCCTGATTTCCCATTTTTCACACAAGGAGAATGAGACTCTGAGGGAGGTGGGGTCTTAACCAAGGTAACACTTCAGAGTGGTTGGGTCTTTCTCTGCGGATGGGAAAAGGGAAGAGGTATGGGGATCTGGGTGCCTGTAAGAGGTGAGAGGAAACAGAGGAAGCGTATTACCAGCTTGGGTATGGATGAACTTGAATCCTCAGACCTCTGGGAAGCTGGAACTGGCAGCTGAGCCCAAGCACTCTGTCCCCCACCACTCAGTCTCAGAAGACCCTCCCCACTTTCTCCAGATGGCACAGAAGCCTGCTTCTAGCCTTGTCAGGACTTGGCGTCTGTAGAGTTATTTTGAAGGCTGTGTCAGGCCCCTGGGCAGGTTTCTAGGCTATCCTAGAAGAAAAGGCTGTGTGGACATGGCCCAGTGTGCCTGTCCCTGTGACCCACCCCATGCCGTGGGCCTGCATGTGGACTGCTTTGACTGTGCCTACACGTGTGTTTGTGTGAATTAAACAGACATTGATGGATGGAAGGGGAACAATGTACGATTAATGAAAGATGGTGCTTGATTTAGAATTTCCTTTCCTTTCAAGTTTCAGAGTTTTTAGTCCAATGTGAACAGGCAGCTGTGACCTGACAGAGGAGTGCTGGACTTGGAGCCAGTCTGTGGGCTCACATCCCAGTTCTGGCACATGGCTGTGGGGCCTTGTGCATGCCGTCTGCCCCCTCTCCACCTTGATTTCCCTTATCTGTAAAATAGGGTTCATCCTCTCCTTCACAGCCTGTTGGGAGCAGGATATGAGATGCTAGAGCGAAAAGCCCCTTGCACATTTTAGGTGCTGGGTAAATACTTGTTAAATATGAGCCTAAATGGGGACACAGACAGTTTGCAGAGCAGATCCTCTCGAGAAGCCTGTCACAAACAGAGATTCTGCACACCAAGCACATTTTTTTTTGAGAGACCTATGGTAGCAGATATGGCTATTTCTTTCAGTGTTTCCAAAAGGGGTGGGAATGTAGTTGGGTAAATGTTTTTCAGGAAGGGTATCTCTTGATACCTTTTCTGCCCCAAGACATTTGTGTATGTGGAGGGAATGAACACAGAAATACCTTCCTTAAAGGTTTCCCTTTAATTTTTACTTAAGTGTAACAGGCAGACAGAAAAAAGCACAAGTCATATGTGATTCGCTCCATGGGTTTCACAAGCTGACAATGTCCATGAAACTAGCATCCGGGTCAAGAAGCTTCTACTACCAGCATCTCAGAAGCCCTCTTTCTGCCCTTCCTAGTCACTTCCCACTTGCAAGCATAACCACTACCCTGAGTCCGACCAGTATGCTTTGGAACATTATACAGTATGTAGTGTTTGGTGTTTGGATTCTTTCCTTCAGTGTTATATTGGTGGGATCCATCCATATGCTTCCAACATATGTGAGCTTCAGGTGTTCTTCAACCTTGCAAACACCTGTAATGTCTGTCTTGCATTTTAGCCAGTCTGGTGGGTTTGTGGAAGCATTTCATGGTAGTGTGAATTTGCCTTTCCCTGTGGTGTTAGCTTACCTTTCCCTGATCAGTAATGAGATTGAGCCTCCTTGCATGTATATATTGACCATTTGGACATTTTCTTTGTAAAGGGCTTGTTCAGGTCTTTTACTCATCTGTCTAGTGGGCAAGTTGTCATCTCATTGATTTGTAGGAGCTCTTCATGTATTCTGGGTACTCTTTAGTTTTTAGGACCTTTTAGAAGGTTTCCCACCTCTTGTCCAGATATTTCACCCTGAGTACTTTGGTTGCTGTGGTCTTGATGGAAACCTACTGAGTGTGACAATTTGAGAGATGTACCCCTCCCAGCTGTCAGTGGCAGCTGAATGCTGCTGTGTTCCTCTTCAGAGTAAAGGATGGCTCCTCTGCACAGAGAGAAGCTGGAGAACTGTGTCTCCAGCTCCCTCCCACCTCCACCACTCTGTGTGCCTCTCTGTCATTTTTTGGTAGCCCACCTAGTTTTCATCCTCATGGCTGTTTCTCTTAGCTGACAATGGATAAATTACTTCTAGGATGGCTGTTGACCAGGAGGCTCGGTTCCCTTTGGTTTCTGGACAGAAAGGAGGGCTGGCAGTGGGGAGCTAGACCTTATGGAATGGATAGGGCCTTCCCACCACCTGTCATTATGCCTGGCATACCACCATTAATGCTTTAATCCAAAATGACAGCAACCAGTTACAACATGAGGGAGCTTTTTCAGTATTTTAACAATGGGTTTAGGTGCCTCAGTCTGTACCCATTGAGTACCAGCCATGCTCATTGCTGAATGCTGACTAGGTCTGTGGTACCAGGCTGATTCTTGTCTCAGCCTCACCCTGGCCTGATTCCAGAAGGAATGGCTCCCAGTGACTCCTCTGCCCTACTTCCATCCCATAACAGTACACTTTAGATGCTCAAACTTAATGCCAATCACACATTCCTGTTCACAAGTCAGCAGGCTCACAGATTCCGCTTTGCTAAGCTCCATCATAGAGCACTGTGGGAGGCCAGAAGGAATCAAGCTTTAATGGTGGAATTACAGGTACCATGTTAGGTATTTGAGGGAAATGTTTTCACAGGGGACCAAACGTAGGGAATCCAACTGGCTTAAGTGAACCAGTAAAAGGATGAGTTCCATGCTGTTCTTGGACATCTTTTCAGAGGGTGGATATACATTGCTCTCTGCTGTCTAATTGTCCCCAGAGCAGGAAACCAAAAGGTCTTGTGGAAATTATTGCCTTGACATTTTGACTGAGCCATTTCCCCTCTAGGTGGATGACCCAGAGCCTATGTGTTTTGGGCAGAGACCAAAAATAACATCCACTGATTTTAAAGTCATGTCCCCTAAAGCATTTTCTTCTGCACATCTAAGTTCTGAAAGGATATTTTTAAAAGGTTAGGCATCTCCTCCAGGAAAGGCATTTTGTTGTATTGCTTGAACTAAGAATGTGCTTAAAGCTTCCAATTGACCCTGCCAGTCTGAGCAGAAGGAAGATTTTGTCTGCAAAGGTCAAGATGAGAGTAAAACTTGAAACACTTTTAAAGAAGTTTTTTTTTTCTTCTTAATGAGATACTTGCTCAAGAGGAAAAATTCAAATAATATAGACTATCTGAATACTCAGCCTAAATTTTTAGCACTTAATGGCAAGAACAAGTATGTTACCAGCACCATTTTCATGGGTACATCAGTCAGCATAAGCTAAGTTATGCCATGGTAACAAGTAGCCCTAACATCTCAGTGGGTTATGACCATAAAGATGTATTTCTTGCTCAAGCTCCTTGTCCACTAGGGATTGTCTGTGATTCTGTTTCATGTCTCTTTCACTGTAGGACCCAGGCTGACCAAGCAGCCCCTATCTGAGCTGCTGCTGTCTCATAGTAAAAGGAAAACAGAGCACTCAATGTCATCAGGCAATGGCTCTTATAGCTTCTGCCCAGAAGGGACACGTGTCACTTCCTCTCACATGTCATTGACCAGAGCAAGTCACTTCGCCAAACCAGAGGTCAGTGTAGAGAGAGCAAATATTTTGATCAATTACACAACCTTTCATGATGGGTAAAGGTCAGAGTGATCTTCTGCCTCCACAGACCCTTTTCCCCACTACTCCGTGGACCACTTCACTCTATGGGATGCTCTGTTCCCCAGCATGTCCCAGAGTGTGCTCCACAGAATGCTATTTCCCCAATGTCAGTAAGTGTTAGGGGACAAAAGAATTCCATGATTAAATACATTTGGGAGACTTTGGGTTGAACAGGAATCTTTACTGCAGGGGCTCTCAGAACCTTTAAGAGAACATGCATTGTTGGTTTTAAAGGAGATAGTCAACTGGGCCTACTGCCTGCTTCTAGGTCAGCATTCCTAACTTTGGCAGCACATCAGAATCACCTGGGGGAGCTTTTAAAGAAATCCCGTTGCCCAGGCCACACCCTAGACCAATGGCTAACGCATCTTTGGGGTGAGACTCAGTGTGGGTATTTCTTACCTGGTGACTCCAATGGCAGCCAAGTTTGGGAACCCTTTCTAGGGGGATGTTAAATCTTAAGGAATTGGAAAAAAGAAAAAAAAACAGGGAATTGGCCTTCCACAAACTCAATCCAGCAGCTACACTCGGAAAGGATAGGGTTGATTTGTAGCAGTTTCTTGCACCTGCTGAGCAGACTGGCTTCAGCCAGAATGTTCAGGACAGTCCAGATGGACCTCTGGTCCATGTATGTAATGCCCCCAAAGAACCTGATGATTCAGGTTCTGATACTGGCAGAAGCCTCCTACCAGATAAGTGATAGCAGGGTGACTTGATATTTATGTAGGGGGCAGAGCGGCGTTGAGGCCTGAGCCCCCACCCAGGCACACAGTGTAGCATCCACAGGTTTGTCTCAGAACTGCATACCAAACTGGTCTGTTCCTATGGCCTCTGCCTTTAAGGAAACAGACTCTTTAACAATGTCAGTGGTGTCTCTCTGTCGATCTTCATCCATCCTTTGGGACCCGCACAACAATGTCCATGTTCCCAGACTTACCAAATCATAAAGGGCATTTGGGCACTGGTGTTCCACTGACTCCTACACCCTATAGACAATAAGGGGAATAAGCTTGTCCTTATTATATAGGGTGTATAAGGAGAACTTAAGATCCTAGTTAAGGAGATGCTCTTCTACCTCTTGAATCATGTGCCTTTGACATTCTCCCCTGCAGGGATGAGATGTCCACCTCCAAGAGGCTGCCATTAACTGAAAGCCTCTCAGGTTTGAATGACTTTTTCCACTGAGCCCTATTATTGCTGGGACCTTCTTGTTGAACAGAAGAGTATTTGATATTAAAAACACTTTAGCTACCAACTTGGGTGCTCTCCCCAGTATATGTAGAAACCCTGAAAGATCAGTTGAAAAACAAAAGATGAATCTCTGAAGCATTTTGTGCTCAGATTTCTCTCATCGGTGGTCTTTAGAAAGGAGTCTGGAAAGAGTAAGAAAGGAGCTCATGCAGAAACTGTTACAACTGTATTCTGCATCAGATTTCACCTGGACTCATTCTGGGTGGGGCAGTTGAGTGTGTAACCACTGCACCCCTTGGTAATTCATGGGGCCAGGGCCACACCTTTGCACCTTGGACATCCCCCTCCCCCAGTAGGTTATTGCCCAAACTGTATGGTAAGGAAGTAATCTATTCCACCTGTTTCCCTGGTACCCTGAGGTTCCCCAAGTCCAGGCTGGTACTATCCATCTATTCATCCTTATGGTCCAGCACAATGCCTGGGCATAGAAGATGCTCAATAAATGTCGTACAAGGGAGTGCAAAAATATCTCTCATCTTAAAGGACCCCTGATGATCTCAAGGCTTAAGCTGTCCATGTGTGTTTTACAGTTAAATTCAGATAAACCGCAGGGAAGCAGGACAAGCTTTTAGACTCCTTTAACATCCATGATGGGGACTGTCAGCACAGGTTTAAAGATTAGCAGCTTTACTGTGGCTGCAGAGGAAATAGAAAATTAAGGCCTATGTTTTGGGTTACAAAATGGAATTGGTTCCCTTTACGCCTCTCGGTGGAAGAGAGAAATATTTCCATCATCTCAATTTATAAAAAGCAATCTTAAGGCCAAGAAGAGATAAGTGGAGCAATTTCAGAAACCCTCAATTTGGGCAGTTACTTAAATCCCACAAGTCTGAAATCGCTGCACACGAACTTTTCTGCAAGCATTGCAATTCCCTGGGCCGGCTGTTCCTAAGAGAGATAATGGGGCGGGTTGAGGGAGCTATAGCCTAGGGGCCTGGAACAGGGACAGGAAGGGACGGGCAGGAGCTAATGGTGATGGCAACCTTCAATGGCAGGGTTAGAGTCTGGGCTTTGTCTCCTAAGCCAAGATTTTAGTGTATGCAAGGAATGTGTGGGACCCTGTTGAAAACATATCTGCCTGTACCTTCCCCCTCCTCACAAGACTCTTGTTCAGTAGCTGTGGGGTAGGGAGCTACTCAGGCAAAGGAATTTGAGCAGGCGAGTGACATCATAGTGTAGGGCCCCAGCCACCTGCATTTCCTAGTCACTGTAGTGGACCCTGTCGTGGGTGTCCTTCTCTGGCCTCTGGCCCTGACCCCTGTGGTGCACACCTGCCTGACTTCCCCCTGCCAGCCCTGTAGCCCTTTCCTGAGGGTTCACTCTGGCCCCAGAGCCACTCTGCCCCCACCAACAGCAGGCCAAAAAGACCAGGGGAATTAATGCCTCCCAGAGCAGCTCTGAACTAATGCTGAGGGGAAGGGGACATAAATACCCCAGCTCCCTCATCCATCAGGCAGGATAGCTTGGAGGTATGTGTTCTATGCTGTCTCCCAGAGAGTCCTAGCAGGACTCAACTCCAGCTGCCTACAGGAGTCACTTGCTTGATGACACATCCTCAATTGGCTTTCCTTCCTTTCCAGTGTCCCTTCCCCCTCTCCAGCTGTGTTTCCAGGGATCACCTCCCAATAAACCACTTTTCCTAGAACCCTTGTCTCAGGCTCTGCTTCTGGTAGAATCCAAACCAAAGCAGTTACTGAGAGCTGTAGGACCTTGAACAAGTGGCTTAAACCCCAAGGGTCAGTTTTCCTCATCTATGAAATGGGAAAAATGTTACCTAAGCCATGGGCAGGTGTCACACATGAGGACTAGATGTGGCCTGCAAGTAGGTTTTTATTGGGCTCCTGGTGATTTTAAAATAAGTTATTAGGGAGTCCATGTCATACATTCTAAAGAAAATATATACTGTACATATAAGGCATAAAGAATCACAAAAAACATCTGTGTACCCAGCTCTAAGCTGAAGAAACAGCTGAGATTGTTGAGCCCCCAGGTCCCCCTCCCAAGTCTGTTTCTCCCACCCCTGAGAGGTCACTGTTATGCTGAATTTTGTGTTTATCCTCCTCATGCTTTATATGCAGCTTTACTTTAAATGTAAATGATATATTGTTTAGTTTTGCATTTTTACAAATTGAGAAGATTCTCATCAAAATCCAGATTTCCAACTTCCTCCAACAACAATCAGAAGATCTGGCCAGGCTGGACCCACATTCCCATGTGGGAACAATTTCTGGCACTGAGTCCTTGGGGCCCTACTAGGTGAGGTAGGGATCCCTGGGTGCCCACAGTGCCCACCATCCCCTGCTCTCTCACCTCTGGACTATGGCATTCCTTCATGTTACCCGCCTATTATTCCCTGGAGACATCAGAGCTGGTGAATTCTCATTGTGAGAAACTTTGCAATCAAAGAGCCCATGGGAGACCGTTTGCAGAGAGCCTGGCACAAAATTAGTGCTAAATGAAGTTACTCCTTATCACTGTCAATATCAATGACATCAGAGAAGGCAGCCAGGCTCAGCATCCTTATCTTGAGGCTGATGAAGTGACATGATGAGGCCAAGGCCACGTGTGTGGACAGAGGTGGGATCAGGACTCCAGCCAGCAAAAGAGTGGAGTGCAGCAGGAATGTCTACAAATCCACAGGGCCTCACCTCTGGGGAATGGGTGGGCCAGGCTGACTTTCCCCAGGCCACATGTACACATCAACTGAGTTCTGCCCCTGCTACCCCTGCCCAAGGCCCAGCTGCCTCTTACAGATGTCCCACTTTGAAACCAAAGGCTGGGGCAGGCAGGGGAGACTTTTGGCAGTGGCTTGCATTTCGGCCTCCCAGAGGAGTGGCACGGGGATGCCCCAGAGTTCTGCCTGCAGGAGCAGACCCGTCCGTCTCGCTGGGCATGGAGGTGGACATTGGGGCCTGTGAATCGTCGCCAACGGATGGAGCTTTGTTTGTCTCTCTGAGTCCCCAGACCAGGGGCCGGCCGGAGTGAGGGCTCTTTCCTGAGGGGCTGGACTTTCCCACAGGAACAAAGTAGGGCTTGTTAGCTGGGCATGAATCTTGGCGTGGGGCGGCCCGGGCCAGGCTCGGCGCTGCCAGGCGGCGGCTCAGCGATATCAGGCAAATTCCGCCTTCCCCACAGCTGGGGCTGACAGCAGGAAGCCCCAGGGAGGCTCCAGACAAAGGCAGAAAAATGGGCCACGTTTATTCATTCACTGACCAGCCTGGGCCTGGCTGGCCCACGAGCCCTGTCTCCATGGTGACGGGCGGCCTTCAGAGCTCCCAGTTGGCTCCTCCGTGACCACTGCCCCTCCGTTCCTGCACACCCCCAACACACAAGGACACAGCATCCTGTGGCTGCCTCAGGACGACTTTGCTCCACGGTGTCTGGAGGAATATGAGCTAGGCCAAGCAAGAATCAAAGGCTTATAAAGTCAGGAGGAAGCTTATGTTGAGTTTTCAAAGCCAGTCTTGGGTGAGTGGGTGAAGGCAATGGGTGCAAGTCCACACAACAGCTAAGCACCTACTGTGTCCTGGGTCAGGGGATGCATGCATCAAGCCAACTCAGTCTGTCCTCTCCAGTCTCATTCTAATACAGCATACAAAAATAGCAGTCTGTTGGAGCCCAGGGAGCAGGATACTACTTCTGCCTGGGGGAGGGGGTATTGGACAAGCGAGGCTTCCCAGGGCAACTGTCATTGACATTAGGTCTTGAAGGATGCATAGGAGTTTGCCAGGCAGGGAGGGAAAGGGCATTCCAGGTAGAAGAATCAGCTTGGGGACGCCTGGGTGGCTCAGTCATTTAAGCGTCTGCCTTAGGCTCATGTCGTGATCCCAGGGTCCTGGGATCAAGTTCCGTATCGGGCTCCTTGCTTAGCAGGGAGTCTGCTTCTCTCTCTGCCTGCCGCTCCCACTTCCCCTGCTTGTGCTCCTGCTTGTGCTCTCTCTCTCTCTCTCTGATAAATAAATAAACAAACCTTTAAAAAAAAGAAGAAGAAGAATCTGCTTGAGCACAGGTGCTGAGGCCTGAAAGTATGTGGTGTGATTGGAAACTAATGGAAAGTCTTTTTTAACTGGAGTGAAGAAGGGACGATGAGGTAGTAATAGGGGTGGGATGACCATGTGATGTGACTTAGAGAAGCAGGGTCATCTGCTCCCTAGTCACTGCCCAGAACAGGCCCTTGGGACTTACTCTGAGTTGTGAATTTCTGGGGGTGAGGGTGGGGTATGAGTTAGTGTATATCCAGTACTTTGCAGTTTACAGAGCCCTTTCGCACACATACATTGTCTTATTTAGTCCTACAGCCACTGGGCTGGAGAGAGCCTGCAGATGAGGAGCCTGAGGCCCGAGAGGCACCAGAGGTCTCTGAGCCATGATGTGCCCTGGCTGTGATTCAGGGCCGGAGTCTGACACCCACACCCTGCCCACTCTTCCTCTGCAGGGAGGTTGAGAAGGCGCATGCTTCTGGAGAAGTATTTGTAGTTCAATAATGTCAGTGTCCCCTCAGTGGGCACCGAGATCATGGCAAAAGGCTGGGACACCGAGGGACAAATAAATAATCATGGTGGCCCCCTGCTCAGTGCTCTGGACTTCTAGAACAATTGCAAAGAAAAGAACCACACGTTTACTTCCCTGCACCATCTTGGGCCAGTCCCAGGAGGAGCTAGAAACCACTGGGCAGGGGAGTGTCTAAATCCCAGGAAAACTTGGAATCTGGAATATTGTGGATATTGCAGAGCCTGGGAATGGGGACAAGAGAGGCCATCCATGATCAATGACCCAGGCCACACTTTGTCTTTCACAGGCCTACTCTGTGTCTTTGGCCCCGGGTCTCCCAGATTGAACCAGTGGGCCAGGCCTGTGGGGGTTGACCAGGTGCCTGATGCAGGCAGGAGAGGGGGTGAAGGAGAGGAAGCAGGACACACTGGGACACTGTCAGGTTGCCATGGACACTGTGTCACTTAGTCTTCACAGCAACCCCCTGAGTGGGGAGGTAGAAAGATTGTGATCTCCATGCTCCAGGTAAAGACCCTGAGCCTCAGAGAGGCAGTGACTCACCTGAGTCATACAACGATGGAGGAACAGGGCTCACACCAGCACCTTTGCTCCTCCTACACTCCCAGGCAGCTGCTGGTGACGAATGCTTTGCTCGCTGGGACTGGTTTCCTGGTGCTCTTCATCCTTGCCTAGCCAAGGCTCAGCATCCCTGACCTTCACCCGGAGAAAGGGCCTCTTCTCCACCTCTGTGGGTCCTGGTGTTAATGCCTACTTGCTGTCTCTGTGTGACTCTGTGTGTTGCCCTCCATACCTCCGATGTTTGCCAACTTGACCTTGGCTTCCAGTTCTTTCTGCTCTTTGGAGTTAGATGTTGTTGATCCTGAAACCTGGCCTGAGTCCACTTTACCTGGTCCTACTGCTCAGAGAAGGAGGAGAGAAAGAAGAAAAGGAACAGGAAAGGAGAGGAGAGGAGAGAAAAGGAAAAGGGAGGAAAGGAGGGAGGAAGGAAAGAAAGAAGGAAGGAAGGGGGAAGGCATGTGAGATGAGCACTAAAAGTCTCCTGAATGGAGGCTGCATATTGGCCTCTTCTTAGAGTGGTTTTGGCTTTGGGCTGCACAAGGAGAAATGACAGTGACGGTACCTCACAACCATTTAGCACACATATGGCAAACATATAGCATAGGAGGGGGCACCCTTCACTCTTGCCTCCGTGGCAGACATATCTAAGTGACCACACCGCTCTTTCTGGCATGGCCTCAGCTTCAGAATCCTTCTCAACACAGCCATCAGGCAGCCACTAGCAAGCAGAGTCGATGCCCAAAAAGAACATGCATTTGTTATTCCTGGTCTATCACTTTGTGCTTTCTGAAGAGCTCGCTCACTCTGACCCTCATTTTTGCCCCATGAGTCACAGTAGGTATACCTGTATTCATTTTACAGATGAGGAGGAGGCCCCGAGTGACTTCCTCTGCAGCGCTTAACAACTTGATAACAGAACTGAGGGTGAGAGTGGAGGACATCTGGGCTCTTACTCTACTCAGGACCTGTTTAGAAGTCCCACTGCAATCAAGGTGGTGGCATTTGAGTAGAATTTCTCTTTTCTTCCTTTTTCTTCTCCCCGGAAACCCACCCAGTCCTATCTTCCACTGCTTTGGCCAGGGAATGAGTCTCCTGATGTCATCCAAAGATATTAGTCATCGCTAAATCTGGCCATTCCCCCGAAGCACCCAGCCTCCTGGACTTCCTGGAGCATGCATGAATGCTGCTGCCACAAATTTACTCTGACAGCCATTGACAAGGACAGGCAAGCAATGTTTGTACCGCTCTGCTGGGCCAAAGGGAATGCTCAGGGAAGCTCCCCAGGCTGGGGGGCTGTGGCACCTTGAGAGCAATGAAAGCAGCCTAGGGGGTGGGTTCACAGCCCCTCAGCTGATCGCTGATTCTGGGGTGTGGGCACAGATGACCCAAGCTCCCTGACCTTGCACATTCGTTGGCTGCTGACTAAATGAAGCCTCATTCTCAGAGCCAAGCCTCTACTGTGTATCTGGCTCTTGTTCTTCTTTGACCCTCCTCTGTACCTCTACTCTCAGTGAGTGCCAACTATCTCCCACCTGCCTACCTACCTGGATCCCTATCACATGCTCCCAGGTGGCTATGTTTTTCTACTTACCTGTTAGGACACCCACTGGGCACCTCCTCTCTGCTGCCTGCCTTGCACCTGGGTGGGAGTGTTTCACCTGTTTGAACCCCACTTACCAGGCTTCTCTTCCTCTCCATCACCTGCAGATAGGTACTTCCCCAGACAGACCTGCCTTGCTCTAGCTAGTTGGCACAGGGAAGCCCTCAGCTTCCCTACTCTTCTGGGTACTATGAGCTCTTCAGACACATATTTACCTAAACCTTTCTTGCCCTAGCTCTATTCCAGAAATTGCCACCTTTGCAGTAACAAATACCTGTATCAGCTGCCGGGTGAAATGATAAGTACTTATCATGCGCTCACCTGTCTCAGGCACTGGAGGATGTCTTTTTTATTCTGTGTCAGGCTCCAGTGAGCACATCTGGCTTGTAATTTTAGAGACGTGGCTCACCTTCTCCTTCCTCCACCTCAGCAATCATGCTACTGACACAAGTCACTGTTTCCTGAGCACCTGCTCTGTGCCAGGCAGGGGGCTCATGGAATCTTTGCAGTATTCGTGCAATAGAGCCAGTGTGCTCCCCTGTTTTGCAGATGGGGAAATGGTGCTTCAGGAATAGAGGTCACTATGCCCCAGGTCACCCAGCCAGCAAGCAGCAGAGCTGGGTCTAGAAGTCAGGATTGTCTTGCTCCAGAGACCATGCTTACCTTAGGACACTGCCTTTCCAACCAAAGAGGGGTAGGTGAATGACATCTACCATCCAAAATGCTTAAAACTTTGTTGGAATACCACAGAGAATAATACATGGTCCTGTCCTCAAAGAATCAATACTCTCTTTGGGGGAACAAAACCACTCACATTGCCAGCCAATAGTTATTGAAATTTCATTATCAGGAAAAATGTCAGAGAGGTTTCGTTTCACCTGTCAGTGCTGATAATTTGGTGGTGTTGACTTGAGTACTGCAAAGGATGGGTCTCTAGGGCTGATGTGGTCTCAGTGGGAAAAAGTTTAGTGATGAGTTACTAATGTCTGGGGTACAGGAGTGGGTAGTAGGAGGTATGAGTGCCACAAATTTCATTTCTCCATTTCTACACAGTGGAAAACATGGGAGTTTCTAATAAGTTCCTGCTTGTATAAAGCAGATGATAAAGGGAAGAGAAAGAAACAGGTGGGATTCGAAAAAACTGCCTGAAGGAGGTAAGACAAGAGCAGTTTAGGGTCCCTGCACCCCCTGGGGTCTGACCTATCATCTGGGCCAGGTTGTATTTCCTCAAGGTGATAAAAAGTTTCATTCTTCCCCATGCTTTGGTTCCCTTCTTTAAAAGAGTTAATTCTCTTAAATAAAGATCTGAAAGGTTCTTTCTGACTCCACTGTTCATAAATAATCTATCTCCTAGAGTGGAAGTCTACAGCTTGCGACTTCTCTCCTATTCATGAGCTCATTTGTAGTTCACAGCAAGCCCATCATGCAGCCATAGTAAAGATGGAAACACTGAGGTCAGAGAGTTTGAGTGTACTCCTTACCCAAGGTCTGCCCAGTCCTGCAGAGGAGTTACCTGAACCTAGTTCTCCAAATGCCAGTCATTCTCCATTCTGAAAGCATACTTATACATTTCCAAATAATTAGGGAATGTTGATTATGTTTAAACGTTCCTCAGGGGCGCCTGGGTGGCTCAGTCGTTAAGCGTCTGCCTTCGGCTCAGGTCATGATCCCAGGGTCCTGGGATCAAGCCTTGAATCGGGCTCCCTGCTCAGCGGGAAGCCTGCTTCTCTCTCTTCCACTCCCCCTGCTGGTGTTCCCTCTCTAGCTGTGTCTCTCTAATAAAATCTTTAAAAATAAATAAATAAATAAATAAATAAATAAATAAATAAATAAATAAATATTTCTCAGGCGAGTCTAGTGTTCAGCGTGGATGAGACCACTGCTGAAAAATATGTTTTTTGACTGACTTCAGAGGAGGAAATAGAAACTCAGAGAAGGTAAACAACATGACCAAAGCCACACAGCCAGAAAATAGTGAATTCTGCAATGGGCACGCTGATTCTATAACCCATGTGTTTATCATGGTCCAGGTGCTTTTTTTTTTTTAAAGATGTTATTTATTTATAGAGAGAGCACAGATGAGAGAGAGCACGAGCAAGGGAGAGCATGAGTGGGGACTCCTCCAGGTGCTTTCATATACTACTTCATTTAATGCTTTCAGCAACTTTATTTTTCTTTTAAAAACTGAGGAAACTAGTCCAGAAAAGTTAGATAACCAGCCCAAAATTGCAGAACTCATAAAAGGCAGCTAATAATGGCTCTATCTTGATTAGATTTAGGTGCAGAAGTTTGCGCATTTGTCAAAATCCACAGAATGGTTCACTTAATATCTGTGCATTTCATTAAATATTGATTGTACCTTTAAAAGAGCACGAATACGCCGCCTGGGTGGCTCAGTCGGTTAAGCGGCTGCCCTCGGCTCAGGTCATGATCCCAGAGTCCTGGGATCGAGTCCCACATCGGGCTCCCTGCATCGCAGAGTCTGCCTCTCCCTCAGCCCCTCCTCCAACTCATTCTCTCAATCTCTCTCGAGCTCACTCTCTCTTTCAAATAAATAAATAAATAAATAAATACCCTTTAAGAAACAAAAAATAAAAGAACACGAATAAACACCGAACTCTAGTAATTATTTAGAGCAGAGATATAGGGATATTTACAACTTCACAAAATGCAAGAAAAAGTAGGATTGGTGAATAGAGGGATAAATAAGTGGATAGATATGTGATAAAGGCGGTGGGTCTATGGGTGTTCACTATAAAATTCTTTCAACTTTCATGTTGAAGTTTTTCATAATAAAATGTGTACAGGAAGGCAGTAACTTCCATTAGACTGTGAGCTCAGTAAGGACAGGAATCTTTGCCTGTTTTGTGGCTGCTGAGTGTCTAACACCTAGAATCATGCCTGGTATGAAGCAGGTTTTCAGTAAATACTGGCTAAATGAGAAGTGATAGTGTTTAGCCTATGGCTTTAACTCTTAAACTAAGCACTTAACCTAAGGAGAGGATTTGATGATGTCTGTGAACCAGGGGATAGGGAAGAGAAATGTTGGGCAGAATAGGGTGGGTGGGCATGGTGGGAAGAGGTCTCCCAGTTTTCTGTGTGTGAGCCCTTCCTTCTGGGAGCAGTAACAGGAGCCCCATACCCAGGAATCATTGTGACCAGAGTGTTGTATGGGTATGTGCTGTCCTCATGTGGCCAAGGTGAATATTGCACTTGGGTTGGAAGGACTGCTGCCCTTTGAGCCTACTGGGTGGTACTCAGGGGGACTCAGATACTGGAAGGGCAATGCTGGGTCCAGAGGGACTGCATCTCTGGACCTGGGGCTGCTTCTTGGCATGCTCCCTATCAAATAATGGCTCTCAAAGTGGTGGTTGTGGATCTCCCATGACCTCACTGTCATATTGAAATTTGAGAGAAGTAACTGACATGTATTAGGCACCCCTCTGCTAATGCTCTTCTGTGGTCTCTCTGATTTGATCATTGCATTGACCCTGCCAGGTAGGTGGCATGATGGCTCAGAGAAGTTGAGACTACACAGGAAACGGGACAGGGAAACTGCCTCGAGGAATTCCACAATATGGCAAAGAGGACACTACCCTTGGTGGGGTTTAGAGAACTCTAGCTCTGGAAGACTGGCAAGGAGTTGAGGAGGTTTGAGAAAGCCCCAGTACTCACATACACACCTTGAGCCCTATAGCTGTTACTGAAGCACCATGGATGGTGTTCTCCGGCCCCTTCCACACTCTGCCGGACCTTACTGTCTGACGCTGGGGAAAATTGCTTAACTTCTCTGAGCCCTACCTTGGTATGACAAATGGGGATAATAACGTCCTTACCTTGTAGGGTTGTCATATAAATAATTGAATACAAGCAAGGCACAGGGTCAGGGAGACAGTGCATGCTCAGAAATTACTCCCCCAGGATTATTGCATCCACACAGGCAGGCATTGTATCTGTCCTGTTTGTTCCTGTGACCCCAGTATATTTGGAGGGGTCAGTTCTCAAAGAAGAGCAAGGTCAGAGTTCGGAGTATGGTTTTTGCAGTTGGATACCTGAGTCCAAGTCCTGGCACTGCTGGACTTCAGTCCTAGTGACCTTGACAAGATACCTAACCTAAGATTCAATTTCCTTATCTGTAAAATGGGGATAAACATCTACTCTACACGGTGGTACAGACAAATGGGCTAATGTGAATAAAGCACCTGGCATAGTGCCTGGTATGTGGTCAGTGCCCAAATAAATGCTAGCTAGTAGTCAGATTATTCTAAGGTGGATATTCAATGTTAGCTGCCATTGCTCTGAAGACTAGTAATAATAATCCACTGGTTGTACTAATCTCCCCTTCAAGGCTACACCAGCTGCAGCTCTAACCTGACTCATCTGAGTTCATGTGTTAGGTGGAAGAAGAAGGGCAGTGATAGGGTTCCCTCCTGCTCCCCTGGGCCCAAATGACCCTATAAGGTCACCCAGCCCTCAGGGTGGTGATTAATTTTATGTGTCAACTTGACTGGATCACTAGGTGTCCAGATTAAACATTTTTTGGATATTACTGGGTATGCTGTGAGGGTGCTTCTGGAAGAGATTAGCATTTGAACCAGTCAACTCAGTAAAGCAGATTGCCTTCCCAGTCTGGTGGGCTTTGTCTAATCTGTTGAGGGCCTGCATAGAACAGGAAGGAGAAATTTGTCCCTCTCTTCTTCCTCACAGTGTAAGCTGAGATATCTCATCTCAGACATCTTACCTCGGACTGATATTTATACCATTGGCTCCCTGGGCTCTCAGGCCTTTGAACTTAGACTGAACTACATCACTGGCTTTGCTGGGCCTCCAGCTTGCAGGTGGCAGGTTGTGGGTTCTCAGTCTCTGTAATCACATGAGCCAACTTTGAAGCACCTATTGCATTCTTTGAAGCAAAGAGAGGGATAGTACTCAACCCAAAAGAAAGACTATCATCTGCAAGGCTGGGATTCCTGACCCCATCATACATAGATATGGGACACTTGGAGACAGGAGACCACATTTTTATGCCTCTCCTCTCACAACATATACTGGGGCTAAAACCCAGTGCCAGGCACACATAAGAATGTCCTGCAGGCTCCAGGAGATGAGTAATGATGGCTTTACTTCGAGACCTGGTTCTCTCTTTCAGAGTTTGAAGCAGTTCAGCCTCTCTGTCCTTGTCCCTAGCTCTGGGTTATAGAAGTTGTGTATCTGTTATTGACCTTGAGCAAGGCTTTTTCTCTCTCCAAGCTATATAGAGATTTTTGCTTCAGAGAGTTGGCATTAGGATCCAGCTATCTTGTATTGCTGTAGTTACCGGAGCCTCTCAACTTTTCCTGCATTTATAGCTGATTACCTGTACAGGGATGAGCCCCAGAAGGGACTAAGCTTTCACCAGACCAGAACAATTTTGACAGAGTGGGGACTCATAAGGAGTCAACAAGGAGTCAGTCACTGTCCAGTGAACTAGGACAAGCACAATGATTGTTACTTATAGAAAGTAAGCCATTTGTTGGTTTTTAAGTAGCTCCTCAATTGTAGGCATTCTGATCGGGAAAGAGGAAAAGCAAGATAAAGAACAAAGAACTTCAGAGCCTAGAGCCTGTGTGGACCACTGGTCTGGGACCATTAGATGGAGATACCTGCAGGAACCCCAGAGGATCCAGTTGTAGTCTGGAGAAGTTGTAGTCCAATGGGCTGAGGAGAAGTTGTAGTCCAATGGGCCTCAAACCTGTTGCAAACCTGCTTCCCCTTCAGAATGTGAGGCATCATTTCAGGGTGACTTTGGGTAGTTCATTTCATTTCTCTGGGGCTTGGTTTTCTCACCTATAATATGGGCAGAGTAGGGGACTAATGGTCTCTAGAATCAGATACACACAGGACCCAAAAGTCAGCAGTGAGGGAGGTGATTGGGTGGTGCAGTGGGATCTGAGTTTGGAATCTCAGAGGGAGATTGGTGACAGCCACTTTCAGCTCCAAGATTCCATTTTTCAGTGGCTGACGCAAGGCTTCAGTCAGGAGTGCAAGACTCTAGTCCCTTAATACTCAGAAGGGGAAAGGAGACATCATCAGCCCTGCCTGGCCAGGTTTGCTGGGCATGCTGCGTGAGCGCTTCTACCCACAGACTTGGCGCTCTCCAGGGTCCTGACCTGGCCTTGGCTTTCTGTCTCTGTCCCAGATGTTGGCTCTAAAGACCAGGGGTAAACAGAAGGGGGAAAGAACCATGACAGACTATGGACTGTGGGAAACAAACTGAGGGCTTCAGAGGGGAGAGGGGTGGGGGAATGGGATAGGCAGGTGATGGGTAGTAAGGAGGGCACGTATTGCATGGTGCACTGGGTGTTATATGCAAGTAATGAATCATGGAACTTTACATCAAAAACTAGGGATGTACTGTATGGTGACTAACAATATAATAAGAAAATATTATTATTAAAAAAAAATAAAGACGAGGTTCCCTGTAGCAGGATCCAGGGCTCAGGGGCAGCTTTGCCACATCACTCTGGGACACATTCAAAACCTAGCAGCTTTAAAACAGATTTTTAAAAAAAGGTTTTACCTCCCCTGCCCCCCCACAATGTTTTAAAATGGTTTATTGAACAACATAGGTCTTGAACTTTTTGCTTTTTATTCTTTGATCACATTTGTCTGTCAAGTCACATATTCTCTCTTATTTCTCTCACCTTTCTGGGTTTTTTTTTTAAGATTTTACTTTTGGGGCACCTGGGTGTCCCAGTTGATTAAGCATCTGCCTTTAGCTCAGGTCATGATCCCAGGGTCCTGGGATGGAGCCCCCACATCAGGCTCCCTGCTCTACAGGGTGTCTGCTTCTCCCTCTCTCTCTCTGCCTTTCCCCTCCACTTGTGCTATCTCTCTCTCTCTCTCTCTTATAAATAAATAAATTAATTAATAAATAAATTAATTAATTAAAAAAATCTTTTTAAAAAGATTTTATTTTAAAGGAATCTCTATGCCCAACATGGAGCTCAAACTCATGTCCCCAAGATCAAGCGTTGCATGCCCTACCAACTAAGCCAGCCAGGCGCCCCCTCTCACCTTTCTTTTCTTCCTTTTTCTTCCTCTTTCATTTTCTCTACCTTTTCCTCTCCTTTTCGCGTGAGTGTCCCCTTCCTCCAGGGGGAGAAGGATTCTACCCTTCTTAAAAAATGATTCTCACTGACTTCACTTTATTCACAATCTTGATTTGAACTTGAGTATTCCTGAAGTTCTCCAGATTACAAAAATCCTTATTTCTCCATAAGCTGCCATGTTGTGAGAACATGTTCTCACCCTTTGGGCCTGGAAACTATGACTTGGAATGGCCTGGCCCCACTTCCTACACCATGCCCAAATCAGAGCAGAGGAGCTTAGTTGCAACATCCATTCATGCAGTGAATATGTATTGAGCACCTGCTATGACCCCAGCACTGCTTAGGTGCAAAAAATGCAGCCGTGAACAATATAGACACAAATCCCTGCCCTCAGGGAGCTGACACACTCATGAGAGAGAGGATATTATCACACTGTAAGAGGGCAGCTTTCCTGTTGCTGGATGAAGGTGAGCAATCATGTAGAAAAAGCACATACCCTTCAGAACCAAGAATAAGATATTCCCAAACATCCAAACTGGTCTCAAAGGTGCTGGTCTTAAGTGCAGTTTCAGATACCCATCCTGGTGGGTATAAGAGGCACCAGGGCTGTGAGCCTCCTTGTTAGAGGAAAAGGTAGTGAAGTGACAGGTTCACAGGAGAGAAAGCAAGAGGGAAAAGGTTATTTCCCTGCCTTACTTATTCCACGTGTCAGAGAATTGGGAAGAAGGAGGAATTATGATCTGGGTAGGGAGGGAGAAGGTATGAGGTCACTGGGGCTCTCAAGGTGTGAGCTTGGAACCAAATTGCAGCTCCATTTGAAGGTGGATCAGCTTTTCCCCTTAAATTCACATCTTCCTAAAGCCTCAGGCTGCAAGATGTCTGATAAAAGGTTCTGGATATCCCTACTACTAATGCTCATGGCCTGTTCCCAGAGCACACTCCCAGGCACTGCATATATGGTTGTGAAATCATATAAGCCTTTGGAAAAGCCACTGTCCACTGAGGATTAGACCCACATGTTTTGATCTAAGAATACCAACTCTGGAAACTTATCCTATGAAAGAATTCAAAAATAGGGAAAATGCTGTTTTAAGGGGAAAACATAACTGGAGCAGTAGCAATTAATACTGTAAAAGACCAAAAACAATATAAATGTCCCATAGGTGGGTTAAATGAATCATGGTTTGTTAATTTGGTGGGATGTTAGATTTATCACTAACAAGATAAACACAGGGCCCCAATAGATCACAAATGTCAGAAATCCTCCAAATCAACTGTTTCTCTTAGAGGGGAGGAGTCTGACTTTCACAGAACACAAGTGACTTCTCTGAGATTGCACACAGGTCCAGAACCAAGCAAGGAGTCGCCTCAGGGCTGCCTTGTAGTCTAGCTGCCTTTCTGCTTTTCCAGAATCTTCCAAAGGGAGACTTACACCTCAGTTGGAAAATGAATTTGAGCTTTGGCAGAACATTAAGTGCCATGAAATCAAGGACATTCCATGCCTTTGAGCCACACTGAGAATGTCAGTGCATCTCCATGGCCTTCCAGTCCGGAGGACTCCACGAGAAGGCCTTGGTGTAGAGCTTCCAAGTCTTTTTTTTTTTTTTACCTCTTAGCTTTATTGAGGCATAACTGACAAAGGAAATTACATATTTGAAGTGTACGGTGTTTTTCATTAAAGTGCATAATACTTTGATTTGATATCCATATATATTATGAAATCATCACAAGTTAACTAACCTATCCATTATCTCATCTTGGTACCTGTGTGTGTGTGAATGCTAAGATCTCCTCTCAGCAAACGTCAAATGTAAAGTACAGCATTATTAACTTCAGTCACTGTGCTGTATAGCTCCCGGGTCTCTAACGTCTCTCTGACACATGCTGATGTCTCTTTTCACAAAGAGCAGAGGTGGCAAGGGAGGTTGTGGCCCAGAGCCCCCAGCAGGTGACAGTCTCTGTCTAGAATTTAATCATTTTGTTTTTGTTTTCATTTTTACAGCTGCATTCTAATTATGGCTAGTCACACTGGTTTCCTATTTCTGGTAACATTTATAAGATTTCTTTAAAAATAAAGACGTGCTGGTTTTAAAGGAAGATACTGAATCAGAGAGTGTAAAGGAGATTATGGATGTGGCAGAAGGTGGACAGTGGGATCAGAGGAGAGGAAACATGGGAAGCACATGCATGAGGTGCTTTGCAGCAGGAACATTTGTCAATGGGTGCAAGGAATGATTAGGGGAGAAAAAGGAACTCAAAAGTGTGTGCACACATTGACAGCAGTTACGTTTAAAAAAAAAGTTGTGGGGGCGCCTGGGTAGCACAGTCGTTAAGCGTCTGCCTTCGGCTCAGGGCGTGATCCCGGCGTTCCGGGATCAAGTCCCACATCGGGCTCCTCCACTGGGAGCCTGCTTCTTCCTCTCCCACTCCCCCTGCTTGTGTTCCCTCTCTCGCTGGCTGTCTCTCTGTCACATAAATACATAAAATCTTCAAAAAAAAAAAAAAAGTTGTGTACTTGGGGGTGCCTGGGTGGCTCAGTTGGTTAGATGTCTGACTCTTGGTTTCTGCTCAAGTCATGATCTCAGGGTCTTGGGAGCAAGCCCCGAAGTTGGTCAGTTTCTGCGCTTAGCAAGGAGTCTGCTGGAGATCCTCTCTCCCTTTCAGTCCCCCTCTGCTCCTCCCCCTGGCTTGCATGTTCTCTCTCTCCATAAAATAAATAAATCTTTTTTAAAAGTTTTTTAATTAAAAAAATAGAAAAAAAAGAGTTGAGCACCTGGATGGTGGTGAAAGAAAAAACAAAGTGAAAAGCGAAATTTGAGACAAGGAAAGGTTTTTGTTTTGCTTCATTTGTTTTAAAAATAGAGGCTTGGGGCACCTGGGTGGCTCAGTTGGTTGAGCATCTGACTCTTGATTTCAGCTCAGGTCTTCATCTCAGGGTTGTGAGATTGAGACTTATGTCCTGCACTGGGCATGGAACCTGCTTGGGATTTCTATCTCCCTCTCCTTCTGCCCCTACCCCCTTTAAAAAAAAAATAGAGGTGGGTGCCCAGGTGGCTCAGTCAGTTAAGCGTCTGCCTTCGGATCAGGTCATGATCTCAGGGTCCTGGGATCGAGTCCTGCATTGGACTCCCTGCTCACTAGGGAGTCTGCTTCTCCCTCTCCCTCTGTGTCCTCTCTCTCAAATAAATAAATAGAATCTTTTTTAAAAAATAAAAATAAAAATAAAAAATGTAGAGGCTTGGACATGTTTTTAGGCTTAGGGGAAAGATTTGGTAGAAATCATGCATTCATTTATTCCATAGTATGTATTAAACACCTACTTTTGCCAGGAACTATACTAGGTACGGGAGATACAGCAGTGAACAAAAACTGAAAAAGCCCCCACATTGAGGGGTTTGCATCCTATTGGGGGAAGATGGCAACAAATAAATAAATATATCATATGTCCAGTGATAGAAAATGTCACGATAGAAGATAAGGCAGGGAAATGGAGATAGAGAATAATAGGGAGGAATGGGATGTTATTTTTTCATGTTTGTTCACAGAAAGCTTTGTTGATGAGGGATATTGAAATAAGTCCCACATGAAGTGAGAGAGGAAACTGTGGAAGATCTGAAAGAAGAGTGCTCTCAGTGGAGGAAATAGCAAGTGCAAAGGCCCTGAGGTAGGTGTGTGTTTAAGAAACAGTGAGGTGTGTTAAGAGTGGAATGAGTGGGAGGAGAGCAGCAGGAGAAGACTCAGAGATCATGTAGGGCTGGGTAGGACAGTGTAAGGACTTATGCTTTTATGCTGGGTGAAATAGGATCTACCAGAGGGCTTGGAGCAAAGAAATGTTGATACCTGAGTTGGATTTTTTTGTGCACAACCTTTCATTGAATTGAGAAAAGACTGCAGGGTAGGACAAGAATGATAGGGAAGGAGACTATTGCAGTAGTCCAGGCTAGAGATCTCAGTGGCTCAGCCAGGGGGTGGTAGTTGTTGAATATAAACTCCAAATAAACAATAACATGAATGGTAATTACTGGAGTAATTAATGGTAAGGCAAGAGGCTACAGAAGGCAGAAGGAAATGAGTTCAAGAGGACTGGGGTGAGGGAAGTGAGGAATGAGCCTGGAAAGGGAGGGAGGATTGTCCTTCCCCTGGGGAGAAAGGAGGTGCAGACTGTTGAGGAGCAGAAACGTATGGGGGAGGGGCTGAGGGAAAGTGAGGAAGGGTAGGGGCAGGACTTTGGGTACTCCCAGGAGACAGGACCAGGGCTTCCTGCAAATAATGTCAGAGTAGGGGAGATGTTCAGGCAGAAGGAGAGCTATCCCTTCTCTGCCGGGAGCCCCTCAAGGTGAAGTCCTTCCCTGCTAGGTTCATCTCTGTCTACTGAAGCCCCAGTAATGGTCCTGGTTTACCATGGGCACCCAGCCAATGTTTGAATGGATGAATGAATGGATGAAATGGTTGGAAGGGTATGTGGAAGGAAGGGTAGATGGCTAGAAGGATGGAAGGATAACATGCTAGAACAGGAGTCAGAACTCCTAGTTCAAAGTTACTTTAAAATAAAGGAGTAGATGAAAGAGTAAAAAAGTTTTGAACAGTGAGTTGGGGAATAACAGATTTGAATCAGATTTGAGTGGATGAAACCAATTTATAGGTCAAAGTTTCCTTGGAGGATCAGAATTAGAGCAGAAGGAGTTGGTATTCTGAAGGGATGCTTTAATGAAGCGGCCTAGTCTGACAGATGCAGTTCTTTATCCAGTGTGGGGCTGGGGAAATCTCATTGTTCTTGGAGTTAGGGAATCTGGGTTCAAGGGAATCTGGGTTCAGCTGTTCCCCTTAAGCAGGGGGACAGAGGAAAGAAAGAGCCTCAATCTGACAGAAATCATTCCCCTGTGGGCATATGAGCAGGAGAGACAGGTTGTCAGGCCCCCAACCAAGCAGAGCTGCATCCCAACCTTGCGTAGAATCAGTTTTCAATATAAACTGAGTGCTATGACATATGACCTTTCTCTCCCTTACATCCAAACTTACTTTTTCTGTTTTTCACTCCTCCAAGGTGCTCCTAGAAAACCAAGCTAATTTTATAGGCTAATTAATACCTGAGTATTAGTGGTTATTGGGAAAATCAGGTATTCCACTACCCTCCACCAATTAATAGGCATTGAACCTAGGTTTCAGGAAGGGAAATTGACTCAATCAACCTGGAATAGACAATAGGCTCATGGAGAACTGTTTAGAGATAATGTTTGTACTGAGTCTGGAAGGTGTAGTAGGTCTCAGTGAATGAAGAAGGAGAAGGGAATCCTAGGCAGTGGGAATAGCATGAATGAAGGCATGGAAATAGAGGACTCTTCAAGCAGCTCTGGATGCATGGGGCAGGGATGAGGCCTGGAGAAAGATGAGGCTGGAGAGGTGAGATGTGCTAAGTCACCTCTGATATGTGCTGAACTACGGAATTTGAATTTGATCTTGTAAGCAGTGGGAAGTTCCTGACGAATTTGGAGCCAATCATATTAGAGGCAGTAAAATATAGTGGTTAAGAACATGGACTCTGGAGCCAGACTGTGTGGGTTCAAATCTTACCTCAGACACTCATTGGCTGTGTGACCTTGGGCATTTACTTCACCTCCCTGGGCCTCAGTTCCCCATCTATAAAATTGTACCTTCCTCATAAAGATTGTGAAGATAGCTGGTGTTATATAAACGCTAAGAACGATACCTAGCACATGCTAAGTACTGTGTGTTTCTATGCCAGTGGTCTCCTCCTCCTTCTCCTTCTTATCATCATCACCACTACCACCACCATCATCATCATCATAGGTTTTAGAAAGATTCTTCTAATAACTAATATTTTGGGGTAGATAGGAGCAGGATCAGACCGCAAATAGAAAGACTGGGTGCTGTAATTCAGGTAGGTTGGAGTAGACTATAGCCTGAAGGACAAATCCAGCCTGCTGCCTGTTTTTGTAAATAAAGTTTTATTGGAACAAGGCGATGCTCACTTATTGACGTACTGGCTACTACTGCTTTCGCACTGTGGCAACAGAATTGAGTGGTTGCAACAGAGATGATCTGGCCCTCAAAGCTGAAAATATTCACTATCTGGCCCTTGACAGAAAAAGGTTGCTGACCCCTCAGGCCAGGAGGCAGTTCAGGTTTGGGGCAGGGCACATGCTTTTGTGATCCTCCACCCATCTTTGGAAGGGACTGCCCACCCCTTCTAGGTTCAAGAGACACCTGGCTCTGTGTTTCCCAGCAGAGTCATCATGAACAGATGGGCGAGATATTTAAATTCTCTCAATTTCCTCTCCGATTAGTTGTATGGCTTTATTGTTCTTTTGCAAATTAATTCTTGCATCTTCAAATCTGTAAAGGAAAAAAATATTGAGAGCAGCCCATGACCTTTCTGGTGGTTTTCAATTTCTTCGCTCTTCATTTTTAGCTTTCATTACCCCCAGGATAACATCTAATTATTTCTTGAATAATCACGTCTCCTGGGCTCTGAGGAAATTTAAGAAGTTTGCTCCCTATTATGTCTTCCAAATTAGTTTCTCTTCAATTTTGGTGCACTTTCTTTTGTCTTTTCATCTTGGTTCAGCCAAAAATAGTTTCTCAAATTGAGTGCTAAATTCTTCGGGATTTCGTTCACTTCAATTAACTTTCCTCAGGACTCTTTGGTTTTGTAAATGAGGTCTTTGCTCATCAGGATCTTTGTCCTAGGCCACTGGGCTGCCTTTTCATGCCAACCTCGCTTCTTGTCTTCATCCTTTGTGAATGCTGGGGGCTGGGAGGAGTACGAGGAAGGGTGGGTGAGAGAAGTATACAAAGAGGCAGAGAGTCTAGTGTGTCTGGACTCTTCTATTTACAAGCTGAGGGATGTTCGGCAAGTTGACCTTAGTTTTCCTCTCTGTAAAATGGAGGGAGATGTCTACTGCATTGAAGAGCATATTGATGAGAAATATCAGTATTTTAACGATGGATGCTGGAGAGCAGGCATGGCTGGTGGGGGGTAACACCCCCTTTCTTGCTGTTTCTGGGCCTTTAGGAGAATTACGCATGGTCAAGTCCACTCTGAAATTCTTACAATCCAATGACCAAGCTTTTAGCACCAGCTTCATTTATAGGAGAATTTCAGAAAGCAATTGACAATACTTTATTAAAATCATCATAATGCTGTCTCTATAGTGAAACACTTTTCAGTGTACAAATTGAGTGCACACACATTATGTTATTTCGTAACCCCCTGGAACCCTGTGGGGTAAGCCTGAACCTAGGCATCGATCTGTTTTATAGTCGAGGAAACTTAGTCCAGAGAAATCAAGTGGCTTGCCCAAGGTCACACGGCTAACCAGGGACAGAGTCACTTACAACTCTGGATCTCACCTGTTTTCTTGATGTGGGTTCTCTCCTTCCTTTGCTAGTTTTTTTTTAGTGTTTAAGTAGAGAGCATTGTCTTTTTTTTTTTTAAGATTATATTTATTTATTTGAGAGAGAGACAGAGAGACAGTGAGAGAGAGCACAAGCTAGGAGGAGAGGGAGAAGCAGGCTCCCCAGCTGAGCAGGGAGCCTGACGTGGGACTCAATCCCAGGACCCGGGGATCATGACCTGAGGTGAAGGCAGACGCTAACTGACTGAGCCACCCAGGCGCCCCGAGAGCAGTGTCTTCTTAAGGATCCTTTTGATGTGTGTATATTCCAATGTTCCAAACAGTCCAAAAGCCAGGAGTGGCCCAGCCTGAACTAGGGCACATCAACCCCACTGGACCTGAGGGCTAATCCAGCCTGAGCTGCTGGAGGCCAGGAGCTGCGCCATGCGTGTCATGCTCCTCTGGGCACCCCCAGCTCCCACCACATGGCGGGCTCTCTCCAGGGGCTCAGAGAACACGCAGTGAGCTCCACATATGACATCAAGAACATTGGGTGTGAGTCTTGGTTCCTCCACTCTCTAGCTGGGTGGTCTTGGACAGGTCCCCGAGCCCCCCGGGAGCCTCAGTCTCCTCATCTTGCAACTGGGAGTAACGCCCATCCCATGCTGTAGGTTAATGACAGGGTTCAAAGAAGAGAATGTTGTGGTTTACTAGGTGTTCATAAACACCAGGTCTCCCCTCTCCCTTTGTTCCCTCTCCTTCTCCTTGCCCCTCCTCTGGCCCACCATTAAAGCCTTACTTCTTATCATTCTTTTTGGATCCCTTCATCAGGACTTTTCATGAGATTAAGTTTTTAAAAACTAAGAGGATGAGTGGCTGAGGATGGGAACAGGACCCCATGAAGGAAGAGAGAGGAGAGTAGAAGATAAGATTTCCACAAATTCATGTTGGATGAGCCCTCTTCACCCTCCCTCCTTAAAATAGAGAACCATTTATAAAGTACAACTGAAGAGGATAAGTATGTATGAAACTGTTTCTTGGTAGAGCTTTTATTTTTATTTATTTTTATTATAATACTATTTTTTATTGTATTATGTTAGTCGCCATACAGTACATCCTGATTTTTGATGTAAAGTTCGATGATTCATTAGTTGCGTATAACACCCAGTGCACCATGCAATACGTGCCCTCCTTACTACCCATCACCAGCCTATCCCATTCCCCCACCCCCCTCCCCTCTGAAGCCCTCAGTTTGTTTCTCAGAGTCCATAGTCTCTCATGCTTCATTCCCCCTTCTGATTACCCCCCCTTTCTTTATCTCTTTCTTCTCCTACCGATCTTCCTAGTTCTTATGTTCTATACGTGAGAGAAACCGTATGATAATTGTCTTTCTCTGCTTGACTTATTTCACTTAGCATTATCTCCTCCAGTGCCGTCCATGTTGCAGCAAATGTTGAGAAATCATTCTTTTTGATAGCTGAGTATTATTCCATTGTATATATAGACCACAGCTTCTTAATCCAGTCATCTGTGGAAGGGCATCTCGGCTCCTTCCACGATTTAGCTATTGTGGACAATGCTGCTATGAACATTGGGGTGCATATGGCCCTTCTCTTCACTACGTCTGTATCTTTGGTAGAGCTTTTAAAAATGGTTTTTCTCAGGGAAGTGTCTGTAGGATTTGAACTGATGACCCAAAGAAACTTGTAAGGCCAGGAAGCCTCGATGGCATCAAGCTCAGAAGCACAGGCTGGGCCAGGAGATCTGAATTCAAATCCTGGCTTTGCTTCATCCTGGCTTTATGACTGTGGATTAATTACTTTGCCTCTCTGTGCCTCAGTTTCCCCATCTATAAGGTGGGAATGATAGCTCCTAGGCATAGGGCAGTGTGAGGATTAATGAGATAATATGTGTCAAACTCATAGGCAGTACTGGGCACAGAGTCATAAGCACTATTTATAACAAAATAAAAATATAAATACAACAAAACATTTAAGACTTGATTATTTATAATATGGAAATACAATAATGAAATATATGCTATATAAATAAGAAGTTGTACTCAATTCTTCCACCTAATCCAAATGCCTCTGAATGGACCCTGAGTGGTAAGGACGGACCGGGCAGAAGGTTGTTGCACAGCTGTTCTCACTTTCCCTGGGCCACCCCATCCTCACATTGATCCCTTTTAATGGGGGCCTGCCCAACGGCCACTCTGGGTGCTCAGTCATTTTCCTGCTATCAGGGACTCCAGCTGTACTCAAACTTTGTTGCACCTGCAGGGTGTCCCTCCTAGGGTCTCAGGTCCCTCTCTTGACCCACAGGTTGATGATTGGAGAATCAGGTGGGAGGAGAACTTTTCAGGTGAGGGCAGAGAGTGGCAGCCTTGGGTTATCACAGAATTCTAAAGGCCACTGAGGTTCCCAGGAGCCAGGCCCAGGCTGGGGGACACCAGGGTGGAGCCGGGAGAGGCAGCTGCTCTGCCCGGCCGCTGTGGTGGCACCTAGCAGCACTGGGTGGCAGGCTTGTCCTGCTTTTAACGACACCAGTGTCCCTACAGCGCATCCCAGAGCAAGTGTAGAGGAGCACTGCCCCTCCTCTGCTCATGCCCTTCTCTGACCCCCAACCCCCCCCCCCACCTCTGTGCTCACCTGGAGTGCTTACACCTTCTCAGTTCCTAAAAAAGTCTTGGAATTATAACAGCCCTCATCACAGAGCAGGGATGGGGCTCACTCCGCATTTCCCGTGTTTCATCTCATATCATCTTTGCCACTAGCCCCAGGTCCCTTTTGTGTCCCTACTTCACAGGAGAGCAGACCGAGGCCCAGAACAGTCAGGGCACTTTCCCACCCAGAGTGGGGGGGACCCCAGGTCTGGTTCCAGAGCTTGCACCTATGTCTGTCAGAATTTCCCAACTGGGTCATTCTCCTTGTTCACTGGCCTTGGCTCCAAGCCTTGAGGCTTAAATCTGCCAAAGGGCCATGGTTTGCATTTCTTGAATATATTCAAAGGGACTGCAGTTTGATTTCATCATTCATTTGCTCAAATGCCCCTTTCCAACAGTCTGTGTGAGGCAGGAATCACGTCCAATTCACCTTTGGGTCTCAAGCATCTGATTCACATCTGATTCACCTTTTGGGGCCACAAATGAATCTGGTGCTCTGGAAATGCTCCTAGGAGCTGACACTTGAGTCCTGGGTCTGCAGGTGCTTTGGGGAAGGAAATTGTCAAAAGGGAGTTATGGCACTTAGTCGAGGCAAGTGGATGCTCTCCTTCTGGAGGTCAGTTCTAAGTCGTGGGTCAGAGACTATGATGGGACCAGTTGTATGTCCGAGTTGACTCATGTTCACCACACCCTTCAAGGCTGGGCTCATGGTCCCATCTCACAGATGAGGAAACTGAAGCAGGTGTGTGCATGTACAAAGAGGCTCAGGAGAGAATGGGCAGCCTTCCACCCTTGGCCATGCTGTCAATATGGGTCTTTTTACTGCTGCCCATGGCTTCTTAGCTTTGCATCCGGTCCAAATCCCAAGCCCTGGTCAAGTCATTCCGACCCATTTCATCTTGGTTTTGTCTCCTCTGCTTCCCAGGAAGATGCGCATGGCTGTCGTCTGGCAGACCTTGCACTGTTTCCTCATGGTTCTGATTTTTGTCGTCTTTGGGATACTGGGGCGCCTCCTTCCAGCCTCCAGCTGAGTGCTGTTGCCGCAACAAAGCTCCTGACCCCACAATTGGCTTGAAGTGCCAAAATCCCAGCCACTCTCTCCTGCCCACTTCTTGGGAGCAATGTTGGGTCCTGAGCTGTCCTAATAGTCAAGATGCCCCTGAATTCCCTCTGCACGCCTGTTGCTCCAGGATGCTTCTGAACAGTGAGCGTCCTTCTCCCCAAAAAGTTCTGCCACCTACTCTGCTGGTCTGCGACCCCTAGCCCTGGCTTCTGCAGATACCCCATATCTTGACACCTCATCTCCATGTCTGGCATTTTCACCATAGACATCTTTGCTGCAAGCATTTTTGCCAGAGAAATAATTGGCCATAAGGCAATTTTACTGTAAGGATAAAACAGTGAAAAGTAAAAGAGGGACATCAGAAAGGATAATGAATGAAATGAAACATGGAAACAATTGATACAATTATTTATTTCTTCCTCTGTTAAGAGAGGTATCAGTTTTCCAAATACTAGGATGCATATTTCTGACTGACACACCATCATTTTCTAGTATAGTACAGTACACAGTCTGGCTTTATGCTCTCATATTTTCCACTCCCCAGTAAGTTTTACCCCTGTATTTTCTTTTTTTTTTATTTTTTTATTTTTATTTATTTATTTATTTTTATTTATGTGACAGAGACACAGACAGCGAGAGAGGGAACACAGCAGGGGAGTGGGAGAGGAAGAAGCAGGCTCCCAGTGGAGGAGCCCGATGTGGGACTCGATCCCGGAACGCCGGGATCACGCCCTGAGCCGAAGGCAGACGCTTAACGACTGCGCTACCCAGGCGCCCCTACCCCTGTATTTTCTATGTATAGTTGTTATTATCTACTATCTTAAGCATCCTGTCTACTCATCACTGTATAGATTATGAGGACTAGCTAAGATTTATGTAATATCAAAATGGAAATTTTGTCAGTGGAGAAACAAAGCCAAACTGTCACAATTATTTTATCTTTTATGGCAAAATTGCCTTATGGCCAATTAGTTACACGGCAAAATTGCTTGCAGGAGAAATGTCTCCTGCAAAGATGTCTCTGGCGAAACTACCTAGAACCACCTCCGTCTCTTGTGTCAGCCTTGCCCAAGCTCATCCCAGCAGGGCAGGACCATGTCAGCAGCCCAGCTCCATAAATCACATGTGTGGGGCTTGGAAAGGTCTGGGGCTGGCCCACCGTAACCAGCCCCCACCCCCAGTCTCTAAGAGCCCCATCCCCAATCTGGGGAACTAGGGTTTTGCTCTGGGTCTACTCTGAGGTCTGCCTAGGGCCCTGCCTTAGCTCTCGTTCTCCTTCTAGGGGCACCCCCAGATCCCATGCCACAGTCACCCCATGCTGCCTGAGCCCTGAGTTCTGACCTCCCACCTGCACTCCATCAGCAGTCTGGGCCTTCCTGGCACCCGTCTCCCCTGCGTCAAGGCCAGCCTGAGCTGCCAGCGGGTAACCTCCCAACCTGGGGCCTGGAGTCACACAGACTTGGGTTCCTGGCCAGGTCTGCCCACCAATGGTGTGACCTCCAGTGAGGAATCTCCTCTCTTAGCTGAGTCATTATCACATAAGAAAGAGGCCCACTAGCAATAATCCTGTTATATCACTTTCCTATACTCTTCTCTCCCCCTGAAAAAAATTACATAATTCAAAATAATTAAAATTATGTTTCTTTAAAAAGAAATAAAGGAAAATTGACACATGCACATTAACACAACATTTTGCCTCTAATTTGAGGGAATTTATGATCTCCCTGAAGCCAGCCAGACCTCAGGTAAGAACCAGGAGGCTTTCCCCAAGGCAAAGATGCCGGGATAAACTGTTAAGCAGGAGATGTGGACGGTGTGCATGAGACGTAGAAAAAGGAGCAATCAATACATGTATATATTTGCATTTTTATATCTGCCTAAAGAAATCCTGAAAGCAAACATAAGAAAGAGTTTACTTGGGATGGGGCTAGAGAAGGGGAAAACGGAACAAATGGGGGACAGAGAGCTAGACATTTCACTATAGAGCTTTTGTGCGGTTTCATTTGGGAACCATTTAAATATATTACCTACTGGGGCACCTGAGTGGCTCAGTCTGTTAAGCATCTGACTCTTGATCTCAGCTCAGGTCTTAATCTCACGGTCATGAGTTCAAGTCCTGCGTTGGGCTCCACACTAGGTGTGGAGCCTACTTAAAAATAAATAAATAGGGGCGCCTGGGTGGCTCAGTCGTTAAGCGTCTGCCTTCGGCTCAGGTCATGATCCCAGGGTCCTGGGATCAAGCCTTGAATCGGGCTCCCTGCTCAGCGGGAAGCCTGCCTCTCCCTCTCCCACTCCCCCTGCTGGTGTTCCCTCTCTCGCTTGTGTCTCTCTCTGTCCAATAAATGAATGAATGAATAAATGAATAAATAAATAAAATTTAAATATATTACCTATTTAAAAGTTATGTTGCAACAAAAGCAGAGAAGTAAATAAACAATTCCTGCCTTAAAATTAAAAAAAATTTTTTTTTAATTAAAAGAGGGCCAGCTATCTACTTCACAGGATGGGTGAGAGGATAAACGTGGAACCATCTGGCTGGTACACATGGTCTACTCCATCAGAGGTAGCATGCATTCATTCATTCATGCATTCATACATCCATTCATTCATATTTATTGTGTGTCTCCTATGAGCCCAGCACTGGAAATACAGCGTAGGTAAAGGCCAAACCTGGTCCTTGTCTTTGTGGTCCTTACACTCTAGTGAGAGAGACACATAGTAGCTAGACACACAGCAAGTATAGATTGTGAGGGTAATGGCTAGTGCTACAAAAAAATAGAGCAGGGTATGGGAAGAGAAGTACGGGGTGTCTGGGGAGGTGATGTCTGAGCAGAGACCTGAGTCATGTGAGAAACCAGTTCTCTGGGGAGGGGAAACTGCCATCAAAGGCCCAGAGACATGCCTGGGAACAGTACAGAGGCTGGTATGCCTCAGACAGAACAAAGTGGACAGTGGGAAAGATGGGGTCAGCAAGGCTGGGGAGAGGGGGCTGGACTGAAAAGGAATTCTCTTTCTCCAGGGATGGTAGGGGTCAGTTGAAGGTGGAGAGCAGGTTGTAACATATGTGATTGACAGTTTCTAATGCTGGCATTGAGGACCAAGTGCCTGTCACTGGCCTTGCTGGAGTCAGGGACAGCCCCACCAGCCACGGGGATCACCTGGGAAGATGCAGGCCTCGGCCAGGTGTGTGCCTGGAAGGGGAAATCGCCAGGTGGTAAGGGCATGCCAGACAAGCTCCCAGGGGGTCCTGGACACTGTGACTGTCCTGGGATGTCTGGTCTTGGCCCCAAAGCCCCCCTGGTCCAGGATTCCCCTGAAGCCAGCCAGGCAGTGTGGGTTCCCCAGAGCAAGGATGAAGGCTGACGGTCTCAGTGTCCATTCAACAACAGGCAGGTTCCAACCTCCAGAGGGAGATCCTAGCATAACTTTGTTTCAGAGAGGATGCTGGTGAAAGGAGGGGAAGGGGGCATCTCCTTACCAGGAGAGGAAGGAGGAAGGGTAGGAGGGAGTGGAGGAGAGTGTCCGTGCAACTGCTTTGCTGCAACAAAATTTCAGATTTTAGGTACCACTCACCCTTGGGGGAAACCATGTCAGAACCCTTCTGGACCCATCCATATTAGCCGCTCACAAGTTTTAGGATCTGGAAACCAAGTAGCTTTAGAAGAAAAAAACTGTCCTAGTTTTGTAATTGGCTCCCAAGGCTCTGCTCAACGATTATTAAAATACTGACACAAAATCTCTGAGAGAAATTGCTCCGGGCCCTATATTTATATTTGCATCCGTAAGACAAGTAGAAGCCTTTCCATAGAGTGTCAGCTATGGTACATTTCAAGGTCAGATAATTAATTTTATTAAGGAAGAGTCAGAATTGCAAAGGGAATAGGGACTGAGACCCAGGTGTCCCTCGGTTAACAGAAACTTGCTGAACAGAATTCCCAGGCTAGGGTGTCATGGGTCTGACTTACATCCTTTCTGTGAACAGTGGTTCTTAAGGTGAGGTCCGTGGGCTTTCCTCCCTTTCCAGAGTGCACGGAGAGGCCGCAGGAGATCCATGAACGTCCTGAAACTGTAGATAAAATTCTGGTTTGGGGGCTGCCGTGTATTTTTCTAGGTCAGCAGTTCTCCCCGTGTGACAGTACTCACTACTCGTCAGGTGCACAGCAGCCTCACCTGGAACATGTGAGCCATGCAGATTCTCAGGTGCACCCCAGAACCACTGAATCACACCTTTAGGGACCGGAGCCCAGTCCTCTGTGTTCTCATGAGCCCTCTGAGCCCTCCAGGGGATTCTGACGCACACTCCAGTTCGACGCTCACTAAAGCTGTGCTCTGTAGTAGAACGCAACAGCCAAGTCACGCCTTGGGAGCCACGCTGACCTCGGTTCAAATTCCAGTTCTGCCACTTCGTAGCTGTGTCAGCTCGGGCAAGGCACTCGGCCTCCCTAAGCTTCTATTCCCCCATCTGTAAAGTGGATAATAACCTTGGGACGGTGGGGGAGTTTTAATGCAGCAATAATGATAGGTTCACAGACTTCATCAAACAAGAATCATGATGACAATTATGATAATGTCTTTGAGGAGAAGAGTGGTATGAACAGAAGTGTGGATTAAAAAGATAACTCTATAGGATGGCTTGAACACCTGAGGGGCTAGAGAAAGTGTCGCCAGGGATTGCTGTCATAGCCACAGTGGCAGAAGTGAGAGGGACGGGGGGAGGGGTGGGTGAAAGTGTCATCTGAGGTCAAGTGAGCAGGGCTTACAAACGAGTTGATTCACTCAGCAAATACTTACTGAGCACCTGCAATGTGCCAGGCCCTGTGCTGGATCCCAGGGGCGCAGAGGGCTGAGTCTGTCCTCGTGGAGCTCATGCACTTGTAGGAAATGAAGTCAATGAGGAAGCAAAGAATGCATGAGGATCTCAGAGCGTGGTCAGTGTCACGAAGAAGCAGAGCAGGCAAAGACTGACATGGCTAGGTAGGGTGGTCAGAGCAGGTGACACTGAGCAGAGACCTGAATTATGAGCAGGAGCTGGCCAGGAGAAGCTTCCAGAGAACAAGCATGCAGGCAGAGGGAAGAGCCAGCACAAAGACCTGGAGACAGGGATGAGTGTGGTGTGTGGGAGGAACTGGAGAATATACCTGAGGGTACCCAGGGCACCATGTTTCTCACCTCCCTGAAACTCCACTCCTTCAGGAAGGAGTGAGGAGTCGATGATAGAGGATATAATGAACATAACCAAGTCCGGCGCTTATAGCAGGACCTAGGAACATGTTCACCATTGCCCCGAAATTGTCAACTCAACATCCCCTATGGTATCACATGAGCATTCTAGACATACATCAAAACCAAAATCAGTTTGAGCATTGGAAATAAAGGTTCTGATGGCTTTAGACTAATATCAGGTGTCAAAACAGGAGGCAGTTTCCTTCAAGCAACAGACATGGATTGAGCCTATGGATTGAGGGATAATGAACTTGGGGGATACAGAGAAGTATAAATGTCCCCACCACTGGTATAGCTATAGGCCCAGCTTTCCAGTCTCTTGTGAAGGTAGGTGACGCCCAACAATAGTTGAGCATAATAATTCTGAGTCAAACCCCTGGAATGTGCCCGCTGATGGGATCTGGAGCTGACCTGTAATAAAAGTGGAGACCTTCAGTGGATGGAACAGCCAGGAGAGTGGGGAATATGGGTGCAGACTGAGGGAAGCTGTAGACTCAGTGACTGAAGGGAGACTGGCAAGATTCCTTCCGTGACTTCGTTGAGCTCCTCTGTGAAATGGGAATAATCTCACTACCTATGGGGTAGTTGTGAGGATTACATGATGCAGTGTTACACAGTTCTGAGCACAGGTCCTGGAACAAACTAGAGTTCACTAAATGGTAGCTACTATTACTGATATTAATATCAGTATCATTATCATTGTCATCAATACCAGCAGGGGAAGTTGTGCCTCAGGGCTGCCCAGAGGGACTCACTGAGCCCTGATGCCTCTGTGACTAGGTGTAGGACCTTGAGAGTGTAGCCCACTATCAACCAGGCCTAGACTGAGCTGGAAGCCCTAGAGGAGAGGGTAGCAAGTTTTGGAGAACTCTAGGATGGTGGCAGCAGGGAGCAGAAAGGAGCTTGACCATGGTCACCTCCTCCTGGAAGCCTACCCAGATTGTTTTGGGTGCTCCCAGAGCCCCTCTTGCTTACATCTGGGGGGCACAGATCCTGCTGTGGTATAGTAATCTGTCCCTCCATCAGACTGAGACTTCTTTGATGTTAAGTCTGGGGATGATTCATTTTTGTGCTTCCAGGGTCAAGCACAGTTACTTGGAGGGCAGTTATTGCTTGAATGAAAAAAAAAGAGAAAACAAATAAAATAAAGAATGAATGTCTGAATGAATGGGAGTAAAGGGGCTGGCTGGTCCAAGGAGGAATAAATTTGGGGTGGGGGTGGTGAGGATTGATACATCTCTGTCACCTGGAAGGATCTTGGCTTAAGGTGGCTGCACCTCTTTCCTTGGACACAAGGGGGCGCCAGTACTGCAAAGCCTGGCTGAAGAGGCTGAAGGAATACCCCTGAACACATCCCGGTAAAACGGAACTGATGCTTAAGTCAGAGGGCATCTGGTCCTTCTAGGGTGCAGATCAGCCTCCCTCAGACCTGAGTCACGCGTTGCCAACAGTGACAGCTTACACTAGAGGTGCTGAGCTCTGCATTGTGGCAAGGTGCAAGCAAGAGGCTAGCCTCAAGCCTAGGTCTCTGGAATCAGCCCCAGGTCTTTACCCGAGATGTCAGGGGTTCATCAACACCTGCGTGAGAGGAGAAAAGACAGCCTTTGGCTTTTCTTAGAAAGTTCTCCCCCACCCCTCGCCAAGAAAAAGAAAGTTCTCTCCCCTCCTCCTTTCCACAGGTGAACACCTTCCTTAGATAATAACTGAGAAAAGTTTCCCAAAAAGCGACTCCATTTTTTTAATCATTTTAAATTTACAGAAAGTCACAGCAATAGGATCAAGAGCTTTTCTCCCCTGAACCTTTTGAAAGTTAAGCTGCTAAAAGATACCTATCACCCCCAAATACTTTGTGTGTATTTCTTAGAAACTAGGATGTTCTCTACCTCACCACAAGCACCCACATTGGGAAATCACATCAGTGCATTATAAGCGTCTAATCCTCAGACTGCGTTCAAGTTTCCCAATTATCCCTATAACGTCCTGATAGCAGAGAATCCAGTCCTGGATCGTGTCTCTTCCACCTTTAGTCTCTTTCATTCTAGAACAGCTCCTCAGTCTTCCCGAGGCTTGCATGAGCTCTACACTTTCAAAGCTTACAGGCTGGATATGGTGTAAAATGTCCCTCAACTTCACTTGGGCTGCTATTTCTCATTATTATTGGTTCAGGTTGTGCATTTTAGGAATATCGTAGAAGGGATGTATCCTTCTCATGCATCTTGTTAGGTAGCACACAATTTCTATTTGTCCCATCACTGGTCAGGTTAGCTGTAATCACTTGATTAAGGCAGTGTCTGCAGGATTTCACTGCAGTAAAGTTTCTTTGTTCCAAGAAATGTTTTGTGGAGGAAGTACCTTGGAATTAGGTGAATATTCTATTTCCCATCAAACTTTCAGCCACTAGTTTTAGCATTTATTCATGATTCTCGTCTGAATCAAGTATTACAAAGACGGTTGCCAAATGGCGATTTTCTGATTCCATCATTCCTTCTAAATTCATCAGTTGGCAATCCAACCATAATGAAAAGCTTTCTCCTCTTGCATTTATTTACTCATTTATGCACAGACTCAGTATAGACTCATAGATTCCCATTTTATTTAATGGGTTATGATGCATTACTGTGATTATTTATTTTGATCCTCAGATTGTCCCAGATTGGGCCAGTGGGAGCTCCTTCAAGCTGGCTCCTGTATCTTTTTGGGATGCCCCCAGCGTTCTTTGAACACTTCTGGCACAAGATATTATAGGCTCATCTGTATTACGAGTTTATTGTCCTGCAGAGGGGCATTTTGCAAACTCCATTGCCCTAACTCCACAGCTGTGAGAAGACTCACCATGCAAGAGTTAAGGAACTAGAATCTGTAGTTTCAAGGTGGTCTGGGTTCAGATCCACGTACTAGCAGTGTTTTCTTGGGCAAGTCACTCAACCCTTACAAGCTTTTCCTGGTCTGTAAAATGATCATAATAGTTCTACTGCCTCACAGTGGAAGACATGAGGGAAATCTCTCCGAAAGGGGGGTGGCCATCTCCTAGAGCTCACTCTGCTGCTGCTCTTGCAACACTCATCCAGCACCACCATGTGGCCAGGGGCCTGGGAATTGACAAGCGGATTCCTAGTGGCCACAGAGAGTAGAGGGCCGGGGTGGAGACCCTAACTCGTTGAGCTTACCTGTGGTATGGCTTTACCTGTCCAAGTTGCCACTTCATTCCTTCCAACAGAACTTGAAATTTTATTCCATCTTCCAACAACTTATCGGTGGGGAAAGATGGATGTTTGTAGGAGTGAGACACACATGCAGTTGGGGTTTTGTGAGGGGGAGCCCTCACATCTTGAGATGCGCTGCAAAGTGAGCGTGTGCCCTAAAAGCCCAGCTGCAGATAAAGCGCCTAGCGTGCAGTAAGTGCTCAATAATTGATAACCACTGCTACAGTTCTGCTCTTCAGATGGTCAAGTGAGCTTGGGAAATGCTGCATTCCAGAGCTCTCTCAGAGATTCATAATGCAGGTCAGTATAAGACAGATCCCAGTAGTGCAGACTTTATTTTGCTTTTGGAAGGAGGGAGCTGAGCTTCCCTTATCTCTGACCTCTCCACAGGCCATCAATCAGCTCAGGGTGGCCTGTCACATACTAGATGTATAGTAAATGCTAAATGGATCAGCATTTGTCCTCCAGCCTGGGTCTCCCTACCCACTAACCATTCTTCTTCCTCATTTCCCCATCTTTATGCTATGGACCTGTCTCCCAGTCCCTCTGGCTCAGATTCCTCCTATTTGTCCCTGTCTCTTCCACCGTCTGTCTTTTTCATCGTGCCTCTGTGTTCTGTCAAACACATCATGCATACTCTGTCTCTGCAGTGGCCCAGGTCTCCATCACCCCTTGCCTCCCTGGGTCTCCATCTCCAGCCTGCAACACCACCCCCTACACATTCCACACACTGCATTCCAAACCCTGCAGCGGGTCTCTTGCCTGCCCAAGTGCATGCCAGCTCTCAGCTGGGCATTCAAGGCTCACAGCCTTCCAGCCCGGGTGCATACCTGTCCCCAGGTATGACGTAGGAATTTACATTTTCACCAGCTTGCCCTGGGGCATCTTGCCTCACTGCAGGATATCAATATAGCCACCCCACTTTTCTGTAGTTTAGTATTTGCAGAGTAGGTCCTTTTCTATCCTTTCCCTTTAACCCAATTTGTATCTGGATATTCAAAGTGGTTTATTGCAGACAGTATATAATCGGGTCTTGCTTTTTTATCCAGTCTGACAACATCTGCCTTTTAACTGGAGTGTTTCTGCTATTTAAATATCATGTGATGATTGATATGATTGTGTTTAAATCTACCATCTTGCTATTTGCTTTCTAATTGTCCTATGTATTCTTTATTCATTTTGTCCCCCTGCCCTGGACCAATCAAGCATCTTTTATGATTCTGCTTTATCTTCCTTGTTGTCCTGTTATATACCCAATTTTGCAGCAGTTGCTTTAGGGTTTATGGATTATGTCTTTAACTTATCACAGTCTGCATTCAATTGTCGTACTTCTCATGGAATGTAAGGCCCCTGCAACGGAATACTTCACTTTCCTTCCCTTGGCTTTTGTCCTATTGTTGTCTTGTGTTTTACTTCTACTTATATTATAACCCCTCCCCAATAAATTACTATTTTTGCTTTAAACAGTTAATTATCTCTTAAGGAAGCTTTAAAAAATATTTCTTTTTGTGGGGGGGTGGCAGAGAGAGAGAGAGAATCTTAAGCAAGCTCTACACCTACCTTGGAGCCCAACATGGGGCTCAGTCTCACAACCCTGAGTTCATGACCTGAGTGGAAATCAAAAGTCAGATGGTTCACCAATGGAGCCACCCTGGTGCCCCTAAAAAATATTTTTTATTAACCCATCTGTTTCTCATTTCTAGCATTTCTCATTCCATTGTATCAATCCATATTTTCCATCTAATTATAATTAACCTTCTGCTTCAAGGAGTTCCTAAACATTTCTGAAGGTGCTTGTGACGAAGTCTTTCAGCTTTTGTGTGTCTGGAAAAGTCTTTATTTTACCTTTGTTTTTAAAAAATAACAACTTCATTGAGATATAATTTACATGTAAAGTTTGCTGTTTTAAAATGTGCAGTGGGGGGCACCTGGGTGGCACAGCGGTTAAGCATCTGCCTTCGGCTTAGGGCGTGATCCCGGCGTTATGGGATCGAGCCCCACATCAGGCTCCTCCACTGTGAGCCTGCTTCTTCCTCTCCCACACCCCTGCTTGTGTTCCCTCTCTCGCTGGCTGTCTCTCTCTCTGTCAAATAAATAAATAAAATCTTTATAAATAAATAAATAAATAAATAAATAAATAAATAAAATGGGCACTGGAACCATCTACACTAATCTTAGAATACTTTTTATCACCTGCCAAAAGAAATCCTATACCCATTTGCACTCACTCTGTCTTCATTTTCCTCCTCTCCTAGCCTTACACAACCACTCATTTATTTTCTGTTTCTATAGATTTGCCTCTTCTGGACATTTCATACAATTAGAAACATATAATATGCGGCATTTTGTGTCTGACTTCTCTCACTTACCAATGTTTTGAGGTCCGTCCATGTTATAGCATGTATTGGTCACTCATTTCTTTTTATGGCCAAATTATGTTCCGTTGTATCAATATTCCACATTATGTTCATCTGTTCATCAGTTGATGAAGATCTAGGTTGTTTTCACTCTTGACTAGTATAAATAATTCTGCTGTGAACATTTATGTACAAACTTTTTGTGGAAATTTGCTTCCATCTTCCAGGAGTGGAATCGCTGGATCGTATGGTAACTATATTTAGTCTTTTGAGGAACTGCCAGACCGTCTTCCACAGTAGCTGCATCACTTTACACAATCTCACCAGCATTATATTAGGGTTTCAATTTCAACCTTGTTGTTTGTTTTCCTTCATTTTTGAGAAATGTTTTCACTATATATCTAGTGTAATCTAGGTTGACAATTTTTTGTCAGTACTTTAAAAATATTGCTCCACTTCCTTCTAGCTTTCATTGTTTCCAGTGAAAAGTCTGCCGTAAAAAATGAAAAGTTGTTTTCTCCTTTGTTTCTCTGTACTTACACTGTGCTTTCTCTCTGGGTGTCTATAATATTCTTTTTCACTCATTTTAAGGTAGTGAAATAACTAGACCATAACTAGTTTGATTATGCTGTAGTTGTCTAATGTTACTTGGGTTTGAGGTTGGTGGAGCATCTTGGATCTGTGGATTAGTAGATTTCATCAACACTTTAAAATATTTGGCCATTATTTCTTAGGACATTTTTTGGTTCCCCCTCCCCCAAACAAAACTCTTTTTTTCCCTCTCCCTAGGGGTCTCCAATTATATGAATATTAGGCCCCTTGTTTCATAGCTTATGAATGCTTTGTTCATTTCTTCTTCCGTTCTTTTTTACTCCCCATGTTTCATTTTGGATAGTTTCTATTGCTATTTATAAAGTTTACTAATATTTTCTTCTGCTAAAGGTAACTTGCTGTTAATCCCATTCATATCCAAACATTTTACTTTTAACCTCTGTTTGATTTGGGACTTTTTAAATCTTCCATATCTCTCCTTTGTGTGCCTCTCCTTGCTTTCACCTTCTTGTACATATATTTTTGAAAGAACTCTTTTAATGTCATTCTACTAATTTTATTTCTGCATCACTTCTGGATATGTTTTAATTGAATGAGTTTCCTCCTCCTTATGAGTCAGTTTTTTCCTGCTTCTTTGCATGTCTGGTAATTTTTTAAAAAATTTATCATGGATTTCATGTTGGGTGATGGATTTCTTCAATTTTCTTTAAATACGATTGAACTTTGTTCTGAGATCCAGTTAAATTATTAGGAAACAGTTTGATGCTTTTGAGGCTTGCTTTTAAGCCTTATTATGCAGGAACAGAATATCCTTTAGTTTAGGCCCAAATTGGCCCCACTTACCAAGGAAATAGCCTTCTGAGAGCTGTACCTGATGCCTTGTGTGTTAGAAGGTCTTCCAACTCTGGTTGGTGTGAATATGAACCATTATAGACCCTGTGTGAGTTTGGAAATTGAGAATTATTCTTTCCACTCCTTTTCAGTGGCTCCTTCCCAAGCCTTGGGCAGTTTACTCACATGCATATGCTGATCAGTACTTGGCTTAAGATTTAAGGGGAACTTTCTAAAGCTCTCCAGGCCTTGTTCTCTCAGCAGCATTCTACTCTCTGTACCCCGCCTTGCAAATTCTAGCCTCTTTGAGCTCTATGAATTCTCAGTTCTGCCTACTCTTAAGGAGACTACCAGTCTCTCTGTGGGTTCCTTTTTCTCTGTTCTGTGGCTTGGAAATACTCATCAGTAAGTAAGCTGAGGCATCATAGGGCTCCCCTCATTTGTCTCCCTTTTCTTAGGAATCACTGTACCGTGCTCCTGTTGATCAGTAACTGAAAATCATTATTTCATATAATTTTGTGTGTTTTTATTTTTAGTTGTTTGAGGTGGTATTAGTGTGTGAGTGTATGTGGAAATGTGTTCCCTGTTACTTCATTATGGCCAGAAGCAGAAGTCCCTATTATTTGTTATTAAATCTTTGCCAGTCTGCTCAGTTTAGCTGATATCTCATTGTTTTAGATTTTTTTAACTTCTTTCCTCACTACCAAGGTTAAAGATTTTTTCAAGCATATACACAGTCATTTGTAATGCCTCTTTTATCAGTTGTTTACATCTCCTTTACTGGTTTTTCTAGTAGAGAAGTCTTAGTGTTTTCTTATTGATTTTTATTTACTCTTTATATTTAAGGCTATTACCCTTTTTCAATTTGTTGCAGATAATTTTTGTTTCTCACTCTTTTAAAATAAATAACTTTTTTATGATATTCATACAGAGATGCAGATAAGTCATAAGTGCATTGCTTGATAAATTGCCACAATGAACACACCTCTGTGATTACCTCTCAGGTCCATAAGTTGAGCCTTACCAGCACCCAGAAACCACCCCTTGTGCCCAATCTATTCATGACACCCAACTTCTTCCCTGAAGACTATCAGTATTCTGATGTCCAATGATTTCAATTAAGTTTGTCTGTTTGAACTTTATATGAGTAGAATCATATGAGGTATGTCCTTTTATGTCTGACTTCTTTCGTTGAACATTATGATTGTAGAATTTGTTCATGTTGCTGCATTTAGTAGTAACATGCTCCTGTTCAAGGTTGCATAAATATACCACTATTTTTAATCTATCCTACTGCTGATGGAAATTTAGGTTTGTTTTGTTTGTTTTCTTTTGTTTCATTTTTTGTCTATTTTGAATAACACTACTTTGTTTTATCTTTCACATTTAAGTCTAACGTCTACCTGGAATTGATCTTTTACATATGGAGTGAGGTAGGGGTTGGGCTCACCCCCAGACCTCTCTATAAGATTATTGAGCTCTATTCCATTCCACTGGTATATTTGCTTATTTGTGTTCTAATGTCATGCTGTCTCAATTACTGGAAGTTTTTATATCTTGACATCTAGTAGCGTACATGTTCTAACATTTTTCTTTCCATTTGTTACCTTTTGTTATTGCCCATCATGAATTGACTTGAGCCCTGCTTAGACTAAATCTTTGCTTCTTGTTCAGTCTGCCATGGACACAGAGATCAGTTTCTCCTCTGGTAACACAAATCATGCCTAGAGTTCTCTGCTAAAGAAGCTCTCCAATGCTGACACATGGAATCTCTTAACTTACTCTCCCCATATACATCTGTTTCTGGGACTGAGACTCTTGAGTCTGACAAGACTGAGTTCAAATCCTGCCTCTGCCACCAACTGTGAAGCCAGGGGCAAGTTGCTTCTCTTTCTGGGCCTTTGTTTCCTCATCTATAAAATGGGAGGAGTCATACTACCTAACTCATAGGGTTATTCTGAGGATTAAATGATATATGTAAATATTTAACAATGAAATAATCAGTAGATATCATCTTTATCATTAATGCCCCATAGGCCCTCCTAGCTTGTTACCAAGAGGGCCAGACTCCAAGTTGGCCATCTTGCTGAATTAACACCAATCATGTGGCCCCTTCTGAGAACTAGGCTTCAGCCTTCTTCTTAGACCAAGACCTGCCTTACCTGCAATCCCTTTCTACTGTACTCCCCAAACACCTCCTGTTGCCCAGTCTTTGGCCCCAGAGACTCAGTCCTTCTCTTCTCCCATATACTGTTGCGGGCTTTAACTCTAGACAAACTTTCAAGAATGGAGGCAAATACCACCTTCATGGAGAAGTTTTCCCTGCCTATACCTGTAGCCATGACTATTTGTCTCTCTTCTTGCTTTATTGTTCTTTGTAATGCTTGGTATCTGCCATCAGATCATATATTTCTTTATTTGTTTTCTGTCTTTGCCACTAGAATGTAACTTCAGTGAGGGAGTAGGGACTTTGTTTTGCCATCAGTATGTCTCCAGCACCTAGAACAGTGGCTGTCACAAAGTAGGTGCTAAATAGATATTAGTGGATTGGATGGATGAATCCTGTATCTGAATGCCCATGCCAAGGCTGAGACCAAATCTGCCCCCTTTTTGCCAACATTATTCATCCATTGATTTAGTATATATTTGCTGATAACCTACTATGTGTCTGACTCTTGGCATCTGTTACGGATTGAATTGTGTCCCTCCAAAAGACATATTGAAGTCCCAACCCCCAGTCTCTCAGAATGTAAATAGGATTCACTGATTTGGAAATAGGGTCATTAGAGATGTAATTAGTTAAGATGAGCTCATACTAAAGTAGGGTAGGACCTTAATCCAATATGAGTGGTGTCCTTAAGAGGAGAAGAGACAGAGAGACATACACACATGAGAAAACGTCATGTGACAATGAAGGTGGACATTGAAGTGCTGTAGCTGCCAACCAAGGAATGCCAAGGATTCTGGAAAACCATCAGAAGTTAGGAACAGGCAAGGAAGGATTCTCCTCTGCAGGTTTCAAGGAAAGCATGGCCTTATAGACACCTTGATTTTGGACTTGTGTCCTCCAGAACTGGGAGATAATAAATTTCTTTTGTTTTAAGCCACCTAGTTTGTAGTACTCAATACTTAGTTAGGAAACTAGTACAGCATCCCTCTGTTGATTTGCCTGATAAGCCATGAAACCCTAATCCATGCTTGGAGGTCCCCATCAACATTCTTGATTTCCAGTGACAGACACTAGGAATGCATTAAGCAGAAAATGTTATCAGGTAGTATATGGAATCTCCTAGAAGACTAGAGAGGGGTTTTAGAAAGTGGGCTGGGATCCAGAAGGAAGGCATGAGAAATAGCCTAAATCCAACCATAGGACCTATTGGATATGTGGTAGGCAGATTTTATAGTGGTTCCCAGGGGTCTCCACGTCGTGGTATTCAAGCCCTTGTTTAATCCCCTCTTGAGCATGTGCTGAACTTAATGTCTCACTTCTCTCGAATAGAACACTATAAAAATGATGGGGGCATATTAATTCTTATATTGGGTTACAAAAAGGCTCTGACTTCTATCTTATTCTCTCACTTGCTCTGCTGGAAAAGGAGATAGCTGTCCTGTGGAGAGGCCCACATGGCAAAGGACTGAGGGAGGTCTCTGACGAACAGCCAGTGAGGAACCAAATCCTGCCAGCAAGCACATAAGTGATCTTGGAAACTGACCTTTCCCTGGTTGATACCTTGACTGCAGCCTCATCAGAGGCCCTGAGCCAGACCGCTCAGCTAGGCAGTGCCTGGGTTCAGGACCCACAGAAACTGTGAGATCAGCAATGTTCTTTTAAGCTACACAATTAGGTGTAATATGTTACACAGCAAATAGGTAATAACTAATACAGGGTGCAACTGCTGTGGGAAACCCTGGTCACTGGATGGATGATTTATGCTTCCCTCTTGCCCTTTCTGGATGAACCACCCATTGTCCCTGCTTCTTTAGTCACTCACTCCAGATAGAAAAACTCTTAGGTAGAATCATTTGATTGGTAAAATTTAGGTCATTGCTGAAAAAAAGGGGGGGGTATACAGATCCTATGTGGACAAAAAGGAAAAAATCATTCTTGTTTAGGTTTCCTGCTTGTATGCTTATAATAATCCTGACTTCTCAGACTTATTAATTCATTATCTATGTCTCTAAGCCATTAAAGTCTATCCACTAGACCGTAGGCTCCTGGAAGGCAAAAACTGTCTTGTTTGTTACTCATTCCTCTCCACCTGATACCTGGCCTGACACATGGTAGGTGCTCATTAAGTGCTTAGTGAATGAAGGAATGAAAGCTTGGCACCACTTACTCTAGTTTATGCACATTGTCTTTTTGACATGGAGCAATATTTCTGAAATTTTTCTTATAAGAATCAGCTGGGGTTGCTTCTTAAAAATTGAGAATTATGGGCCCCATCACCGGTCTGAGATGAGGCCCAGGAAATTGTATTTTAACAAGTTCTGCATGTCATTTAGGTAACCTGGAGCTATAACATCATTTGTCTGTAAGACTGTATCCCCCTCAGCCCAGCCCACTACGAGCTAAACCCTATCTGAATATTTTGTGGTCTTCTTCACCAACACAAATGGCCCTTATTTCTTTCCTCTTTGGAAGATGTGCTGGTCTGTCCCTCTTGTCATCTGCAGGGTCTTCTTTGCTTTCTTTCTGGTTTCTCCATGAGCATTACACACACCAGTCCTGTGGTGAATACTGAGGAACTCTTAATGCAAATGGTGTGTGGGGCACTTGGGGCACCTCGAGCAGTTGCTAATAGGCTCTACAGGAAGAGACCAGGTTCAGAGTCCTGCTGAGCCATTTGCTATCAGTGTCACTTTGGTGAATCACTTCATCTATCTATCCAACAACTATTTCTTGAGTCCTTTCTCTGTGGGGTAATAAGTTCAGTACTGAGGACTTTTCAATGGATGAGGCAATCCCAGCTCCTGCCCTCATGAAGTTCAGTCTCTCAGGGAAGACAGACATTGAACACTTAGAAGTTGTAGGCTGTTGTGTTCATAATGGAAGAACGAGGTGCCAACATGGTGGTTTTCAGACAGGGACAATTTTGCTTCCCCCAGAGGATATTTGGTAACGTCTGGAAATCTGTGTGTTTGCACAACCTGGGGGAATGCTACTGGCATCTAGAGGACGGAGGCCAGTGATACTGCTAACCATCGTATACTGTGCAGGCCAGCCTCCACAACAAAGAATTGGGCATCTCCAAATGTCCAAAGCACCAAAGTTGAGAAACACTGTGCTATAGACATGCATGGCAGGGGATCCTCCACTAATCAGGGTCGCAGCATCAGGGAAGGCTCCCTTGAAGAAGTGACATTAGAGATCTCAAGGACAAATTAGCCAGGCAATGTGTATGTGTGTGGGAGGGGGTGGAAAAGTGTTCCTGGCAGAGAGAACAGCACTGCAAAGGCCTGGAGGCGAGAGCACAGGGCCCCTGAGGAACGGAGGAAAGCTTGTTGTTCCTGGATACAGAGCATAGTGAGGGCTTGGGAGGACCAATAAGGTTGCACGTGTGAATCAAATGCTACAGGAAAAGTGACCGCTCTTAACATTCTGTGGGCCGGGTCCCCAGCCAAGCACTTCACATGCACTCTCTCATTGAATCCTCACTGTAACCCTCTAAAATATTTGTTGTTTTGCCCTTTTGCAGGTGGTTCAGAGAAGTGACAAGTCAAAGGTCACCATGCTTTGGTTGCCTCAGAGCCTGGCACCAAACACATGTTAGTTCAGGCACCTAGGAGGGGATCAAGTTGTTTGCTGATTGAGCGAGTGAGCGAGTGAGTAAACCAGGCACAAATCTGGGAGCCCTAGAGCAGAGCTGGGTTAGACAGAAATGGCCCATGGGGCTGGCAGAATTGAAGCAGAACCACAATGTCATTTAGACAAGGCAAGAAAATGTCCTGGCACCCAGGTGTGATTCACCCTTACAATTCTGAAAGTCTCCTGCTCCTTACCCGCCCTTGATGGAAAGCCCATTCCAGAGGCCACCTTCATCCTCAGCTCCCCGTCCCAACACCGCATCACAGAAGGTCATGGAACTTACCTGGCACAATCCATTTTTCAAAGGCTACATTTGCTATGGATCACCTGAGGATTTATCTTGTGACCTACATTGTGCCTTCTCACAGTGTGGCTTTTGGGATCCATAGCAACCCAGGAGGAGTTCACAAATGTGTGGGTTCCCAGACCCATTCCATCTCTGAGGGCGGGGTGCAGGAAAATTTAACAGTCTGTAGGTTGTAGATTTTCACAGTCTCTTAAGATGACTTTTAGGCAGGCTAACTTGTGAGAGACAGCTCCAGGAACCAGCAAGACAGTCAGCGTTTCAGTGGGCAGCCTGCATCTCCCATAGAGGTCCTGCCTGGCTAGAGACGGCTACAGTTGCTGATGCCCAGCTGTGTGCCAGACTCCAGGCTAAGCCTTTCTGTTCATGGCTGGCCCAGGCTCTTCCCCTCATCTTACAGATAAGGAAACTGAGGCCCAGAGCATTGAAGTACCCTAGCCAGAAAGCTGGCTTTCCTCCATCCAAGCAGCCTAATCTGTGGTTTAGAAAATAGGACCTTATTAAATACAGGTGCAAAAATCTGTTTGTGGTTTGGAGGAGGTCATTTGGTTGCCCTACCTTGCTGGGGTGTGAAAGAGCTTTTTCTTTCTCTTGCTTTCTTTTTTTTGTTTTTGTTTTGTTTTGTTTTTTTGCTGAGTCATTTTCTCAAGAGAAAGGCCCCTAGAGGTTATTGGAATAAGCTGAGGAGACACAGTGTGAATCTCAGCTCCAAGGGAGGAATGAAAAGATATCAGAGAGCAGGAAGGCCAGAAAAACCCATTGAGAACATGGCCTGGAATCTGGGGGAGCTGGCATCTTTTGAGACCTCCAGGCAAAGCCAAACAATGGCACTAAACTTGTCTGTAGACACTGGATCTTTGCTTAGCTGCAAAGAATGAGCCTGCTGGATGAGTCCTCGGCCCGGGAATGCCTCAAGAGATCTATGTCTGGGTCCCACCAGCCCATGTGTTGAAAAGAGAGCTTCAGGCTGGTGTTGAGGGCTTTGGGCTAAGGATCCAGAGATGTGATTAATCTTTGCTATGTGACCTTGAGTCAACATCCATCCCTCACTGAGCCTCAATGTTACTTGGATGATGCTGGGTTTGAACCAATTGCTCTCTAAGGGTCTTCTGGTTCTAGACTGTAAATTCTTAACCTCAGGGCCTGACACAGAGTAGGTGTTCTATAAATATGCCTTGAATACATGAATTTGCTTTTATATAATATTCTGTTGTTGCTGGAACTGAGATCAGCTCAGTGGTCAGCTCCTTCTCCCCACATTACCCACAGGTACAGACACCAACTCTGGTCAAGTGCTATCTCTGGGTCCTGTTTCCAGCCTGTTTGACCCTCCATCCTCCAGCCCACAGCCTCTGGTGGAGTCCCTCAGTTTCTCCCTCCCTCCCCCTCCTTCCTGGTACCTACAGTTCAGTGCAGCCTGGGATTCCTCAACTGGAACTAGTACATCCCTCTTCCCAAACCCCAGTTGCCCATTGCTTGCCCACTGGCATCTCTCCCATGCACCCCGAACCACCTTCCAGCCCAGGTCCTGTCATTCTTTCCAAAGCCAGGCCTCAATGGGTTTCACAGCTCACCTGGAGGAGGTTGAGGGAGAGCAGGGTAGGATAAGGCCACTTCCCTGAGGGCCCATGTTTCCTATAGCTCATGGCACCAGAGTGTGAAGAAGGTGGGGGGTACACTGGTCCCTGAATACATGTAATGTGCATCAATAGTCCCACCCTAGATATAGGAAACATCACCATGCTGTAACTGACCCATTGGTGAGGGCAACGGGGGCAGGTGCAGGGAGGGCCTTTGTTGGGCCTTTTTGTGGCCACCCCAAAGACAGTAGCATAGAATTGCAGGAAGAGTAGCCAGTAGGGAGCTACTTTCCTGCTTGTTGTGCTGTTCCACTGACCAGCTGTGTGGCTGTGTGTTTCACTCAGCCTCTGAACCTCAGCATCCTTCGCTGCAAATGGGGCTGGTGCAGCTCACCCCCCTCAGGGTTGCTGGTAGGATGGCACAAGATAATGGGAGTGAAGGTGTATCGTAAACTCAGAGTGCTTTGTGCATACTAGGTACTATTATTGGGCATTACCAAGGAGGGCTGGCCCCTGTCCAGAATTTGCAATCTCCGAATTCTTCCACTTGTAGCTGCTCCCAATAATGGCCTGCCCAATGAGGCTGGCTGAGTTTCCGATTTTGGCTCCAAGGAGAACATTGATCTGGGGTGTGCTTTGCGAGGATGGGTGAGTGGACACCCAGCCACTCTCCAAACTGGATCTCAGCCTCTAAATGATTAATGCATTCAGGCCGCAAATAGTACCCTACATCCCGGTGCCTCCGGGATTCTTGGGGAAAAAAACCGGCCTCCTCAGCATTTTGGAACATGAGGCCATGGCCAAGATGTGGTCCAGTGTTTGCTAAATTAAGGATTGGGTGCTCCTTCCTGTAAAAAGGATGATGCAGTGTTGGGTGGCAGGGTTTGTCTTCTCTATTCAGATGGGTTAAGGTTTTGTTTCCTTCTTAATAAACTGGAAAGAAGCCTGGGTTAGAAATTAAGAGATGTAGGCTTAAGTCTTGACATTCTCCCCAACTGGTTGTGTGCCTTCTGAGTTTTGGCTTCCCATTTGTAAAACAGAGACATCGATCTTATCATGGGAAAGCTTGGGAACCAAGAAGGAAGCACCAAGTAGGCACGAAGCTTCTGGGTTTGTTGGTAGACTGTGCATCAAATAAAACCTGCGTGGGGCCATCTATAAGCTCTTAGGCTCAGAGATGGGGCATAAATGGGATGTCAATTAGTTCTGAGCCCATCCTTGTCCCTGAGCCTATGGCAGCTGACTTTAGGCATCTGAGTCTCAGAGATGCTCTTTCGTCCCTTCATCCAGGGACAAGCCTGGCACCTAGATTTTCAGAAAAATGGTCATGGGGTGGATGAGGACACGTTTGCAATAACAGAGACCAGATTCTCCACCCACTCCCACAAGGAAAATGCACCAGACAGAAATATCCCAAATAAACCGCATCTTGCCCGTAGGTGACCACTGCCCCATGATCTCCACCAGGACAGGGACAATGGTGTGGAGTAGCTGCCCTTACTTCAATTTAGACATCAACTTTCAGGCTGCCTCCCCCTAGCTGCACTCGCACAAGCATCCATGACAGTGAGCACTACCTGGAACGTCTTCATTTTAGAAGAGAGTCAGCCAGGCAGACAAGTGTATGAGCCTTTGCCACCAGTGGGCCTGCAGTTGTTAACATGAAGTCTTGGAACAACATGAGCCCTGCATTCAGACTTCCCTTTTGTTTCTCCCTCTAGTCTCATTTACTGTTACCCTAGAAATGACATGCATCCCCTTGGCTTGCAATCCAACTGGCCCAAGCAGACCGTGCAGCCCCAAGTCAATGGCAGGGGAGGAGGGAGACCAGCAATGCATGGGAGCATCTACACTATTTGGAGCATCCTAACTGCCCAGGCTTGACCCGCAGACGGCCCTTTATATTCCAGCTCCGGCTTACCAAGCAGCTGTGTGTGCCAGGCTCGGTCTGAAGCGTTTTTCCAGCTTTTCCTTCATGCTCTCCTTCCAACAGCCCAGAGAGGTAGAAATTACTAACTCCAGTTCACAGATGAGGGAACTGATTCTCAGTGTGGTCAACCACTTGCCCAGGTTCACAAGGCCACCAAGGAGCACAGCCAGAACTCAAACACAGGTTTATTTTTTTAAATTCCAACCCCAGTGCTTTCTCTCCCCATGACACCTTGTGGCACAAGCAGTCCAGGGGCTTCAAGATGAAGAAGTGGTGAGAATGAGACTATGCGAGAACACACATAAGGACAGAAAGGCGTAGAGGGTCAGAAAGCCTGGCAGCAGCCCGAGGAGTACGTGCACTGCCATCCTTGAATGGTGTCGTTCAGGAAGGAAGCCCCGGACTGGGAAAAATTGCTACTTTTATGATGACAGGTGAAGAAAAGAGATGCCTTAGAGATGTGGCTCGATGTATTGGCTGCCTCCCACAAAAGTCCCTGGGACATTCAAGAGAGTCACGTAGAGTGTGCCTCATCATTGAGAAATGAGGACTGTCTCTTCATGCTCTCAGGTTATTTTTGAAATGAACATTTCCTCCACCCCACAGAGGATTCATTATTTGGAGTTCGTCATGGTATTTTTTGTTTCGTTTTGTTTTTTGGGTTTCAGGGCGCTTTTTTTTGCCATCAACTTCTTTTGGATCTAGTTGAGTCCCAGAGGGGATAATAAATATATAGGGTAGGAAGCAAAACAAAGAGTGAAAAACAACCTCAATTTTCAACCAACTACCTTTAACAAACGGATTCAGGTCTACATCTGCTCTTCGCCAACCTGCAGGAGGCTCTGTTCTGAACACAATAACTGTATTTTGGAGAAGCAGAGCAGTAGGGTTGGGAAAGGGATGGTCTGTTTTTGTTCAGAAGAGCCCTGTGGTCTTGTTCAAACCCTCTCATTCAGTGCTAGCATTGGGGGACAACTCCCCATCCCGGGCCTGTCTGAAAGCCTGGGGAGACAGCTTCACTCGGCAGCTCTGCTGAGTGACTTATGGAAGACCATTTAGTCATTTGGCAGCTCTGACCATGAGAATATTCACCTGTCCACTGACTCTGCATCTGCCTTCCTAGCCGTACCACTTACGCACCCTCGCTCTGCCCCATCTGTCTTTCCTGGGACAATCTAAAGGGGTGCGTGTTTTAGCAGATTGCTCAGGTATAAAAAGTAGGTCACTGATTTGTTTCACAGAACCTGAAGCCTTGAACATCAAAAGACTTTTCAGGTTGTATCACATCAGGTTGTAGGTGGCAGCCACGGCCAGGAAGGTGTGAAAACCTGAAGGATAGAACCATGTTCCCGGGGCCACCCATGTGGCCTCTGCATTCATGAGTGTTGGTTGCAGGGAGGGGCATGAAGTTGCAGAAGTTCTCTCTCCCAGAAATGCCTCTCTGTCACTCTGATCCTGTTCTAGGTGCTTAAGGCCACCTGCAGCTCCCTGTCACCTTCAGGACAGCTGACCACCCCCAAGTGACTTCTGAGGCCTGGGATATTCTGGCCTCTCCTGTCCTATTAGACGAGCTTCCCACTTCACACCACAACGTCACATTGCGCCTTAGGCGTCCTCCCACAGCATGCTGCTCCCACTCAACTGCCTTTGCTCTCGCTGTACCTGCCACCAGGCATGCCCTTCCTGCCAGTCTCCCTCGTGCCCACACATGCACCTATGCACTCACAAACCCCTGGCTATCTCCCACGTGTCACCTAAGATTGACTCCCAGTAGCCTCTCTAGCTGTTCCTGGACTAAAGGAAGGGCCTCAGCTGGGCCAGTGAGCTCTGTATGGAGAGGAGAGGGTCTCATTCATCTGTGTCTCTTCCCATCCAGCACAGGGCCTGGTCCCATAGGGAGTGCAGCAAACAGGCAAACGATCCAGGGGCCTTAGTGTCCATGGGAAGGGCTTCCAACGTCCCCCATGTTAGCTCCCATCTCGGCTTCCATCATGCAGGTCGGCAGGAATACAGGATTGGGTCCCCTGCAGTGCTCACATTCCACAGTCAACAGAATGGTGCCCATGTTGGGCAGAAAGTACAAGAAGAGGGCCAAGAGGAGAGGCCATCAAGATTCATTCTCTTCTCATTTAGTTTCCTTGAAAGGATATAGTAGCCTTCCAGGGAAAAATAGTAAAACAAGACAAAACACCAAACGGTTTCCATTCTCTATCTTTTCTTCTCACTCTCCACATCAATATGTGACTTTATGCAGTCATAGTCCAGACTGTGCATTTCCCCTTCTAATGAGATTTTCCCTGGGGCCCAGCCTTAGGCTCAGTCCTGGATAGGCAGACAGGGGGGGGGGTATTTCACCAAGAGAGACAGCCGGTGGCAGCCCCCTTCCCGAGCCCGCCATGCTAATGCTTGGGCTCAGGCTCCATCCCAGGTGCCTCCCCCACTCCTTCTCCTCTCTGCCCCGCCCCTAACACCCTCGACACCAACACCACACCCTGCCTTTATGCCTAAGTGGGAGGGACTTGACATGTATGGCGCATGCTCAGTGCTGTACACACCAGTGCGCGTTTCGTGTTTGCGACAGCTCACCCAGGTGAGCGCGATTTCCCGTCTTCTACGGATGTGGAAACCGAGGCTCGGAGTAAGGCAGCCTGTCCACCGGCCACGCCTTCTGGCTCTGAGGCCTAGGATCTTGGTTCTGTCTGCATCAGCAGAACCATGTTCCCACTCCAGTCACCTGCCTGATACTCTGGTTCTTGCCCAACAAACACCCTGCCGCCCGATTAGGATCCAGTTCTCTGGCTCAGGGATCGAGACGGGCCCTACACGCCAAGTGTGTCCTGAGAGCAAGCAGAGTATCTCGGCTGAGAGCACAGATGGGACAGTGCTGCCACTTACAGGCTGTGACCCTGGGCAAGTCTCTCAACCTCTCTGTGCCTCAGTTTCTGCATCTGTGAAATGAGATCTACCTCATTGGGCTGTTGTGAGGATTAAATATGCTGAGAGAAGCAAACCACTTAAAACAGTGCCTGGCACATAGCAAATGCTATATAATTACCCTTATTGTTATGAATCATTATTATTGTCTCTGACTGAGGCAAGTTATTTCTATGCAGAATATGCACACACCCCACCCCGTTGGACTCTCTACTACATCTTATTTATTACGGGGTTGAGGTCGTCCAGGTCATGGGATTTCCTGATAGATCACATTTATTGTAGCCCTATTTTGCATCAAGCCTTTTCTATCCATTACCTCTACTCCTAAAAACCACCTTGTAAAGTAGATATTCTTTTTTTAAGAGATTTTATTTGTTTATTCGACAGAGATAGAGACAGCCAGTGAGAGAGGGAACACAAGCAGGGGGAGTGGGAGAGGAAGAAGCAGGCTCCCAGTGGAGGAGCCTGATGTGGGGCTCGATCCCAGAACGCTGGGATCACGCCCTGAGCCAAAGGCAGACGCTTAACTACTGAGCCACGCAGGAGCCCCTAGAGTAGGTATTCTTAGCACCAGTTTTCAGGTGAGAAAACTGAGGTTCAGGCTCCTGGCTGGCCAGAGGCAGAGCCAGGAACCAAACCCAGGTGGATCTGGCACCAGAGCCAGATTCTTGCTTTGAAGGTGTACCACCCTCTTCAGCAAGGAGCAGCAGCTTTGGGTGGATTGTGAGGACTTAATTTTCCAGCTCGTCGCTGATGATGGCTGTGAGAGGCTGAGAAGACAGGGTCCCTGTCCCCTGGGTCTTTCCCGACTGGAGCCTGTGTCTTCACGGAGATGCTGGTAACCCGGATGGCCCTAGCATTCCTCCCCCATCTCGGGAAAGTTCTTGGGGAAGCTGGGGGTGAGAAGCTTTCTCCATCCTTCCCTCCTTTTGCCTTCTTCATTCATCACCAAATGTTCTTTGAGTCCCACTTATTTACAGACTCAGGCCCTGTAATAAGGAGAGTAGCAAATGCAGAGGGCCTGAGGCATTGGGAAACAGAGGGGAGGTTAGCATGAGTGGAGGTGGCTGAAGCCGGGGAAGTAGGAGAAAGTGGGTGTGGATAAGTGGGCAGTGGACAGACTTTGGTGGGCCTCCTGTGCCCTGGCAGGAACTGAGGTTCTATTCTAAATGTAAATGCCCTTGGTTTTTCTAAGGCTAAGAGTCTGTGTGTGAACTTATTAATGGCTCTGCTCCACCCACCCCAAGTTCCCTCCATTCTCATTCTCCTCACCCCCTTAGGTGCTCAGCTAGAACTGTTCCCTCACCCTCACCATCTGTCGTCTTATCCACATCCCCTTCTAGAAGTTTCCTTAACTCAACCCTTCTGATCCAGCCCTGGGCTCCTCCCCTGGGTCAGGGTCCCCCGTCTATATGACCCTTCTGTGTGACATGTAGCCATGTCCCTCTAGTGTCTCCAATCTCCGTTGCTCCCTTGGAATCCATCCTTCACAGACTCCCTCAAACTCAAATCAGGCAGTGTCCCTCCCCACCTGCAAAAACTTCCATGGCTCCCTGTGACCTATGCTGTACTGTCCAATATGGTAGCCACTCACCACAGGTGGCTATTTAGATGTAAGTTAATTAAAGTTAAATAAAATTTAAAATGCACTTCCTCAGTCACGTGAACTAACCTCAAGTGTTCAGTAGCTGCATGTGCCTACCATATTGGACAACGCAGGTATAGAATATTTCCCTCACCACTGAAAGTTCCGTTGGACAGCCCTGGACTTTATGAGATGAAATTCAAACTCGTTAGCCTGGTATTTAAGGACGCAAACAATCTGGCCCCTACTGACCTGTCCCAGTTCATTTCCCATCAGCTCTTCCCATGCACACTTAGCTCCAGCCAAATCACACAGCTCTACAATTCCCAAACTGCCATGTTAGTGTCTTGTGTGCCCTTCTAGGGTTTATGCAAACACATGCAAATATTTGTGTAGGGGGGTGTGAGTAGATATGTATATACGTGGGGATGTGTCTCTTTTCTTGTTTCTTCTCTTTCTTATACGAAAGAGTGCTAAGGTTTCTTTGGGGGATGATGAAAATGTTACAAAGTTTAGATGATGGTGGTGGTTGCACAACTCTGTAAATATACTAAAAGCCATTGAACTGTCACTTTACATAGATTAACATTACGGTAGGTAAATTATATCTCAATAAATCCATTTTTAAAATTTATTGAGATATATCCATTTTTTTTTAAATATACAGATAGACTGTTTTGCATCTTGGATTTTGTTTGGGTTTTTTTTTTTTTTCATTTTGCAATATAGCGTGGAGTTCTTTCTCAATCCCTGTACATAGGGCTTCCTCATTCTCTAGACAACTGCAGAATAACCCATTGTATAAATTTCCGTCATTATTTACCATGGCTCCCAGCTGATAGACGCTTGGGGTCACTCCAGCCCTTTGCTGTTCTGGACAGTGCTAGAGGAATAACATGTTCCGTGTGTGGGCTGGTGTATCTGTAGAACAGACCTCTACAAATGGTATTGCTGGGTCAGAGAATGGCTGCATTTGTAATTTTGGCAGATATTGCAAATGTCTCTCCATAGAGCTGTATTGATTTACAACTCACACCAGCAGAAGTCTGAGAGAACCTGTTTCCCCAGGCTTCACCAGCAGACTTTTGAATGGTTCGTCGGTGCAGTTTTAAATTACGCTTCTCTAATGAGTGAGATTGAGCAGCTTTTCATATATTTAAAAGCCTTTGGGGTTTATTTGGGGGGAAACTGCCTGTTCATGCTATTTTTATTATGTTGCCGGCCTTTTCCATCTTGATTTACAGAAACTCTTAATACATTGCAACAATTACCCCTTGCCTGTGATGTAAGATACTCTTTTCTCCTAAATTGTCATTTGCCTCTTGTAACTTTGCTTATGTTTTTTTTCTCACAGAGAAATTTAAAAGATTTTTTATTTTATTATGTTCACCAATCTTATCTTTCCTGGCTTTTGGATTTTGAGTGATAGAAAGACCTTACCTACTCCAGGGTTTTAAAGGAATTTGCCCAAGCTTTATTTTGATGATTTATGGGTTTGTGTTTTTGCTGTTAAATTATCATTTTGATCCATTTGATCCATTTGGTGTATGGTGTGGTGTATGGATTCAACCACATCTTTTTCCAAATGCCTACTCATTTATCTTGACACCATTTAGTAATAAATTCATTTATACTCCCACTGATTTGAGATGTGGCCTTCATCATATACTAACTTCCTATATGCATTTGAGCCCATTTCTGGACTTTCTACTCTGTTCCATTGGCATGCCCATCTCTTTATGTGCCAGTACCACACTGGTTTAACGATTGAAGTTTTATGGTATAAATCCAATTAAATTCCACCTCCTCCATGAGGTTTTCCAAGATATCCTTAAACAAATAGGACCTCCCTTCCCCTCTGCTCTAAATGCAGCCTATGCCTCTGGCTCCCCAGCAGACTGCAAGCTCCTTAAGAACAGAGCTTTGCCCTGTCTGACTGTGCCTAAGTTGGGGCCTGGCAAGGAGCAAGCCACCAGCACCCACATTCATCCCTCCTTCAAGTACACAGGACTGTGGTTCTCATACACCATATCTTGCCTTGTTTGAAAATCAAGACACAACTTCCCTGCCTCTAGCCTTCTGGCATTTCTCCGAGAGTCTTCCCAGATGTCTCAGGACTTGGGCTGGTGGCTCTGCAGTGAACTTGGGTGTCTTTTAGGACTGGATGTTCCTCTTTGGACCCTGGACCCTCAAGAGGTCCCAGGGACTGGCCTCTCCTCTCCTCTTTTGTGTTTTTGTTTTGTTTTGTTTTTGTTTTTTGTGCAGAGAAACTGATTTTTAAATTTTTTTTTTAAGAGAAAGAGTATGCATATGCACATGGCTGGGGGGGGGGTGAGGGGCAGAGGGGAGAGGGAGAATCTTAAGCAGGCTCCACACCCATCATGGAGCCTGACATGGGGCTTTTGGTTTTTGAAGTCCCGTTGACCCAGCTCCTCTGTATCCAGTGGGAGGTTCCCTCTCTTTGTGGAGAGAAAGTGGAGCTGGAGTCCCATTATTCTTTCTTCTGTCAACACGACAAGAAGGGCACTTTGCCCTGCTCTTGGTGTTCACTCTGCACTGGAAAAAAGCCTTTTCTGCTGACCCCAGTGATATTTTTGCAAGTCTGGGCCAGTTCATGGCTATCAGCTCTTTTTAAATATCAGGCCACTTTAAGGGATGCCCAGCATTTGGCAAACATTTCTGGAACCAATCCTTGATACCAGACCCTGTGCCAGGTGCCAGGGGGCACCGAGATGGCTCCCATCTGTCCTTAGAGAACTGCATTTCCAGGAGGGCACCTGGACAGACAGAGGGAAAAACAGCAGCATGGCATTTAATGTAGTAGGATGTGCACTGGGTGGTCTTTCTGGCCCCTAGGTCTCTCTTCTGCTGCAGAGGTCAACTTCGTGTGGCATTTTCTCAAACCTCGGTTGGACTTGGAACCTGTCTGGACTCCCTCATCCCCACATTGTACCTGTGATAATGCAGGGAAGTGACAACACCATAGGTCCCAGGGAAGCCAGACTCAGGGCTGAGAATTGGGACCTGGAGCCTGGTTCTCTGGCCTTCCACCAACCTCACTGTCTTCTCTCTCTCTCTCTACCTCATTCCCAGCCCAACTAGCTCCATGGCCAGTCACAATAAACCTCCTAGACATCTCTTAATTCCCTATGTTTCCCCCTGCCTCCACTGCAGCAGGGGGGACCCCAGCCAGCATCCTCTGTCCTCTGGATTACTGCAGTGCCTCCCCACCGCTTCCCCCTCTAGGGCACAGGGAATCCAGTGAGATCTTATCAAAATGCCATTCTCATTGGGCATTTTGCTTAATAACCCTGTAAGTATACTAAATAACTCTTTAAATATACTTATTGCTTTTTTAATTACTTAAACTTTTTTATTTTGAAATAATGTAGATTTGCATGCAATTGCAAGAAATAGCAGAGGTCCTGTGTATCTTTTGAAACCCGGTTTCCTCAACTGACAACATCTTGAATTATTGTTCCCTGATGCTTTTAAGATAAAGACAGAGATTGCTATTCTAGTTTGGCCCTGGGGTCAGAGAGATCTGGGTTCAAATCTCAGCTTCATCACTGAGTAACTTTGGCAAGCTGTTTTGCCTCTCTGAGCCTCAGTTTCTCTGGGTGCAAAGTTTATAATAAAGGCACTTACTTCAAGGAGTTGCTTGGGGCTTAATGGGATAAAACTTATGAAGTGCTTAAAACAGAGACTATGTTGGTTGACACGTAATAAATGGTAGAATAAATGGTAGAATAGCACAGAATATTCTGGCCTCTGCCTACCTCTTCCTGCCCACAATCCCCATTGTTCTCTCTGCTCCAGCGACACTTCCCTTCTTTTTGATTCTCCCTTTTGTCCTCCTTCCTCACTCCAGGACCTTTGCACATGCTTTCCCTACTTTTCTGAGTATTTCTCATCCCTACATTTTGTTAACTCTACTTTAGTCTTCAGACCAAGCATTCCCTCATCAGAGAAGCCTTTCTGACCATACAGACCTTCTCTCATAGTGCTGTGTATGTTTGATTTTCCCTTATGAGTAGTTATTTCAGGATGTAAATATACAACAGTTTGTGTTTTACTGATTATTATTCTCCTCTACTAAACTGTGGGTCTATGAAAGTCAAGATAATGTTTGTTTTGCCCATGAAAACATCCCCATAACCTAGTAGAAGATCTGTCATTGAGAAGGGACCAATAAATATTTCTCAAGTGAATCAGTGAGCAAACAGCAGGGATGGGTGGGGAGAGATGATGATGAGCACAATGGTGAAGATCTTATTAGCAAATGTTTATTGAATGTTTATTGTGTGCCACCCAATATGCTCAACACTTTTGCGAATTGTCTCATTTAACTCACCAACGTTTAAAATAATCTCCATTGTCATCTGTCCAGCTTTCTTCCCTTGGCTTTTTAATCACCACCTGATATTATATGTTTATTTAGTATCCTCATTCCTCATTAGTATAGACTTCACTAGCTCAGAAATTTAGTCTTATCCACTTCTGTGTCCATAGAGCCTAGTTCAGTGCCTTTACATAGTAGTTGCCCAATGAGTGTTTGTGGAATGACTAAATGATCACAAGAAATGTATGAGGTAGGTAGAGTTATTACCCCCACCTCATTTTAAACATGAGGAAATGGAGGCTTGAAGTCCCTGGTTCAGATAAAGGCCATACAGCCAGGCCTTGAACCTGAGCCCTCTGACTGCACAGACCATATGTTTAGCTGTGAAGCTGTCCAGGTTAGGGTTCCCCCCACACAGACCCTGAGACCAGGATTTGAGCCCAAGTAGTTCATGTGGGAGGTGATTCCAGGAAAGGACAGTAGGAGAGATGGGAGTGAAGCAGAGAAGGGAAGGGAAAGAGGCCAACAAAGGTGCATCATCAAGCAGCTTGCCACTGTGGCAATTGGAGCTGACTTGCTTGGGTCATCTGGGAGCTGGGGTAGACTCGCAGGCTCCAAGTTATCCTACTCCCACCCCCACCCCCACCAGTTACTTTTGGAGGACTGCTCTCAGGGGTTATTAATGTCCGGTAGGCCTGGCTTGCAGCACCTGCGGGCTGAAGCTCCCCGAGTCAGACAGATGTTCTCGGGCACAGAGTTGCATGGGGTTGCTAAGGGAATATAGTGGGGTGTTAGCAGCACCTCTTGTGAATGCCATTCAGAGTCTCACCATCAAAAGGTTGCTGTATTTTCTCCAAAGATGACATTTAAAGACCACATATTTCTGGGAGAAAAGCCTTTCCTCCTCCCTCCCCTAGGCTCAGCAGCTCTCCTCCCCCACATGCTCTTCTCACTTCTTGTGGGCCTAACACCCTTTGGGGTCTCGTTTAGATCCTGTCCTTCATCCAGGCTGGAGGAGGCCCCAGGGGATACTCGGTGCACTTTCCCACCCACCAAAGGGTCTCAGCACAGCTCTATGGGGAAGTTTGTCCACTTAGGGGCTGCAGTCTGATCCCTGGGTGGCCCTGTTCTATCCTCCTGACTCCCACAGAACTCCCTCTGCTTGAGCCTGAAAACTCTCCTCTCCCTCTTAGCGCTCTCTGCAGTGCTGGAGGAGACAGCGTTTTTGGCCTCCAACTGCATTAGCTTTCCCAGCAGCCTCTTCTGGCATATGTTAAAACCACAATCACTTTTAATCCCCCAGGGATCCCCCTTCAAATCCATAACTTCCAAGTCAGACAGAGATCCCCCATCTAAACTTGAGGGGTCACATCTTCAGATCCACAGTGTCAAGCAAGGCTCTTGATCTATGTTCAATGTCATCTTGATAAACACAGTCCCATGGAGGAATCCGTCTTGACCCTCCTTGCCAAACTGGTCTAATGTTCAGCTTAAGGGTCATTTGCTTTCATAGAGAAGTGGAGTTCAACACATTTCCCTTATTTCTCTCACTCCTCCCTCTGTCTCAAAGAAGGGCTCTGTGCCTACCTTCTCTTAGTATAGAACCCAGCTAAAATCACCCAGTTTTGCCTTCCGGAGCATTTGGGTTTGGTGCAAACCTGAGCTTGTATGGGCCGGTCCCCTTTCCTGACCCCCTTCCCATCCTGCCAGCCCCTCTTGAGGAAAAGATTTGTACACATTCATCTCTCAATCCTGCACACCATGCAAGGGCCTGGCTCAGGTAGGTGCACACATAGCAAATCCATGAAAGGATGACTCCTCAGCATGGGACCCAAGACCTTCTAGGGCTGCATGGTCATCTTCCTTCCTGCTTCTGTTGTCCTTGCTCCTTGCCCCTTGCTCTATCCTTCCAGGCATGGAGAAGAGTCAAGACTGCCTGGCTCTTCCTCTCTCCAGATCAGTGTCTTAGCTGATCTATGCTTTCCCCTCTTCCACTGCAAAATGGGGATCAGAAAATGACCTGGGGTCTGCTTCCCCAGTAGCAGAGTCCAAGATGGACATTCTTGTGCATGGAATTTATTAAGGGAGTACTCTTGCGGGAAACCTGTAGGGGAAGGAGGAGCGCAGGAGAAGGAGGTGAAGGAGCTCGGGAGAAGTCCACCCTCAGCCTGACCCCAGGGGAAGCCCTGAAGGGTGAATCGCACCATAGGGGTTGTTGCCACCTAGTGGTCCCCATCCGCCAAGGATGATGTCCTCCATAGAAAGGTGCAGGTGTGGGAAGCCAACACCCACGGAGCTAGGGGCTGTGTGTACCCACCAGGGAGAGGGCAGGGCAGAGCTTCAATAGCATCTGCTAACAAACACCTGCCTTATAGAACCGTTGGGAATGTGAAATCAATGTACCCAAAATGCTAAGAGTAGTAACCAATACTTAATAGAGTTTGGCTACTGTTTCTGCCATTTTTACTCTTGCTTCAGCCCCCAGCTTGAATCCCACCTCTGAAGTCTTGCTCACTTGCTTCTGGAGAATTCATTGTCCTCCCCCTTGGCACTTGGTGGTTTCTTCTTTTTATTTAAGTTTTAAAACAGCACAAGTAAGACATGGGAGCATTGCTATTTAAAAGATTCTCACGGAGCCTGAAATATATAGGGGAGAAGGTCCTCCTCTCTGCCCCACGTCCCCCAGAGGAAATCCCTGTTAGATCTTCACTGGGGGTACTTTGTGCCTCAAGTGTGTTGTCCTGCCTTGTATTTAAGGAGTTGGGTTTTCCTGGCTACATTTAGAGTCCTTTACTGGGAGGGTCCTCTTGTGAGTTCTTTCTGTCCTCTGGTCAATAAATGTTTGCTTAGTTCAGTATCAGCCCAAATTTCTAGATCATAGGATGGGGTGGGACGTCAAATACGTATTTCCAGCCTCTGCACGCTTGGAGATTCTGATTCTGGAGACCTGAGTCAGCCACAGGAATCTCTTTACAGATTCCGGTAACAAGTTCTCCAGGTACATGAGGTAAAACTCTAGCTCTGAGAATGTTGTTTTAAGGGTGGCTTCCATCTGCTGAACGTCTCCCTCATCGATTTACTTAGAAGTCTCCTTTTTGCTTAGTAGGATTATTGTTATGCATTTAATAACTTTGTGACTAAAATAGTAAGACATGGTCCCTGTGGGGAATTGGAAAATAAAGTCAGCTTTAATCCCATCCCATCCAACCCTTTTGAGGGACTCTCACGTGGCCCTGAGATCACACGGCCATTCCCAGGTTTGCTCATGGCCATTTCTGGCCCCTGTCTCCCTAACACACAAAAGAGGCCCAGTGCTTCTTTCTGTTCTTATTTGGAGCTCAGAGAGGACATGCTCACTGGCTTGCCAGGTGCCAGTCACCTCCCCAGCTCTTCTTACTTGTCCGGCAGAGGGAAGCAGCCGTTTCTCTCTTTATTTGCTGCCAGTTCCATCTCTCAAGAAGTCTTCAAGTTTTAAGAGTCTGTCAGGGCCCTATTTTTAGTGGAGTGGGACTTCTCCTGGGCGTCCAGATTGTTGAAACTCTCTCACTAGCAGATGCTCCTCTGCGTTGTCAGCGGGACCTCCCGTGTCCTCACTTCTCACATGCTCATCACCTCACACAACCTTTACCGCATCTGAGTAATCACCCACCCTCTCCCTACCCAAGGAGACTGAGGCTCAGGGAGGACAGATGGTCTGACTGAGCTCCCTCGTGCTGTAGGGGCAGAACCAGGCCCTCCCCTCTGGTTCTAATCCTGGGTGCCTCACTTGACCCTCCCATAATGTCCACTGCAGTGAGGTGCTCCCTCCACTCCATTCTTATGACCCTTTGTACCTCTGAGGTGGACATGACCACATTGTGCTGGAGAAAGGAGAGGAGGGAGTGTGTGTCTGTGTGTAAATAGATAACATTGATCTACTTCCTGTTAACCCAGAGGTCATAAACTGCAAGCCTCTGGCCAAAAACCTATCACAACTATATTGTGTTCAGTCCTCTCAGAGTTTTAAATTTTTAAAAATTAGTTGCTGACATTTAAAGATCAGGAGTTTTCACATAAAAATCCAGATGTCCAGCTTCTCTTGAAAAAATAGAAAACTAGCACTCTGGGCTCATAACCCTGCTTGGCCAGAGTCAAATGGAGAGGAGTAGTGGCTATGCCCGTGTACATACGCAGATGCCACAGTCCCCGCCACTCCTTATTCCCTCCCCAAACAGCCATTGGTAGCTGTTTGCCATTTCGTGTACATTGTTGCTTTTTCTTATTGGTAAATTCCAGGAGGGAGAGCCATACTGTCAGAACAAGTGCACTTGACTCAGTATTGTCTGGTTCTTATGGGCATTTGAATGTACAATCCTTGCTGTCCTTCAAATCCCTACCAAATCACCCTCGTAAATCCCAGAGGCTTAGCACGCAGTAGGTGTTCGAGAATAACCGTAGCTACCATTTGTTGAGTGCTTATACTGGAGGAGGTTGTGGAATTCATCACTCTTTCAGGAGATGAACCAACAGGTTCAGAGAGGTTGAGGCCATGCCCAAGGTCACACAGCTGGTGAGTTTTGTCCCTAGGACTTTTATGGTGTCACTCACTTTTGCACTGAGTTGCCTCACGTTTTGTGGCTTTTCACACCCTTTCCTTTTGACTTTTCAGCTTGCCTGCTGGTTTCTGAAGGTTTCATAAAAGAGATCGTAACTAATGCCAAACTTTGACACCATGACTGGGCAGAGGCTGACTGAGAGAGGCAAAAAGCATTTTCATGGAAGGAACAGAAATGAGACATAGACATGGTATAGTGTTAAATGTGTGTCAAGGAGGGACACTGTGAACTAAGGTGGGAAAGGAGTGGAAAGGGCACTTGGGGACAGAGCATGAAAGGCCTTAAATGGCAGCCTGAGGCTATGGGACTTCTGAGGGCACTGGGGAGCTATGAAAGGTTTTAGAGCAGGAGCAGACATGGTCCACGTCTGGTTCCATGAAGGCCAGTGTGGCAGCAGGATGGAGGTAAGATGCCAGCTGTGAGAATCCAGAGGAGAGGTGCTGGAGGCTTGAAGGAGGGCCCTTCAATAGAGGCCAGCAAGCAGATTTCAGGGAGACTGCAGAGGCCCCATCAGTGAGGACTTGGGGATGGGGACACATGGAGCTGACCATCTGGAGGCATGGCAGTGTCACTAACTGGGATTGGGAAGGTGGAGGAGGTATGGGTGGGGGGGGGCATCCATGGGGAGATGCCCTCTGGGCACTCTAGAGACAGGACAGGGCTGTGGCAGAAGATACAGATGCTGCCTGCCAAGCCAAGTGAGAACAGTGAGAATGGAGTGCTCTGAGCCAAGAGCCTGGAGATACCTCCTCTCACACCCGTCAGATTTCTTTCTGGTCACCGGCCTCCAAGGACCCCTCTCTTTCTTCTGTGCCTAAGCCCCCAAGACTGAATATCGTTTGCCCCATCCTAGGGTTGCAGAGTACAGCCCATGGGGATTTTTGGCTCCATGAATGGTGGCTCCATCCCAGCCATTCCCTGAAAGCAGCTGCAGCAGACACCCAGAGCCCAGGGTCTCACCAGCCCTAGCTCCTCATTCACCAAGCAGAGGCCTGGGGAAGGGGAGTCCTTCTGGTCAGGCCCTCCCTGCCCCCACCCCCATGGGAGCCCATCTTCTGTCTTCCTGTGAGCAGTGCATTTGGCTTTTTATAAAGCCAATAAATAAATAAGCAAGCGAGCATGATTAATTGATGGCATGGAACGGACCAAGGCGCTGGAGTCAGGTGGCCAAGCTTCCTGGTGGAGCTAGGCTTTTCAGCGACCTGGGGCCAGAGCCAAGGAGGGGAAGCCTGCTTTGAGGAGGTGCTCTCAGTGTGCCTGGGGTTTTTGCCTTTCTCCTCAGGCACGGCCTCTTCCTGGTCTCCTCCAGGCCTTAGGCCTGAGAGGCTGGAGGCTTGGGCCCAACAGGTGCCCTTGCCCTACTGGAGTCCTTTATCAGGGTCTGAGTGTCCTCCTGCTAAACTCCCTAGGATTGGTCCAGCCAGCCCCCTCCCCCAAAGCTAGGTCTCCCCAAATGCCCGCTCCATACCTCAATTCACCCCAAACTGTATGACCCCAACCACAGGTTTCAGTTGTGCAGGGAAGGCTTGGGACATCCTGACCCCAGGGTGGAAGGGTGGGAGGGGTCCCTCCAAGGGCCAAGCTAAAGGTGGGGATGGGGCGGAGTAAGGGGCTGCTGCCACTAGAGGTACCTGGAGATGGCACCCAAGGCAGAGGCTGCAGACCCCTCCCTCTCCCCCCACCGCCCGGGCCGAGGCCGACCCACACGTGCGCGTGCAGGAGGGCACAGGCGGGACGGCGCGCTCCGGGTCCCGCGGGGCGCTTTCCGTGCGGAGTTTGGGGAGGGCCGAGGGGGAGCGCGCGGGGGAGGAGGGAGCGGGGAGGGGAGGGAGGAAGGGAGGGAGGCGGGCAGAGCGCAGTGCAGCGGTGGCAGAGGCGGCGGCGGAGGGAGGGAGGCAGGCGGGCGGCGGCGGGGCCGCGGGGCGAGGCGAGCGCGGGGCAGCCGCGGCAGAGGAGCCGCAGCCGCAGCGGGGCCGGGCCGGGCCGGGCCGGGCCAGGCGCGCACCAGTGGCGGCGGCAGCGGCAGCGGCAGCGGCAGCATCTCGCTCGCGGAACCGGCGCAGGTGAGGCAGGGGCGGCCGGGCCCGGGGCTCTGGGCCTCCTCCCCTCTCCTTCGGTCTGTGTCTCCCTCTCAGCCGGCTTCCTTTCCAAACGCGCTCGACCCCAGGAACCCCCGGCGGGCCAGAGTCCGAGCTTAAGCCGGAGCGCGTCCTGGGTCCCCTCGCTTCGCGGAGGCACGCGCCTTGTCAGCAGTGACCTTGAGCGGGCACGGAGCGGCGGGCGGGGCGGGCCGGGGTGGGCCGGGGTGGGCGCCTGCGGACCCGCGCCTGAGGGCGCTGGGAGGGGGCGCACCGCGCGCCTGTCGCTCGCAAACTTTCCGGGCTCAGAACAGCCCCGAAGCTGGGGGCGTCCAGAGCGCTAGAACCTCCCCCCCCATTTCCTCCTTCTCAGCTGGCTCTGACTTCTCTGCCTGGCGTCCCCCCAGTATAGGGGGCCCCCTTTCTCCAGGCCCCGAGTCCTGCAGGCAGGGTAAATGACCGGAGCTATGGACGTTGACCCTGGGCTAGGGGCTTCTACCCTCCCCAAAGGCGGTTTCTGTCCTAGCTTCTGAGAGCCAAAGTGCAGGAGGACCCTCCACCAGGTGCTCTCTGCAGCTCTCTCCTCGCATTTTTCTGGCTTCCCACAGCCCTTCTCCAAGCAGACGCTGACAGTACCCCACCTGGTGACACAAGAGCTCCGAAGCCCCACACTCGGGTTCTCAGATCCGCAGCTTGATTTTTCAGCCCAGCTTCAGGAGCTCCTTCAGAAAATGGGTGGAGAAGGTATCCCCCCACCCTGGCCCCCATGGTGGATCAGGGTGTTCTTGGACGCCTGGGCTCACCCAGGCTCTGGTCACCCTGAAGCCCTGTGGTCTGCGGAGGAGGACATGTCCTGGAAATGGAGTATATCCTAGCCTCCTAGAGCATTAGCCTTGGAAAAGGGAAGTGAGGCTCAGAGAGGTTGACCCAGGCCCAAGGTCACACAGCCAGACCAGGAGGAGCAAGAACTGGGCTTCCTTATATTGGGTTGGGGAGGGATGGAGAGGACTCCTGCTCGGTTTTACCCCTGCCAGCGATTTGAGCTCTGGGACACTGTCTTACTGGCTGTGTGACCTCTGGCAAGTCATTTCCCCACTCTGACTCACTTCCTATGTGTGAAACGGGAGTAGCTACTTCATAGGGCTGTTCTGATGGCTGAGTTAATGTTCTTGAAGTTCTTATCATCATGTCTGGTGCATGGTCTGTATCCAAGTATTTTTGGCTACCAACATGTGAAATTTCCTTTCTGAGCCTGGAAGGGCAGAAGTAATTCCCATTCTCTTCCTTCTGCTTCTGGCATCTAGATTTAGGTGACTTCTCCCCTGTGCCTATGTCAGGTGCTGGTAGGCAGCACCTGCTGGAACCCTGAGCATCTGTACTTCATATGCAGTGTTTGGTGGAGGCAAGTGTCTCGGCACCCTCAAGAGCCCACTGGACCCACTGGTTGTGGTTACTTGCATGGGGGAAATCAATCCCTAGTTTCTAGCTGGGAAATGGAAACAGGGACCTGCTGCAGCCCTAGGAAGAGACAACCCCTCGCCACAGTCTCACAGGAAGACCATCATCCTCACCTCCTCCATCTGACCGAATTTTCTCCCTACCTCTGTGACATGTCATTCCTTCCCCAGATATACTACTAGCAATGGGAGGGAGTGCATTCATTCATTCATTCATTCACTCATTCAGTCACTGAGCCTTGATTCATGCCTTCTCTGAGTCAAGAGGTGCTTGGAAATGCAGAGAAATCAGCCATATCTAGCAGTTATGAAGCTCCTACCAGGCAGCAGGCACTTGCTAGGCATGGGAGAAACATTCATTTGATACATTTTTATTAAGTACTTAATATGTACTTAGCACTGCTAATGTGGCAGGGACAAGCTGGTAAATAAAATAGACCTGGTCCTGACTGTCAAAGGTGGCCATATAAATTGTCATCCAAACGGAAACTCTTTTGAGAAGGGGAGAGGGCATTATTAATAATAACTCCAGGACCACAGGCATAAATCAGGACTGTCCAGCCAAACTGGGATGTGTGGCCATTCTGTGACCCCATATTTATACACCAGTATTCAGGAAGAACTGTTAATATTTTTTGAGCTTGCTTTTTGCCAGGCTCTATGCTAAGCCCTTTAGGGTGATCATCAGACTGAAGCCTCACAATGCTGTGAAGCTGGTGTTACCATCTGCATGCAGCTGGTCAGCGTTGGCGCTGGGATCTCCTCTGCTACTTAGCTTCTGGATGGCCATGCCTCAGAGATGGGCGAGACGCAGGGCCCGAGGGCACACTCTCGCCCTCTGAAAGAGGTGTACCGATGAGTGTCAGGCAGGAGCATAAATGCCCTAATAGACGTGCTGTGGGGGCAGATGGAGGCACAGATTCTGCCTGGAAACGTCAGAGGCAGCTTCCCAGAGGAGAGGACCTTTGAGCCGGACCTTGAAACATGAGTTAGGATTTTGGCAGACCGTGCAGGCTGGGGGGAGGGCAGTCCAGGCCCAGATTGCTAACGCTTGGAGATGGGGGTGTGTGCACTGTTGGGGGATGCCACCCCAAAATAGGCCTGGATCCAGTTGTGACAGGACAATAGTTAGGTCTGAAACGTGGCGGCAGCCAGTGAAGATTAAACCCGGAGTGTTGTATGTGGTGCGTGATGAGCTCTGCATCTTCGAAGGTTGCTCTGAAGATGTGACTGTCTTAGAGGAGGGGAGCAGAGAGAATTTGCGGGGCTTGATTTTCCTTTGACAAGAATTGTCTGTAAGCTGATCTATACTATAGATTGCCTGCAGGATCAGGGAAATCGTTTTGTTGTATAGAATCACTGCAGAAGAAATTTACCAGCCTCTGTAGCATTAAAAAGTTTTCTGCAAGCGAAGCAATTGTCAACAAGAGAAATATTAACCTACTTAAAAGAGACGGTTTTTAGAAGCATCACTTGCAAAAAAAGGAATATGCTTAGTACAAGTAATAAGTGAAATCTTTCCTATTTGTAAAATCAAATCCAAAAAGCTTCAACTTCCTCCACTCTTCCTTCCTCTCCATGTCACCTCTGTCACCATATAAATCGGAGGGTGATAAAACAGTATTTCTTTAGTAATGTCTTATTTCTCCGACTTTCAGTAATTCATACTGGCCTACTCTCCTCCCTTCACAATGAAGTGGAATTATTAAAACTTTATGGTATCTAAGAATTTGAATCCATTAGTAGAAAACAAAAAAAGGGGGGGATCATTACTGGGGCTTTGGGGTTGGAAAATCAGGCTGGAGAGATTTGAGAAGCAGAGGGAACCTGAAGGAAGGTTGGGAAGGAGAAAGGCACAGGGCCAGCTTCATGGGCGCATGACCTATGCAGTCACACAGAGTCCTGTGTTGAGAAGGACCCCTGCACTTGATTTAAAGCTCGGTGGTCACCATATTGAAATTCTTAATACTTTTGAACAGGGACCCCCCCCCCCATTTTTATTTTGCACTGAGTCCCACAAATTATGGAGACAGTCCTGGGAGGGAGAGATGGGAGAAGGAAGGCATGGGGAACAGATATGGATGGTGAGAGAGAAAAGGTAGTAACATTTTGAAAGCCCCTGCTATATGCCTGATGCTGTGTGAGAGAGACCATTTTCCTGTATTTCATCTTTAAACTTCATGACACTCCTTCCTATGAGGTAGATGATATTGTCCTTCTTTTTAAATATAGGTTTATTATAATGTACATATGGTGAGGCCAATAGGTCGGAAGCAACGGCCCTAGAAAAGGCAGCTTGTTTCCGTTCCCAAGATGAGGAGCCAGACCACAGCACAAGGGAAGGCCCGGGTTCAGTCAGCAGGCAGAGGGAGGCGAGAAGAAAGCATGGACAGGAGACTCGAATGTGGTTTCCATGGGAAGGAACAGGCAAGGCACGGTAAACAGGTTTAGGCTTGGCTCTGGGACATAGAGACTGGCCCTAGTTGTCTGGTACCTGGCCCTGGAATGATGAGGGCAGAGGAATAGTGCCCCGGAGTGCCAGAGCTCCATAAAGAGGATGGTGGGAGGCTGCCCATGCTTTCCCTGCTCCTTCCTGCTTGTCCTCACCCCAGCAGGTCATAGAACTTTAAAGCTAGCATACCCCTTGAGAAGTAACTGGGCCAACTCCTTGATTTTATAGAAAAAGTGAAAAGATAGGTCCAGAGAGGAAAAGTGACTTCTTCAAGGTCATACAGCATTTTAAGGCAGCTGAACTAGACCTAGAATTCATGTCTCCTGCTACTCAAACCACTACTTAGTTATTTTTTTTTCTCTAGAGCTGAGTTCTATATAAGCTAGATCCACCAGACTGAACATGTTAAAGCCTGAGTTCCTTCTCTTTTAATGAATATCCTATTCCCAGTACATCTGGAACATAGGAGATGTTCAAAATATGATTGTATCAGTTTCCTAGGATTGCCAAAACAAATTACCACAAACTAGGAGGCTTAAAACAAACGTTTCGTCTCTCAGGTCTGGAGGCTAATAGTCTAAAATCAGGGTACCAGCAGGGCCACACTCCATCTGCAACCTGTAGAGAAGAATCCTTCCTCAATTCTTCCCAGCCTCTGATGGTAACAGACAATCTTTGCTGTTCCTTAGCTTGTAAATACATCACTCCAGTTTCTACCTCTGTTTTTACACAGCTGTCTGTCTCTATTTCCAAATCTTTCTCCCCTTATAAGGATACTAGTCATTTTGGAATAGGGCCCACCCTCATTGAGTCTGACCTCATCTAAAGTTGATTACATCTGTAAAGACCCTATTTCTCAATAAGGTCTCATTCACATGTACCGGGGGTTAGGACTCCAACATGTCTCTTGGGAGGACACAATTCCATGCACAACAACAATGAACCAAGGAGTGAGTGAACGTTTATGATTTCAGGCAAGAACGCGTTCCCCTTTCCCCCAAAGTTCACCCCAGTACTGAGGAATCAAAAAGAGAAAACAACAGCTGTGCAGTCCACATTTAGAAAATAGTCCAAGTGCACACAAGAGCATCTACCATTTGAGCCAGCCTGCTGAGCTTACAGCCCCGGTGCCTTCGCTTTCTAATCGCGTCTGTGTGATCTTGGGTGTGGGGCTTCAACAGCCTCTATTTCCTCATATGCAAAACAAGATACTAAAAGCACCTGCCTCATGGGGACTTTTGTGAAGAATGACAAGAATTAAGACCAGTAAAGTTCTTGGAACAGTGCCTGGCACACAGTAGGTACTTTCTTGATGGCAGTGATCCCTACCATCATCACCATCTTGTCATTTATAGAGCACTTTTCACCTATCTTTCTATCTTTCCATCTTCACAGCAAACCTATAATATGGCTTGATAAATATCAGCTTCCTTTCCCCATATGGTGATTACTCATTGATGAAGCCACATCTCAAACCCAGTCCCGCGTTTCTAGTTGCAAGCTGGCCTCACTGCATGGCGCCCACTGGGTAGCAGGAAGCCTGCTGGTGTGGAGACGTTTCTAATGGATCCTTCCTGGTTTCATGGGGCCAGGATGTCGGAGAGCAGTGATGTGTTATGCCCTGGTAGGGGAGGGCAAGAAGGGGAAGGGGGCAGTGCCCAAAGGCCTCCACCCCAGCGTCTGTTGCCCAACTGCCACTACACTTTCTGGACACATAGTAGATGGTTAATAAATGTGTGTTGGACGAGTGGATTTCTTATACAACCCAAATAGTCACAACCCCCCGACAGCAACAACAAAAGCCTGGGATGAGGGCATCGTGCCAAGCAGTGATTACAATCCACCAAAACTCATAGGTGGGCCATCAGTGTGTGAGCAACTTGAAAAATGCTTCTGATGCTGTTTGAGGAAATGAACTGTTGAGGTGAATGTCCAGTAGTCATAACATAGTGCTGGCTGGGTTGTGAGGGCAGGGGTGTAAAGAGGGTCCAACATGTAGATGGGATATAAGAGGCACAGTGTACAATGAACTGGCATTGGACAGAGATGCCATGTTGAATGGAATCTCCCAAACATTGCCATCAGGAGTAGGTAAGAACATGAGGCCTGGAAAGTTCTCAGCAAATCCGTGCAAAGAGCAACCAGCTGAATTCTGAAATAACTGAATGTTTTTATTGGCGCTGACTCACAGTCGACTGTTTGTTCAGTAACGTAATGATGGTTAAGAGTGCCTAGGAACAAATTCTGGACAGACCTCTTACTAGCTGTGTGACTTTGGGCAAGTGGCTTAACTTCTCTGTGCCTCAGTTCCCTCAGCAGTAAAAGAAAGAAAATAAAAGTAGTGCGTAGGACTGGTTTAAGAATTAAGATTTGTAAAGTGTTTAGCAAAGAGCCTGGATCATAAATACCTCCCTCCCTTGCCCTCTTCATCCTCTCCCTCTTTCTCTGCTCCCTCTTCTTTTTAATGTAGGAATTTGGTTAGTCATTAGTGATAAAGAAGTATTTCCAGCTCCTACTCTCTCGGCACATAATAAACTTCCTTGCCTGTTTTGTTATTAGTTATAGCTGTGTGTCTTGCTTTGGCCAATGAATTTTGAGAAGAAGTGACAGTTGTCATTTCTGGGTGGGGGCTTTATTAACCAGCATACTGTTGGCCACTTTCCCCTGTTCCTCCCTTGGCAGTTGAAGCAGCATGGAGATGTAGCCTCCCTTAATCCAATTTCTGAGAATGATAGCCCCAGGCCAGCCCATAATGTGCCTATAGCATCAGTGAAAAGACCATGCTTTTAGTGCTGGCACTTTGGGCCTCTTTGTTACTGCAGCATAAGCTGGCCCATCCTGACTTGGCATAGATGGACCTTTCCAATTTCACCCTGGCCTTATCTGTCCCCACATGTGCCCCACATTCTTCTGGACAAGTTCACGGCATGCTCACACAGATGCTAGCACATCTCCAGGTCTTTACTCATGTTCTGCCTAGAAATGAGGCATCCCCCAGGAAATCATGTCCCTTGACGAGTGGCTGGGTTGGAGCATGACAAGTGCATGGGGGAAGAGGGAAGAATTGGGCTTGTTCTGTGAGGCACAGAAGGCAGCGTTAGAACTAAGAGTGAGATTCTTGTTCAATGTGAAAGAACTCTAGTCATTAGAGTTTGGCCTGGCATAATAGTGAGCTCACCACACCAGCAAATGTTCAAGCAGACAGAGCAGGTTCCAAGTTAGCAGAACTAGCACAAACTCTCCAATCCTGTCACATGTGACTTTAGGTGAGATTGCCCAAAGAAGGTGGATCTTAGCTTCAATTCTTTCTATATTTTTCTCTTTCAAAATAAAAATAGCTTTTACCCATGAATTATAGACGTGTTACATAATGATTATAGAAAATGCAAGTGATATTGAAAAGCATAAACTAAAACATAGGGGCGCCTGGGTGGCTCAGTCCATTAAGCATCTGCTTTCATCTCAGGTCATGATCCCAGGGTCCTGGGATCGAGCCCCACATCGGGCTCCCCACTCAGCAGGGAGCCTGCTGCTCCTTCTCCCTCTCCCCCTACTTGTGCTCACTCTCTCCCTCTTTTTCTCTGTCAAATAAATAAATAAAATCTTTTAAAAAAGTAAAACATAAGATTCCATTAAAAAGAGCTAATCTGCACTAATATTTTGCCAAATGTCTTTCCAGACATTTCTCTATGATTGGTAAGTAAATAGTAGGGTTTTTTTTTTTTGTACCTCTCTCTCACTCAGTAATAGAATAAATATATTCCTCCTTCATCTTTTATAAGTGGCTCTGTCCTAATTTATTTAATGGATCCCTTCCTGATGGGCACTCAGGTTGTGTCCAGAATTTTGCTATTATAGGCAACACTATGATGAACATTCTGGTATGTGGACCCCTGGGCATGCAGCCGGCCATCTCCTGAGGATGAATTCCTGAATGGAGTCACTGAATTAGGTGAAACTGTTCGGAATGAAAGAAGAGAAGAGAACTGTGGTATGGTCAGATAGAGAAATCATTTCTAACAGCAGCCTGCAAAGGGTTGAAGGAAGAGATGAATGGGAGATTGCAACCGGGCTGGAAATTTGGAGGGAGGGGACGGGTTTAGATGAGCCATCCCTCAGGCAAAGGCCAAATGCAGATGACAGCTATGATTTAGGTAGGGCCAGGCAATTACAAGCACTTTCCTGTGCACAGTCCCATTCAAGCCTCTCCACCACCTTGTGAGGAAGGTCTCTGTCCTATTTTACAGAGGAGCAAAGTGAGGCCTGGAAAGGATGTGGCAAAAGGACCTGTTGTCTTCATTTATAGTATGTGGGCTCCAGACCTTTCCTTTGCACACATCCTGGGCTAGCTCTTGCTTCCAGACTTTGCAGATGCCAGCACGTCTGACTGGCCAACTCTTTCTCACTCTTTAAAAGGAAGACTGGTCAAATGTGACTTCTTTGTGAAACTTTTCCTCAGGGCGCCCCACCCACCCCGCCCTAGAGCATTAACTATTGTGTATTAATTGCTGAACCAGGGAGATTGTGTTTGGTTTCAATGAATTGGATTCCCTGACTCAACTGGCAAACTGTAAGACCCTTTCTTATCTCACATAATCAAAAGCTCTGCAGGTGGGTAATTGGGGGCTCATCCATACCAAAGTATCCTATGGTCTTTCTCCTCTGCCATAATCAGCCAGGAGGAGCTCCCTTGTCCTGAGGTTCCCTGGGGATGTCACAGTGCCCCTCAGACAAAAGACAGAGGGCATCTCTGTGCTTCTTTTATCAGGTAGGAATTCTTTCCCCCCCGAAGCCCCCAGCTGATTCCCTCTTATGTCTCATTGGCTGGAATTGGGTCACATACCATGCCTAAACCAGTCACAGCCAAGGGAATGGGACCAGAAGCTTAATAGGTCCAGGACTTAGCTCTGAAGCTGTCAATTGGGGGCATAGTCAGGGCTCTACCAGCCAAGAAGGAGGAGGGAATGGCCACTGGGGAAGCAGCCCCCAGAGTCTGCACAACTGTGCGCTCACTCTCCTGGCTCCCCCGCTAGGCTGGAAGCTGTGAGAGGACAGGGCATTGGGGTTTATCCCTTCCCATGCCCTTCGCAGGCTTGCACGGGGCTTCGAAATGGTAGATATTGAGGAAGATACTGGTTGAATGAATGATTGAAATAAATCAGTAGGTGTTTCTGGAGACTCCATCAGACTCTGAGATTTTAGGATTCTCTGTGCACCAGCAGTGCCAATGCTCTGTCAATTTGGAGGGTGGATTTGGTATTTTGGAGAATAGCTTTGCCCTCAAAGATATTGTAGTACTGTTGTGGAGAAGACACTTGAACCTAAAAAAGATGTGGATTTAGGGCCTGGATTCTGGCGTAGGCTGGACATGCCATGGGAGGTAAATGCCTCCATAGATGCCCAAAGAAGTAGGATGAGGCCCATTAGGGAGGAGATACCCTGGAAGGCAGAGGTGGGCAGTGGAGAAAAACATTTGTGTACTCAGAGAGTAGATGTGAGCATGATGGATTTGAGGCAGGGAAGTCATCCACTAGGCCTGAATGGGACTCACTCTTGAGGACCTACTGCGTGTAGGTCATCCTACTTGGATTTATTTTGTCTTGTCTTTCCTGTGCCTCTATAAAGTGGTTCATGCTCTCCCCATTTTGTAGGTGGGGAAGCTAAGGCTCAGAGGGCGAGGTTGCTTGCCCAACATGACAGAGCCAGGAAGTGGTGGAGTTTGTCTGAGAAAGCAAATCCATTCTGAAAAGCTGGCTCCCTTCTACAAAGGGGCCATGATGGCCCACTGAGGACCAGTGGAGTGAATGGGAACGGGAGCCTGAAACTGACAGAAGGGCCTAGAATAAGGCTTGGTGCCGTGAAAATGCAGGCAAACACCCCAATAGAGGAATTGAATTTATAGGATTCCGGTGGGCTTGAGGAGGCACTGCCTTTAGCATCAGGCCTGACTTCAAATCCTCGATCTGCCAGTTAATAGCTATGACCTTGGGCAGGACACCTCACTTCACTATACGTCAGTTTGTCCATCTATAAAATGATGGTAATAATTAAATGTGTGCCCAGTGCCTGGCAGGCATATAATAAGAATTTAATAAATGGAGCTATTTTAATTATCAGTATGGTTGTTGCTGTTGTTTAGAACTTGGTGGATAACTCACCAGAGCTAGAGGTGACTCCCTTGGTGTAGGGGTCCTGGGTTCTAGTTCTGCCTTGGTCACTACCTCCACATTTAACCTTGACTTCATCCTTCCCCATCATCCTGGCTCTCCAGGGTCGGTCTGTAAACTAAGAAGGTTGGGTTAGTTGACTTCTAGCATCCTCCCTCATTCTAAACTCTGCACTTGTGTGAAGTGGAAGGGGGGGGCTGCGATGACAAATGGGATCAGAAAGAAGTGAGGGGGTGTCTGGGACTGACTTTGTACTGGGGAAACAAAGGAAGGGAAGGGCAGAGGATAGAAGGAAGAGCAAGGAGGACAGCAAGGACTAGGCAGGTGTGCAAACCCCGGGCTGGGCAATGTAGAGGTGGGCACATGGGTGAATGGCTAAAACCAAATGAGGCAGGAATGTGTTGGGAAGAGCTGCACCTGACACCTGCCCTCCTTGTGGGAGAATCAGAGGTAGAGGAGTCAATCACGGCTCTTCCTGATGCTTAATACCTGGGGGCCGGGCTTTGAAGAGTGTGTGTTCAAAGACTAAAATTGAATTTCTCCAAAGTTTGCAGGAACACTGCAATTATGCCTGAGAACATGTCTATGAAATCCCCTTGAAATCTATTTTTAGGTACAAGGTTTTATAACCAGAGTCAGAAATTGAGTGGAAGTGTGTGGGAGGCTGACCCTGGACAGTTTCCATGTCTGAGAGGAGGGGAAAGAGTATTTTTAACTGCAAACACCGTGTGTCCGAGGGTGAGGCTGGGGAGGAGGCAGCCTCACCACTTTGGGTTTCTCACCCACTGCCATGTTAAGACGGGAGCTGTCTTTGACAGAAGTTGTTCAAGTTCCTTACTCGGAGTGGGTGGCTGAGGGCCGCGGATGGAGCGGGGGAACTTGTCTGGGACTTTTGTATATTGGAACAGAGATATCTGAGACTTCCTTTGCCAGAGACTCCTTCACATCCATCTTGTACCGTTGTCACAGAGCCCGGGCAGCTTTGTCTGGCTGGAGACTTTTCTCTTGCACTGCTGTATCTGTTAGCTGTTACTACATAACAAACTGCCCAAAACTTGGTGCCTTAAAGCAGTAAATTCATATTATTTCTGGAAAATCTGCAGGATACCTGGGTGGTGCTTCTGGTCCTGGCTGGACTTCCTCCCATATCTGTGGTCTGCCATTGGTTATACAGGGGACTCGGTTGATCCTGGTGGGCTCTCTCCCATGTGTGGCGGTCGGCTGACTCTGGGCTGGCCTAGGGATGGCTCATCCCTCCTCCCTGCAGTGTCTCATCCTCCAGCAGCTCTCCTGGATTCATTCACATGGCAGTGTCAGGGCTATGAGAGACAGAGCAGAAGCACACAAGGACTCTTGAGATCTAAGCCCAGGACTGGCACAGTGTCACTACCAGCACATTCTGTTGGTTAAAGCAAGTCACGGGGTCACCCCAAATTCAAGGAGTGGGGAAATATGATGACACCTCTTGATGGCAAAGGCACCCTGGAAAGGGTTTTCATCCAGGCAGACTTTTAACTGGGGCCCTCAATGCCTTCAATTTACACCACCATCGGCACCAGGGTTGGCTTCCAGGGCTGTCACAATGGGTGACCCTGCTTCCTAAAGTCTTCTGGCCCCCAGGGTTCCCTCGCTGTGCAAAGAGTTTTCCACAAGAGTCCTCCTATCTGTGGAATCAGAAAAATGGATGCCCCCCCCCAAACATAGAGAGGTCAGTTTTCACTCATGAGACTGGCAGGAAAATGTTTGACGTCCTTGTATTGGCAAGAGCATGGGGGAAAGTAGGTGGCATAGACAGTGCCTAGCAGAGTTTTCATGCCCTGGCCCATCGAGGGAACAATGCTGCAGTATCTGTTAGCATTAAACACGCATGTGAGGGTTACATACATGGTGGTATGACCAGCTCGTGCAATTACTACTCAGCAGTAAAAACGAATGAACTGTTGATAACACTCAAACAGCTGGATGAACCTGAAGGAGTGAAAAAGGCCAGTCCCCAAACTGTACATACTGCATGATTCCATTTGGGTAACGTTAGTGAAATGACATAGAGACAGAGCACAGGTTAGGGTTGCCAGGGGTTGGGGATGAGGAGATGGGCACATAGCCATAAAGAGGGGAAGAAGGGAGTCTTGTGGTAATGGGACAGTTGAGTGTCTTTGTGGTGGTGGTGTTTACACAGGGGTACATGTCATAAAATTGCATAGAGCTACACATGCATGTGTACACGTGCACACCCACACAGGTGCCTGTGTAACTGGTGTGATCTGAATAAGCTCTGTGGATTGCACCAGTGCCCATTTCTTGGTTTTGATATTGTACTTGATTTATGCAAGATTTTGACTTTGGGGGAGGCTAGGGGAACGGACCCTGGGTCTTCCCTGCACATTTCCTTGTAACCTCCTGTGAATCTATAATGATTTCTAAATAAAAAGTTAAAAATAAATACCCAGACTCCCTGGCCTGGCCAATGCACACTATTGCTCGTGTCTATCATACAGACATGGTCTCCTGCCTCTGGAGGCTTATGCAGATGGTCACTGACACTGTTTGATATCAAATCATCAGAAACAACCTGGTAACAACCCAAATGTATCCTTTCACTTAATAATCATTTGCTGAGTGCCTACTGTGTGCCAAGCACTATACCAGGCTCCGGGGATAGAACCGTGAACAAAATAGCCCAAGTCCTTGCCCATGTGGGGTTCATGTTCTAGTGATCGTGCCGCAACAGGGGGCTGGTTAAATAAACCGCAGAGTAGCTACACCAAGGAATTCTATGGAACAGAAACAAACAAGGTAGATCCATGTCTCTGTGTATTAATATGGTTCTATCTCCAGAGTATATCACTGGGAAAAAAGAGCAAGAAGCAGAATCAGGCATTTACTTGAAAAGGAATGAAGAACCACGGTCAAGTAAAGGAAGGGCCAAGCTTTGGTGTACACTTTGCTGACTTTTAAGCGAGCCCAGCTCCCTAGACCATAATGCCCATGAGGGCAGGGAGTTGTGGCTATGTTGTTCCTTGCAGTCCCCCCACCCTAGAGCAGACCTGGCCATTGGGAGGCGCTTAGATATCTTTCTGTGGAAGGAAAAAGTGAATTGGACCCATTTATGGGTTGGCCAATGACAACATGCAGCATGAGGTCCTTCACAGTGATGTATTGGCTTTATCCCCCAAGAGAGCCGTGAAGTGTTGCTTGAATACCCTTGACTTTGAGGATACCACGTATTTTCCTTCCAACTTTGTCATCACCAGCACATTTCCCACCCTGGGAAGCCGCAATCACCAAGGCTTAGGTCTTACCTGTCCACACCGACTGTTGGTTGTGTGGTGATTTCACTGTTTTGTGGTTTGTGATACAGCATGTCAGGATCACCTGCCTGCGTTGTCTCATTTAATCCTCCTCTCAGTCCTGTTTGGGGGAAAACGGATGTTCCTAACAATTTCTGTCTGATCTCAGGCCCCAGCCCTCCCTGTCGATGTCGAGGCATACAGTGATAGATGGCTGGAAGCAGAAGAGCCTGTCGTGGGACACAGAGAAATTCCCTGGAGCCTGCTGAGTGCCTCAGGGGGCTCATATGTGTTCTCTTGTCTCTCTGCGCCCCATGCGGCCCCTTAGGGAATCCACCATGTGTTCCGGGGTCCATGGGGTAGACCCCTCCCTCTCAGTTGCGGAGCTCCTGTAGCCCGCGGTGTCTCTTCATCTCGGCAACCCCCGAGTGTGGCTTAGAACAGAACACAGAACAGACCCTTGGGGACTGTTTGCTGAGTTGATCTGAGTTGAGATTTTTTTTAAAGGCAAGTGCTAAATTTACAATCACAACACTTGTACAACACTTAGCTTTTAAGAAAAAAGAGTGTGTTCGTCTTTAAACCATGGGATAGTTTCTGTGGTAGGACGACCTAACCAGCAAGGACACTAAGATTCAAAGCAGTTCACTCATTCACTCACTCATTAGTCCGTTCGTTCCCTAAATATGTCTTGAGGGCCTGGTTTGAGCCTGTGATTGGTCCTGGACGTGTCGCTTTGACCCATCACCATCCTCAGAATAGAGAAGCAGACGTGCAATATATTTAGCCTTCCCCAGGAACCTGCGTCCTGGGGGTCCACAGCACACAAGTTGCTGTGATGCCTTGCTGTCCCTGTTAGAGGACTGCAAACCATCCTTCTGAGTGCTGGGCAAGATGATATAACATGAAGATGCTCTTGGGGTCATGGAGGGAATTATTTCAGATTCAGGGATTCCCCCAGGACCATGGGCATCCAGAAGCAATGATCATGACCTCGACATGTCCCCTCATTCATTTCCTGCTGGGTCCTTGTGAACATTTATTACCCTGCTGCAGAAAAAGGCTGCGAGGCCAGATGACTTGTCTGTAGCCAGTGAGCCTCGGCGCCCACAAAGCAGAAATTAATGAATGACGGTTGGAGAGAGAGGCAAGGAATAGGACAGCAGCTATTTTAGGCTCCCTACGCCAAAGCAGATCCTAGTGCCTGCATCTGTCTGTTAACTCTGTCCGCCCTTGGAGCAGAAATCAAAATCATGCTGGCTTGGTTTTTGTTTGCTCGCCAACTCCAAGCTCCTCAAGTTTGTATGTCTTGTAAAAATCTGCAGATTTTGAATTAATAAAAAGAAACTGTGAAAACTGATTCTCGCTCGCTCTCTTTCTGACTGTAATAGGATTCATCAAAATCTTTGCAGAGCCAACCAATATAATACACTCAGGTCAAACTGCCAGAGTTCACGTCTTGCCTTCTCCACTTTCTCCCACTTGACCTCTCTGGACTTTCGTTTTCTCAACTGTAACGTGGAGATCAGAAGGTAGCACTGTTGGAGATTAAGGGAGACACTGTATGGAAAAGTTCCCAATACCTGTAACCCCATCATTGATGGCAGACCCCTTATATATAAAGAAAACCATTACTCCCTATTCTTCATAGGAAGACTATGATCTTGGGGTATCGGTTTGGATGTGAGCTGCTGTGTGACCCTGGGGAATTTAACATTTCTGGGCTCATGCACTTGAGGTGTAGAAGGTTGGAAAATTTCCATCATTCTGCCTCAGTGTCCAGGTCTGGGACAGAGGAATGGAAATATAATATTCATTGATTATCAGATGTTTGCTGAGCACCTCCTAAGTGCAGTCACTTGGAAACTGTGCAGACCTGCTGGTGACTTCTGGTGCTGGCCTTTGGTGCTGGGCCCATGCATCATGGAAGGGGACCTGTATTTAGTGTAGTTCTCTGAAAAGCAGCAGTTCGTTTTCATGGATAAACCTGAGCACTTCCCCTCCTGCTGTTTGACTGTCAGGCCCCAGGTAGACAGGCATGGAGGACAAGGAGACATGAAACTGGATGCTAATCGTACAGGCTGTCGGGGTGAAGCCGGAGGGCCCTACAGTGCTATCTTGGCGGTGGAACTACAGAACCACAGCTGGAGGCAGCCAAGTGGCCCAGGCCCTCTCCTGGCCAGATGGAGCCTCTGGTTCGGTCCTCCCACAGCTGCTGGGGCATGTGGGGCCTGGAAACCCACGAGGGGAGAGTGGCTTAACAGTCGGGGCCCTGGGATCCCACCTAATGGTATTCATAGCCTGGAATGCTTTCCTTCAAGGTATGATCCAATGTGTGATTATTTATGAACAGTCCTGTAATATAGAGATATCTCTATTCCCATTTTATAGATGAGACCATAAGGCTCCAAGAAGCTAAGGAGCCTCCTGCAAATTTGATTTGCAGCAAATAGCTTGACCAGAACACCCCCCACGGCCTGGGCTACTGCCATTCTTATTTAAAAAGAAATATTCCCTTTTCGACTTGAAAGCATATGGTTAGGAAGAACCAGAGACCCCGAGTACGCCTTCAGGAAGTACCTTCCACATGGATAAAAATTCAGTAAAGATCCAGTACGTACCTGTCGAGCACCTACTGTATGTCCAGTGCTGTACGAGGTATCTGGGCTTCACCAGTGAGTACAGAGTTACTTAATATGTGATTATGGATTGAATTTTAAAAACTTGGTTCAAAAGCTTTTCTAAAATGGGTTTGGACATATTTTAATTCAATCCAGGTGAGAATTATCAGACCATGACCTTTCCCATAATGAAGTGAAGGACTTTCCTCTAGAAGTTGATTTTGTGGTCTTTCTCTCTCTACAGCACTGCTGTAAGCAGGGGGACCCTGGGCCTCATCGAGGCCACATCTCTGTCTCTGGGGGTGGTTCTAAGGAAAGTTGTATGCATCTACCTCACACACTTAATCATCAAAAGGGAGGGAATGTGAAGTTGCCTAACAGATTGAGTGACTAGAGCAAGTAACAAACTTCAGAAGGCTCAGTTTCCTATAAAATCGAAAGAGTAGTACGTTTTGAGATTGAGAGATGATGATACATTTCTGTGTCTATTTATATCTATCTATCCATCCATCCATCCATCCATCCATCCATCCATCCATCTTTCTATCCATCCATCCATCCATCCATCCACCCATCCCTCTTTTAGTTTACACTGGTACAAGTGAGTGCTTAGCAAGTGTCAGCTGTTAAGAGGATGATAGTACAATGTTCCACAGTAACAGTGGCTCACCCTGTGGATTGGATGTTGAGCCTTCTATTCATCTTTTTTTTTATTATGTTATGTTAGTCTCCATACAGTATATCATTAGGTTTTGATGTAGTGTTCCATGATTCATTGTTTGCATATAAAACCCAGGGCTCCATGCAATACGTGCCCTCCTTAATACCCATCACTGGGCTAGCCCATTCCCCCACCCCCTTCCCTCTGAAACCCTCAGTTTGTTTCCCAGAGTCCATAGTCTCTCGTGGTTTTTCTCCCCCTCTGATTCCACCCCCCTTCGTTTTTCCCTTCTCCTAATGTCCTCCATGCTATTCCTTATGTTCCACGTGTAAGTGAAACCATATGATAATTGTCTTTCTCTGCTAGACTTCTTTCACTTATCATAATCCCCTCCAGTTCCATCTATGTCAATGCAAATGGTGGGTGTTCATCCTTTCTGATGGCTGAGTAATATTCCATTGTATATATGGACCACATCTTCTTTATCCATTCATCTGTTGAAGGGCATCTCGGCTCCTTCTACAGTTTGGCTATTGTGGACAATGCTGCTATGAACATTGGGGTGTATGTGCCCCTTCTTTTCACTACATCTGTATCTTTGAGGTAAATACTTAGTGCAATTGCTGGGTCATAGGGTAGCTCTATTCTTAACATTGATCTTAAAGGAAACTCATTTAAGAATCAGGAGTGTATCCTCTTTTGTGTCAATCTCAGATGGTGAACAAAGTCATAGCTGAGACTTAGCTCCCTCCCCGTACGTTTTCTGCTTTGCCCTTTGTTTTTTTTATTATGTTATGTTAATCACCGTACAGTACATCCTTAGTTTTTGATATAGTGTTCCATGCTTCATTGTTTGCGTATAACACCCAGTGCTCCATGCAATACGTGCCCTCCTTAATGAAAATGAAGACTCGTATTCTTTTGACATGAACATCATTTTTGCAGTTTGTACAGAGCTTTGTTTCTGCTCTGCAGCGTGGGGACAGAATCCTCTGTACGTGGGGGTGGAGGGTGAAGGAATGGATTGGTGTGTATGGGTGGGTGGTTGGCCTCCCCTCCATTCAGTTTTGATCTCTGCTGATCTCTGGGACTGGCCTTCTGCTCTCTCTAGGATGCTCTTCCTTCTGTTTGCCCCACCCGCCCTGAGCACCTGCTCTGTTGAGCATCTGGGTCCTGCCCACGCAAAGCCCACCACTGGGTGGAGGTTGTGCAGTAAATACCTTAAAAGCAAGGCAGAGTGTGACAAATAAGGCAGGGCACTAATATCCACCAGGCTCCCTCCATGTGCAGAGTACATCATCTTAGTGGTTTCCCGGCAACTGCATGAGAGTGCTGGTCCACAGCAGGGTTCTCTGGTCTGAGGCAAGAAGGGGGACAGTGGGGAGCTTTCCATAAAACTAAAGAGAAAGGAGGCCTTTTGTCCTGAGATTGTGACTTTCCTACTCTTTCTGTGCTAAAATGGCCTTTCTTCTATGATGCTGAGGCCAGAAGGACATTTTTTAATGTTTGTTATTTGGAACACTAGATTGATTCGTCTAATGGTTTTTTCCTTTGTTGGATTGGTTGGTTTTGTTTTGCTTTTTAATTTTACTGGCCCAGGCCATCCTTCAGTCTGGGAAATCTTTTTTATCACTGAGTTATCTTATTTTGGAAAGGGTTTATCTTATTTAATGTTACTAAGAATTCTGTGAAATAGACATTACTGTTGGCATTGCACAGATGAGAAAATTGAGGTGCAGAGAGGTGGCTCCCCCTGAGTTCATAATGGCAGAGGCCAGTCTCAATCCTAGTCCTGACTCATGCCAAATCCCTGCTTTTCCTCCCACCCCAGCCCAGGGCTACTCCAAGAGAAGCTCAGGGTGATAGACCTAGTAGAATATACTGAGATGTGCACTAGATAACTCAAGGCTTTGTTTTCAATGCTAACCAATGTGTAGATGGTCTTGGATCTCCAAACCTGATATTCCCATGCAGCCCAAAGTGGATCCTCTCTATTAGTCATGGACCTGTCCTCCTTCCCTGCCCCTCATACAAGGTAATGGCAGCGTGAGTGTGGCCCAGGCAGTTTCCACATCAGTACAGTGAAGGGAAAGACTCCCATGATCCCTTCCCTTTGCCTTTTTCAATTGAAGACCACACAGACACTTTCTGAGCTGCATCCCCTTTTCTCCTCACTGCATTTCCATCCTCAGTCAAGTCAGGGTTTCCATCTTGACCATCCAATGCCCAGGATAAATTAATGGCCTGCATTTTGGTGAGTAAGCACTTTGCAGATTTTGTAAAATGACTTTGCTGGTTTGGCTGCTTCTGCTGGCCAACCATAGGTGACCTGGCAAGCGATAAATCATGCTGGTATGCAAGTCTATTTGCCTTAACTCTGTCCCCCTCTGAGAGTGAATTTTCTGTCTCTGGTGGCTCTGTTGGAAGACTCAGGTCATTTAGCATAAACCATCAAGGACAAATTTATAGCTAAGTGGACTCAGACTATTTTCTGAATAAAATGTTTTCCCTTCTGATCTTTAACAGTAGGAATTTGAGGACAAAGGACATACAGGAAGATATCTATGAACAGTAAGACATGCCCATTATTCTAGATTTGGGCTTTCAAGTCAACATTCTGTTGATGGCAGGTGGGCTAGGGGCAGGTGCCACACCTGGGGATTGGGGTGCCCTTCCCAGAATCAGCCACCAAGGCTGTGGCTAGAGATCCACAGAGAATGGCTGACATCTGGCAGCAGGGACAAGCCCTCATTGTTTTCTAGAACTTCACATATCTTGTCTTCTGGGTATTCCTGATAACCCTACGAGGTGGATCAGTGTGCTCTGGACTCCCTCACAATTGGAGAAACAGAGGCTGGAAGAGGAAAGAGGGAAAACACCTGACACCTTCCTCACAGGGGTTGTGGTGAGAATTTAATGAATATCTGACGGGAATAATGATGGTGAATATATATCTGGGCATGTGTGTATATAAAGCTTAACAAGTGCCTGGAACAGAGGATGTATTCCATAAATACTGGCAGTTGACCATTATTAATATTTCTGAAGCCACATAACTAATAACCGGCAGATGTCTTGAGTCCCGGTGACCCTTTTAATCTTCATCATTTTATCACGTAATTCTTTGTTTTTTCACTAAGACTGAAAAGTCTCATTAGAGCAAATTTCCTCTAAAGCTGTTCCCAGAAGACTCTAAAACTGAAGAAAAGCGTTGACCTGAAATGCCATTGGAAAAGCATCTTCTATTTCATTCATTCTGGAGCAGAGGCAGTAAGGCACTCTTTAGCCCACCAAGAGAACACAAGTCAAAAATACTTGAGTACGTGGTATGCACCACATACCGTGCTAAGCGTTTTAGGACTTGTCCTCCTTGATCCTCAACAGCAACACTTTGAGGAAGGTATTTGTATTGTTCCCATTTCACAGGTGAGGAGATTGGGGTGCAGAGGGGTTAATCATCAACCCAAGGCCACCAGGAAGAGGCAGAACAGACTCCCCGAACCCACGCTCTTTATTTCCTGTGGCTTATGTGTATTCGGAAGCCTTCCATGTGGAAGCAGCGTCCCTCTACCACCACTTTGGGCCATGCATAAGAGAGGTCAGCCTCGCCCCCAGATTCTCAGTGCCCTCTGTGCTTTTAGAAGACAGGGCTCCAGCCCTCGCAGCCGTGCCTCTCTACCATCCCAGGCTCCTGTTTGGGCCACATTCTCTGCACCTGGGAAACGAATGTTGTAGGTGGCATGGGCACCACACAGCACTCCCACCCCAGTGTTCCAGAACAAATCCCCGTGAATTGCACCTAACTTCCTTTGTTCTTAGTTTTATTTTTCAGAGGACAGAGAAAGTACTGTTTAGGAAATGGCCTCAGTTTCCTTATCTGTGAAATAGGGATACTGGGGAGGTTTACTGAGAATGTGGCAAGCACAGTGCCGGGCACCATCAGGGGTGCTTAGTTAATAATCGGAGGAAACCAGGTAGAGAGTTTGACTGGTCTGTTGGTGCTTTTCTGTGGAGAACAGTATGTGCCAGACTGCCTTTTATCAGACAGGCATTGACCTCTCTCTCTGCTTACACAGATTTAAGTTCCCATCCCACATGGTTCAAATGGGGCCAACCACAAGGTTCTGGGTCAGTAGGAATCAAAACGGAGGAGAGGAAGATGAGGGACAGAGGAAGGCAGAACAGACAGATTTAGTATTTTTTTTTTTTAAGATTTTATTTATTTATTTGACAGAGAGAGAGACAGCCAGCGAGAGAGGGAACACAAGCAGGGGGAGTGGGAGAGGAAGAAGCAGGCTCCCAGCGGAGGAGCCTGATGTGGGGCTCGATCCCAGGACTCTGGGATCACGCCCTGAGCCGAAGGCAGACGCTTAATGACTGAGCCACCCAGGCGCCCCAGATTTAGTATTTTACAGTTTAGCCATGAGAGGAGAATGAGTGGCTTGTTAAAACAAAGTCACCCCTGCTCAAAATGGATCTGTTTGAAGGTTGTCCTTTAGTGTGTTTGGATAAAAAGTCCAGATGTCATACAAAAAGTAATTTAGGGGCACCTGGGTAGCTCAATTGGTTAAGCATCTGCCTTCAGCTCAGGTCGTGATCCTGGGGTCCTGGGCTCGAGCCCCACATTGGGCTCCCTGCTCAGCGGGGAGTGTGTTTCTCCCTCTGCCTGCCGCTCCCCCTGCTTGTGCGCTCTCTCTCAAATACATAAAATCTTTTTTAAAAATTTAGTTTTAGAAAAATTTAGTTTTGTACTGGGGCTTAGAAAACAAATTAGTGAAGAATGGAACTAGAATTCTAGTTGCCAAAGATTTGTCGGTCATAAACTTTCACACGGAGATCCCCACTGCTGTCATGCATGTACGCATTCCTGTGTGTGTTTGCTTATGCACACGTCCACCATTAGACCATAGGGCACCTTTGTGCACATTAGGAAAAGGCGCCCCCTCTGAGCAGAAGCAGCCCCAGTGCACACTGTTAGGTAAGCAGACAGTGGGCTGGACGTGAACCCTATTCGCCCTCTCGGGTTTGTGTGGCTCTAAACAGAGGTGAATGTGGCCACACATAGACTTTCTCTCTCTTAGGAGGGTAAGGATGCTTTTAGCTGAGGTCTGGCAATCTCACTGTGAAGTGGAGACACCTCAGCTAGAGTCTCCATGGTATGTGTGGAAGTACTTGCTTTCCAAGAGTCATTTCTACAAAACCCACAGCTGTGCTCTGCTTGCTCAGCCACCTTCTTGGAGATAATCTGCTTTGTTCTGTGCCTCTTCACCACCCGTCTGGCCCTGGCAAGCACACTTACTGGTCTGACTCCACAGGACAGATTTTAGTCCTTCAACTGGGTACCTGCTTTCACTGGAAAGCAAGCTTTGGTCCTTGCCATTTATAAAGCATTTCATTTGATCCTTGCAGCAACCCTGAGCATTAGATGGTAGGGAATTAATATACCCATTTTAAAGATGAGAAGATGGGCTCTAAGAGAGAAACCTTAGAGAAGCAGAACATCATGGGTGATCTGGATTTAGAGAGTGTTCCCTGGTCTTGAATGATTCTTAGCCTCTGGTAAATTCCCTCAGAAGTGTGAACCCTCACGAACTCTCAGGCTTAACTTCCCTTCCCCTTTCCCCTCTGACCTCAACTCCCATGCTGACTGTCTTCCAGAATGAACTCACAACAGCAGAAATTCAACCATCATCTTGATTTTGTCATTGTCCCAAGTAAAATGGCCATTTAGTTGGCAATGATGACTATTGGAACTTGTTTCCACACACTTCATTAGCTTTCATTGCTAGTGTGATCCCTGCTGTGGTTATGATTACCACAGACCTACTCCTAAGAGCTGAACTTGGACCCAGACACGGTGGACACTTCTCTTTAAAAATTGCCCTCAGCGCCCGGGTCCCATTACCCCAAATATCTTAAAAAGATAAATCTACATCCTAATTTTCATTTAGGCAGATAGTGTATCAGTGCCAGACCCAAAGTGGGTACTAAATAGATCATTGTTGCATGAGACAATTAATTGATGAGTCCTTTGAGGGTGGTATTTAATAGAAGTCTTTCAGTTGCCAGTGGCCAAATCGCAGCACAAATTAGTTTAAACTAAAAATGAATGTATTGACTTACACAACTGCAAAGCACAGGGGTGGGGGCATCAGGCACAGCTGAATCAAGAGGCTCAAATCCTATTATGAGGGCTCAGTTTTCCTTTCGTCTCTCAGCTCCACTTCCAGTGTTGGCTTCATTCTCAGGGGTTTGCTCCTCATGGGAGATCAGATGGCCACCAGTGGTTCTGGGCGGATGTGGTTCTCACAGTAAGTTCACAAACTTATACAAAGAACAGTCTTCTCCCATCCCTGTGCAGAAAGCAAATCTCATGCATGAACTGGGATTGGCCCAGCTTGGGTCATGTGCCTTCTTCTTAGACCAATCGCTGTGGACAGAAGGATGAGCTGCCTTGATTGGCCAGGGAAGGTGCAGGATTGACAGCTTTCACCCAAGCCCCATGGGATAGGGAAGACACCAGTCTGTGCTGGAGATCGGGGCATGGCCGACAGTAGATATTCACTGCAAGGGCGGGGAGGTTTTGAAAAGGGCACAATGTCAGTGGGACAGTCTAATAAAGATTATAAATCAAGTGATAAGGCCTTGGGTCAAAATGAGAAATAAAGTAGGGAGACCTATTTGCTTGGCTGATTCACCACCAACCTTGAAAGGGATGTTGGCAGTGATGTTCTCAGTGGTCGCAGCCCAGAAGGAACCAGTCGCGTGCTCCTCCTGGGGACTGTTCTGAGGGGCAGAGAATCTTGAGTTTGGCCTATTATTCAATCACGTCATCGCCTCACTGCTTGAAGAAGTGTGCAGGGCCATGCAATCAGCTCTTCAACACTGACACCCATTCCCATCTTCCAGGGACGTTTTCTACTATTATAATTCAGGAGTGCTGTCTTACCTCGTGTTCCCTGCCTGAACCTTTTTCTCTGACTCACCCTAGAGATTGCAAAATGTGGTTACAAGCACATGTCCTGCAACCACACAAACCTGGGTTCTAATCCCAGAACTACCCCTTAGTGGATCAACTTATCTGAGCCTCAGTTTTCTCATCTATGAAATGAACCCAATAAAGGTACCTATTTGGCAAGGATTCTGTGAAGGTCAAATGAGATAATGGAGGTGAAGTGCACACAGCCAAGACTCACTGGGTATCTCTATGATCATTCATTTTGTACCCCCATCTTTTAGCGTATCAAGTTCCACAGAGAGAGCTAACATGTGCACAGCACATAGTAATCCACGGTCTGCACACTACAGTCTATGAGCCATGCACATACGAAGAACGGGTCCATCTCCCACTCCAGTCCTCATTTCAGTTGCAGAGGTGCTTCCTGCCAGGTACCCTGTGGTTGTCCTGTCAGAAGCCATTGGGCTCACAGACTGACCCATGAAGACTTCTCCCTGAGTCCTTCTTTAGCCAGGCCAGACTACATATGGAGGATTCTGGAATTTCTTGTTTCTTGCGTTTATTCACCTAAATCCCCCACTGGGCCCTGCTTCTGCCCTGGTCAGAAGTCCTTGTACGGAGAGTCCACAGGGACACTCTCCACCCCGTCCAGGTCTGTCCTCTTCACAAACTTTCATGCAGCTGCCCTGTCTTCCCAGAAAGCTCTCAGGTTTTGAATATTAACTTAAAATTTAGGCTGAATTTACTAAGCATTTCCCATGGTGCTTTGTAAACACTTTACATCTATTGACTTATTTAATTACCATGACTGCCCTACTAGGTAGATACAGTTGTTATCGTCATTTTATAGGCAAAGAAACTGAGGCACAGGGAGTTTAAGTAACTTACCTGAGGTCACACAGCCAGTTAATGGGGAAGCTGGAATTTGAACCCAAGTCTCTCTGCCCCCAAACCCATGTTCTCGACCAGTATCTGTTTCTGCACCTCTCTGATTCACACTTCCTGTCTTTGCTTTTAATCTTGGTGCACTCCCTACCTTCTGAGGTAACACCAGCGTTTACGTGGAATTCCATGCTCAGAACTTGCTGTCAGATGCAGGGCAAAGAGGAATTCAGACCTGGTAGTGGAGGCAGATGGAAAATCCTTCATGGCAGACATTTGTAAGGTGAGGATGGGAACCTCATACTGCTGAGATCCCTTTCCATCAGTCACTGTTCGTTGTAGAATCCGTGTGACTTGTGAAAGGACAGAGATATGGATGTAGAGTCCTGATGAACTCCTGCTCATTTCTCATGACCCAGCATCACTGCCCTCTCTTCCAGGAAGCCTTCTATGACTGCCTCAGGCATTTCTGAACACCTTACATTGCCAATCATCCGCTCATCTAATAAACACGTTTTGAGCACCTATTGTGTGCCTGGAGATGATAAATTCTCCATACTAAACTGCAAACTCTCAAAGGCAAGGACCAGATTAGCAGAATAGTTAAATTTGCAGGCTTTGAAGCCAGACTGTGTTTGGATCCTGGTTCCTCCATTTACTAGCAGTATGACTTTGGGCAAATTCCTGAACCTTGTTAAGCCTCAGCTTCCCCCTCTGTTAAATCAGCATAAAAATAGCACCTGCCTCTCAGGATATGGTTGTAAAGAATATGTGAACTAATATATCTAAATATGGTAGGTGCCTAATAATCGTTGCCAGGTAACAGGTGCTTAATAAACGTTACTAGTTGTTATTTAGGCTGTTCTTGTATTTGTATCTTGAGGACCAAGCACAGTGGCTGCACCCAGCATGTGCCCCATGAATATTTGTGTGAACAGGACAGTGAGTGAGTAAGTTGGGCATGTCACTGTTTTGCACATGAATCTCCCTGTATGTGAAATCGGGACACACCTCCCTCCCAAAGTGTGAGGATTAGCGGGGGTGCTCCACTTTAGATGGCAAAGTGGAGGCTCCAAAAGGGTCCATGATCTCCCTCAGGGCTGCAAAGCAGGTTGGTGGCTGGAGATAGGATGTCTGTGGTGTCAGAGGATTTTCAAGGTTTTATTTTTAAGTTGCCCTGTGTCTCAGTTTTGTCATCTGTAAAGTGGGCGTGTCAATAGTACCTGCCTCATAGGGTTGTGGGAGGAGAAAATGGGATACTACTTGGAAGGTACTTGGAACAGGGCCTGGCACACCAGTTTTATGTAATTGTTAGTCATCAATATTGTTTCAATAAAAAATAGGATCATATTTAACATCCTATCTTATAACCTTTCTTCATATCACATATCTTTCCTTGCCAGTAAATATTATGTCAGCCACAACATAATATAAAATGGCTAAATCAGGGGTGCCTGGGTGGCTCAGTCATTAAGCATCTGCCTTCGGCTCAGGTCATGATCCCAGGGTCCTGGGATCGAGCCCCGCATCGGGCTCTGTGCTCAGCGGGAAGCCTGCTTTTCCCTCTCCTGCTCCCCCTGCTTGTGTTCCCTCTCTCGCTGTCTCTCTCCCTGTCAAATAAATAAATAAAATCTTTTAAAAATTTAAAAAAATAAAATGGCTAAATCATGAAACCAATAATAAATGTTAATTGAATTTAAATAAAAAAATATTTTAAAAAATGATTAAATCACCTTCCACCTAAATACGAAATAATGTATTTAAGCAATCCTTTATTTTGGACCTAGACAGCTTTTCGTTCTTTAACTGTTATAACTAACACTGTAGGGAACTGCCTTGCTGCTAGGTCTTTGTGCACATCCTTACTCCTCTTTCCCGTAGAATGGCTTTCTAGAAGTGAGATCCATGGGCCAAAAGCCATTCAGCTCTTTGGAGAAATCCTTATGGCCCTTCTACTGAGTGCCAGGCATGTGGAGTCAAACTGACCTCCAGAGACACTTTGCCACTAGTTTACTCCTCACCAGGAGCGTGAGCATGGTTCCATCCCCCATGCTCCCACCCTGTCACACAGGGGATCAGTGTTTAAACGTGCTGCCTGAAGGTGAGCGAGACGCAGCTGCCCATTGGGAGCACAGAGATATTCCCATGGGTGTGACAGCAGCTTGCATCAGCCATCTGCCACTGTCTCACTCAGCAGAGGGTCTGAGGCTAGACCACTGTGGGTGGCCAAGGGCTCCCTACGGTTATGTGGCACCCGTCCCTGGCAACAAAAGTGACTGGGACCCATAAGGGGAAGCTGGCCTAGGTCCAAGGAAAAAACAAGATCCAGAGACCAAGGCCTGATTCCCTCCTTCTCTCCCTCCTTTCTTTCCCCCCTCCTTCTTTACTCTGTCCTTCCTTTCCTCTTTCTTCATTGAGCTTAGAAAGCACCAGATCCTGCACTAAGTGTTCAATAAGCTAGAAAAATGAAACACACACAATCTCTGCCCTCATGGAACTAATGGAAGAGATGAATAGAAAATGGATAAAATTCATAAATATATCTTGGCAAATTGTGATCACGGTTATGATCACATGGCTATGGGAGAAAATGACTAGAAACTGACATTCACCGTGGTTATCAGGGAAGACCTCTCTGAGTAAGTGGCATTTACACCAAGTCCTAAAAGATGCGCACATGATCACTAGGCAAAGAGTGGGGGGCGGGCATTTCAAGCAGAGAGCTCAGTGTGTGCAAAGGCCCTGACGTTGGAATTGAGAGGAGGTCACTGTGGCTGGAGGGTACCGGGTGCAGTGCTAGTGAATGAAGAGAGAGGCGGGGCAGATCACCAAGGCCTGGCAGTTCTGAACAGCAAATCCAGAGGCTGATTGGAATGGGTGGCCCAGTTCAGGGCCAAGGCCAAGATTTGAGTAGCGTAAAGTCAGTGTTAGTGAAAGTAGGCCAGAGCCAGATCATCAGGAATCCTGGGCCATGCCTGGACCCCTAGCATTATTTGCTGCTGGACTTATGAGCAAGGAGGTACTCAGTGAATGGCAGGCCAGGCCAGCTTAGAGGGCTAGTGCCAGACCCTCCGATTTGTTGAAAACATACATGGCCTGATTCACTCTTCATTCCTCTGAAAATAATAAATCAATAATCATATATGTGTGAACCACAGATATATGTAGTAACACTGTTGAATCTCACAAAGACAACATTGAGTGAAAGAAAGCCAACCCCAAAAGGAACTTGCTGAACGATCCCATTCATGTGAAGGTCAAAAACAGGCAGAACTAATCTGTGATGACAGAACTCGCAGGCGGACCGGGAGGGGCGTGAGGGGGACTCCTGGGAGGCTGGTCCTTTCTGTGTTTTGGCCCAGGGGCTGGACACACAGATGCATTCATTCGGTTTGTGAAGGTGCAGGCTCTGGTCACTTATCTGTATCTGTGAGACTCCAATAAAATATTTACTACAATTAAATCCTATTTCCCTCAATATCACCTGCCTAGAATGGTTAATATGAAACTAAATCATGAGAAACAAACACTAAGACAAATCCGAAGTAAGGGATTTCTCCTAAATGTCAATATTGCAAGAAAGAAAACGTCTGGAGAACTGTTCTAAATTAAAGTGGACTAAAGCAACATGACAACAAACATAATGCATGATCTTGGGTAGAAAAAGGAGTTGTAAGGATATGGAGACAACTGGATAAATTTGAACACAGGCTGTGGATTAGATGTACGGTGTCCATGTTGAATTTCCTCGGTGCGAGGATGTCTCTGTTCTTAGGAGATTCCCACTCAAGTACTTTGGATTGAAATGGACCAATGTCTCAGTGAAGGGGAAAGGGAGGGAGATGGGGAGGAAGGAGCACAAAAGGGGTAAAACGTTAACAATTAGTGAATTTAAGTGAAAAGTAGGTAAACGCACACATTATTCTTGCAAATCTTCTGTAGGATGAAATTTTTCAAAATAAAAGCTTGGGAAATAAAATAAAGAAAAAACACTATTTTCTATTTAAAAAAAAACCTAGCACTTATGAAGTTACATCTGTGTGTCCCTTGTCTGTTTGGCATTTAATATGCATTATATATAATCTCATGAGTCAGGTCTTTATAAGTAAATAAAAATCCAACCAAATAACTGAAGTGGATATTTATTTGTCCACATATCCAAACAATCCAGGGATACCTAGTTTCAGGTCAGGCTTGATCAAGGACCTAAAATGTGTGACCCACTTTCCCTCTTTTTTTCTGCTCTGCTTTTTCTGGTTTGCCTTCATTTTAAGACACATTCTCCCCTACTGAGCATTTGATGACTGCCAGGACCAAACGGGGCAGAGGGTAGATTCCCCGAAGCGAGGAGGGAGAGGATGCTGAAAAGCCCTCCCCCACCCCCTCATATGGCTTCCACACTTGCATGTAATCATGAAGCGAATGGTTTTCCCCTTGTGTATATCAGGAACCCATGACTCAGGCTGTGCAGTTTGTCCAAGTCTTACCACGAGGACACGAAAGCTGGAATTTGAACCTGGATCTGCCTGTGTCCAACGCCTATGCTTGCCTCTGTTTTATACAACCGACTCTCGTGTTTCTAAAGTCTGGGAAGATGGCAGGGAAAAGCACACCTGAACTTCTCCCCAACACCATCACTTCTGTAGGGTCTCTCCTAGTCTGTCTGCATCTCCAAAGGCATTTTTTCTTTTCTTTTCAAGAAAAGCATACTGAAATTAGATGTTGATATGAGAGTCTCTGAAGACCCCTGAGCTACCAGGATACACTCCACTTGGGAGCACCTAGGGTCAGGTTAACCCTTTCCAGGGCAGGGTTCTGGATCTGCCCTCACCATTTGGTAAATCGAGTCTGTTCAGGCATTTGACATGTACTTGGAAAAGAAAATCAGTGGTCATGGAATTAATAGGGAGCCCTGCATGCTCCAACTTAACCTGTATTGGCAATTGCAACATACCTTAACCCTCACGACTTTCCTAAAGGTGGACATGACCACCCATATTTTTCAAAGGAGAAAACATACTCTCTGAGAGGAGAAATGACCAGCCCGGGCCACCACCTAGCATGTGGCCAAGGCAGGAGCCAAGCCACACCCTGTGACCACTCTGTGCATCAGGGCCTTGAACTTCCACCAGGCCTTCCCTGAATAATCCCAGGAGCGTCCTTCCCCCACCCAGCTGAGAACTCTGGGGATTTCGGTGTCAATTCCACCTGGGGTTATAAGAGCTTGAATCAAAGGCCACACTTTTGGAGAAAGCCCTGCAGCTTTGCTTCAGCCCAGGCACTTTCTGTCATGGGCTGGGATCCCTGCTAATAAAAACGAGTGTCATTTTACAGTGCTTTCTATAAATCTGTTAGTGACCTTTAATAAAAATTTATGACCCTAATAATCCTGTTCTGCACACCCTGGTCATATCGTCACTCCCTGGCTAGGTAATCTGCAAACCTTTAAAATTTAGCGACTGTGCCTGGGCCTGCGCCAGGGGTCCTGCTCCAAGTGATGGGAATGGCAATGAATAATGATTAATCCAAACCGCCCTGTGCCGAATGCAAAGCTGTTTTCTTGACGCAGGCCATTGGGCCGGGAATCCTAGAAAGAGCAGGAACTGGAAGACACCTGGGCTTTCCAGAGAGCCCATTAAAGCAGTCCTTAACCCAACTTAGCCCCACCTGCCTGACCTTTTCCGCCGGCGTCTTTCTCTTCCTCCACGTCATCAGAGCAAGAAGCCAAAAATAGAACGTGCCTGGTACACATCCCGCTGTTGTGAACAAAATCAAGGGCCTCTTCTGAAGCCGTGAGTTTGTAGCTGCTTTGCTTACAGGGCTGGACACTGGAGTGCCAGGAGGCTGGGGAAGCTGGGGTTGACCTGGGGTTTCAGAGCTTGTTTGTTCATGGGTCTCAGCAGAAACCCTGGCCTGTGATTGAACCAGTGGGGGCTTGTGATCTCAAAGGATTGCGGGAAGGTTGCAGGCCCCAAACACCGTATCGAATGTTTGCTTGGCTGTCGCGTTGCGTAAAATCACTCTCTAACAGGCAAATACGGACCATTGCACAGAGTACAGTGTACCTTAGGGTCCCCTCCCCACAGAGCATACAGCGGGGAGTCCCAATGACTTGCCTTTCTCCAAGACTCGAGCTTAATGGGGATAGTGCTTCACGGGGACTCTGGGGGACGTGTTTTCCTCCCGGGAAGGGGCTGCTGCAAGGCCACCAGCGTCCTTGGGTCTCCCAGTTGCTAAGCAGACCAGTGTATTCACCTCTTCACCCTACACTACGCTAGGCAGTTTGGGAGCTTTACTACCACTTTTCCTAGTTTGAAAGGGTCATTTGTAAGTCACACTGGCAACTGCCCCAGGCTTTTCCTTTCTTTCTTTTTTTTAAATTTTATTTAAATTCAATTAATTAACATCTAGTGTATTACTAGTTTCAGAGGTAGAGTTTAGTGATTCATCAGCTGCGTATAATACCCAGTGCTCGATCCATCAAGTACCCCCCTTAATGCCCATCACCCAGTTATCCCATCCCCCCACCCTTCTCCCCTCCAGCAACCCTCAGTTTGTTCCCTGTAGTTAGGAGTCTCTTATGGTTTGTCTTCGTCTCTGATTTGGTCTTACTTTATTTTTCCCTCCCATCCCCTATGATCCTCAGTTTTGTTTCTTAAATTCCACATAGTGAAATCATATAATTGTTTTTCTCTGATTGACTTATTTCACTTAGCATAATACCCTCTAGTTCCTTTCTTTTGCAGAGGAGGGAGCAGGGAGTCTGGGATTCCAGACTGTCCAGACACAAAGAGACTGCAGACGGCTAGCTCCGTGCTGCTCAGAGTGTGGCCCCCCATCCAGCAGCATCAGCATCACCTGGAGCTTTCCATAAATGCACAATCTCTGATGGGGTTTCCTGGGACTCGGCCTAGCCTGCGGTATATTTTGGAAACTGAGGCACAGAGAGGGCCCCAAATCACACAACAAGTCAGCATCTGAACTGAAGCCAACTCCTGGGACCCCTGGCTTTCTGCCTGTCTCCTGCCCTACACGACCTTCTTTATTTCAAGCCTGCATTCCGACTGTGCTTTCTGCCTGGAGAACACGAGGTATCCTGAATTCTCTGAGTGTCTCTAGGGCAGCATACTTCAGGTCAGCCTTCAGGTCATACCTCTTGCCCAGAGGCTAGCTCTTTTCAGATGAGAAATGACCCCATTTGAGCCAAAAACATTCTGGGATCTCCAAGTCAAAGGGACCTTACAGGGCATCTGACATTCCTTCCTACTCAATGCAGAAAACCCTTTACAGCCTCCTGGAATCGGAGCCAGCCAGCTCTTCTTGGATGCCTATAGTGACAGGAAAGTCACTACCTCTTAGGGCACCAGCTCCAGTGTTGGAAAACCCCATTTTTGTGTTCATTTCCAGCATTAGAATTAATTCTTCCCTGTTGCAGCTTCTGTCCACCCATTTTATGTTCTCTGTCCAGGCCCTCTTCCACACAAGAGTCCTATAGGTATTGAACAACTGGTGTCAGGATTTAACTTCTCCAGGCTAAACTTTCCCCATTTTGTTATTTTTACTTTGTTCTTCGGGTAAAATGATTTTTAGATGCCCCCCCCCTCCCTGCAACCCCCAACCACCATCTCAGTCATTATCTTCAGAGTGACAGCTGCCTATCAATATTCTTCTTCCAGGGAGTCCAATATCACCCTTCGATCAGGTTGCCCTAGTCCAAAAAGAGGGGCACCATCCCCTCCCTTGATTAGACACCCTACCTCTTTTAATGTGACCTAATTTTGGTTTGGCTTTTTTATTTCAAGCATCCATATCATACTGTTAATTCCTATTAACCCTGTCAAATATGCCTCTCAAATCTTTCTCACAAAAACTACTACCAAGCAAATCTCCACTGAGTTGTAATTAATTTTCTGAGTCCAGATGCCTGCCTTTCAACTATCCTTGAATATCATTCTCTCTGCCTGGCCCATGGTTTCTGCCAGCTGGGATAATTTTGGCTCTGGAGTCCTTTACCTTGTGAATTACTCATCCCTCCCAGCTGGGCTGACCTCAGCCAACCCTCAAGAATTTATTGAACATCTACTGAGCATTCAGGTCAGAGTTAAAGGATGGAAGTATTTAGAGTCTGGTTGAGGACTTCTCCCCAGGGCACAGAGGAGCACACAAACCAAGGCCAAGGTTGCAGATGCAGTCTGTGAGGGAGCTCTTGTTCAGGGAGCTCTGTGGATCACCCACCTTACATCTGCCCAGGATCTTGTCAAAATTACAGGCACCCAGATCCACTTGGCTCCTGGACCCAGAGTCTGGGGGAGGGGCCCTGCCCCTTATTTGTAACTCCCCAGGTGACTTTGACACAAACCAAAGTTAGAATCCGCTCCAGTTTAAAGGTTGAAGGAGAGGGGAGGCCAGGACAAGGGGATCAGAGAGGAGCTGGGAGGGGAGGGGCCCTCTTGACGCAGAATAAGAATGCTCATGAGCTGCAGACCAGAAGAGGCTCCGCCCTGCTGGATGGGGTGGAGGTGTCCCCAACCCTGCTCTCCTCAGGAACATCCTTCACCATCGGGGGTTCTCTAACCCTGAAGATATGGTCCTGGGTCCAAAATGTCATCAGCGTCCTGCCTGGGGTCCCAAACTGAGTCCTATTTTGGACAAGAAAAGAAAAGCCTTTGACAAATAGGTTTCATGGTCTGATGAGGACCATGGCTCCTTAGTCTCCACTCCCTCACCCCCCTCACCCTCCTTCCATTATATTCTTAGTATCTCAGTTGTTGGGGGTTTGCCTCCAGGGCTGAATTTTGCATTTACAAGCAATGTGCCTTGGGTTCTTGAACTTCTCCATTTGCAAAGTGGGGATAAAACCATACCCCTCTCCTCAGGTTGCCTTGAGCAGTCAGGATTCAACATGATCCACTCAGTGCCTTCTATATGCCCCCTACTGTGTGCTGTGGTCCGTGCTAAGGGCTGGGGATATTGGGGGGCCCTGCCTTAAGAGAGGGTAAATTCTCATGGAGATGGGCAGCAAACAAAATACACTGAGTGTTTTAGATGGTGAGAAGTGCCATAGAGAAAAATAAAACAGGATGGAAGGATTGGGAGTTTGGCATAGAGATGGGGGTGCAATTTTAAATAGGAGTTTGGGAAGGTGAGTTTTGAGCAAAGACTTGAAGGAGGTGAGCCATGAGGATAACTGAGAAAGAACCTTCCAGGAATGGGAACAGCCAGTGCAAAGGCCCTGAGGCAGGGGTGTGTCTGGAAGCATGAGGGTCAGTTTCAAGTAATCTGGCACATAGTATGGGATTAAACTACTCAATACTATATTAATATCCTATTAGTATTGATAATCTTGGTAGAGTCATAGAATTTCACTTCAGAAGCGTGTGGCAGGTAGGGTATGAATCAGGAGTTAGATTAGTCTGGATTTGAATCCCAACTCTGCAATTCTTATACTGTGTGATCATGGCCAAGTCACTTAACCTCTCTGAACTTCCTTCCACCCAGTGGTGATAACAATGAGACCTATAGTTTCTGTTTGTCATGGGGATCAAATGAACAGAAGCAGGGGGTTAACCCTAAAGTGTAGGGTACTAGTGAGTGCCTTGAACCCCTACATCACCTTTTTTTTTAAAGATTTTATTTATTTATTTATTAGAGAGAGAGAGAGCGCACAAGTAGGCAGAGCTGAAGGGAGGCAGAGGGAGAGGGAGAAGCAGGCTCCCCGCTGAGCAGGGAGCCCCATGTGGGACTCGATCCTAGGACCCTGGGATCATGACCTGAGCTGAAGGCAGATGCTTCACCGATGGAGCCACCCAGGTGCTGGCACTTTTCACCTGTACATTGAGAAGCCACTGGCAATGCCGCTGCGTGTGTGCCTGAGGTCACATGGCATGAGGAGGCCAGAAGCCAGAGGGGGAGGGCAGCAGCCACCAGGAGAGCCTGTGAGCTCCCCTCCCCTGCCCACCCCCACACTTTCTATCCTAGCTCAGCTATTTCTTTTTAAAAATGAAATAGCAGCCCTTGATTTTGAAAATAGATCACTCAGAGCTCTCCTCCCTCTAATTAGGTTGTCTCGGTTGTTTATTTTGCATAGTGAGGGAGGGAGCTCGGAATTCACCCAGAGGACTGGAGAGAGTCAGTCCTGAGCCTGTGGAGATTTTGGCCACCCATCATGCCTGCCTGTCTCTTAAGCTTGTTCTCAACTGTAGCTCCTGTTCAGCGCACACCAGATCTGGAGTGGAAGGATCCGGGTCTGAAAGGGGCACACGTTAACTTCGCAAGGGACCTCCCTCTCCCAGCCTCATCCCAGCATCCCTAGAATGGGGTCACCAGTAAAGGTGCCCTGCTGAGCCCTGGGGTTCTGTGCAGATCAAAGGACTTGGGAGGTGTGAAAGTTCCTGGTCCGTGTCACCTGAGCAGTCAGGTAGCATGGCACTTGGATGGGACTTACTGGCATGGAATGCAGCTCAGGTTACACGCTGAGAGCTGGGGAAACCCAGAAAGGCCATGCTCTAAGCCACTGTTCCCTGCCACCTTGCTTCAGGGGGATTTATGCTAAGAAACAGCAGCCTCTGGAACCCATCCGGGCCTCCCACCCCGCCAGCCCTTGAGATGTCTGAGAATCACTCAAAGGCATCTTATTGGGGTGTCTGAGAGCGTGGCCAGTTCTGAATTAGAGAGACCCACGCAGACTACCCCCACCGTTGACCAGCTGGGCGACCTTGAGCCAGTGACTGCCTCTCTGCCTCAGTTTCCTCATCTGTAAAATGGAGGAGAATATCTAACTCTTCTGGCCACTGCAAGGCCTTCTGGACAGTGCCCAGCAAAGAGTAGTTTTGGTAGGGACCACCTCTGAGATGGTCCTGCCTAGTGCCTTCCTATTCCAAACGGGGAAACTAAGACCCAACAGGGAAAAGTCTACTCAAGGATACACAGCCTGCAAGTGGCAAGCTGGGTGTCCCAGGTCTCTGGTGCTCCATCTTGCCAGAGCCCCAGTGAGGGTGGAAACCTTGCCTGGATCCTCACAGGAGTCTAAAGGGGTGGAAGAAATAGTCCCCGTTGCCTGGTAACCCCACTGAAGTGGTGGGAAGCCTGGAAAACATCAGGTGGTGGTGGAATTTTAAAGCTCAGGGAGTAGTGCAGGCAGAACTTCATGTTCCCAAAGGGGAGAGACCCTCTCCTCCCTGCCAGCCACACCTACCACTCTCCAGAGAAAAGTGGGTCTGGGGGTTGGGGGCCTGTGCCCCTCAGCCACACTTGGGGTCTTCTTCAGGGCAACAAGGTTAAGCATGTGCAGCACCTGCCCCATCCATCCATCCACCCACCCATCTACCCACTCTTCTGGGTTTCCAGCAGGGCATCTCTGGGGGTGCTGAGAGGACAGGAGACCATCTCCGATAAAGGATCTCTTGCCAGGGCAGATGTGCATGTGGAAAATCCTATTGAACAAGGGACCAGGGGGACTGTGAGCCAGTGAGAACCAGGCACACCAGCAGTGGCCTGGACTTCCTGCAAGAGAGGGGCATTAGGCAGACCCCACTACATGGTGGGTGGGGTTTGGTGAGGAGGAGGGGGCGGGCACTGGTTACTAAATGGCATCCCCACGCAAATCAGCACTGGGGATTCTAGTGGGGGACAGGAACAGTGTGGTAGAGAAGAACAGAGAAGGGCTATGTGTTTGGAGGAACAATGGTGTGTGTTCAGAACTGGGCACAAGGCCGTGGGTGTGTGTATTTACCCCGGACTGGAAGAGTCACTTCTTCCAATCCTTTGGTTATCTCTTTCAGTCCTTGCCAAGTCTCTGCTTTCAGAAGCACCATTGGCAGGTAGGGGAAGAGGGAATCTCTGCCCCCCCCAAAAAAAACCCTTGGGTACTTAGGTATCTTTGGGGACCCAGCCCAAGCAGCCAGAGATGTAGTGTGCAACAAATAGGAAAGCTCTAAGTGGCTGAACTGGATTCTATCCCTGCTTTGCCACAGGCTTCTTAAAACCAAAAGCAGGTCCTTAAATATCTGACTTTTGCTTGCTTTCTGTATGAAATGGATTGTGGGGGCTACTCAAGAGGCTCTTGGAAGTTCCTTCCATCCAAAGGAATTCTCCTCTATGTTTTCCTGACAATGAGTAAGAAGCAGAGCCCTCCCTGGGCAGGTTCAGGTGGCAGCCCTTGGTCTGTTCTTCCTTCTGTGATTGATTTCTTTCTGTTGCCAGCTTTGACACCTGTGATCCCTGTGCTGGGGTAGGTGGGACCCCCAAAGCAAGAGGCAGCACCATACCTGTCACTCCTTCAGGAGCTTAAGATGTCAGCAAGGGATGTAGAACCTAAATTTTGGGCATGTCTTCTGTCCAATCTCAAAAGCAGTTTCAGCCATATGTTCTCATATATCTTTGCTTTCATTGGTTTACCCAGGCAATATTTATTGAGGGCCTACTACGTGCCAGGTATCATGGATGTGTTGCGGATACAAGGATGAATAAAACCAGATGAGGTCCCTTCCCAGGCCAGCTAGGAGACAGATGTTAATCAGGTGTGTGTGTCAAGTTGTATTTGTGGTGAGAGAGATAAACATGCCATGCTTGGAGCTGCCGGAGGATGATGGGGGAGAGGGATGCAGCCTGAGTGGCACGGTCAGGGAAGGCTTCCCTGAAGAAGGTTGCAGGATGGGGAGAAGTTTAGCCAGGCTAAGGGAAGAATGAAGAGACCGAGAGGTCCACCTGTGCAGAGGGCTTGTGGTCTGAGTTCTGAGAGCAAGGAGGGACTGGTACAGGCTGAGATGGGTGTGAGGCCAGATCTGGGCCTGGCAGGCCCCGTATAGAATATGTTCTTCATTCCCAGTGCAAACGAAAGTTTCATGGCTGTTTGAAGCTGCTTATGAGGTGACACAGACCAAATTGTGTTCCTAGAAGCCTGGACTGTAAAGGGCTGGGGTTGATGGGGAAGTCTAGGGAGGAGCCACTGCAGTGGTCTGGGCAAGAAGTTCCACTGAAGGCAGCCCCAGTGACAGGAATGGGGAGGCGGGGCTGTCTTGATAGCAGCTTGGCCTTGGAATGATAGATGACAGAGCGAATGAGGCAGGGGTGTCCAGATGGCTCCTGGGCTTCTGGTTTAGGCATCTGGGCACTTGCTAATGCAGTTTTCAGGGATGGGGGAGACTGGACGAAGGCCAGAATTTGGAGGGGAGACTTTTGGGAGAAGAGACTTTTCTTTCTTTTCTTTTTCTTTTTTTTTAAAGATTTTATTTATTTGACAGAGAAAGAAAGAGAACACAAGCAGGGGGAGAGGGAGAAGCAGGCTTCCCACTGAGCAGGGAGCCCAATGTGGAGCTTGATCCCAGGACCCCAAGATCATGGCCTGAGCCGAAGGACGCTTAAACACTGAGCCACCCAGGTGCCCCAAGAAGAGACTTTTTTTTCCCCCAAATTAGGCAAAGGTGGCCTTCTCCACTTCCTTCCCTTTTCAAGGCACCTGAGAGAGCAAATACCTTTGCTCTTGTGTTTCCAACAATCTTTTATCATCTCTCTTACCTCTGAGAAAGAGAAAATTTAAAATATGCCCAGCAGACCCAGGTCCAAGGCTCACAAAAGAGTTTTGGTGAAATAGGATTAGTCTCTAAGTCCTCACAAAGCTCATGGGGTCATGCCAGGCGGAGGGGGGAGGTCTAACCTGTGCAGAAGCCGAGTCCCATGACCAAGGAGCCTTTCAGAAGTGCTCTCAGGTGACGCCCGGTTGTTGCCCGATACAAATGTTTCGGGAAGGGAGCTCCAGCCTTCATGAGTAAGTAGCTTGACTGCTCTGGAGTTGGGGACCAGGCAAGAAGGGCTTTGCTTTGGGGGAAGGGGACCCCAGAAGCTGCTATGTTGTTAGAGACAAATCAGGTCCTTATACCACAGGGCCCCGTGGGTGTGTCAGAGAGGGCGAAATGGGATCATCCCACCAGAAGCCTGCCAGGGAGGTGACAGGTGTGCAGAATGACAGGATATGGGGTCCCAGCTCTGGAGTGAAGCAGCTGGAAGTTCAAAGCCCCCTGGGACCGCTCCCCAGCTCTGGGACCCTGTCTGCCCTCGCTGGAGTCCATTTTCCTCACCTGTCACACAGGGTTGATGCTGTTCCTGACCTTTCAGGGTCAGTGTGAGCAATCAACGAGATTCCTTATAAAATGCTCACTGTCTTGCCTGGCTCATGGGCTGTGGGGTGAGTTGGTTTCTTTGTAAAATAATATCAGTGACTGCAAGGCATTCCCTCACTCAAAAACATCCTTCCATGGACAGAGATGGGGGGAGGGGCCTGTTCTGTCCCCAGAGAGCCCAAAGTCTCCTAAATGAGATGGTTGTATCTTAGCCTCTACTCTCCCCGGGGGAGTGTGGGGTTGGGGGAGCTGTGATCCTTGCACTGTCTCAACCAGGTGGGTGGTGTAGAGGACCCAACCCCCATCCCCTCGCATCGCCTGCTCTGTCTACACTCCCATCCCCCAGCTGTGGTGTGCTTTTGCTTCAAATGCCTGCACCTGCAACTCTTCCTTAGCCGCCTACCCTCGGTTCCTGGAGCGTCTTCCCAGCATCTGCAGATAACCAGAAATGCCTGGGAGTTTATGTCCCTTCCAGCGTGGGGACCTTAGGCAGTTACTGGTAGGTGCGGGAAGGTGAAAGTCCCGCTCCCTTCCCCGAGCTGGGTAGCCATGAGTGTTGACTTAGCCCTCCAGAGCTGCCCTAGAGAGTTCTGCCTGAGGTCAAGCCCTTGCTTGCTCTCTTTCTGTCCCTGTTACTGCTCTCCCCTGGGGGTGTTCCCTTTATACATCACTCACCCAGGAATCCTCATCTTAGGGTCTGCAGGAGTGTAACTGTTTTCCCATTTTCCAGGTGAGCCATTTTTTTGGGTGTCCCACAGCCAGTGGTGGCTGAGCCTGGCCTCAGGCAAAAAGCCCAGGTTTTTTCCACACTGCAGCATGTGATAAGGGCTAAAGCAGAGAGAGATCAATTTCCAAACGAGGCCAGAGGGGCAGCAGATTATCATGTGTGAGCATGAGAGTAGATGGTGTGTGGCAGGGGGGAAAAGCCCATGGACACACAGATGGGATTTTTCAGTTGAAGATGGTGGGAAGGGCACTGTAAGAAAAGGGAAGAGCAAGAAAAGGGAATAGCATGTGCAAAGGCACAGGGTGTAAAAAACACTGCTTGCTTGGGAAGCATATGTCCCTCTCCCTCCAGCCTCACCTTCTGACTGCCTCCCTGCATCCACCCCAAGCTCCTCCCATCTATTCTCCAAACAGAAGCAGCCAGAGTTGTCTTTTTAAATGGGAATCTGATCATGTCTCACGGAGCCTCCTGCAAAAAACAAACAAAAAACCTCCAGTGACTTCCTCTTTCCCTTGATAAAAAACTAAAGATCCGTCCATGTCCAACCCTAGTCAGCCTCTGCCCTCATCTCCTGCGCTGCCTCTTTTACTCTTGCCAGTCAACCAGGGGCAACTTTGGTCTCTGAACACTGGAAACTTGTTCCTGCCCTGGGGCCTTTGCTCCCTTCTGGAGAAAGAAACAGGGCTGGCTTCTTCTTGTCCTTGAGGTCTCAGTTAATGCTGTGCCTCAGAGAAGTCACACCCCAGCACGTTGCTCTGTTGAATTCCGTTGCAATATCTGCAACAGTTTCCATCACCAGGCTTGTTTAATTGTTTCCTTGTCTGTCTCCCATTTCTCCACTGGAATGCTTGCTGTCTGAGGGCAGGGATCTTGTCTCTCTCACGCCTGTAGTCAAGTGCCTCTAGCAGCGCCTGGTGCATAGTAGGTGCTCAAGAGTATCTGCTGCATTTGACTGGTGTGTGTGGATGGATCAGAGGCAGGGGAAGGACCGGGCTGGACAGTGGAGGGCCTTGAATGCCAAGGTAAGGCATCTGGACATCATCCTTTAAGTAATAAGGAGCTACCAGTTAAGGTCACTGCCTCAGCCAATTTCAGGGGGAGAGGAAGGAAAGAGAGAGCATTTCCAAGATGCTCTGGGATGCCCAGAGCTAGACAGATTGGCCTCCAATCCTAAAATGATCTGGGCACCTCTCCCTGTGTTCTGTTCCTGATCCCATCCTGTTTTAGAAGAGCATAAAAGAGAAGCAATGCACAGAAGTTGGCCCAGACCCATCAAGAGCAATAGCTCCCCTCTCATGAGAGACTTCATCTCTTTGCTCGCTCAGCACTGCTTTCCTCCTCAATCCTCCACCCCCGGCCCTCACCACCCCCGTTGCCTATGAAATACGTCAGGTGCCTTAGTCAAGTTTCTCCAGAAACTTTAACCCATCCCAGAGGATTTTTGGACCCATTTTTTGGACTCATTAATCCAGGGTTTGTTTATCCTCTCCTTCAGATATGTTTCCAACAGGAAAACTGAGTTGTCCTTTCATGGCACTGGCCTGTAAAGAGTTGAAAAGAATTATTAAATATACCAGTTAATCTTAAATCAAGCATTGACAAAGAAGGAGGTGGTGTGTGAGTTGGATAGATGTTTGAATCAGGTTTCCACAGTTTATTATGGCGGAGGTTTTCTTCTGTTACTCCTGGAAGCATGGATTGAGTCAGGCTGTTTCAAAGGAAGGAAGGCAAGAAGGAACTTCTTTTGGTCAGAAGAAATAGAGAGCAAGAGAATCGCTTCTAAAATGGTTAAGTGGTAGTGGGAGGGGAGCCCTGCGAGGACCACGTGGGCAGGTGACTCCAGAGAAACAAGGGAACAGGGTTGGGTTCTTCTCTGACTGTCATGTGCATATGAATCACCTAGGATGCTGGTAGCCTGCAGAATCAGGTGGGCTTGCAATTCTAGAGACTCCCAGGTAACGCTGATGCGTTACCATGGACTGCGGTCCATGGACTGCACTTTGAGTAGCAAGGGTCTACTGGGGTAGACTGCAGTGGCCGCAGGCAGGTTGGACTCTTCTGTAGTACCTGGGGAATTTGAAAAATAGAATTAATTTGCCCCTAATTTGGGGGATTCTGATTGGGCAGGTCTGAGGTGGGGCCTGAGAATCTGCATTTCTAACAAGTTCTCAGGTGGTTCAAATGCTCTTGGTGAGGGGCCAACACTTAGGTCCTAGAGAGGAAGGGGGAGGGAGGAGGAGAGTTGAAACCAAACTGTCCTAAAGGACTTTAAATCCCAACAGGAGAGTGGAGGGGGAAAGGGAGAACAGAAGTAAGCTAAGAACGATTGGTATGGTTGAACTTGAGTGAAGCTGAGGGCCCAAGTATATAACCTGGGCCTTTCCATTGACCACCATTATTCTTCAGCGTATCTTGATCTATGAGCAAGCTGGTTATTTATGATTTGTGAGGTTTTGTACTTTACTATTTCTAGCTTATAGGAAAGCTAAAATGGCAGCATTTTCAAACTAGGCATGTCCTCTAAGCGTGCCCAGGCCTGAGAGGTCCCTGATGACAGCTCCTGGAATGGAGGCAGGGTGACAAGAAGGCCACATGGTGGGTCACTGTGGTGACGTTTCTCTAAATGTAGTTTGCAGACAGCTTTATCGGATTCTCTTGGGAGTTATAAAAATGCAGATTCCCTGACCGCAGACCTCCTGAATCTCCGGGGAACCCCTGAGGCTGCATTATTTTGCCAACTCCCCAGGGGATTTTAATACACTGAGGACCACTCCTTCCACAACACATCATACTGTATGATTTGAAGCACTCCTTTTACCACTGTACTTTTTTTTTTTTTTTAAGATTTTATTTATTTGACAGAGAGAGACAGCCAGCGAGAGAGGGAACACAAGCCGGGGGAGTGGGAGAGGAAGAAGCAGGCTCCTAGCAGAGGAGCCTGACGTGGGGCTCGATCCCATAATGCCGGGATCACGCCCTGAGCTGAAGGCAGACGCTTAACCGCTGTGCCACCCAGGCGCCCCCTTTTACCACTTTCCTAGTGGAACCTTCTCCCTAGAGATGGTACAAGACAATATATGCTGGAGGGAGTAGAATCCATGGTTTTTCTTCTCTCAGCTTTTGCCCATGCTAGCTTCCTCTACATTGTCTTCCTGGTAGGTTCCCTCCCCTCTTTTAGGGCCTGCCTCTTCCAGAAAGCCTTCCCAACCCACGCCCATCTCTCCTTCTTTGCATCTTTTGTTGTATTTATTTCCCGTTTCCTATAGTTGGACACTTAGCTTTGTTCTTCCTTGAATATTTTTTCTTCAAATTTTTATTTAAATTCCAGTTAACATACAGTGTAATGTTAGTTTCAGGGGTAGAATCTAGTGGTTCAGTACTTACCTACAATGCCCAGTGCTCATCACAAGTACCCTCCTTAACCCCCATCACCTATTTAACCCATCCCCCCACGCACCTCCCCTCCCGCAACCATCAATTTGTTCTCTGTGGTTAAGAGTCCACTTCTTGGTTAATCTCTTTTTTCCCCCTTTGTTCATCTGCTTTGTTTCTTAAATTCCACTTATGATTGAAATCACATGGTATTTGTCTTTCTCTGACTTACTTTGCTTAACATAATACTCTCTGACTCCACCCACCTTGTCGCAAATGGCAAGATTTCATTTTTTATGGCTAATATTCCTGCGCGTGCACACGTGTGTGTGTGTGTGTGTGTGTGTGTGTGTGTGTGTATGTGTATACACCACATTTTCCTTATCCATTCATCAGTGGATGGACACTTGAGCTGTTTCCGTAATTTGCTGTGGTAGATAATGCTCCTATAAACATTGGGGTACATATGCCCCTTAGAATCAGTATTTTTGTATCCTTTGGGTAAATGCCTAGTAGTGCAATTGCTGGATCTTAGGGTATTTCTAACTTTTTGAGAAACCTCCATACTGTTTTCCAGAGTGGCTGCCCCAGTTTGCATTCCCACCAACAGTGCAAGAGCATTCCCCTTTCTCTGCATCCTTGCAAGCATAAAATATTGTTTCCTGAGTTGTTAATCTTAGCCATTCTGACCGGTGTGAGGTAATAGCTCATTGTAGTTTTGATTTGGTTTTTTTGTTTTGTTTTTGTTTTTGTTTGTAGTTTTGGTTTGTATTTCCCTGATGCTGAGTGATATTGAGCATCTTTTCATGTGTCTGTTGGCCCTCTGTATGTCTTCTTTGGAAAAATGTCTATTCATGTCTTCTGCCCATTTTTTAACTGGATTATTTGGGGTTTGGGTGTTGAGTTTTGTAAGCTCTTTATATATTTTGGATACTAACCCTTTATCAGATAAGTTATTTGCAAATATCTTGTCGCACTCCATAGGTTGCCTTTTAGTTTTGTTGATTGCTTCCATTGCTGTGCAGAAGCTTTTTATTTTGATGTAATCTCAATAGTTTATTTCTGCTTTTGTTTCCCTTGCCTTAGGAGACATATCTAGTAAGAAGTTCCTATGGCTGATGTCAAAGAGGTTACTGCCTGTGTTTTTCCCTGAATTAATCTAGAATTGTTTCACTAGTGGTATTTTGGTATCTCTCCTTGAATCAGTCAGTCATTAATAGAGCAAATATTTATTGAGAACTTTTGTATGTCAGGTTTTAACTAGGCGCCGGGTTCCAAGATAAATACAGCACTTCCTTAGAGCAGCAGCTCATGGTCTAGTTTGGGGAAACACACACATACACACAGAGAATACAATAATAAAAATACTCTAGTAACGACTTCGGAGTCAGTCTGCCTGGGTTTAAATCCTGGGTCCACCCACAGTATTTGTGTGACCTTGGGGAGGCATCTTAACCTCTCTGTGCTTTAGTTTTCTCACCTGTAAAATAGAAGTAATAATAATGCCTGCTGCAGGGCATGTGTGTGAGGCTGAAAGCAAAATGCCTAACACATTTCCAGGCTCCAAGTAAGAGTTCTATAATTGTGGGGTTAATGCTGTCTAGGGGACCTTAAGGAAGGGATGACTCCTCGTACCATCTAAAAATAATCAAAAAGACTTCGCAGAAGGGAAGATACTGGAAGTGGGTGTGCAGGATGAGCAAAACTGTGCTGAGAAAGGAAGAGCATTCCAGGAAGAGGGGAAAGCCTAGTCTTTGCTTCTACAAGGGCCTAGAAGCAGGAGAGGCAATGATACAGGATGATCTGTGAAGCTAGGGCATGGAGCCATGGTGAGAAGTGAGCTGGGCGGGGGGGCTCTCAGAGCCTCTGTTTCCTCCTCTGAAAGATGAGGATAATAACAGCATAGCATATGCCCTTATGGAGAAATAGTGAGGATGAAATTAAATAGTAATAGGAGCTCAGTATGCAAAGCTTAGTAAAAGTTGGCAGAATATTCTGGAAACTGCACTGGCAGCAGACTTGAGGACAAGATGAACAAACCACATGGGGAGCCTGTGGGTAGTGTCATGTTATGGCCCCGCCTTGTCTCTGATCCTCCAAATGGTCCACTCAACTCAGGGACCTTCCTACCCCCATCCTGCCCTGTCCTAATAAGACTTGGCTAAGGATGACTTTGGACTCCAGAAAGCAAACTCACCCATAGCCGATGAAAATTGGGCACTTTTAAGTTTTGAAAAGAATGTTCCCAGGATGGGCTGATGGTCAGCAGTAGTGTGATATTAGTCATTACATGGCCTTCCCGCCTTACCCTAACTGCTTTGGGGCACACCCATTGAATGGAACTCAGTGGTGGCCATCACAGTCCCACATGGAAGTCTACCAGCCTGCTGCTCTGAGTGCTTACCCTGGAAATACCCAGGAAAGGATACTACCTTTTGATTTTTTTTTTTTTTGCTTTCATTTTTTTTATTGTGGTAAAATACACATACCATAAAATTTACCATTTAAACCATTTTATGTATGCAATTCAGTGGCATTAAGTCCATTCACACCGTGGTAAAACCACCACCATCCATCTGCAGAACTTTCTCGTCTCCCCAAACTGAAACTCTGTCCCCATGAAACACTAACTCCCCATTCCTCCTCCCCCGGCCCCTGGCGGTCACCATCCTACTTTCTGTCTCTTGGGAGTCTGACAACTCTAGGGACCCCATATAAATGGACTCATAGTATTTCTCTTTTTTGTGACTGGCTTAGCACCACAGCTTCAAGGTTTGTCCATATTACAGCCTGTGTCAGAAGTTCCTTTCTTTTTAAGGCTGAGTAATATTCTATTCTGTGTAGAGACCACATTTTGTTTATCCATTCATCTGTTGCCCAACACTTGGGGTGTCTTCAGCTTTGGGCTATTGTGAATAATACTTCTATGAATGTGGGTAGAGTATTATCTGTTCGAGTCCCTACTTTCAATTCTTCTGTGTATACACCTAGGAGTGGGGTTGCAGGAACACATGATATTATGCTTTTATTTTTTTGAGGAAACTCCATACTGTTTTCCATAATGAATGTACCAAGGACACTGCCTTTTGCCGCATTTCTCCCAAATACTCATGCAGACAAGATCTCCTTGGATTCAGGTCATGCTGTAACATTAATCTGTGGTGTTATAATGACACTTAAGTGACTAAGTTAAAGCTATAGTCTAGTTTGCTAAAGTGAACATAACCAGAATGGGACAGTTCCCCTTTGTGAGTTTCAAAGATCTTAACCTTAGGGGTGCCTGGGTGGCTCAGTCGTTAAGCATCTGCCTTCGGCTCAGGGTGTGATCCCAGGGTCCTGGAATCGAGCCCCGCATCGGGCTCCCTGTTCCGCTGGGAGCCTGCTTCTTCCTCTCCCACTCCCCCTTCTAGTGTTCCCTCTCTCACAGGCCGTCTCTCTCTCTCTCTGTCAAATAAATAAATAAAATCTTAAAAAAAAATCTTAATGTTAGAGCCTCATCTTGTGTCTGACTCCTAGAGGGCCCTGCCCATCATTTATTTTCCCCAATGTAGTTATGAATGGGTGATGGATTTCATCTGGAAATTTTGTAAATCTTTCTGCCCCTCTGGACAGCATTTGGGGTGGTCATCCTTCAAATGACAATTAACACCAACCAGGCCACATCTAGGACTGGAGTGGATACAAGAAGGCCCATTAATTCATTTATGATGAAAAACAGTCCCATTATCTGGACCACAATATTCTTTCCTTGAAGCCTCATGCTCCATGGGAAACCAAATCAGAATAAAAGGTCATTGTATTGATGTACCGTGGAACCACCATCACTCCAACCAGAAACCGAGAACTCTGTTGGTTTATAAGATTGCATGGCCATCAAAAGATGGCCCCAAATTGAAGCAGGGGAGTGAGATGGAAGGATTGTGGAATGTCATCAAGCTAAAAGACTCTATCTCCCAATGGGTAAGGGCTGGCCAGAAGATTATACCACTTGATACTAGCTATATCTACCACCACTTTCATCCACCCACTCACCATCCACCCATCCATCACTCCATCAGTTCATCCAACCATCCATCCATCCATCCAACCATCCATCCATCCATCCATCCATCCATCCATCCATCCATCCATCTGTAAGCTGAAGTCTGAAGACAAATAGGAGTTAACTAGTCTAATACAGAAGAATACCCCAAGCTGGTGGGAACAGCACGTGCAAAGGGTCTGTGGTAGGAGGAAGTTTGTCAGCCAGTAGAGCTGGATCAGAGAGATGCACAGGAGGATGGCACAAAGTGAAGCTGGAGGGGATGAGCAGAGGCCAGATGATATGGCTGTGTGGGATGCCATATGGAGTTCCACTTATACCAATAATATTTAATAGAGCTTTCTGTGATGATGAAAACAGTCTATAACTGTGCTGTCCAACATAATAGCCATTAGCCATGTTTTGCTTCTGAGCACTTGAAATGTGGCTAGTGTGACTAAGGAACTAAACTTTTGTTTTTATTTCATTTTAATTAAATTTAAATGGCCACATGTGGCTAGTGGCTGCTGCATTGGACCATGCAGGTCTGTACCCTAAAACAGTGTGAGGCCATATGAAGGGTTTTAGCAAGGGGTGAATTAACATGATCGCAGTGGTCTCTAGCTGCTGTGTGGGGAATGGACTAGGAAAAAGAAGTAAGGATGGGAACATCCAGTGAGGAGGCTTCTGCAGTAGCCCAGAGAAGAGAGCAGCCACCTGGACTGGGGATGAGCATGAGATGGAGAGAAGCAAAGAGGTCTGGGAGAGACCGAGGCTGGAAAATAACAGGACTTGGTGATATAGGAGATGTCAGTGACTTAGAAATAAATATGTTGGGATAACCCCCAGGGTCTCTGGCAAACACAGCAGGATGAAGAGTGGAGCTTTTCCTGAGACAGGGACCTCTGAAGGAGGAATAGACTGGAGGGAGGATTGAGGGTCCTTAGTTGTACTTGAGTCACATTGGACATGAGTGATTATTGAGTTGTCTAAGAGGAAATCTCATTTGGGAAGCCGGAACTCAGACAAAAATCATGGGTTGTGAGTCATTTATGAATGCGTAGAAATTGAGGCCACAGGTACTGACAGAACAGGATCAGGGAAGAGGAGAAGACCTATACCTGAGCCTTGAAGGTCTTCAACTCTGTTGCTCGGTGGAGGAAGGAGCATCTGTAGAAGTATGGAGAGGGCATGGCCAGAGATGTTGGAGGAAACTCAGGGTGTTGGTCATAGAAGCCAAGGGAAGAGACTGTTTCCAGTTGGAGGGGTGGGGAGAGGGGTCAGGACCTGGAGAGAGGTCAGGCAAGCCGAGGACAGAACCACATCCATCAGACCTGTGGGTATGGAAATCAGTGGTGACCTAGTCACGGGTAATCATCTGGGGACAGCCAGCGTATGCCTCCATGCCCTCCCTCTGCATATCCATGTCTGCCCAACACTTCACTTCTTTGGCTACTGATAACTTCCATTGAAATCCAGTCAGGTTTTGCAGATTTGAGAACGAGTTGTGTTGATTTTACAGTAAGACTTTCAGCCAGAATCTGGTTCCCTTTTGTCCATATTCTTGAGGACATCATAAATAGCTCCCAAGTTCTGGAAACAGTGTTGACAGCTACTGTCACAAAGAAGGAAGGTCCTCCATGTCTGGTTAGTTATAAATGCAGCTGGTTCTGCCTCACTGTCTCTTTAATTTAGCTTAATTAATCTGCATTTCTACCATCCTCATTTACATCTAAAGCCTGAATGACCAAGAACTTCCTTCTGAACTCCACATCTGGCCCCTTCTGTCTTGTCCTGCATAGATGCAGTTCACCTCATTTCACCAATTATTTCTGTATGTGTTAGCACACCTTGCTTGGTAGAGATAGAATCTAACCATTGTTGCCAGATGCCAAAATGGAGACATTGGCATGCTGCAGGGAACCCATTCGTTCATTCATTCACTCACTCATTCAGGGTTCCAGCTATGTACCGGGCACTGTTCTGGACATAGGGGACACAGTCAGACAACAAAGAAGTAAAGAGTAAAGTTATGTAGTGGTAAGTGCTATGGAGACGGATAAATCAGGGAAGGAGGATTGGAAGTGATAAAAGAAATGTAAGTGATAAATCAGGGAAGGAGGATTGGAAGTGATAAAAGAAATGTTGCAGTTTTCAAACAATGTAGTCCAGTAATGCCTCACTGAGGAAGTGACATTTGAACAAAGCCTGGCAAGGAGTGAATCCCCTGGGGATAGCTGAGACCAAAGTGGGCTGGGTCTCTGAAGACCAGTGTGGCTGGAGCAGCATGAGTGTGATGGGTGAGGGCAGAATGGCAGTGAGGGTGAGACCATACAGGAACATTGCAAGGACTTTCATTCTGAAGGCAGTGGGAGCCAGGGTTTCCAAACAAGGTGTCACGTAATGTGACTTGGGTTGAATAGAATCATGACTGTTAGGAGGAGGCTTAGGGCAGAAACAGGGAGACCAGTGATGCTATAACCAGGACAAAGATGATGGTAGTGGTGGAGGTGGTCAGATTCTGGATTATTTCCTAAAGGTGAACTGGATAGGGGACAGGAGTCAAGTATGATATCAAGGTTTTGAGTTTGAGAACAAGAAGGATGAAGTTGTCATTAAGAGAGATGGAAGAGAGAATGGGAAACGCAAGGTGAGGACTATCAGGAGTTTGGTTTCAAATATATTAAACTTGAGATGCCTGTTAGAAATAAGAGGAGAAATAGAATAAGTGTGAAGCAGGCAGGTGGATCAATGGTCCAGGCTGGAGATATAAATTAGGGAGTCATCAGTATAGAAAAAGTCTTAAGATGGGATGAGATTATCTAAGTGTAGTAAATATAGGTAGAGAAGAGGACTGAGAACCCTGGAAGATTCTGAGTCCTTCATTTTTTGTTCTTACCATCAACTGTTCTTTACTGTCCTTTATTACACCTGGCCACCAACAACTGCTGAGTTTACCAGTCCTCAGTTTGGGCCACAGAAATAGAGAAACTTCCCATTCCCAAATCAAGTTCTAACATTTTAGGGAAGGACTCTGATTGGTCTAATTGGGTCAGGTGCCTACTCCTGAACCAGTCAGCTTTGCCAGGGGGCAGGGCCATGCTATACTTATATGGCAGTTCCCTCAGTAATCATGTGGTCTAGTAAAGTGAAGTGAGACGCAGTTCCCTGAAATGGGTGGGCACACTGGGCAGGTGCAAAATCCAAGTAGATGTTTTAAACACTGATTTAAGGGCATCAGGTAACTTTTTCCTAAGGAAAGACTGGCCAGCCAGACATGGACCATGAAATGCCTCTGTCTATAGACCATCACCAGCCCCTTCCTCAGTTCCTCAGCTGGTCCAGACTTGCTGGCGAAGCTGACTTGTGATCGATGACTGCCCCCAGGTGCTACTACTGTCACCCTCTCAGTACTTCTCAACACCTCAGTCAGCCCAGGAGTTGCTTGCTTTTGCTGACAGGACTATTTTCAATCTTCTCCCAGCTTAGACTCCCAAATGCTCTCATCTCTACAGCCAAATGCAACCCCTCCTCCACTTTTCCATGTTAGGTCATCTTTTCAGGAATATATCATGGAGGAAAATAGAGAGCAGCCTGGAGTCGGGTAATGAGGACCATGTGTGTGAACTTCCTCTTCTTTCCTTTACACCTTTCCCAGATGTCCGACCTGCCCTCCCTCTGTGAAAGCAGATGCCTCCTCTCATACACTTCTCTGCACTTCACCTCTGAGTTTTATTTCTTCGCATGCCCTCTCTTTGATTGATCACCCTCACCTTCTTTTCCTCTCTTCTCAGACATGCTCAGTCTTCCTCTACTTAGGAAAAACCACTTCTTCCTTTGATACTTTCACTGCCCAAGCATTATCTTTTAGCCTTCCCTTCCTTCTCCAGCCCAAGTTTCCAAAAGAACATCTGCTGCCCAACTCCTTGCCCCCCATCCTCAGAAACCCTAGCAGGGCCCCCATCCCCTTGTGGACAGACCCAGGAGACACTTTTTGTGTCCGTCCTCCCCAGTTCCCCACAGCAGCTGTTATCATGATCAGGGGAAGTCCCCCTACCCCTCCTCTTCTTCAGGGAACTCTGCTCCTCAGCTTCTGTGATGGCAAGTTTTGAGTCTAGATGACTGGGGGAGAAAGAAGAAACTCAGAGTAGAGAGAGGTAAGGACTGTTCAGATTCTAGTCAGCTATAAGTGCATTTTCCCATCCAACCCAGGCTGCTGTCCAACACTCACTTTCCTCTGCCCAGACTTAGTCCCCAAGCCCCCTGAGCACACTGCTCCCCTCCTCCTGGTTTTCACTTTCTCCAGACCCACCCTCTTCTCACTCTAGGGAAACCCTCCCATGGGCTAGACACAACTCTGATTCCTCTTTCTCTGCAATCCTTCCCTTCCTAAATCTTCAAATTGCGGAAGGGGCTGCCCACATTCGTTCTCACCCCCATCACCCCCACCATGCTCCATGCACCGAAGTCCCACCACTTTGCTGAATCACAGCATCATAGAATGTTCTTTGTAGTCCATCATTCACCTGGCAATTAATCACATCCTGCTGTGCCCTGTCTCTGATGCTGTTGATTTGCAGGGTGCCTCATGCCTTGTATATTATGTAACTCCCCACGTGTTGTCTCTTCAACCTGAATTAAGTTCCGGTGGGGGTGGGGGAGTAGGCAGGGGTGCCTTATCTGTCTTTGAATCCTCCGAAGCTCTTAGCAGAGTGGCGCACACAGGAGATGCTCAATAAATACGTGATGATTGATGGGCTTGTTGTTGATTTTTCTCCAGCCCATCCTTTATGCTGCTGTCAGAAAAATCTTTCTCAAGGATTGTTCTCATTACATAACTCATCGGCTCCCACCATTTAGTCCGCCAGCATTATTGAGTGTTTGCTGGGTGGGTGGTATCGGGTAGAGATTTTTTGGGGGTGAAGGAGGGGTGAGTGAAGAAAACAGCTGATAGAGGCCCCATGGCTCTGACATGCTCAGGAAATGAGCCCAAGTAGAAGGCATGTATGGAATTAAGCGATGGATGGAGGAACCATGAAGGCCATGGGAAGTCAGAGAAGTGGGGGTGTCCTTGTGAGCTCTGATCATTGAGGCTGACTTTGGGAGGCACAAGGGCTTGAGCTGGGTCTCCTGGATGGGGATGTTTGGGACAGGGAGGGATGAAGGGATTCCCAGCAAGAGGAATTTGAGGAGAGAAGTGGCATAGCAGCTAGGACTATATGGCAGCCTGTGTGTCCTCTCAGGCATCCCTAGGACAGTGTGAGAAGGTCGGAAACCAGTGTAATTTGCAGAAACCTAGGAGTCTTTATAGATTTCAGGAGGGTCATCAATGTCCCCGAACGGGCAATTTGCCCAGCTTATAAAAGCAAACTCACAATCACATAATCAGAACCCTCCCAACATCTCATATGCTGCCCCATCTCCTGACAGTTCAGCTCCCCTCCTGTCACCGTGGCAGATCTTGGCCCCTGATAAGCTGTGGCATCTGAATCTAGAGAGGCAGAAAGGTGGGCTTTGGGTGTTTGTCTCTGGGGAGAGTGATCTGTTGGTCCCATTAGTGGCCGAGGATAAGACAGAATCTACCAAAAAAAAAAAAAAAAAAGGAAGGAAGAAGAAGAATCTACCCAGCAGCTCTGAATAAGACTGCTTACATCAACATCTTTGCAACAGGGATCCTGCTGGGGGGTCAGATGGATCTTTCCAGGTTCACCAGGGTCACATCAGAGATCCCATGAATGCCATGATGCGTGTGCCCTGCGTGGTGGACACAGGAGGGTGACCCCTCCCAGTCTTCTATTTGACTGTACTCTAGAAGCATGAGGAGACTTTCAAATGCTCTAGGATGAAAGGAGACCCAGGCTGTCACCGCAGCAGGAACTAGCTGCAGATGAAGGAGAAATGGGGACTGCTGGGGACATGTTGACCATGTTTCCAGGCATCATTCAGAGCAGCATTCGAGGAGATCAATGCAAACCCTATTCACAGACCTTGTTTCTCACACCTGTCTCACGATGGCCTCTTTTTCTTTTTGTAACTTTTTTGGGGGTGTAGTTTCAAATTGCAAAAATGATTAAAAAAAAGACCTCCTACAGTTTTATTTACAAGTAACCACTGTTACATTTCCTCAGTTGTTTGCTCGCCTGTATGTGTATCTTCTGAGCAAGTTGCAGACCTCCTTATACTTCACCTCTGATTACTTCAGTGTATGTTTCCTAAGAACAAAATGCCAGTACAGTTATCAAAGGCTGGAAATTTCACACTAATCCAGTGTTATTGCTTCATCCACTGTCCATATTCACCTATCATCGACTGCCCCCAAAATGCCCTCTGGGGCTTTTGCCCTGGCTTTTTCTCAGTATACCCCCCCTTTCTTATTTTAAAATTTTTATTTGGAAATAATTTCAAGATCACGGAATAGTTGCAAGAATACTGCAGAGCACATCTGTATATTGTACCTAGATTCCGCTGTGATTGATATTTTATTCCACTTGCTTTACTACCTACATAGATTATCCATCTCTATACATGACATTTATTTCCTAAACTATTTGAGAATAACTTGCATACAACATGTCGCTTTACCCATAAATACTTCAGTGTGTATTTCCTAAGAATGACCTTCTCCTATAACCACAGCACAGTTACACACTCTATAAAATTAACACTGATATAATACCTGTCATTGAGATGAAAGTCACATAACATAAAATCAACCATTTTAAAGTGAATAATTTCACTTTAGTATTTGATACACCACAGTGCCATATAACCAGCACCTCTGGTCCAAAATCTTTTCGCCATCCCAAAAGTAAACCCTATATCTATTAAGTAATTTCTCCCCACTTGTCACCTCCCTGCAGCTCCTGGTAACCACTAGTCCGTGTTAATGTCTCTATAGATTTATCTATTCTGGATATTTCTTATCAATAGAGTCATACAAGACGTGACCTTTTGTGTCTGCCTTCTTTCACTTAGCATAATGTTTTCAAGGTTCATCTGCACTGTAGCTTATACCAGAACTTCATTCCTCTTTATGGCTGAATAATATTCCATTGTGTGGATAGACCACATTTTGTTTATTCATCCAGTGATGGACATTGGGGCTGTTTCCACCTTTTGGCTACTGTGACTAGAGCTTCTATGAGCATACCTATATATATTTGTTTGACTACCTGTTTTCAGTTCTATTGGGCATATGCCTAGCAGTGGAATTGTTTATTTTGATTACCTGGGCAAGGTGTTTAATTTATCTACTGTATCCTTACTATTTTATCCCCAACCTGTGGAGAAATACTTGAAGACCATGTAAATATCTTGCTTCTCCACAGAATCTCCCCTAGGCTTAGCATCCATTGCTAATTCTTGCCTGATCCGTTCTTTACTGTGATGGTTGCCAAATGCCAGTTTTGCAACTCATTCACTCTCTCTGCATTTACCAGTTGGACCGTGGCATTCTAGTCTAAGCAAGGATTCCCTCTCCTCATGGATTCATTGATTATCAGTTTTTTCTATGTGAATTCATGAATTCCTGTTCTCCCCCCAATGGCTTGTAATTGATTACTGTCTTTAATTTTTTTCATGCTCAAATCATCCAAGAATTGGTCAGTAGGGAGCCCCTGCAAGCTGGTGTTTGTGTCCTTGTGACATGCCTTCATTTTTGTTTTGTTCTTATTTGGGGGGGGGGAGTATAAGTACCTCCTTAACTTTCTGGCATAACAAGATGTTCCTCCTGGCCTTTCTTGAACCTATCCTGACCAGTCCTGCAGTCAGCCATGTCCCCAAAGATCTGTGGTTCCTGTCAGAGGAAAATGGGATTAGAGAGCAAGGTCTGAGTACACGCCTTTGCCAGGTCTCCTCAATACACAGGGGTTGGGAGGGAAGGCTATGGGGGCCAGAGCAGCTTCCCCACCTCACTTTGGTGTTGCAGGGATCCTCAGCAATGTGAAACACCCACCCGCCATAGCAAGTACTCAAAACAGTTTGACCACAAGCATTACCTCATGCTGCATCTCTTTTTAGCTAAATCTCTGTGCATACCTGTAATTATTTCCAGAGAAGTAGGCCTACTGGGTCATGAAAAATCATGTGTTCTTTAAGCATAGAAACATTATTTCAATGATATGTGAGCACCGGGCTCTACTGAGTTTTACATGGGCTGGACACTCTGCATGTGTATGTGTGTGTCTCTGTGTGTGTGCACACACATGGATGCATACCTGTGCACAGTGACTGCTTTTGTTTTAAAAGGTGAGAATGTGAAGTTACCTGTTCACTGCTCTGTCTCCTCCAGGAGATTATAGGCTCCTGGTCAGTGACTGTGCCTGTCTTATTTGCCACCCAACAACGAGTAGTGCCTGGCACAGCCTGATATTCTGTAAATGACCATTGAGTGAATACTAATAGCCAAGTATAGCTCCCATATATGGAGCACTTACAACATGCTGGGAATTATTCAAAGTGCTATATGTGAATTAACTCTTTTAATCCTCACAATGGCTCTACTATTATATTCCCCATTTTACAGATGAGGAAATGGAGGCTCAAGGAGGTTGAGGGCCTTGGCCAAGCTTACACATCCAGGAAATGGAAAAAACTAGATTCATAGCATGCTGTTAACTACAACAGCATGCTATGGGGTGGGTGGGTAGGTGGATGGATGGATATGTGTGTGGATGGATGGATGAGTGGATGAATGTGCGGATGATGGGTGGATAGATGGATATGTGTGTGGATGGATGGATGAGTAGAGGAATGTGTGGTTAGTGTGTGGGTGGGTGGATGAATGTATGGGTGTGTGGATAGAAGGATAGACGGATGGATATGTGTGTGGATAGATGGATGAGTGGATGAATGTGCGGATGATGGGTGGATAGATGGATATGTGTGTGGATGGATGGATGAGTAGAGGAATGTGGTTAGTGTGTGGGTGGGTGGATGAATGTATGGGTGTGTGGATAGAAGGATAGACGGATGGATATGTGTGTGGATAGATGGATGAATGTGTGTGTAGGTGGGTGGATGGATGGATGAATATGTGGGTGGCTGAATGATGAGTGAATGTGAGTAGATGGATGGATGAAAGGATGAATATGTGGATAGGTGGATGGATAGATGGATGGATGGATATGTGGGTATATAGATGGGTGAGTGGATGAATGTGTTGGGTGGGTGGACTGATGAATTGATGGATTGATGAGTCAACCAGACATGGTAGCTCATCCATTTTTCTCCTGTCTTTGATGTAGCTTCTCATGGGAATATCTCCATTCTCTTCCTTTCTGCTCCCTTGGAACCTGCTCCCTTTCACAGTGTGTTTCCAGGAGCTATACCCTCAGATGCATTCCCCGTTAGAGCTGAGGAATGAGAGGAGAGAATATACAACTGTCATCCTTGTTCTAGATGAGAGGTCACCAAGTGGTAGCTTAAGAGCCAGATCTGGCTCCTGGATATGTTCTGTTTGTTCCAGTGAACATTAAAACAAAACAAACATATAAGGATTTACTATTTAAAGATGAGGGGAGTTACCTTAAATTTTGATTTCCAGCTTCTCTATAAGAAAAACCAGAAGATTTGGGAAATCAGGGCTTCATATGTGCTAGGCCAGGCTGGGCTGGGCTGAGAACAGCTGTCTGTGTGATGTGAGTACTTGAGACTCTGTTTAAGTGGTCTCCACTCATCTCTCCTCATTCATCATCTACTTGGCCCCTGGGAGGCCTGAATTTGCAATCCCTGATCAAGACAGTGCCCTTCAAATCAACCAGTCCAAGGTGAGATTTGCTTTCTTGGGCTGCAGTATTCCAGCTTTGACTCTTTGGAGCGAACAGTTGTCTACAAAAGTGATATTGCCCTGTCTTCTACCTGCCTAGTGGATCCTGCTTTATTTCTGTGTTTCTTCCATTCAGTTGAGGTCCTAAGGTTGTTAGTTGTCCTGAGTTCAATTGAGATTCCGAGGTTGCTACTTACTCTAGGGCTTCCCTAATCCTCCCTGATACGGGTTATACACCCTCACTGTTAGTCAAGAAGCCATTCACATTCTCATCCAGACCAGTGATCATCGTGTTGAAGGAGCAGGGCAGAGTCATGTGTTTTCAGACATACCCCTCTGGTTAACAATTCCAAATTCATTTAGTCATCCAAAAACTATGAATCCCTCTGTTGTACTGTGCCCTGGTCCTCCTCTCTCAAACATTTCCTCAAAAGCATCAGGTGACACCAATCCCCTGCACTATTCTTGTTTCTCTGCCCAGAGAGCCCTGGGAAAGAAGGTAGGAGGCAGGAATATTCTAAACAGGGATTGAGGGGTGAGCTAAAGACATCAGTGATTTACCCCACTCTTGGTTACAAGCTACCCTCCCCCATTGCTGCAGCCTGCAGGAGTCCCCAGGAGGGTCACTGCTGTCTCCTTGCAGCTTCTTGCCCCTCCTCCCCTCTGGCCCTCCCACAGTTCCTCAGATCCCAGACTGCCACTGGGAGATCATGTCACAGGGCCCTCACTTCCCTAGGATGTCCCTGTAAAGAAACTAACTGGTCCCAGGCCAGCACCACCACCTTGCTAACTCCTGTGCCCCTCTCCATGAAGTTTGTAGCCTGAGCACGATTCCCTGTGACAGAGAAGACAGAAGCCAATTTACAGAGGAGTTGCTGCATGCTATTCTCCTCCTCTCGGGCCACTCCTCCTCTCTTTGTCCTGACCTCTGGCATAATTCCTACTCATTCCCCATCTTCAGAGGAAGTCCTGTAGGGTGAAAGGGCACCTTAGATAGACGAGGATCAAATCCGGCTGCCTTGCTCTGTGGATAAGTGACTCGGCCCCTCAGATCAGTCTCCTCATCTGTACAAGAGGGGTGAGGGCATGGCCAGTGTGCAGCCTCCCCTCCACGTGCCACCCCACCAGAGAGACCCACCATCCCTGTGTGCCTGAGACTGAGGGGTTTCTGGGGACACAAGATTTTCAGTGCTAAGACACAGACGGTCCCTAGGAAGACTGGAATCGTTGGTCACCCTCCAGCTGTACCCAGACCTGCTCTGTGTAGATCTGCCCCGTGCCCTGGGAGGCTGACCCCATGGATGGTACTCCTGAGCTCCTCTGCCCTCCAGCGTTAGCTCAGGTTCAGCCCATGAGAGGCAGCTGCAGGAGATCAGACAGTGGGAGGAAAGAAAGGCAGGGGTATTTCTTCCTCACTCCCTCTCTGTGTCAAGGCCTCTACCATGGCTCCGGCTGTCACAGGGCTCCAGTGACACTCATGGTCCTCCTTGTCCCTTCAGACCAAGGTGAGGTAGGAACCCCTGCCCAATTGCTGGCCTCTGACACCCTTCCTGGGACCCTGTCCACACTTTGTAAGTATCCCCTGCATTAAAGTCTCTCGTTTGAGCCATCTGGGGTAACTTCTGCTGGGTGTGTGGTAAGGATTAAATGATATACCCTGTCTGAAGGATCCAGCTCAGTGGCCCACCCAGGGTAAGTGCTCAGCAATCTGTTTACTGTTATTATCATGTCGGTTTCTAGCTGTCGCTTTTTTTTTTTTTTTACCTGGGTATGTTAGAAAGTGTTCTGGACTTGTAGGTAGGAAAGTCTCAGTGTGGGTCCTGACTCTTAATTACTGAAAGTATGGCCTTGGGCAAATCCCTCATTCCCCTTAGCTTCATTTTCCTCATCCGTGAAATGAGGTTCGTAACTATGACCCCTGCTGTGACTGTTGACTGGTGGGCATTTTGAATCTGTGCGTGGTGTCCAAAGAGGTGGTCAGTAATGTGAGACCCTCCCTGTGGCCTTTACTGCCCTATGAGCAAGACGAAGACCCCTCTTTACCGCCTACCCCAAAGACCTACATCTCAATGAGGACATGCCGCTCCTCTGTCCTTGCTTGTTCCCAAGTAAGCATTGAGGACAAATGTGGCACAGGTCATTTTCGGAAGTTTCTGTCTTGGCCTCTGGGCCTGCAGCAGCCCCTTCCCTCATCCTTTCCATCTGGCAAGTAGAGAGGACGATGTGACGTGTGGGTTTCTGCCTGCTCCCCAGTCAGCACAGCTTCCCATCTATCAAACAGGGATGCCACGGCACTTCCTCGGCATTCCCTCATCCCCTTTGTGCTAGTTGAAGCTGACTCGGAGCAGCGATCTTTGAGCATTGCCTGTGTGTCTCCCAGGGAGTTGTAGAGAGAACAAGGGGTGCAGGACATAACTGGTTTAGAAAACACCCTTCTCGAGTCAAATGGCCCTGATGTGGCTGGTAGGTATGATGATTAGCATAGGACACACTTAGAATCCTGAGATTTCTTCCAGCCCTGAGATTCTGAGTCTTTGGTGTCCCCTACTATCATACTCAATGGCCTATTGCATTAGTTTCTGTGAGGAGTGCCCTGCCTTGTATCATTATTTGATCACTTTGGTGGCAAGTTGTACAAATTCAGGTCCACCTTGTGAATTTTTAGTTTTTAAAGATTCTATTCACTCATTTGAGAGAGAGAGAGAGAACACAAGCAGGAGGGAGAGGGACAGAAGGGGAAGGAGAAGCAGACTCCCCGCTGAGCAGGGAGCCCAACGTGGGGCTCAACCCCAGGACCCTGGGATCATGACCTGAGCCAAAGACAAACACCCAACCAACTGAGCCACCCAGGCGCTCCACCACCCTTTGAATTTTAAAAAAGGAATATATAGGTTCTTATTACTAAACCTGTATATCTTCAGGCAAAGCTGGATCCAGGGACACCAACTGTGATGCCACCAATTTGTCTGCCTCCAGCTGTCAGCTGTTTCTTCTGCATTTCCTCATGATATTTAGAGATACCCCCAGCAGATCCCACCTTATGTATCACCAGCTCAGAAACTCCAAAGAAAGCAAGCTCCCTTTGCTCAGGAGCTCCAGCCAACATCCTGAAATTAGGCTTGTTGAGCCTGACCAATCAAGCTTGGATCATGTGACCATTCCTAACCAATCACCATGGCCAGGGGTGTGTGGTGACCTGATTAACTGGGTCAGCTGCCCAAGTTGGCATGAGAGGGGGACAGGCCCTCCAGAACCACAGGGCATATTAAGAGGTTGGACCTGATGACTCCAAAACCATTCTGAGGTCTAATATGTGAAGCTTCTATAATTCTCATATGTTCACTTCTTGGGCAACATAGCACTGTCATTGAGAGCTAGACTACTTGAGTTCAAGTGCTGGCGGCCCCACTTTCTGGCTGTGTGAACTTGAGCAAGTTACTCAACTTTCCTGAGCTGCAGTTTTCTCATCTGCGAAATTAGAATAAAAATTTTGTCTACCTTGGAGATATGCCATGAGATTAAACAGTGACAATTAAACAATCCATTGCAAAGTGTTAAGAACAGGGTCTGGCCCATAGCAAATTCCCTGTGGGTGTGCTTGGTGCTAGGGTTTCCAAGATAAACCAACTAGACCTGCACCCTGCCTTTATGGAGTACATAGTCTGGGGCAGGCTGGGGTTCTTCTAATCAACACATACTGATTGAGACTTAATATGAGAGATGAATGAGTGATTATAATAGAGACTGGCAAGTGTGAGAGCCCAGAGGGTTACCTAATCAGAGCTTCCAGAACTGAGGAGTAGCAGATGAATTTGAAAGTGGGAAGGATGTACCTGGCAGAGAGAACAGCAAATACAAAAGCCTGGAGACAAGGCTGGATATATGGCCTTGAGGAAGTAAAAGTTTGAGCATGGCTAGAGGCTGGCACGTGAGGTTGGATGGGGAGGTAGGGGTGACAATGGCCTGGGGAACAGCCATGGTGAGGCCGGAGAGGTCAGTAGGTGACACGTTGCCCGCCCAGGGTCCTGCAGGCTCTTGTAGGAATCTGGGCTTCAGCTCAGGGGCTGTGCAGACGACCTGGAGAAATTTCTGTTTTGTTTAATTTTTTAAATTATTTTTTAACAGTTTTTGTGAGGTATAATTGATATATGATACACTGTGCACATTTAAGTATAGAATTTGATAAATTTTATCATGTGAATACACCGATGAAACCGTCACCTCTATCAGTAATAAATATATCATCACTCCCAAGGTTTCCTTACGTCTCTTTGTTACCCCCCTCCCTGTGGTCATTCCTACCTTCTCCATCCTCAGTGAACTACTAATCTGCTTTCTGTCACCATAAATTATTAACTTACATTTTCTAGAAATTTATATAAATGGAGTGATACAGTTTGCACTTTTTTTTGGTGATGGGGCTGGCTTTATTCACTCAACACGTCATTTTAATATTCTGCCATACTGTAGCAATAATGTTTCATTTCTTTTTATTCCAGTGGCGTAGCATCCCATTGTAGGAATATATCACAGTTTGTTATCTGTTCACCTAGAGATGAGCAACTGGGTTGCTTCCACTTTGGGAATATTACAAATAATTCTGCTGTGAACATTTATGTGCAAATCTTTGTGTGGACCTGTTTTTTCTTTCTCCTGGGTAAATACTTAGAGTGAAATGGCTGGATGATATCATAGGTGAGTAATAAACTTTTTAAGAAACTGCTCAACTGTTTTTCCAAAGTGATGGTATCATTTTACATTCCCACCTGCAGATTTTGAGAATTTCAGTTGTGCCACATCCTCACCAGCACTTGGTATCATGACTCTTTTTTGCTTTAGTTGTTCTAGCACTTGGGTAGTGGTTTTAATTTGCTTTTTCCTCCTGACCAACGATGTTGAACATCTTTCCAAATATATATTTACCTTCTATATATCTTTTGTGAAGTGTCTGTTCAGACTTTCCCCCCAATTCGTACTGGGTTGGTCCTTACTTTTGAGCATTCCTTATATCTTCTGGATACTTATCTTTGATCATACCTATAGTTTGCAGATATTTTCTCTGAGTCCGCGATGACTTTTCATTTTCTTAGTATCTTTCAAAGAGCAGAAAGTGAAGTTTTGATGAGGTCCAATTTATCAACTTGTTCTTTCACGAACACTGCTTTGAGCAGTGTATCTAAGAAATATTTGCCTAAATCTGTGCCTGTGGTTGCAGAACTATTCTCCAGTTTCTGTCCCTTGTTCCATCAGCTATTGAGAGAGAGGTTCTGAAATGTCCAACTATGATGTGAATTTGTCTGTTTCTGCTAGTATTTCTATCAGTTTTTGCTTTGTGTATTTTTTTTTTTGCTTTTTTTTTTTTTTTTTTTTTTTTTTTTTTTTTGCTTTGTGTATTTTAAGCCCTCTTCTTAGGAGCTTAAACATTTACAATTGTTACGCCCTCTTGATGAATTGACTTCTTTATCATTGTGAAAGGACCTTCTTTTTTCCCTGCTAATATTCCTTGCTCTGAAATCCACTTTGTATGATATTCATGTAGCCACTCCAGTGTTTGATTAGTGTCCTTTCTTTTTTTTTTTTTTTTTGCTTTTGACATATTTGTGACTTTATGTTTAAGTGCATTTCTTGTAGGCTGCATATAGTTGTGTCTTGCTTTTTAATCCAGTTCGACAATCTGTCTTTTAATTGAGGGGCTTAGACCACTTACATTCATTGAGATCATAGGTACAGTTAGCTTTAAATCTCTCATCCTGCCTATCGTTCTATCTTTTGTTTCCTTTTCCCTCTTTTCTGCTCTCTTTTGAATTGATGGAATGTCTGATTATATATAATTTCCTTTCTCTGTTTATTAGCTCTAATTATTTGCTTTGTTGATTTAGTGGTGTCTTTGGGTTTTATAGAATAGATCTTGAACTTATCCCAGTCTATCTTCGTATGATATCACTTTACACACAGTATGCCTTTTAACAGTGGACTTCTATTTTCCTCCCCTGGACCTTCGCACTTGTTGTCATGCACTTTACTTTTGTGTATAAGCACCACACTATTTTGTTATTTAAACAATCAATATCTTTTATAAAGTTTTGAATAATTTTTAAAAATTTATATATTTGCATATGTGGTTCCCATTTACAATGCTCTTTATTCCTTGTATCTGTATTCCCATCTGGTATCATTTTCCTTCTGTCTGAAAGATTTCTTTAACATTTTTTATAGTACAACTCTGCTGATAATGAATTCTTTTGGGTTTTATATGTCTGGAAATGTCTTTATTTTGCCTTTGTTTTTTGAAAGATATTTTTGCTCATAGGTTTACAGTTCTTTTCTTTCTATATTTTAAAGATATCGCCCCCACTGTGTTCTCATTTACATTGTTTCCAATGAGAAATCTGTCATCATTACCTCTGTTTCTCTGTATATAATGTATCTTTTTTTTCCGGCTGCTTGCAAGATTTTCTCTTTATCACTTGTTTGAAGAAATTTGATTTTGCTGAACTTTGGCTTGGTTTTGTTTCTTGTGCTTAAGATTCATTGGGATTGCTGGGGGGGTGATGTTTATAGTTTTCATCAGATGTTGGAAATGTTTCAGCCATTACTTCATCAAATACTTTTTCTGTTCTCCCTCCCCTTCTTTCTTTTGAGGATTCCAGGTACAAGTGTGTGAGGCCATTTAATGATGTCCCACAGCTCACCAATCCTCTGTTCAGTTTTTTATTCTCTCTTCTCGGTGTGTTCTGTTTCAGATAGTTTCTATTATTGATTTCAAGTTTACTGGTCCTTCCTTTCATGCTGTCTGATCTGCTGCTGGTCTCATTCAGTGTCTTGTTCATTTCACACATTATCGTTTCCATCTCTAGAGGTTGACTACTGCCTTTTTTATATCTTATCTCTATTTGACTTTTTGAACATATGGAATCCAGTTATAATAACTGTTACTATGTCCTTATCTACCCATTCTAACATCTGGGTCAGTTTTGATTGATTGATTGATCATCTCACTGTGATTATAATTTCCTATTTCTTTGCATGCCTGATCATTTTTTTATTGGATTCTAGACACTTTTACCTTGGTGCTAGATATTGTTGTATCCCTATCAATGTTCTTGAGCTTTGTCTGAGATGCAGTTAAGCTACTCAGAAGCAGTTTAACTTGGGCAGGGGGTGGGTGGTGGTCTTGCTTTGCATATATTTGTTAGATGAGACAAGAGCCATGCTCATTTCAAGACCAGTTACTCACCCCTACTGAGGCAAGACCCTACTGGGTGCTTGACTCAGTGTTCCATGAATCCTGAGGCTTGCCAGTCACTGGTGACAACAGGCCTTGTTCCTCTTACCCTTTCAGATGATTCTTTTTCTGGTCTCTTTACACCCAGGCCAGATCAGCACTCAACTGAATACTGGAGGGGGGTCCATTTGATCTCCAGAGATCTCTCTCTACACTCTTCTCATCTCTCCAGTCCTCTGCCCTGGACTGTCAGCTCCATCTCTTCAATTCAGGGAGCCCACTGGTTTCTACCCGGGCTGTGACCTGCAAACCTCCCAGGCAGTAAGCTGGGGCTGTCACTAGGGTCACCTCTTATTTGCCACCTCTCAGTTATCACTGACCATTATTATCTGATATCCAATTGCAAACAAATTAGTTCTGTATGTTTTGCCCATCTTCAGGTTTTTTGCAAGTGCAAGAGTAAACTGGTTTCTGTTACTCCATCTTGGTTGGAAGCAGAAGTCCCTTGAGCAGTTTAAATCAGGAAAGCAATGGACCAGCTTCACCTTTTAGAACAATCCCTGTTTCTAGAAGTTCTTCCTAACCTCTCTGGGGTCTTAGGCATCTGGGCCCGTCTGCCTGAGTGAGCTCATTTTCCCAGCCTCCTCCAGCACAGAAAGGTGGTGTGGGCATGAAGCCAGCCCTTCACGACCAGCCCTGTACATTTCCTGGGAAGTGGCCCAGCCTTCCCTGCTGTCACCTTACATTTTTGTCTGCAGGTCCCTGGCACTCAGAGGCAGGGAACGTTTGGGTGAGTGTCACTGTGTTGGCAAGAGCAGGGGAGTTGATACCAGGACAGCATTCAAGGACCACAGGAAGAGAAATTAGCCTTTACATTAGAGCAGCACTTCTGTGTCAGGCTCATCCATATCCTGACCCCTGTGGGGTCAGCAGGTCAAGGACTTTTATCCCTTTCTTAGTGGCTGTGGTTGTAGGAGGTCACCCAGATGCTAAGTGGCATAGTTTGTGTCTCTGAGCACTTGTGCAGGTTTTGAGGTCCAGCGTGGCTCTGCAGGGTCCTCTGGCCTTGCCCATGTCCCTAGGAGGCCCAGCAGGAAGGCCTGGGAGTGACTCAGAGCCACCGCCATAGCTTCCTTACAGGCCAGAATCTCTCTGAGCTGAGGCTGAGGAGCACTCAGTGAAACAGCCCCCCAGGGGACCATTTTCAGAGGCCTGCCTTGTCTGGTCAGTGCAAAGCTGGCAGGGATCAATGAGGATGACCCAGAGGGCGCCATCCTTGTCAGGGAAGAGCAGAGCTTTATGGAAGGATGCCTGTGGATGCTGTGTCGTCACTGCATGCAAAATGCTACCTGGGAGGAGCTGGAATTTTCCACCAAGACCAAATCACAGACTGTGCTAGCGACAGCCTCCGATTCTTGTCTGTCCCTGCAATCCCAAGTGCTCAGAACAATGGAGAGTTTGGGAGGGGGGAAAGGATAAGGTGGGCTTCAGAGTCTCAGGACAGGGCAAGAAATGGCATGTGAGTACAGTGGAGAAACTTCACCATAATACACACCTAAGAGCCAGAAGGTCTTATTGCCTTGTGTCCTCAGGATGTCATTGGCGAAGGGAGGGGGACCACATGTGGCTTTTAGAGCTGCTTCTTGATTACTTGACCTACAGCACTAACCACCAAAACTCTAAACCACAGCCTCCAACTGGAGGTCTTCGGGCTAATCCTGTGGACACATGTCTAATTTTGTGTACATTGCATTACCCTGCCTGCTGTTTTGAACTGGAATTAGTTGCCAAAATCCCCAGATTGAGTGAGGTCATGGAAAAATCTGGATTTCCAACTTCTCTTGAAAATGTAGAAGCCCAGGCAACCCTGAGCTGAGTGGTGGCCACTCTCCAAGCCGCCCCCCACCCAGTCCACACCATACCTTATTGCCTCCCACACCCCAAAGACAGTGGGAACTCACTGATTTCTGTGGACACTCAGCTCACAACCCGGGGAGTACCAGAAGGTCCTGTCCTCCATCAGATGGGGCTTGTCTTCCTCTAGTTTCCATGTGAGAGGTCATCTCCCTCTCCTTTGTGACAGCCTCAAGCTGAGTGACACATTGCATGTCTTCCTGGTATACCCAACTCAAACCTCCAAGCCTCCGGACAAAGAGCCCTGGCTCCACATACAACAAGACTTCCCCACCAAACATGCCCCTTGAAAGAGTGATCTGAAGCTCATTCCTAGGAAGAATGGAGCAATTGTTATTCTGGCAGAGGGCAAAGCCTTACACAAAAGGCGTGGCATGTGAAGCTCTAGGTCCTAGGAGGTGCACAAGGGAGGTACTTGGTACTTGGCTGAGTGAGCTGGCTGGCCTGACATGGGGTCAGGGTACAGAAAGCAATCATGTATGCTTCCTTGGAGAGAATAGAGCATCCCTCTGGAGGCAGGGGGATGACTCATATGGTCTGTGTTTGGTTCTCTCAGTCTTCAAAGACCATGATTGGAAGCTCCAAAAGGGATGTTTTCTATTTTCTTTTGGTAACAATGACACCCCCCCAAGACATGTTTCCTCAAGGCCACAGAGAGAAGGTCCTGGGACTCTTTGGCATTGGGAGATCGTTAAACTGATTGGGGTCAGGGGCCAGTGTGGTACATCTATAAGAGGCCATGAAAGGTGTACTTCTTGAGTGGAGGAGTGGGCCACCCCTGGTGATATCTCCCAGGCTGAAATGGACAGAACCCCCAGTAAGGTCACCTTGGGATATAGTGCTATGTTAGATATTGAAACCGTGGAAGCCAGGGTATTGCCATGCAGCCGTCACGGCCAGCTAACCCCAAGTTGGCTACAAGCAGGTCACATGTCCTCAGCTGCCTTGAGCATGAGGAGGGAGCATTTTGCCTGCAGGTAACAGAACATATAAGGAAGTACTAAAGTAGTAAGTGCCTGGTAGTGGAAGTTCCCCAGGTTGATTCAATAGGATCCAGTGCCATCTCATTGTGTCAGCCTCATGGCTGCAAAATGGCTGCCATTGCTTCAACCCTTACCTCCTCACAGGAACACATTCAAAGATAGGAAGAAGAGGGCAGGGAAGAAGGGCTCTCCTTGTATCTGTCTCTTTGTACTGCGGAGGGAAACCTTTCCTGGGATCCCTCCAGCAGAAGTCTTAAAGAATGAGTCAGAAGGTACCCTTAGCTGGGAGGGAATGTGGGAAAGTGAGTGTCAGTCATTTCCTGTCTCTGCTATGTCTTGGCAGCATGGAGAACGGAAGGAGAAGTGTTGTTGGGTGGAAAACAACTGGGCTACCCTGCCACAACCGTAGAATGGAGTCTGGACTGAGAATCTCATGGGGCTGCTGGCAAATGCCCAAGAATACATATTGTCTAAGCTTTGTTCCTTAGGGTTATTGTTCCAGAAAGTGCTAAAATATTAAAGGTTAAGTTAGTCTACCTTGCCTGGCAGGTTTCTAGTTTTTGTTGCCCACCACTATGAAGAGCCCCTATGAAATGGCCTCTATGAAAAGCCAGTGATTCCATGTTCTGTCCTCATTTCATTACAATACCCATCCCCGTATCTTACCCTGAGGAAAGAAGGCATTTGATTTGAACAAATTCATGCTAAAGTGTTAAGGCTGATAGCTCTAAGTCTTAGTCCATGTCTATGAACAAACAAGGGCTTACTGACCTCAAAGAATGAATCATCAATCAGTATTAGGTTTCCAGAGGGTAGGATGTGGAAAAGAAAGATATATTGCTTCTGGGGAGGGGTGGCAAATATGGGATGGAGGAAATCCTATCCTGTTATTTCATCATTGCACAGCAGGAACATTTAGGAAGCAGGAGCAGGGTAGAAACAGCATTTATGAAGCATACAAGTATGTGAATTCAGAGTCCATAGTAACTGAGGGATTCAGAGGGGAGGGGGTGGGGGAATGGGATAGGCTGGGGATGGGTAGTAAGGAGGGCACGTATTGCATGGTGCACTGGGTGTTATACGCAAGTAATGAATCACGGAACTTTACATTAAAAACTTGGGATGCACTGTATGGTGACTAACATAATACAAAATTATTATAAAAAAAAAGTATGTGAATTCATTTAATTCTCACAGTGGCCCCTGTACGATAGTGATTAGAATTCCTGTTTTATAGATGAGGAGAGAGAAGCTCAGGGAGGCTATGTCATTCCACCAAAGGTCACACAGCTGGGAAGTGGCAGAGTGAGGGTTCCAACACCAGACCCATATTGCTCAGGGTCCTATCCTGCCCCTGCGTATCCTTGCCTTTTATCATCTTCGTTTCAAGGGGCCCTGACTCAGCCAGGGCCTCTGAGGGCCCAGTCAGAAATCACACATTACTACCTGCATCTGAATGCCCTTATTTTCCCCAGGAGCCCACAGCTCCCAGTGGGGCCAGGCCTCATGACTGTGCTGTGCCCTCCAGCCAGCCCATATGGGGAGGAGGAGAACAGGAGAGCTGATCAGGGGAGCAGAGGTGAGCAGCAGGTCTACAGGGCCTCACTGTCCCTGGGCTGCCACAGCACAAGGGCCCAGTGACACAGGGGGGGCCAAGCCAGGACCTCAATGTCCTAGACTTTGCAGGGCCTTGTCACCTGAGCCACCTGCAGGGGGCCTGGCAGAGCATCTTCTTTAGAAGCAAAAAGAAGATTAGGAGAGAGGAAGGGACCCATCAATGCCCAGTGTCCCTGTGTGGCAGGGCCAGAGCTCAAAGCCAGGCCTTCCTGACTCATTCAGTTCTCATTCCAGCTTATCATAGTCTCAGAGTATTTCATCAAAAATTTATGAAGCACCTGCCATGGCCCAGGCCCTGGGGTAACCAGGGTGAGAGTGAGGCCAGGTCCCTGTTCCCAGTGGGCCTCCGAACAATGACAGCTAATGTGGAGGGACACTCTTGAAATCAGTGAACATTAGTGTTTGAAGGACTCACAGAGAATATTGACCTGACCCGGTCGGGGGCGGGGGGGGGGGCATCCAGATGCCATGCTGTGAGAAGGTAGGGCTAACTGTGGGGAGTAGTGGGGCTGCAGCCCCACTAAGGGAATAGTCACATTCAATGCCATCTAGTAATGCACCTTGTAGGAGTGTGGGACCCAGGAGCCAGGTATTCCCATTTAAAAAAAAAAAAATCCAGAAATCTGCAATATATATATATATATTTCCCCTAATTTTTAAAGCTCTTTTCAAGCCAAACAAAAAAATCATCTGCAGGTTGGAGTCTGTCCAAGGCTCATGAGGCACAGAGAGGGAAAGGATTTTCCTGTGATCACACAGCAAGATAGTGGCTGAGCCAGGCCTCAAACCCAAGTCTCCTGATCCAAGCAGGGGACCCCACGGGCCTACTTCACATTAACTTCAAAGTCCATTTTCTCTTCTGGATGTGGGACATTTTAGTTTTGGGCACAGACCACCTAGGGTGAGAAATACAGCCCTCCTGAAACTTTTTCTATTAGAAACATGCTGGGAAATGGACAGCATGTCTTCCGAAGAGTGGTCTGTGATTTTAATCCTGAAGCTATGTCTAATGTGAAGCCACGTCTGCTCCTATTTGCTCAGATTGCAGGGGACCCAGTGCTTCCCCTTTAAGGGAGGCAGAACACGTCGTTCATGGTGTATGGAGCCCTGGCTTCTCTTCTGGGCTGCCAGGCCCTGGGCAGGACCAGTTTGGGAGTGGGAGTGGGGTCTGTCCCACTGTGTCTACAGCAGCCCCTTGACAAAGACCCTGTCTCCCATAGCCTGGACCTCTAGGAGCCTGTGCCAATGAACTTGGAGCTTGGGTGCCACTGATTGAACTGGAGGCAGAGTGATTAACAGCATAGGCCTTACTGCTGGACGGAGCTGGATCTGAATCCTGCCTCTGCCACTTACTAGCTGTGTGACCTTGGACAAGTCACTTCATCTGTCTGAGCTTCAGGAGTCCTCATCTATAAAATGGGCTAATAATATTCACAAGCAGAGTGGTAGTACAACTCTGTTCCTATCTGAGGTTCCTATAGGTGGGAAAGTTGGAATTGCCGCTTGGTTATTAATAGTAATGTTAAATGCAACAAATCAACATGTGGTTCAGTGAATTAAGAAAGGAAAATCCTGGGTAACAACAAATTTGGCAAATGCTTTTCCCTTCTGATTTATGCCTAGGTTAATTTTTTACATTTTTAACGAGTATTTATATATAGCAATTACTAAGTGGCAAACGCTGTACTAAGCACTATACAAATATTGACTCATTTAATCCTTGCAAACACCGTCTGAGGCAGATACTATTTTCCAGACTTAACAGATGAGGAAACTGAGGCACAGAGTAAGTAACTTGCCCTAGGATATGCACCTGACCCATGGCAAGGCCGGGCTGCCCAACAATCCGTGTGGCCTAGGAGCTGTGCGCATCACCGCTTACTCCCCCCTTTTCAGCTTTATTCCTTCTTCTTTTTTTTTTTTTTTTAATGATTTTTTATTATATTATGTTAGTCACCATACAGTACATCCCCGGTTTCCGATGTAAGGCTCGATGATTCATTAGTTGTGTATAACACCCAGTGCACCATGCAATACGTGCCCTCCTTACTACCCATCACCGGTCTATCCCATTCCCCCACCCCCCTTCTGAAACACATTTTCCCACGTACAGTTGACCATTTCAAAGAAAGAAAGCATCCTTTCTTTACTCGAGGACATGGTCAAGAGACTGTGTCCTTGGGAGACAAAAGGCATGGAATAAAATCCCCACTCTGTCTCCTGCTCAGCTGTGTGACACTGGCAAGTAATTCCTCCCTCCCCCGGGTCTCACTGTCCTCATCTCTAAACTGGGCTACTGTCACCACCTATCTCTCAGTTAGAGGGAAGTGAAATCAGCCATGGATGTGAAAGTGCTTTCTGGAGTCTTAAATGCACTGTTTGGGGCTTGGAGAAGTTATAGTCAGGATCATAAAGCTGGTTTTCACTAAAAACTGTCCAGCTCCTGCGTGTCGCCTTCCATTGTCTGTGAGGATCCTGGAGACTCACGGTGAAACCAGCAAGCAAAGAGCAGCCCCCACCCACCCCCACCGTGGGTAGTGGTCATCGCATCCCAGGGGCTTGTCCTCTGCCCCTGCCTGGACTCTTTGTCCAGGATTCAGGTGTGTTTACAACCAGATGCTAAGAGGTACGGCCCTCCCTCAATGCACAGCATTGATACCCATGTGGGTCGTAAGAGGATTTCTGCCTTTCGTTGCTTGGCAATATTTTGTTTAAATGAACTTATGCCAAGGATTAATATAGTTTGTGAGTTTAACTGCTTACTTGGCAGGAAGGGGAAAATGAACAGAGTTTGAAGAAATCTGGTGTGAAAACAGTTTTTAGAATACGGGTGTGCAGATGAAGCTTAGGGGTGTGGGATGTGGTGTTGGACCCCGGAGGAAGTGCCCCTGGTTTTCATCCCTGCTGGGCTATTTCCCAACTGTGGGACCCTCCACCTGCCACCATCTCCTCTGACAAATGGCAGCCCCCACCACAGGGTGGGGAGGCAAGATGCTGCCTGTGGCAAGACTGCATGATGCCCGGCATGCAACTCGCACTCAGCAAATAAAAAGTCAGAGCACTGAGCAGGCTCTGTACCCTGTGCCCCAGCACCCGAAGGGGGGCACATAGCACATGGGTGGCCTTCAGTGAATATGTGTCAAGTTAGCCAATGAATGGTAAACACAGTCAATCCTCATTCTTCACAGATGCCATGTTATTTATTAAATTCACCTATTTACTGAAATTTGTTTGTAACCCCAAAATCAATACTCAGGGTGCTTTTGCAGTCATTTGAAGATATGTGCAGAGCAGCGAAAATTCTGAGTGCCCCCAGTGCTCAAGTTCCCAGCTGAGGCTGAACAAGGTGTCACTCCGCCTTCTGGTTTCAGCTCTTGTATGGAAATAACTGGGCTTTTTTGTGGTCTAGTTGGTGCCATGTTTTTCACGTTTTTGCACTTTTTGGTGACTTGGCTGTTTAAAAGGGCCCCCAAGTGCAGTTTTGAAGTGCTGTCTAGTGTTCCCAAGCCCAGAAGGCTGTGGTGTGTCTTGTGGTGAAAATGCATGTGTTGGAAGATGTTCGTTCAGGCATGAGTTACAGTGCTGTTGGCCGTGAATTTAATGTTAACAAATCTGCAGTAGAAATTAAATAAGGTGTCTTTATACAGAAACACTCATAAAACAATGTTATGTATTGATCAGTTGATGAAAATACTGTGAAGAGAGGCTCTCAGGAACCTCACCCTACATTTTCCCTGGGAGCAGTGGTTGGCTATTCACTAATTCAGTGTTCATGAGATTTTATAGGACCTAACTACTGCTAATAATGAGAATTGACCAGACAGCAGTGGTTACTGGGAGTCTTATTGTTTTTATTCTTCAAAAGAGAGTCAGAAAAGAAGTTGGGGTTTGGAGTTCTCCCATCTTGACAGCGGTTGTGAGGATCAAGTAAGATAAAGTCTGTGAAAGCTGGTTGTAAACTGTTAAGTCTGTGTGTGGACATTGTAAATGGTATCACCTTAACTATTACATGGACATCCAGCAAAGTTGTCCTGCACCAAGGGCTCTGTGGAGGGCCTGCCTTGGTCCATGGGGCTGAGATTGAGTTTTAGTGTCTTGAGAGACCACATTGAAAGGGGACAGCGGAAGTCCTAGTAGACCTCACAGGCACACTCCCCTGCATGTTAATTATTTGTCAAAGCTTGGATGAGAGCTGTTCCAGGCTGCTATCCACTCTTTCACCACCACCCAGTCTGGGACACCATTGTCTCTTGCCTGGACAGTGGCATGACTGCCTCACTGCTCTCAGCCTCCCCTCTGGGTTTCCTATATCCATTCTCTACATTGCAGTGACCAGTCCCCTCACTCTTCGACTTTATGCCCTTTAATGGATTCCCATTTTCCCCAGGAAAAACGGAAAGCCCTGTTGTGGCCCATGAGTCTCTGGGTGGTCAGGCCCCTGTCCACATCTTCAGCTTCATGTGATACCACACTGCCCCATGCTCTGTGTTCCAGCCACACTGGCTTCCTCTCTGATCCTTGAACACATTGTGCCCCTTCTGCCACAGGGCCTTTGCGCTTGCTAAACCTCTCTCCCAGTCCCATTGCCTACTCCCCCCAATTCCAACATTTATACGGGCTCACAGCCTGTGTGTCCTTCAGGTCTCAGCTGAGGTCACTTCCCTGACAACCCTGCCCCAGAACAAAGTGGTCTCCAGGATATAGCACCCCCCCCTCCACCACACTTTCCCCCTCACAGAACATATCTCAGTGATGCTTCACATTTATTTGAATGACCATTTGGTAAATGATCATCTCCCTGCCTCCTCCCACAGACTTTAAACTCCACAAGATCAGACATCAGGGCTGCCTTAGCTCACCAATGAGTCCCCAGAGCAGAGGAGAGGGCCTGGAACATTGTAGATGCTCAATAAACTTAGTAAGTGAGCAAACAGCCATTCCCATGTTGCCCATGGGACAAATCCTACTGGACAAGATCCAGGCTCTCTCTTGCATTCACAGATTGGAAGGACTATGAGCTAACATCTGTGGAACCCAACCATGTACATGGATGATCTTTAATTTTCATGACCATCCAACAAAATGGAGAGCTAACTAATATGTCCCCCATATTGGAAAAAAAATGATGATAAGGCTCAGAGAGGGAGAAGTGGCTCAAGGTTGCGTAGTTAAGGGGCACCTGGGTGGCTCAGTTGGTTAAGTGTCTGCCTTCAGTGTCTGATCTCTGGGTCCTGGGATTGATCTCTGCTGTCTGCTTAGGGCTCTCTGGGGCTCTCTGCTCAGCAGGGAGTCTGCTTCTCCATCTCATTTTTCCCTTCCACCCTATTCATGCTCCGTGTCTCTCTCTCTCTCTCATAAATAAAATAAAATCTTAAAAAAAAAAAAAAGGTTATATAGATAAGAAGGGTCAAGGGCAGAATTTGCACCCAGCCCTGGCTGACCTCGTCTGAGCCTCCCCCTCCAGCCCTTCTCTTGTCTTCTTACCTTTGGGCTGTCCACACCCTGCACATGACAGTTGTATATGTGAAGGGATCCATCATTTAGGGGACTGAGGATTTGGCCTCATGTCACCAGCCTTTATCATGTTTTCTCCTTCGAATACACTGGTTTCAAAAGCAGAGCAAGACGGAATACTCTGGTTTCAAAGGCATTGTGGATTCTGTTCTCAGGCACTACTTGATTGTCTGGCTGCCTTTAGCACATCACTTTGCAGAAAGGTGCTCACCTGTTAAGGAAGCCAAGTCCAACTGTTGGATGCCGTGCCTCCTGTCAGCATTGGACATGGTCTAGGATGCTTTGGCCTCTTGTAGTTCCTGGGGGGAGGTGCACAGGATGCTGAGATAGTGGGACTCATTGGATTCACCCTCTTCATTTTACACATGGGGAAACACAGGCCCAGGATAGGAAGGGAATTCATCCAAGATCAGAGAGTGAGTTTCAAAAGCAAAATGAAAAGCTGAGGCTCTGGTCTCTCTGGGCAGTATTGTTCATCTTTGCCTTGAGGTCAGGAAATGCCAGGAAAATGTTTATTCTCTACCAGTCTATCATGGTATCCGAAATTTCACCATTAATTCTTTTGTCTTAGAGAAATTTTTGCTTGTTCTCTAACAGAATGAAAATACCCTTGGATGGGTTGAAGAGGGGAGGGATTCCCTAAGTCATCAGCCAAACGATTTATTCATTCATGTCCTCATCCATCCACCATCCCCCTGTCTCTCCATCTGTACGTCCATCTGTCCACTTACCTGACTCTCCACCCAACCATCCATCCATCTATCCATCCATCCATCCATCCACCCACCCACCCACCCATGCATCCACCCCATGGCTCTCCCATCCATCCATCCAACCCATCCCCTTCTCTTTCCGTCTGTATCTCCATGTATCCACTTATCTGTCATTCCCCTCACCCATTCACCCACCCCTTTTACCAGATTCCCATTGAACACCAATTCTGTGACGGGCTCCATGGAATAAAAAGTTGAAGCGTCTCAGTTCTAGTCTCTGCAGAACCCCCAGTACCCTGGAGGCAGCAGATCTGTAAAGCCATATTTCTCCTACACTGTGAGGACCACACTAAGGGAGGTGTTGACAGGTTGGCTTTACAAAGAAGAGATGACCAAGCAGAAAGTGTCTGGAGACTCTGACTCTGAGTGCATCACCCCAGCTCTTGCTATTCATTGGCTGTGTGTCCTAGGGTAAGGCCCCTCCCATCTGGACTCAGAGTGTCCATCTGTGATGTGGGCTGGTTGGACTCGATGAATGTTTCCCAGATTCAGTCATTCATACAGCTCCCTCTACACCTGTAGATGAGATCACCTGTACTGAAAAGTACTTAATGTTTTTATTCAAGTGAGCTCTCTTTTTTTTTTAACCAAAATACATTTTAGAATGAAGCCTTATTGCTGCCATAAATAGAAAGTAACCGTAAAAATACTTGAAAAAGGAAAGCAAACTGCTAATGTTGTTGAATTCTACATAGACCTTGCTTCTCAGCAATGGAGGCCGGTTTTCCTTGGTTGATAGAGAACTTAGCAAGCTCTAGAGAGGTGTTAAAGGTAAGCTAGGACTCAACAGAGATTCTTCCCTTGGAATAGCCACTCCTTGGGGAGAAGCTTCCTTGCAGTCGGCTTCAATATCACGGGGTGGTGGTGGGGGTAGGGGCCGCTCCTGCCCCAAAGGAGGAAACTCTGCTTTGGAAGCATCAGGCCGGGTGTGGTCCTGGCCACTCTCTTCTGAGCCCTCCCAGTGTGCCCTGGCCGGCCTCTCCTGAGAACTCACACCTCCCCCACAAGCCTCCCAGGAGCCAAGGGTCAGGAAGCCATGTGCTGGATTCTGTAACTCAAACCGGGTGGTATCTGCTTCAAATCCTGGCTGAGGAGGGAAACCAATATGGAAATCTGAAGCTGTCCCATCCCAGAGCTTGGCGGGCGTCAGGTGCTGCCGGTCACTCAGAGAAGGCCCTGACCCATTCTAATTTTACCTTCCACCACCACATCTCCACCGCCCTTCATCCTTGAGCCAGGGTCCCCAGAGCCACGACAGTGTAGAATCCCCAGCCCATAGCCTTTCGGAATTTCCCTGTGGCGTTAACAAGTATGATCAGAAAACAGTGTCTCTCACTTATGCCAAGGCCTAAAGTGCCCAACTAAGTCTTCACACCCTTGGAAGGCAGGTGGCCTGCTAGATGGAGCCAGAAGACCCAGGTGTGGGTTGTGTTGTGCTGTGATGGTTCCCTGCACGTCCTCCCCTCTGAGTTTCTGGATGCTGCTGAGCCTCCTCCAGCAATACTGACATCAAGGGTATTATTTACTGGAAAACAGGTTCCATTTTTGATTCAGATTTCAGAACGATATTTGAAATCTTAAAGCTGCTGCCAGCTCTGTTGAGGGACACAGAAAACCCACTTTCTCATCTGGCCTTGGCTCCAGTGTGGGGCCCTGGCAGAGAGGGGTCATCTTTTTTTTTTTTTTAATGATTTTTTATTATATTATGTTAGTCACCATACAGTACATCCCCGGTTTCCGATGTAAAGCTCAATGATTCATTAGTTGCGTATAACACCCAGTGCACCATGCAATACGTGCCCTCCTTACTACCCATCACTGGTCTATCCCATTCCCCCACTCCCCTCCCCTCTGAGGCCCTCAGTTTGTTTCTGTCATCTTTGCACCACCCAGCCCCTACCCCCAGACCTGAAGGGCACGCCAGAATTGCCCAGAAGGTGGAAAACACAGCACTGGGCTTTGCCTTAGGAAGTGCCTTTTCTCTCTAGTTAATAGTTATGGTCTCTTAGGCAGGTCTTGCAATTCATTCATTCATTCATTCATTCATTCATTCCACCCACCAGGGCAAGAGTTTGACTGACAGGCATAGTCAGGAGAGCCCTGTAGGTTGTTGATAGCTGGTGTCCCACTTGCTAGCCACAAAGGCCATGCCACTTGTTCAATATTTTAACCCTCACCCCTATATTCAAGATTATTTATTGAGCAGACACTGTGTGCTTTGGGCACTGAGCTTATCAAGCTCTGGGACATATCCGTGTCCAGACGTGGTCCCTCACTCAAAAGCTTATGGGAGACACATCCATTACTGCAGTGCAAGAAATCTAGACACAGTGCCTGTCGTGGGAGTTAGAGAAGGGTGCCCTCACATCTTGACCACAAATGAAACAGTGACATTTTGGAAAAGTGACTCAGGGTGAAATTCCACACTCCAGATTCTTACTGAATGCCCGGGTGGCAGAACACACAGGTATCCCTGAGAGATGTTTCGGGCCAGCATTCCCAAAGTGGGTGCTGAGGAATACTAGTTTTGTGAGCTGTTAATAGACATTACTCAAAAAAAGTTTTGAGTAAAGTTAGTTTGGGAAATTCTGGGCCAAGCAAAACTCCACTGGTTTCTATGTTGCAGGACTTTATCAGAGCCTTGATGTGTTCACTGCTTTGTGGAATCTATGAGGAAGGTGAGGGCTATAGCATGAAACATGGTACCCTGTTTTAAGGAGCCTCTCAAAAGACTAGTGCTCCCCAGAGCTTATTCACTGATAAGGAAACAGGCCCAGTGAGTGGCTGGCATGTGGCCAATGTTTCAGAGGGAGCAGGGGGCTGAGCTGGGACTAGAACGCAGGGCTCCTTCCCTATACGCAGGGCATGTGGTTTGGGCTTTGGGTGCTAGTGGCACATGAGACGAGTAGGAACTACATGCGCTAAAGCAGGACCACAGGCAGGACGTGAGCTGGAAAGTACAGAACCCCTGGGAGCTACCGACTTGTGACTTTATTGACTAAACAGAACTATCACTGAGAATCAGATAAACCCTAACTGATGCCCAAATTGCATAGAGAGAAGTTCAGTTTGGGCAAGGCTTCCCACTGGAGGAGATTAATCCCTGCATTCACAAAAGGTGGTAGTACTTGGAAGTACATTTTCCAGGTCCCCTCTTCCGAGAAGCCTCCCCTGGTTGCTACCCCCAAGTCAAAGTGATCCCTCCCCTGAAATTCTCACTCCAGGTGTTTTGTAGAACCATTTTACCCTTACTCCATTCTTTCTTGTAAGTTTTGTTTTTAGCCAGTGTGAGATCCTCACTAGTTTATAAGCAGTGTGAGAGCAGAGCTGATGATTTAGTCTTCCTTGTTATGGTTAACATTTTTCAGAAACTCACTGGGTACTGGACACAGTGCTCAGTGTTTTCCCTGCACCCTCTCCATTTTACCTTCACCACTGCCCCTGCCCCACTGTAGCTGTTTCTATCCCCATTTTACAGAGGAGAGAACTGAGGCTCGGGACGTTGAAGTGACTTGCTCAAGAAAATGGGCCAGTAAATGATGAAGCAGAGACTCGAACATGGGCCCTTGTTTCCCTTTCCTGGCTGCTTGTGACATTGGGCTGACTGAGTCATAGATAATCTTACAGGCATGCTGCTGTCCTGGGGCAGTGACCCGAAGCTGGTCTGTTCTGTCTCTGCAAGGCTGGGGTTGGAACCCCCACATAGCAACCATGCTCCAAGTTCAGCCCTGTCTCAGCTTGTTGACCGTAAGACAATCCAGGGTGTGAAGTGGGGTCACGGGCAATTTAGAAGGGCAGGAGTCATAGAATGACAGCTGGCATGGTTTTCAGGCTTCCATACCCACTGCCCCTGTGCCCAGACTCACCCTAGGCCTTCTGGAGTCCTTGTCTCACTCCCCTTCATGTCACTCCAGAACTTTCCATGCTGGGGGCCACTGGTTTCCCCACCAATCACTTTCCATCTCAGCCATTCACCTTTGTTTGTGGACAGAAAAAACTTGGACACAGAGTTCATAGCTGTTGTCAGTATGGATGAAATTTTAACAGTGTTGACACCAAAGAACCATTTTCCCTGCGGTTCTAGTTTGGGCCAGGGGCAGGGGTCGGTCTCCTTTATTCCATAATTAAAAATTCACCAGCAAGGACAGATTGCTCATCAGTCTTTCATCTCAACAGTCTCTGTTGGAGAAGATGGGGGCACCACTGATGAGGCGTGACTGGCTGCCCACAGCTCCAGACCTGGCTACTGTGTACATGAGCTCAGGGCCCTGGGTGGGAAGCAGGTGGGGCCAGCTGAGCCTGGGGGAAGCCCCTTGAACATTACCAGAAGGGTACTGGGCATGACAGGTGGCCAGTGCTGAGCTTTCCATCTCCTATGACCTGAAGGCATTGGGGAGAGGCCAACAGAGGGTCAGAAAAGTGAATGTGTGGAACCAAATGGTCAGGAGGCATCTAAAGAACCACAGGGCTAGTCTTAGCCCATCAAAACTTGAAAGTTGCGAAGAGTAGATCCTAAATGTTCTCACTACAAAAAGAAATGGTGATTATAGGACAGGATATACAGATATACCTGTTACTTAACCCCATGGTGGCAGTCATTCTGCAGTTTATGAGTATGTCAAGTCAATGTGGTGTAATTTACACAATGCTGTGTGTCAGTTATATCTCAGGCTGGAAATATACATAAGATACATCTTCCATGTTTTAGCCAAGTGTAAAAAGTTAATAGAAACTCTCTAGTTTAAAAAAAAAACAAACCACACACACACAGCAAAAACAAACAAACAAAACCTTAATGGGATACTATGTGTGAGGACCTCAGCAGAGGGCCAACCTAGAGCAAGCATCCTAGTCCTTGTTGCTAGTTATTATAATAGTTATCAATGTTGTTGCCTCTGTTCTAGAACTCGCCTCCTGTGCTGGTTTAAGGCACATTAGGTAACTTCGCTGGGACTCAACTTTCTCATCTGTAACACGTGAATTATAACAGTACCTGCCTCTGATAGTTGGGGTGAGGAGTAAATGAACTGGGGGTCCCTTGAGTTGTAAAATTGCTGTTGAGCAAACCCAGACTGACATCAGTCTCCGGGCCTGGCTAAGCCCTGGGATATTTCAGGCCAAGGGGAAGGGGTAGCCTGGTGGGCGAACAAAACACTGGCTTTGCCACTTTCTGGCTCTGTGGCCTGTGCAAGCCCACCCATTTCTTGGGCTCAGTTTCTCCACCGGTATAAAGCAGGTGCCAGAGCAGGTGATCTCCTGGGTCAATTCTGGTTCTGGCTTCCGTGAAATCCTGCACATGGCTGCCTCTTGTCAGGCTCAAGTTTTTCCCAGAAGAGTTTTAGGGAGGGGAGTTCTCAGGTGACCACTTTGTCTCCATGACTGTTCTGTGTCAGCCTCATGCTTGCGGGTTCCCTGTAGCTCTGCTCTCAGATCTCTGTGAACTCTGGGCTGGCTGTCTTTCCAGGAAGGGGACAATCAGGCTCCAGAGTGAGAGGAATTTGAAGGGTGTCCAGTGGAAGAGAACAGGCAGAGGTGGCAAGAGGACCTCAGGGTTCCAGGTACTGGGGAGTGGCGGAGCAGAGGGCTCAGTCCAGGTGAGCAGAACAGAGATGCCAACTAATAGTCCTTAGGGTGGCACTGAGCTCCTGACACTTGGTAGGACCTGGCTAACCTTGGTTCGGAGCCTGAAGGATGTGGGTCCTAAGGATGAACAGGATGAACAGGGTACAGAAAGGCAGGGCCACTGTGCTGGACATCTGCCGTTGCCCCTTGAGACCCTCTCACCACTGCCCTGTGCCCTAGGAGATGACCTGTAGTCATCCGCGCACTTCCTCCCCTCCCTGGCTTCCTGTTGGCTTTGGCTAATGGGGAGCTCTAGCTCTAAAGTGAGGGGGGCGGGGAGAGATGTTAGGGTATATATTCTCCAGCTGTCTCCCTCAGGATCACCTTGGGGTGGCTGCATGCCCTGACCCCAGGTGACAACTCTTGTCGGGCATCTTCTCTGTGCCTGGGTCTAGAAACCATTCCCTCTTCCCACACCCTAGGGGTAGTGGTAGAAGAATCCCCACATCCGCTCCCCCCAGGGAAACTGCACCACTCCTGCCCAGACTTTTGTGAAGAGGTCATTTATTAAACCCTCAGGATCCTGCCTGGTTCAGGCCCCCAGAGCTACAGAGCAAGGGAACTGGAAAGGGATGCAGGAGAAGAGGCAGCAGGGCCCCCCACCAAAACCATGTCTGGCATCGGACTCTATCTTCTTACCCTTAATTTCTCCGAGGGACCAACCTGGCATTCTCCCTCTGGACTTCCGGTTTATGTGTCTGGAGCAGGAGAAGGGAAGGGAGGGGAGGGAGCCCAGGCTGGTCTGAAAGGGGAGCCCACCTGGGCTGTGCAGGTCGTGGCAGCAGACCCCACAGCAGGGACGGCACCGTCAAGCAGTCACGGGGGCCAGATAGGCTGGGGTTGGGGAGCGGTTGGATGTGGCTCCAGCCCATTGCTGGACTCTTGGCACGTGGCCCAGAGGTACAGCTGTCCCCAGAGGAATCAGAAAGCTGGACTTGTGCATGAAATCCCTCAGTTTCTAAATACTGGGATCACTTCAAATATTACATTTTAAACAACCAGATCTGAATCTGGCCACCGGTTTGTGACCTGGAAGATACAAGCCCCTCTAACAGACCTTTCTGATCTCCGTCTCGTTTGCTCATAGGTTTCCCACACCCGGAGTGCAGACTGAGAGCAGCCCAGGAGATAGGTGAGTGTGAGAGCCAAAACCCCTGGTTCACCCTGAGGGACTCAGGGACCCACTCACACCTGGGCACATACTTCAGCACCATTAGTGGACCCAGTTTAGAAACGCCTGGTTTGTTGACCATGTGTCTGTACCACCTCCACTCCCCACCCCACCCCGTTGCCCCAGATGTCCCAGATGCCCCAGCCCTTGCCAACCCTCTTCCCAGCACCTGAACTCTCAGCAGCCACTCCCCAAAACCTGTGGGTAGCAGTGGAGGTGGAGGGAAGCCAGAAGCAGAGCTGAAGCTGCAGTTTGGGCCTATTTCCTAAATGGGACTTCCCTGCCTCCCGGTCCCGCTCAGGGCCTATGTGCGACCGCGGTACCTCAGTGTGATATTCTACCAAAATACAGGTGCGCCTGGATTAGTACGTGGTCTTTTGCAATATAAAGCAATATTCATGTGTGGGTTACAGGGCTATCATATCAGTCATTCATACTTTAGTATCTTTTAATGCCATCTGATTACTTTTTGATTACTATCTTGCTGGGGTCAGCCACACGGAGGGGTTTTTCGATGTTGGAATCAAGAAGGAGGAGCCCTGCACAGAGGCTGGGGCAGCCTGGGTACGGCCTGGGGCAACAAGAGTCTGTCTGGGGGCCTGCCGAGGACATTTCTGGTAGCTGAGTGACTGTGTGTGGAGCTGGCTCTGGGAGTGCTGTCTTTGGCCCCTGTCCTGGGTGGGTGAGGCCTCTGGGGGCTGTGACCTTTACCACCGTGATATCCCCGGGAAAGCATGCCCTCAACTCCAAACCATCTGTTTACAAACAAACATTTGGAGACAGAGCCCCTTGCTTGAGGGACTGTCTGGGAGTTCTCTGGGACAAGCCAGCTTGATTCCCTGCCAGTGGCCTGGTGCCACTACTTCCGCAGCAACCTGGGAGAAATCATCCTTCCTCTGGGTGGCTGTGTGTGGAGCTGGCTTCACTCCTAGGTAGAATCAGCAGTTGCTGCAGGGTATGATCAGATAGAGTGTGAGCAGATAGAGCCCTCCCCACCCAACATCCCCTCCTGCCCACCTGTCACACTGCCCAAATCACCATCTGTGTCACTCTTTGGGAGAGGATGAGGAAGAAGCTTTGGAAGCTTCCATCAAAATGTCAACTGAAGGTTAGTAGTGGTTATTTTCAGATTGCAAGATTATATGCAATATGAGTTTTCTGTGTTTTCCATTTTATGCATCAAGCACATGCTACTCTGATATTCCCCCTACCACCAACCCCAAATGCTATCTGGGGTGGTCTAGTGACCCACGGTTACTTGTGTTCATTGTAGAAATTATCTGACCAAATTAGCTCCAGCTAGTAGCTGGGCCTGGGGGAACTGGGATGTGGGACAGGTAAGTTTTGATGGAAAAGCAAAAGGTGATGCTGGGGAAGGATTATGAACATGGCCTCCTCCTCTGATTCTGCTGTAGTGAGCTAGAGAACCAAATCATGATCTTTTTTTCGCAAATAAGGTGGACTTGGTTTGTTCCCTTAGTTAAAGCCCCACCTTCTTCTCTTTCCTTGCTAAGTAAGCAGGCTGTCACTTGAAGGGCATCTTCATTGTAGCCAGGGATGGACATCACTCTCTGGCATTGACTATGGCCAGATAACCTAGGTTTTTTCTTTATTCTTTCCCTTTCTTTCTTTCTTTCTTTCTTTCTTTCTTTCTTTCTTTCAGATGTCTAAAATTACAATACAGGCTCTAGGGAGCTTTTAATATGTGTGGTCGGAAATTGATAAATTCTCTAAAGTGGCATAATCTACTAGAGAGTTTTAAGAATTTTTAAAAGTTTCCTCTTTCAGAATATAAGTAACCAGTAATTCCACTTCTGGGAAATTTGCCCTGAGGAAGTAGCCTAAGATTTGTACAAAGATTTATCTACAAGGATGTTTATCATAGCATTATTTATGTTTGTCAAAAAATAGAAAACAGTGTGTGTGTCCAGCAGCAGGAGATTGGGGGAGCCCGTTTGGCACTATGCAGATAGTGGAAGATTCTGGCAGCCACTGAATATGGTTTGAGATGAATTTTTAATAATGTAGGGAGAAATGGTCATATTTCAGTGTTAAGTGAAAAGACAATTTGCTAAAATTAATCCTGACTACATTTAAAAAAAAATGGGTAGAAAGAAACAAGTAAGCAAGGTAGAGAGCAGAGAGAGAAAGAAGATTGGAGAAACAGATACCAAAGTGTGGGGGGGATAACAGGTGACCTCTTTTCTCCTTTGTGCTTTTCTGTATTTCTGATTTTCCACAGTGGAATGTTCACTGTTTCTCACAAAGCATAGTTACAATTAAGAAAATATTCTCTACTCCCCCACCCCGTGTGTGTGTGTGTGTGTGTGTGTGTGTGTGTGTGTGTGTGCATTTTGCCAGTCTGCTGTATAGGAAAAATTGGTATATTGTTACTTTTCATTCTAAAGTGTTCTTTTCCTTATAACATTTTTTTAAACCAAAACCAATGTCAATGACACATAGTGTTCTTCCATCCTTTGTTTCTGAGAAAGCTGGTTTTGGGGACTGTATTAGTTTATTAAGACATGCATAACAAAATACCTCAGACAGCGTGGCTTAGACAGTGGAAGTTAATTATCTCACAGTTGTGGAGGCCAGAAGTCTGAGATCAAGGTGTCGGCAGGTTTGGTTTCTTCTGAGGTCTCTCTCCTTGGCTAGATGGCTTGGCTAGATGGCTGCCTTCTCCCTGTGTCCTCATACGGTCATACCTCTGTCGGTGTTGTCTGTGTCCTAATCTTCCCTTCTTAAGAAGACACCAGTCTGTTGGATTAGGACCCACCCTAATGACCTCATTTTACTATAATTACCTCTTTGGATACATTCTCTCCAAATACAGCCACATTCTGAGGTACTGAGGGTTAGGACTGCAACACATGAGTTTGGGGGTCACACTTCAGCATATAACAGGGACAGTCTATTCCCAGTGACTGTGGCCAGTACTTTGCAGAGCACTGAGCTTGAAGCTGGAGTAGGAGCTGGGATATTGATGGAGAAGACATTGTCCCTGCCTTTAGGAGGCCCCCAGGGAGGTGTGATGCAGACACTGAACACAAGCACCTCACCTCTCCAGCGAGACCCAGCAGCAAAAGTACGACCGTTCCTGGTTGTGTCCAGCCACCACACATTGGCTGCTCAAGGTCAAGGCAAAAGAAAGAGTTGAGCATACAAAAAAGATAATTTTATTAAGAAACTCTCAAGTACATCTACTGCGGCGAGAACCAGCAAGTTAGCTATGAACAATCAGATCATTCAAATGGACTTCTGGACATTAAAAGTCAAAATTTAAAAATATTTTTTCTAAGCATCAGCTCACAGGTGAAACTGATTTATCAAATCAATGGTGGAGAAAAGGACTAGGTGAATAAGTTGAGTGTGGAAGGTTGTGGGTGTTGAGTTTAGTAGAAGCAAGGATGATTAGGTTGGAGAGTAGTGTGAGAGATGGGGAGAGGCTGAGGCAGGCATCCAATGGCAGGCACCTTGGATTTAAGTGGAAGGTAGTAGGGAGCTACAGCATGTTCTTGAGCAAAGGTGAAGCAGAATGAGAACAGAAGTTAGACTGCAACAGAAAATCTAGTTAGGTTGTCTTTGCTGAAGTGCTGGGATGAGGGTGGGGTCTTGATGTAAGTTCTAGAAGCGGAGCTACAGAGGAAGACTTGGGAGATGTTTGCGTTATTTCATTTTTCTGGGTCTTTTTCCATGCCCTTCCCTCTACTTTATCTCCAGTGTGGCAAGTTCTTAAGCATCTTTTAAGATCCCATTCATGGAGCCCCTCTACTCTGAAGCTTTTCTTAACCTCACAGACAGACACTCCTCTTGGGCTCAGCTCCCCATTAGAGCGCTGACATAGCCTGTCATGGGGATCTGCACATCTCCCTGTTCACTGCCAGGCTTTACTGGGCTGAGAAGTGGTGGTCAGCGAGCGCAGGTGGGGTAAGATGGATGATATAGTCAGTGGTTGGATGTAAACGGCAGAAGTAGTGGAGCATAGAGATTCAAAAATGATTCCAAGGTGATTCTGTAAAATTTTACAAATTATGAGTTCCTATTATGTGTGTGGCACTGGTGAGAGAGGAGTGACTTGGTCCCCACCCTCATGGAGCTTACAGCCCAAAGTGGTAACAAAACAATAATGACAATATGATGAATGTGAAGCCCCAGTCTGCTAGGAGAGCCCAATGGAAGGGGAGGAATGGTGGAATCAAGTTGGGCTTCCTTGCGGAGGTGCTTATTTGAGGTGAAAGTTGGAGGATATAAGAGGATGCATCTGTCTGAGCAGGTCATAGATGTTAGATGATGAGCCAAGACGAAGATGAGGAAAAGGGAAGCCCGAATAAGGGGAGAAGGTATTCCTGCGAAGGCACCATCTGTGCAGAGACCCTGCAGTGAAGGAGAAGCTTTGGAAACACAGAAGCTGATCATGCCTAGAACACAGAGAGCAAGGGGGCAGCTGGTGAGACGAGAGGTGAAGGCAGGAGGACAGCATCATGAGGCCACCATTCTCAAGAGAGTTTAGATTATAGTCTAAGAACATCAGGAATCCACCAGAGGCTTATAGTGAGGGAGCGATGCAAACAGACTTGTGTTTTTAAGTCTGGCTGCCTGCTATGCCGTGCATGGATGGCTGGGAACAGGAAGGGGATCAGCGGGAGGCTGATGCAGTTATCCAGGCAAGAAATGGTGGTCACCTTGCCTCAATGGTGGCCGTGGATGATGAGAAGTAGACAGAAGGGAATGACTGTCAAGATGTGCACAGAAAGAGAAAGTCAAGGATGACTCCAGGTATGGATTTATGCAGAGAATAAGACATTTGCAGAGATTCTTGGGGGTGCTTTTGCCAGATTCTCACCCCACACTAAGCTCCAGCAATCCCAACCGCTGGGCCCTCAGTGGGGTTGTCACTCATGGTGACACCAGCACGTTGGCAGTCAGGGATGTCAAGGTCCAGAGATGTGAAGGGGCTGCCTGTCCGAGGCCCAGGGGCCAGATGGGAACGTAGGACTGTGTCCAGCATCCTGGAGTTGTTGGGGGGATGGTTGATTAAGAAAATCTGACCCACAAAGCACAAAAACTGGGTTTAACATTTTTCTCTGACAGCAAAATCTCTTCTCTCAGCACTTTTCCTGGGAGACTAAAAATCCACTATTATTCCTAGACATCCACTCGGTACTGACTCTTTATTCCTTGTCCAAATGTCCTGGGACTTCCCGCCCTGATGGATGTTAACACAGGAGTAAAACTAAATCACATCAGATGTGCCTTCTCCCATCTGCCTCTCATGGAACCCTCACAGTGATGCTGGGACATGGGCCAGGAAGTATTCTGCAGATAACAAAACTGAGGCCCGGGGAGAGGATGCCACTTGCCCCAAGTTGTACAGCTCAGAAATGGGAGACACAAAACTAAAACCCAAATTAGGAGATGCCACCTTCAGTGCATTTTTCTCAGTTGTGTTCTTTGTCTTCAGTCTCTCGGTAACTTTTGAAGTAAATGACCTGGCACATTTTGCTTTCAGAGAATCTGTTTATTGCCTGCTAACAAAACATTTTTTTTCCTTTTGCTCAAATTGTTTGAACTGTACAACCCGGTTGTGATTCCTTCCACATCTATGTAAATAAATCCGTGTAACAGCTAGCTGCAAAGCAAAAGATTCTGAGACAGCAAATCGACTGAGACCTTTTCCAGCAGCTGGCCAGCAAGTGGTGGGAGGTGAGGTCCGGGAGGTTGGTGAGAGGCTAGATCATGAGGACTTTGTCTTAATTCCAGGTGGGATGGGGCATGTGAGATTTTGAGGAGGGAGTGGGGGGGGGGGAGCTGACTTGCACATGAACCCCTTGGCTGCTTTGGGGAGAGGAGACTGCATGGGATAGGGGTGGAATCCAGGAGACTGGGGAGGAGGCTGCCGTGGTTTTTTAGGTGAGAGATGGTGGTGGCCATGGTAGTGGAAAGAAGTGGCCCCGTTCTGAATGGATATCTCCTGGGGTGTGTTCTGACACCAGCTGCTGTGCTGAAATTCAAATCTGACACTGACCACCCAGAGTTAGCCACAGACCCCACAACTTAAAGGACACAGTTCTGAACAAGACTACCCCAACTTCAGATGCCAGCCGCAAGTAGGGTCCTTAAGCTAACACACTTCTGATGGGTTGGTTATAAATTTGGGGGTTCCTATAGCCCTCTCTGGCTTGGAAATTCACTAGAATGACTCACAGAACTCAGGAATGCACTCTACTTGGAATGATGGTTTTATTATAAAGGATACAGATCAGGACCAGCCAAATGACTAGACACGTAGGTGAGGTCTGGCAGGGTCCCACCAGAGACCTGTCTGCCCTCCTGGCACATTGATTGTTGGCCAACCAGGAAGTCTCACTGAGGTCCAGTGTCCAGAGTTTTTATTAGGATTTCATTATGTTGGCATGAGTGACTGATTCCTTAGCCACACGATTAAAGTCAAACTCCATCCTCCCTCTCCTGGCTCAAAGCCCCAGTCCTCTAATGACGTCTAATGGTCTTTCTGGTGACCAGCACCCATCCTGATTCAGCTTATTAGCATAAACTCAGGTGTAGTCCCAGGGGCTCATGAACAACAAAAGACCCTCTCTCACTAAGGAAATTCTAAGGATTTCGAGTCTCCCTCCCAGGAACCAGGGACAAAAATCAATCCTATTCTTTATTATAAACAGGGTAGAGGCTGGTGCCATTTACTGAGACTAGCAGAAGACTGGAGACCAGGGGTGGGGGCTGGGGTAGTGGGTCTGGTTGGGGAAGTGAAGGGTAATGTTTTAGACATGCTGACTTTAAGATGTTCATTAGACATCCAAGTGTGGAGTTGGCAGTTCGATCTATGAGTTTGGAGCTCAGGGAGAGGTCAGTATATAGATCATATTTGAAGCCCCGAGACTGGATGAGATAACTCAAGGGGTGAGTGTAGCTGGGGAGAAAAGAGCAGCTCGTGGTGGTGGCTACAACAGCTATGGCTGGGGGGTAGGGGGACGGAGCCGGCAGAGGAGACAGAGGAGGATGAAGGGCGGGAGAGCGCTGGGTCCCCAGGCAGATGTTTCAGAAGGAGGGGTGATAAAGTCAGTGCTAAATGCAGCAAGTCAAGGAAGAGGAGGACCAAGTAATGGCCACGGGACTTGGCAAGATGGGGGCTGCAATGACCTTGAGCTGAGTGGCTTCAGAGGAGGGGAGGTAACAGTAGCTGCCTGGGGGAGACCAAGGTGGGAATGGTTGGTGAGGAAGTGCAGACAGAGGGCAGCCACCCCCAGGGGCTGTCAGGCCTGTAGGGGTTATGAGGGGAGCTGTCACAGCACAGCTGGCAGTCAGAGGGCGTGGTCCGGCACTGACTGTGTCCCTACTTTGGGGCCAAGAGTTAGAGACATCCTCTGGCAGCTCAGAGTGTGGCTCGAGAGAAGACACGGGAGTCACTATCCACACAGAGGAACAGAGGAAGGAAAGTGGGATGTGGGATGACAGAGGTACGGAGCCAGGAGAAATCACGACTGATTCGGGGTGATCAGGACAGGCGTAACAACAGCGAGGTGTTTTGGGGAAGTGCCTGGGAAGATGCTGAGCCCTTGAAATGCATTCTCTTATTTAATTCTCACAGTCCTGGTATTGTCCCCATTTTACAGAAAAGGATACTGAGGCTTATAGGGAATGAGTCACTGTTCCAAGTTCACACTCTTAGGAATCGTCTGAGATAGAAGCTAAGGCAGATTGTAAAGGATTTTTACAGGTAAAGGTAAAAAGGGAGCAAGGGGATAGGCTGAAATGAGAACACAGAGACAAAAAAGCCTCTTTGAGTTGGGGGCAGGGGGGCCTGGCAGAGTCATTTGGAACACAAGTGGGACAGGTCCTAAGTCCCATCTAAGTCACCCAGGAGAGGGACCCAGGTCCCCTCTAGAAGGCCATTCTGCTCAGGTCACTGGCAGTGTGGCCTCCAACAGCCTCCTAACCGCTCAGGCCGTCTTCATCTGTAAGGGGAGGGTAACCCGTCTCCACAGATAGGAGGGCTGGCAAGCTGAGGCAAGGGAGAGCCTGGGAGGAGAAGAGGGTAGGGCTGGCCTCCGGTGGTGTAGGGGGGGGGGGTGCTATGGGCCGAGAGACAGGTGTGGATCCCACACACCCCTGCCTGCCCCTCAGACACCCTACTGCACCCCCTCCCATACCCTCACCCATGGCAGGAGCGTGCCTCCGCTGGCACTTCTCATCACCCCTCATCTGTAGAACAGGAACAGTGGGCCCTGCCCACTCCTGCCAGAGTGTGCAATCATGACGTAAAATAACATTTAGGGAGCAAGCACTTAGCAGAAACTAGCATCACTCCGGAGTGGAAGGGAACGATCAGTTCTAACAGACAGACAGATAAAATAAGGAGAATGCTTTCTGAGGTGGGATTTGGCAGCCAATGGATTCTGAAATCTCTCAGATCTCCTGAGGTACACCTGTGAGCCCATGGGTGCTCCCTTCCCACCTGTGAAATGGGCACATCCTGGCTGATTTGGACTGCATGTCACCTGCTGTGGACAGCACAGGGAGACCAGCCCGGTGGGATGTGCTTCTAAAACCTTTTGTGATCGCTGAGGAAGCTTTCCCCCTGGTCCCTCCAGCAGTGTGCATGGCTCTGCTGGGCCCGATGCTCCCATTTCACAGAGGAATAGACTGAAACCCAGAGAGATCAGGCCACTTCCTTCCAACCATTCTTGATATTTCCTCTCTAGATCTTTTTATACACCATGGAAGGGGAAGGAGGGAAAGAATAAGAAAAAAGAGGAGATGGGGAAGGAATAAGACCTAAGGTGTTACGTGGATTTGGGAGGATGGAGGCTCACCTTTATATTCAAGAAGAATATTAAGAATCCCAGTCCATCGGACACTTGGAGAGGGAGGGAGGCCTAGAACATTCTTAATTTGGAAACTGTCAAGCCAGTTGCTTTATCTGGGCATCCATGACCTCACTATGTCACTCTCCTTGTATAGCCAACGTGTTGGTGGTTTAGTCTCAGGTTGCGCGGGGAGAAGCATCTAGATGGAAAAAAGCACTTAATGATATGCCCCAGAGGACATGGTATTCTGCCACACCCATGCACACATGATTTAGGAAGGGGTTCATAAATGTGGGTCAAAGGCCTGGATTTGGGAATGCCTGGGATCTAGGGGCAGGCAGCGACTGAGGCTGGGGCATGCTTGGCCCCCTCCAGCTCTCGCCTGTCCACACTGGGCAGGCGCAGGGCCAGTTCTTGAAAAGTGAGTGCCTGCTCCACTCTCCCAGGGGGCTCCATGCTAACTTCCAGAAATCCTGACTTGTGTGCCTTCTGGGCTGGTTCCTGGCTGCGGGTCATATTTCACAGCTTTCTGGAACTTCCTTACCTCATTCTTGGTGTCTTCCGTATGTCCCTTAGGAGATCTGAAGGAGGGGACAGTTAGAGAGCAAACCACGCATCCTGAGCAGCTGCCGAGAACAGAGTACCACGCCAGGAGCCTTGTGCATGTTATTTAACTTGAGATTTGTACCACTTCTAGAAGGTGTGGGCATCACTCTCTCTGTTTCACATGCAGGCAAACTGAGGCTCAGAGAGGTTAAGCAGCTTGCCCTGGGCACCCCAGACAATAAGCCGGGGTGGGGGTGGAGGCGAGTGGGAAGCCAGGTCTACAGGACCCCAAGCCCGGGTCTAGAGTCTGCCTGCTGCTGCCTGGTGTGCACACCCACCTTCCCCCTCCAGCCTGGGTCTCTGAGGTTGGTGCTGACGTTGATCCTGCCCTTGTTTCTGGATTGGCTTGGCTGTCCCTTTATCCTTCCCCTCCAACATCTTTGCAAGCCCCGAAGGCCCACTCTCCTCAAATTCAGTTCATGTCAGACCCCACTTTGGGAATCCCTTGGCTCAAATCCTAGAAAAGCCCCCAAGGTCCTGGAAATGCTCCTAAATTGGACCACTCCAAGAATAAGCAAAGGGAATGAGAGGCTCTAGGAGTCCAGAGGACAAAACTGATTGGTCAGGGCTTGAAGGAAGACTCATGCCCTTTGGTTTTGAAGAAAGTGATCATCAGATCTCCAATGCCAGAGCTTGGAATAGTGGGTAAGAAAAAAAAAAAGATTAAGGGAAACGTAAGAAGGAAAAAAGGGGGATGGGGAGAAGCAAAGGAACCAGGAATGGTTAGGGAGAGTAGACTGAGTCACAGTTTCTTCTTGAACTGCAGTGAGCCCAATGGGAAAGTGAGGTGACTTCCCAAACAGCACACATGGTAGGGGTTGAACAAGAGGGAGCTTGGGTTTGAGTGACCCAGTGGCATGGGTCACTCGGTGTCAGGTCACACGGCCCACTACCCAGTGACTGAAGGCACTGCAGTGCCCCAGTGAGTTCACCTCAACAGCCCCACGTCATCCGAAGATGCTTAAATCACGAGTGAGGTCCCCTGCACGTTGTGAGTTTTATACCCATTCCCATTAAAACAAAACCAGAAACATGCTAGGTAAGAGAGTTAGCCCTTACAGGGTTAACCTTCAGTTATTTGGAACCCGCTGGGCCACCCCTTCCCTCACACAGACCTTCAGAGGGCCTTCCTCCACCCTGTCCATTGGCATTCCTGTATTGGCCAATGGTTTGCTCTCCGGCCCCCACCGAGGGCCTTTTGTTAGATGTTTTTCTTTAATTTTCTGTTTCTTTTTATGCATATCTGCAAAGCTCCCGGCTTCAGCCAGGCGCACCGAGGAGACTTGTAGTAGCAGGACTGATCAATGCCGGGAGGCTCTTTGCGGCTGCCAGAGCCGCAGTCCTGGGTGGGGGCGGCCGCGGGCTCTGCAGCAGCGGCTCTGTCCGCCTCTGCTGCTGGCAGCCAGAGCTCTGTAGGGCTGCTCACCCTGCAGACCCCTCCGGGCCAGAGCCCCAGAGCCCCAGGGCACGGGAGAGGCCCATTCCTTCTGCAGAGCTAGCCTGGGACAGACTTGGAAGGGTAAGTGAGGGTCTGCAAGTGCCGTGCACCCACAGAGGTGGGGAAGGAGCCACAGGCTCTGGGACTTCCAGAAAAACAAAGCTGATAAAGCTGTTGCTGCTGAGATTGAAGGAGGAAACAGCTCAAGAGTCTGTTCCTGCTGATTCTATGAAGCAGCAGCAGGACTTGGCTGTGCTCACACTTGAGGTGCCCTAGAATTCTGGGGAAGGAAGGTTGCTATTGGCTCATACCCAAACAAGGTAGTTATAGGACTTCCCCGAAGGACTTTAGCTCCTTCCTTCATTCTTTGCCAGATGTTTTTTGAGGGCCGAGTACATGCCAGGCTCCCTGCTGGGCACCAGGGGGTTGATTGAGAGCTAGAATGAGGCCTTTACCCAGAAGTGCCCTTAGTCTTGCCAGGAGGATGGTTGCTTAAATAACTGTAATGTCACAAGATGTACGATAGCAGAGGGTCTGCCAGGCGCAGGGAAAGGCCAACTGGGCCTCAGGGTGCTAGGGAACAATTTATAGAGGAAGGGCCATTTGGGTTGGGTCTTGAAGGGTGAGTAGGAGTTCTTCAGAGGACAAAAGGCAGCCAAGATGTTATGAGTGACTGCAAAGAGGTTTGGACATGAAAAACATAATAGTGTGTAGTGACAGGCTCAGCAGGCCTGCAGAGGCTGCAGAAGATGAGAAGAAAAGACTGACAGGGCCACATCATGGACTCAAATGCCAGGCGAAGGAGTTTTGACTTGATCATGCAGGCCGATGAGACGCACTGAAGATTTTAAAAACAGTGGTGTAATGTGGTCAGTGTTGCATCTTAGAAAACTCAGTCTGACTACCATGTGGTTGGGGTGAGAAGGGACACAGAGAGCTACCCCCCCCCCCAAAAAAAAAGCAAAACTGTGTCCTTAAACTCATGGAGGCCAGTGCTTTAGAGCAAGGTAGTGGGGTTGGGAAGTGGAGAACCAGGGACAGCTCTGCTCTTTTCTGAGTTTGGGTGGCGAGCCTGGGTGGAGCACCAACTATGAGGGAAAAGGAAGAGTCTGGGATGATTTTGGAGTGGGCTGTGGAGACTGGATGGGCGGTTGGGGCCTCTTGATGGGAGAGGGAAGGAGGAGAGAGTTGCAGGTGGAGATGGGAAGAGAGGAGAGGAGAGGTAATGAGCTCGAATGTGGCCATAGGGAGCTAGAGATGCTAGAGGGACATCACTTCAAGACGGTGTCACCTGCGGGCACCCTCAGTCCCTTATGCCAGCAGGCTCCATGGTACAACCTCTGGAGCTGCTGAGTCGAAGCCGGGTTTCTTATGCCCACACCCTCCAGACGGCTAGCACTCCCCGTGTGGTCACTGCACTTGTGATACCAGCCAACAGCCAGACAGTAGGCTCTTACCCTGCACTCCTGCGTGCTTCGCCTCCTCTTCGCAGCCTGAGCCTGGATAAACCTGGGTGCAGGTATGGAAAAGGGGTGCTGTGTCTCCGCTGAGGGCAGGTTTGTCAAATATTAAATGGGAATGCTTCTGGGCAGGTTGGTAGTGCAGAGCCTCAACCTGAAATTGGACATAGAGAATGACTTCGTGTCCTGGCTAGGTGCCCACAGGAGACCCTAGACATGGTACCAGAGGGGAGTGGGGAAGACCGCAGGCTGGCTCATTGAGCATTTCCTTGACCCACCACTGACCCTTCTCCTGGGAGGCCAGAAATTCTGCTTGGTTTGCGGAAAAAACTTTGTGATTAGGAGAAAGAAAAACTTTGGAGAGAAATTGTTTCTAAGGTGGGAGCCCCCAGTGCTGGAGTCTAGGTGTGCCCAGCCTTGTGGGGGGATCCCCAGGTAAGAGTTAACAGGACAGACAACTCCATTGTGTTGGACTCTGTGCTGGGCTTTCCCCTGCCCAGACATATTTGATCCTCACACAAGGGTATCAGAGAGGTGGAGCAACTGGCCAAAGTCACACAGCTAGCACGAGGCAGAACTGGGCTCCCGCCAAGCCTAGCCGACTCGAGCAGGCTTCCTCCCCGACCTCCTCCAACCACCGTGCTAGTGGCACACCTTGGCCTCTGGGCGAGGCTGAGAAAGACAGAACACTTGAAAACAGTATGAGATTCATCACAGGATTACCAAATTAAATCTTTTTTTAAAAACATACAGTGATTAGGAAGAGCACAGGGATGTGTGTGTGTGTGTCGATTTGCTCATCACACTTAGATTTATTGAGCACTAATGATGTGCCAGACCCTGGGATCCAGCAGTGACCAAGCCAGACGTTGTCCAGGCTCTCAGAGAGTCATGAGTAGGCGAATGAGGGAGGGTCTTACACATAAGCAGGTACGTATAAATATACACATATGCACACTTGATCTAAACCAGTGTTGTAAGGATGGACACATTGGCCTCAACAGACACACACACAGATACACGCCCCCAGTGCTCACACTCATGCATATGCACACCCCCACGCACACATGTTCACCCACAGGCATTAACTAGGAAGAAGGAAGCAGACCTGCAGCCCGTTACAATAGCCAGGAGAATTTGAAGAGCAGCCTGTCATATTTCACTATAGAGCCCAGCATAGGACCACAGTCCAGGCTCCTTTCTGCACCCCATCTGCCAACCAGGGACTGGGGTCCTGGAACTGGATGGTGCGTACTGCAGTTTTGCCCAAGGGACTCTGCTGAGAGTTGCCACCACCATCTATCAAACAGGCCTGGGCACTTGGCATGCACCATCTCTTTGCACATTTACTCCAGCTCTAGATGTGGGTAGAGTTATTACCCCCACTTACAGGGAGGAAGTGAGGCTCAGAGAGATGGGGCATCTTGCCTAAGGTCTCATGCAGCTCACACGTGGCAGAGCCCAGACTTGAACCCTGAACTCCTCCTTTGGAAACAGTGGCCGGGTGCTGGTGCTGCTCAGGATGACCCTGATGCCCTGGGCCACCTTGGATGGTGGCATCCTCAGGTCTTCCTGATACTTCCTAACAAGCTGAGGCCTCCTGGGACATGGGGCACCTCTTTCCTGATGCCCCAGGCCTGGTTCCTGGAGCCGTTGTCCAGGTTTCCACCAGCATGGCCCCTCTGGGCAGTGACTCATCAGGTGGGAAGAAGGACTCCGAGCCTTACAGTGGCAAGGAGACAATTGCTCAGAGATGGTGAACAGGCCAACTTTGCAATCAGACCCTGCACCCCACTGCAGGCTTAGTCTCTCCATTCATTTAATGGGGATAGTAATAGTTTCCATATTGGGTTCTGTTGAGCATTAAATGGGATGACACATGTAAAATGCTTAGTCCAAAGCCTAGCACACATGCTCATTCTGTTGTTTTGTTATTCTTAGTATCTGTCCGTCACCCATCAAAAATTGTTATGGGCCTATTTAGTGAGAGAGTAAGTGTGCTGTGCTCTAGAGTTAGGGGGCAGGTTCACATTCTAATGGAAGAGATGCAAGTATTAATAAGGGTACTTTAATGCAAAAGATGCTGTGAAGGAGATCCTACAGGGTACAATGGAGGCACAGAAGGCTTAGGTGCATTCTGTCAAGAAGCAAGGAGAGTGCTGCTGTAGGGTCACAAAGGGGGTGTGTGTTTCTGTCAGAGTGAGAAAGGGCATTCTAGGAGGAGGGACAAGCAGGCCAAAAATGAGGACAAGAATAGTCAGATGCACTGGAGAAACTGTACATGGACCATGGCTCTGATATCCACAGAGCCCAGGCACATGATGTAAGTGAGAAAAGCAGGCTGGGGTAAGACAGTGTAGAGCGGTGGGGACTGTAGCCAACTGGAGGGTGTTTGAAGGCTCTACAGGGGAAGTAAGACTCAACTTCAGGCAGTTGTTGCTGTGAAGGAAAGCTGGCCCAGTGTTGCCAGGTCTCCTAAGTTTTTAAGAGAAGCCAGAAACCCAAGTTTTTATGTGAAATCTCCTAACTTTGAAACATTGGTCTAACACTGGGAAAGCCAAACAAAATATACCGGGGGGTCTGCTAGTTTGCAGCCTCTGGTTTAGACTTAACAGTGGGGTGTGAGGTGGCGTAAGAGGAGATGAAGGTTTGCACTGGCAGGCCTGTGTGTGACAGTGGGGCATACGGCCTGGCATACCTGCAAGACCCGATCAGTCAGCGCATGCTCTGCAGTTGAGTAAGGGAATGTGAACTTTATCTGATAAAGTTAGGGCAGACTGAAGTTTGGGGCAGAGTACTCTAAGTGACGGTGTGTTTTGCGGCCATCACTTCATCTGCCGCACGGAGACAGTGAGGTAGGACAGGATGCTTCACAGGGTCCAGGTGGGAGGTCCTGGTGGCCAGAGCCAAGAGTGTGGGGAGAAGGAGAGGAGGGCTTCAAGAGGAATCACATCTCTGCAGATTGGAGAGTACAGGAGAGGGGAGACCAGGGTGCCTGCCAGCTCCCTGGCCCACAGGGATGACTCAGTGCTGCTTCTCACCGAAGTGCAGAATCTGGGAGAAGTGTGTGGGGGCAGAGGAAGGAGGGCCAATGAGTCTGGTTTGTGCCATGTTAAGTTTAGACGCCCGTGGGACACCCAAGGGAAGATATGCCATTTGGCCACACATGCAGCTCCCAGGAGAGGGGAGGTCTGAAGACTCAGGACTACACCCCCACCCAGATCTCACCCACTTCCCAAGGGCCTCTAAGATCTTTGTTCTCGTTTGGTTGCTCTTTGGTCTGAGAGTGGAGACACTCATTTCTTAGGTGTCAATATGTGTTTTGTTCCTAGAAAGGCTGAAGAAGGAGAAGGTGGGTTGGTACTTAATGCCAGAACAGAAATCTGCACATACATCAGCTCTGATCCGTTCTCTCCCCGCTCCGACCCGTGCCGTGGCAGCCGGGGAAGGGGGTGGGCAGAGAACACGCAGGAGACCCAGGCCCCATAGGTACTGCCTGATAAAATCTCATCCCCAGGAGCCAGTCTCTGAGCTGGGCTCTTCAGTCTTGTGAGTTTTACCGGCACTCGAGAGAAGCAAAGGATTTGCTAAGCAGATTGATGGTTGAACAAGCCCACTTAAGAGAGCAGGCTTTTAGCAGCATCATTTGCATTCCAACAATGAGTGTACAAATTATAAATGACTTCTAATCTATTTTTAAAGCGGTTTTAATACTTCTCATCTGCTGTCAAGAGTGTCACTGAATATACCAAGGACATCCACAGCAACACTGCACTCCTTTTGAAAAGAAACTATTCTATTAGAGAACTCACCTTTGTCAAGCATCTGCCAAATACAAACGCCGGGCACTGTGCTAGGCATTTCAGAGGCATTGGATTGTGGAGGCCTCTCAACAGTCCCCAGAGGGGTGGCACCATTACCATTTCTCGCAGAGGAAAGGAGGCCAGGCTCAGAGAAGGTGAGCCGATGGTGCAGACTTGCTCAGCGTGTTAAGTGCAGAGTTGCCCGGGACCGCGATCAGCTCTGAGTTCTTTCTGATACACCTCGCAGTGAATTCTCACTAATTCCGGTTTCTGTCCCTCAACCAGAACAAGGATGGGGTGAAATGGAGCTTCACAGGGTTTGGAGAGAGGGAGCTGAGAAGTGAGCGCAAAGAGAAAGGATACAGCCCCAAAAATGGAGGAGGAGGGAGGCTCCCAGGGCTGGTCGTGGCATGGCCTGGGAGCTCCCACTGGGCAGGTCTTTTCCCCTCTCCAGGCCTCAGTTTGCCCATCTGCAAAGGATGGCGTTTGTCCTCTGTAGCAATGTTCCCAGCTGCGTGCGGTCACTCGTGTTCCACGTCATGATTTTCACCGTATCTGAAAACTGCCTGCATTCTCAGCCACTTACCTTGCTTGTGTCAGTTCACCATGGTACTTCAGGACATTATTTTAAAAGTAAACTTTGTTATGCATTTAAATGGAATAGAATATCACTTGTCACACATAGAAGCTAGCCCTCAAAATAAATACAAAGAAAAAGTAATAATGTCATTAAACTCTACTCAGCTGTTGTGGCCTGAGGTCTGCTTATGGTCTCTCTCCCCACCTCTCACTCCTTCTGCCTCCCTCCGTCCCTCCCTCTCTGTCTCTGTCTTGGTTAGAAGGGAGCAGGGTCTGCAAGCACCAGGGGGCTGCGTGCTGAAGACACATTTGTCCTGAGCTGGGTCTGTCTTCCTCCAGAGAACTAGCAGGAATGAAAGGGAGCCAGAGCCCGAACCCCTTTCCTACATTGTGAGGCAGCATGGCCTAGTGCCTTCTGAGATGGCCTCCCCAATCCCTGGAGCCTGGGGTGGTGCTCTGCAGAATGCTGGGCCACAGGTCCCGCCATCACCCTTCTGGCACTGTGAGAGTCTGGGCTTGGGAAGCCCACCGCGGACAGACAAGGAGGGAGTGGGGGAGATTCCAGAATAGCCGCCCTTCCATTGACAAGGAGGTGAGCATGCTTCCCCATGCTGTCTCCCGTCTGATGCAGGAGGCAGGGGCAGAGGGGGCTCTGAGGGGGCTTCAACCCAGCATTCCTTCTGCCCTCTGGGGAGAACACTTGAGCCTTGGTTTCTTTCTCTGTATGCTGAGAGCCCCCAAGTGTGCCCTTGGTCACCTTTGGGGTGCGGCAGCCTGTAATCCCTATAATCCCATATTAATGAATTTACATGCCCAGGAGCAGGCTTACTTGGGGGAAATGAAGTAAACTCCTCCCTCCCTGGCAGGCTGGAGGGGAATGGAGTGATTGCTCCTAAGAGGTTCAGAAGTGGGTTAGGTCGCACGTCAACCCTGAGCTCCAATCAGTCTCCGTTTGGGCTCTGTCCAAGTCGTGGGTTTGTGGGTCCCCACTGGGGCCCTCTCTGCTGTCCTGTGCAAGAATCTGTGGTATGTGCATGCTCATGAGCATCCCCTCCTTATCTCCGAGGGGCTTCCCCTACTTGGCTTTGCTCAGCTACTGGCCTTAATGGGTGGAGGTGAGGAGGGGAAGGAACAGAGAATCTTAGACTGTAAAGATCGTAGAGACCTTCTAGCTCATTGTTATTCCACAACCAGGGAGGAAACTGAGGCCCAGAGAGGGGAGGTCTGACCACCTGTCTGGAGCAGAGCCATGCCGGACTCTGGGTCCAGTTCTCTCTCCCTGCATTAGTCCTCCTCTCGGGTGCAGGAAGGTGAGTGGCTTCCCAGCCTGCCCCAGGGACCAGCCAGGTGGGCATTCCCATTTTATGGGTCTTGGACTCAAGGCTCAACCTAACTAGACTCACATCTGTGCCAATTCTATGTTCCAGGAGTGTCTTTGTTCACACTGGGCTCCAATCATGGCCCCTGGGAGATACTTTCCCCCTTTCTGCCTAGAGATTGTGCCCATTTCCCCTGCCCTTTGCTAGGCTTGACACACAGTCTCATCCCTCTTCAAAGCTTCTGAAACAGTCTCACCTGGGCAAGCCAGCAAGGCTGTGCAAGCTCCCAAGACTGCCCCCTCAGGGTGCCCTCACTGTATCAGGACCTCTTTCAGAACAGCTGGATTTTGTAGGATCAGAGCTTGTGCAGGTCTTGGAATCTGGGCATATTCCTTGACTGCAAGATGAGAGCCCTCCTGGCTGATGAGCCACAGCTGCAGACCCAGCCCCTCTGCCAGGGACTTCTCAGTCTTGCCTTGCCCCTACCCTTCATCTGGTCTCCTACCTAACCTCTTACCTGTTTTCCATGGTCATCCCAGGCCCTCCCCCACTTTGCAGGGAGGAAAAGGTTGGTTTTCTGGTGAGCCTGTTGAGCAGTCCCCAGACACCCCCAGGACCGTGGCATGCAGGCCCTTGGAGCCCCAGTCCATGCTGGAGTCAGAGTTGGCACCGGCTGGGCCAGGGGCAGGGAAAGGGCTACAGGTCCTGCAGATTGAAGAGCCAAAGCACCAACTCGTCTGCAGTTTGAAACCAGAGGCTTGTGAGTAAAGCCGTAGCCGACGCCACTGATGCCACCAAGCCTGTTCCCACCGTGAAAGGGCCTTTTGTTTTACCCCTTGATTCCTGGGTGAGCAGTGATTCCATTTTAATTAAATACACAGCGGTTGGGGTTGAGCAAGCTGCCAGAGCCCTCTGTTCCAGGGCCCAGGGGGAGCAGAATGGGGAGGCTGGGGGCGCTCACCCCGCCAGAAAATGGTGAGCAGGAGGTAGGCAGAGAACCTAGGGCAGGTAGTTGTGTGTCTGTCAGCAGCTGGTTAATGTTCAGTGCAGAGGAATTCACCCTGCAGCACGCCAGACCCACTTGGGCATCTGGTTAACGGCACCTTCAGGGACACGCTTAGGAAATTAAACCCAAGGGCAGGAGAAAGATATTTTCTGATTTTACGCAGGCCCGGCAGGGGCTCAGGGAGGAGCTGGTGGAGGGCTGTGCTGGGTGGCAGCCTTTCCACCCCCGCCGGCCCCAGCCTCTCTGCTCTCTGATACCATCTTCTATGCCTGCCTCTGGCTGGTTTCCTACCCAGAAACAGCCCACTGATCAGCAAAACAGCACAAACAAAACTCTGTATTGAGAGGCCTGCAGGAAACTGAGCCCAAGTTACCCATCCCACTTTTCCCTTGATCTGTCATCATGGTTCAGATGTCTCTTCCTTCAAGAAGCCCTCCAGAATCTAGGCTATCCCCTACCATCTCACACTCTGTGTTACCCATCACTCTAAAATCCTCCTGGTTGTTTATTTGAATTCTTGCATGTTGGCTGTCTCTTCCATGTAGAATGTAGAATCCGTGAGGACAGGAGCTTTGTCATATTCAATCAGTGCCTGGCACAGCTCATGTGCTAATGGTTGAGTGAATACATTTAGGTAAAACTTAGGGGCAAAGACTCAACCTAAAAACACGACGCAATTTCAATAATGTAAAAGTCCATTGTGAACATTTTGGTTCTGGGGATCATCCAATCAACAGAGGTTCCTTGAGCCCCTGTCCCACTCTGTGCCGGTCCCCAGGTTGGGTAGTGCTGGGGGTATAGCAATGAAGCCAGCATCGTGCCACCTTCAAGGGGCTGTCAGTCCAGGAGAAGACAGACACAAAATCACAGTTCAGTGGGACAAGCCTGTAGTAGAGAGCCCGAGGGAGTCCAAGCAAGGGAACGATAGGCTTCCTGAAGAAGGGGATAATCGGGGAGCATGAGCAAGAGTGTACCAGGGAGAGAAGAGCCCACAGTCAAAGGTAGACTGCCCAGGAGGGTGAGGCCAATTCTGAGAACAATGGTGAGAAATGGTGGAGCCTGGGATAGGGAGAATAGGTGAAGATCTGTCTCTAAGAGGCTTCAAATGCCACACCCATGATCCAGACTTTGCCTGGAAGGCAGTAGGGAGACATTGAAGGTTATTCAGTAGGGGCAGGATGCCAGCAGAGCTATGTTTTAGGAAGATTCCTCCAGCAGCAACTCAGGTGTAGTTCAGGGCTCCAAAGGATTTGGGACCTGCCTTTGCTTCCCTCAGAGAAATGGAATATGATCCCAGGCACTGGGCCCCTCTCTGAGGACAACTGTAAATGCAGGCCTCTGCAGAGAGCCCAACAGTAACACAGGGGCAGGTGGGATCACTTACCTGATATAAGATATGCTTTCCTCTGAAGGGGATAAACGTTGTCCTGGATTAGTGGCTGAGAACGCAGGTCCCATATCAGTGTACCCTGGGTATGATCTCCAGAACTGGGACTATAGGTCATCACCGCTGCTTGGTCTCCTAAAAAAAACCACCTGGGAAGTTCTACCCTCTTGGTTAAATGCATGTTGTGCAGTCAATCAACTAACACTCATTTAGTGCAGACCCAGGTTTTTTGTTTACTTGCATGTTTGCTTGTTACTTTAGTCTATTGAACCACAGATCCTTCCAGAGTATGGGTTGATAGGGGGAACTCATGGGCAAAGGCACAGAGGTAAGAATAAGTTTAGAATAAGTTGATGAGGGGGCTGAGGATCTTTTATTTTAAATTCCTGTTACATCAGGGTGGAGTTCTTGTTTTCTTAGGAGGGTGAACAGTTGGGAAGTGTAGAAACCACATTTCTTTATGTTCACCCATTTTTGTCTTTTAAGAACATAAAGTTTATGATATTAGGCTAAGTGCTTCACATATGTCCCCTCTTAATCTTTATAATAACCCACAAAAGTAAGGACTGTAATTACCTCCACATCACAGGTAAATAAGCTGAGGCACAAAGAGGTTAAGTCACTAGCTCAAGGTCACACAGTTTGGGAGCAAAGTGACTAGGTTTTGAACCCAGGGACTCTGACCCCACAAATCCTGCTTTTCACCACCACAGTAGCACTCTATCCTTCACATACCTCTGTAGGTAGCTTGGTTCACCCCAAATCATACTCAGTTCGTGTCTTTGTGAGGCTTTCCAGGGCATGCATCTCAGGGGATCTTGTCCTTTCCCTGAATTCCGGGGAGGCTTGTGCATTCTGAGGAGTCTCCTTGGCCAGTGGTCTTAGCGCTTATCTTCCCCTGACATCAGCCCTTCAACAGAAGCTGTGGCCCCTTCCGCAGTAGCCCAGCCTGGAGTCTAATCCAATGTCTTGTTCTAATTCTTCCCCTCCTAATTACGTGACATTCCCTGTCTGCAAGTTCTTTTCCTATTTAATCCTTGCCACATCCTTCTGAGGGTTGGTGGCTGAAGGACCATTTGATGGAGGAGATAACCAAAACTCCAAGACCTAAGAACATCGACAATAATAAAAATTGCAGCAGCTAAATGTATGTAGAGTAGATACTGGTATTGTTGTTCCCTTTTAGCAGATGGGGAAACTGAGGCACTGAGCTCTAGAGTGACAAGGTCACAGCTAGCAAGAAATAGAACTGAGATTCAAACCCAGGAAGTATGGCTCTAGAACCCACACTCTGGGAACCATTTCATTTGGCTGCTACACAGCTGTCTAGTGTGGAGGTCAGAAGCACTTGGTAAATATTTGGGGATGACTTGATTGATCATTACTGATTACTGACCCCTCTTTTAGCTCCACTGGTGGCTTCCTCTTTCTTTCCTTCTCAACCTAGGATTTCTGACTGCCCTCCCACAATGGAATCCTGCATGCCGAAGGGGCTGGTCTTTAGTCCCCTGAGAGGACATGCTCCTCTCTGTGTGTGAATGTGTGTGCCCCATGCCAGTTTGCTGAGATGCCCTGTGTGGAGCATATCTGGGGTAAGCCAAGTGCAACAGAGCTCTGGCTCCCTTCGGCCTCCTTCATTTGGGGGAGGAAGGCTTTCTTGACTGCCTGTTTCTCCTGTCTCTGGGTTTCTGCTGCCAGCTGACTATAGAGATTTCATCCTAAGGGACAGAGAGACGTGGCACTTCAGAATTATTTGAGCCTTCTTCAGGAAACTCCAGTATTCATTGGAAACTAAGCTATGGAAGAGTGAAAGCCAAGGAATTCACAACCCTGTTTGAGACTGTTTTTTCCTCTTTGAAGAAATATGAGCTCATTTGACTACTAAAGTGACTCTTAACATTCTAAAGTGACAGCCTCTCCCTCTACAACTGTGATATGTGGCTTGCTCACTAAAAAAAAATAAATTTTTTTTAAGAACTTGTTTTCAAAGCCTTGGCATCTCCCTTGAGGTAATTAGAAACACAGTGGAGACCTGAATAATCTAAATCTGTGGTCACTGCATGAGATCAATGAGGAAATCAATTCATTCAGCAGACATTTATTAGATGTCTGTACTATGCATGATGCTGGTGATACGGTGATGTTCAGTCACACAGAGTCCCTGCCTTCTTGGAACTTAGGTGCTGTGCAAGAGAGAAAGACAGTGCACTAATAAACCAAGTCGGTTATTTCCGATGGTGGTGACTGCCAGGAAGGATATGGCACAAGGTGATGTAAGGGAGTGATGAGAAGCTTCTTAGCTCAAGTAGTCAGGGAGGGCCTCTCTGAACAAGGGGCCTTTGAGCTGAGAGCTGAGTGACAAGCTGGCAGCTATGCAAAGATCTGAGGGGAGAGCCTTCCAGGCCCAGAGGTACAGTCAGTGCACCTGTTGGGAATGAGCTTGGTGAGTTCAAGGAAGAGTAAGGACGAGGACCACAATAGGAGATGAGGTGAGAGAGCTGGGCAGAGACCAGTTCATGTAGACACTTGTAGACCATAGAAAGAGTTTGGATTTTATCCTATTAAGTAGACTGCATTTCTGTTGATTAACAAATCAATGTTTGAATCCAGGAAAGGTGATAGATTATGGTCATGTTTATTGTTTTGTTCTCAAAACAAAATTTTCAAACATCAAATTAACATAATTTTGATGAAGGTAATAATATCTTTAATGGAAGTTGATGGGGTCTCTTTAAGAGTCACAGCGATTTCGTATAATGATCACAAGGTTCGAGTTTCAGGCCTGAGATTTCCCTTCTGTGTGACCTTGGGTGCTTACCTTCTATTTCTGAGTCTCTGTTTCCTTATCTGCACAGTGGGGTAATATTTGACCCACAGGGCGGCTGTGAAGATGGAAAGCAATAATGCCACACACACAGAAAGTATTTTATAAATTGTCAGGTGGTATGTGCAGGAAACATGTATTATTTCATGGAGAACTCTCCACTCAATCACCCCTTACTAATTAGGACCTTAGATGGGAGATGCCCACTAGAAACTTCTGGGAGGGTGGGTGGCGGGGAGAGGAGGGAAGATATCTAAAAAGAGTAACACCCTTGTAATACCCTGAGGACTTCTAGCAGGTCTCTTACTTCCAATGCCTTCCCCCGCCCCCACCCGACAGCACCCTGTCCCTAAAGGCCCACTTAAAGCACAAGATGCCAGCCCTACAATGGCTTCCCGGTTAGGGTGGGAGGGACCTGTCTGGGGCGGACCTATGAAAGCCTTGGAGTGCACTGAGGTCAGCGTTCCTGGAGCCAATCAGTATGGAGGCGCTTGGAGCTCTCCAAGGTTCTGACCAGCGGGGCCTCCCAGAGTATTGCAGTCACTTTAGTATAGTTCTCACTCCAGTTGCATTGTTTTAGAACTGGATTGTGGTTACCACATGTAGACCAAGAACAAGTATCGGGGAAAAATAACCACATTTGGGATCAGGCAGATCTGGATGAAAACCTGTAACCAGCCGACCTTAACTACTTAAACCTCCATTTTCCTCATCTGTAAAATGGGAATGGTGATGCCTGTTTCTTATTGACCGTGTGAGTTAATGAGCTAAAGCAGTGAAAAAACCTAATGCAACGCCAAATACAGATGTTCATTAAACAGGTGTTTCTCTGCCCATGCAGTGAACTCTCAGAGAAGCCTATTGTAGGTCGGAATTTTAGTTATGAGAGTATGGACTCTAACGTCCCTCAGACCTAGTTCAAATTCCAGCTGTTTCTTCCTGGCTGTGTGAGTGACTAAGCCACTCTAAGTTCTGGTTTCCTCGCCTGTAAAATGGGGCTAATCCTGACTACTTAGTAGGGTCTAATAGCTAGAATAATAGCCAGTAAGCACTCAACAAAAACTTGTGGATTTAGATTGAATTTTTAGGTGACCTTCCTTTCCTTTTCTTTTTAAAATAGAATTGAATTTGAAATCCATCTCTAACCTGTCATCAGGTTTATGGTGTAATCCTGAACGCCATTAAAAGGGGGCAGGCAGTAAATGAAAGCAAATGGTTGTGTTCCAGTGTGACAGTGTGAATGAAATGAAAAGTTACCAGTATTTAAGTTGATCAGATGTAACCACTGTGGGAACACCATAACTCTTAGGAAGAGACTAAGGTGCATGGCCATTAATGTTTCATGGTCATGATCCCAAGAGAAAGACCTGCTCTCCAAAGGGACAGGGCCCTTAGGGTGTAAGAAGGAAGATGTCTGTGAGGTTTGTTGCTAAAATTTTCGTACTCACAGGGGAAGAAGAACGAAGTTGTGTGCCTTTGTGTACCTGAACCTTTTCCAACAGAAAAGAACAAAGTGGGGATGGATAGAGTCCCTGTGGGACAAAAAGGAAAGCATGTGGACATGAGAATCACCGAAGTGTGACTTCCACTGCCTGCTCCACCCACTTAGCTGGGTGACTTTATTTATGTTTAAATTTTAATTATGGAAGAATTTCAAACATACTAAAAATAGCATGGTAAAGCCTTGTATACTCATTACCCAGCTTCAATAATTATCATCCATTGGTTAATCTTGTCTCATCTCTCCCCAATCCATTTCCCTCCCCCCTGTATGTAGTGAGGCAAATCAGCAGGAGGGCAGTAAGTATTCACCTCTCTGAGCCCAGTTTCTTCATCTGTAAATCAGGGATGATAGTAACATCAAAAGCACAGGGTGTCTGGGAAGATGAAGAAAGAAAAAGAAAATCTTGACAGTGGTTGTTCTTAGGGTTTGAGTTCCCCCTTCTTCCGAGCCACCCACCTGGTTACAGCTTGGATCAACATAGACTTGGGCCTCAAATTCCTTTCTCCATGCTGGGGTTTTCTGATCTGCCTCCCACTCAAATTTGACCTCAGTATGCATTCACCTTCTGGAATTCAGCCCCCATTATTCTAGTTGCTCCTCACCTTTGGGAGTTGAGATTGTTCCTCAAATCCTTTGGTCTACCCAAATACAGAACTGATGAAAATGCCATAGATTTGGAGGTCAGTAAAAGTGGGTTTCTAGCACACTTGTTAAATGGCCTTCACCAGTGCAGCCCTCAGCTTCTTCATCTGGAACAGTACCAAGTTCATGTCATGAAGCGCTTTGCAAAATTTAAGCTGTGAGTGCTGTTGCAATGCCTGATGTTCTTTTATTCATCCTCTTTAGAGTGAGCATTGTAGAAGGAGATTGTAGCCATCAAGGAAGACAGAGAAATGGATCAAGAGGAGAAGCCTGAGATCAAGAGAGCATATGTTTTTAAGATGACAGAACACAGCTTGCTTGAAACTGATGGGAATGATCCAGTAGAGAGGACACAAAAGGGAAGATTTAGGGGGCCTGGGGTACCCACTGGAATAAAATCTTGTGTGAGGCTTCACTATCAGTGGGTCCCTGGTCACAGAGGCCTTGGGGACCAGCAGGTGTGTTTGAACTTTATCCTGAAATCAGTGGGGCCATTGAAGAACTTTGAGCAGGAGGTAACATGGTCATGCCTGCTGGGTGGAGTATAGATTGGTGAGGGCAAGGCTGCTTCAGGAGGCCCATTGAGGGAGTTTGGAGAATATTCAAGTGAAGGGCACTGTATCTACTCCTCACTGTATCCCCAGTACATGGCATATCCTGGGGATTCAGATAAAGAATATGTAGACCAGGATTTGTAAACTCACATGCTTATGGGAACCAAGCATGTTGTAAAATAAGGGAAGGAGGACAGATGTGATGTAACCTCGTGGTGGGAACTGTGGCAATCTAGAGGCACATGCCCCCTCTAAAAATTGTAACAGCTATTCAACTCCAGCCCACTGCTGCCCTGCAGACCCAATGTTGCCAAAATTTTCAAGAGGATCCAGAAACCTAGATTCTTATGTGACTCACCCAATCTTTAAACCAGAGTGATCCAAAAGAAATATAATTCATGCCACAAAGGGAATTTTACATTTTCTAATAGCCACATTAAAAGAAATAAAATGAAACAGGCAAAATTGATTTTAATGATATATTTTAGTTAACCAAATATATATCCAAAGTATTAGTTCAACATGTACTTGATATGAAAAAAACGAGAATTTTTATACCTTCTTTTTTTCATGCTGAGCCTTTGAAATTTTGTGTGTTCTACACTTACAGCACATCTGAGGTAGGACTAGTCACATTTCATGTGCTCAGTAGCCATATGTGGCTTACAGCTACCTTCTTGGACAGCACAACTTGAACATTGGCTCTGATTTTTTTTTTGAAACATAGGATTCTATTCCACTGATCTATATATCTATCGCTTTGACATAATCACTCTGTCTTCATTACTATTAGCTTTATCGTAAGTTTTGAAATTGTGGAGAGTGCGTCCTCCAATTTTATTCTCATTCAAGATTGTTTTGGCTATTCTGGGTCCCTTCTGTGTCCATATGAATTTTAGCATCAGCTTGTTAATGTGTGCTCCCCCTTCTGCCCCCAAAAAAACGCCAGCAAAGATTTGATAGGGATTGCATCGGATCTGTACACCAATTTACCATCTTAACAATATTAAATCTTCCAATCAATGAAAATAAAAAAGAAAGAAAATGTAGAGTGCCTAATTGCTGAAAATTATCAAGGATGCTCATGGGAAAATGGGAAATAGTTGTTAGTGAGTGAAATCACACAAGTGCAAAATAGTTAATAGAGCACACCTGAGACCACTATTCTCAGAAAGGCCTGCTTGTAAGATTGGTCCTTCACCAGGGTCTGGGAACTCGATTTTGAGAGGGTTCCCTCCATTCCTTGATAAGAATAGCTCCCTATGCCTAAACTGTGCTACAGTATGGTTCATGCTGAGCACGTGCTTTCCTTCTAGGAGTCTGCAGTTTTGGGGACAAGATACACAGAGGTGCCTGTGTGACTTGCCTCTAGTAAAAGCCCTGGGCACCAAGTCTCTAAAGAGCCTTGATAGTCAGGGTGCCTGAGCATCCGACTCTTGAATTTCAGGTCATGATCTCAGGGTCGTGGGATCGAGCCCTGTGTGGGGCTCCAGGCTCAGTGGGGTATCTGCTTGAGATTTTCTCTCTCCCTCTCCCCTTCCACCTACTTGAGCACACATGCAAGGTCTCTCTCTCTCTATCTCTCTCAAATAAATGAATAAATCTTAAAAATAAAGAGCCTACCTAGTGGACAACCTTTAAAAATAATCAGTCGATCAATCAGTCCCAGTAAGGGTCAAAGAGAAGATGGCGCCAGTGCTCAACTTGTGGGTCCTGGAGTAGAGTAACTGGCCTGCAGCCCAGGCAGACCTCCTGCTTGGCATTCCTGTACTCAGGCCTAGCTGGCACCACCCCCCTTCTCCCCTCCTGACTTAGCTGTCTGCCAAGGAGCAACACCAGGGATAATGAGGTGCTTTTGAGCTTTCAGCAGGAAGCTCTTCTTGCCTGGTGTCACCACTCCACAGCTTGTGAAGTGTGGGAACCAGGAGATAGAAGTCCAGGAGCTAAGCCCTTCATGTCAGCAGACATGGACAGCTGGTCACTGAAACCTGGTCCTCAGTCCCTGAGTCTAAGGCACCCATGCTTCAGATCTTCCTTCCCAGGGCCAAAGTTGTGAGCATAGCTGCCCCTCCCTCAGCTTCAGCTATTTTAGTTGGGGGAGGAAGGACACATCCGGGATCTGACAGGAGGATCCATTGTTCCCGTGGCCCCGGGCAGCTGCTGAGGGAAGTCCTGTGCTAATGATGGGGCATAGTGGATCCTGCTTCTCCACCTTGGGATAGAATAGGTTGGACTGCTAGACAGTGGGGGGCGGGGTGAGGACCCGTCAGTGCTGGGCAATCCAGAGAAGGAAGGAATGGTCCAGGGGGTGCAACTAGAGGCTTCAGCAGGCCAAGAACATTCTAGAAGGGTTTTGGGGGAGTCTTTTAAAAAATTAAGATATAATTTTTAGACAGTAAAATTCGTTCTTTTTAGTGTACATTTCTGTGAGTTTGGACAAATGCATACAATTATATAACCATCACTCTAGTCAAACTATAGAGCAGTTCCATCACCCGTAAAATGTCCCCTCATCACTTGGTAGTCAACCTCTTCCCCTCCCCCAAGTCACCGGCAGCCACTCATCTCTAGATTTGCCTTTTCCATTTCACTGTCTGGATGAAATCCTGCAGTACATGATCTGTGTGTCTGGCTTCTTCCCCTGCACTTCATGCACTTGAGATTCTGCCACACATATCTGTAGTTCCTTCCCTTTCATTGCTGAGGAGTATTCCAGAGTACGGACGCTCCAGAGTTCACTTCTCCAGTTATTCGGTCATCTCTTAAGAAGCATTAGGTTTGTTGTTAGTTTTTGGAACTATGAATAAAGCCACCTTATTCTTGGATGAACATGAGTTTTTATTTCCCCTGGGTAAATACACAAGAGTGGAACTGCTGGGGTGTGTGGTAGGTGTATTCTAATTTTATAGGAAACTGCCCAACTCTTTTTCTGAGTGGGTGTTGCAGTTTGCATTCCCACCAGCAGTGGATGGGAGCCTCAGTTCCATATCCTCAGCACCACCTGGTATGTTGCCTTGCACCTCTACCTCACTCTAGCACGTCTCTCATGACAGTCACCTCTTAGCCCTTCTGCCTCCTTTGATGGTCTGTAAGCCACCAAGGGGCTGTGCCCTAGTCACTTCTGTATCTCCAGGCCTAGAGTATACCCAGAAAAGAGCAAGACAGCAAGTGTTTGAGCTTCTGCTGCAAGGCTCACTCATTTGCTGGCCCCTGAGGGACTTCAAGTCTTCCTTAGACTCCAATGGCCTCTCTGGATCACTCTTCTCCTCCCCCAGAAAGGGAGCTGCTTGCAAATTGGCATGGCCAGAAGTCAGAGGACTGGACCAGACTTATACAGCTCTGCCAGCTGTACCCCCAAAGGGGAATCGTCCTGGCCATCCCAGCCCCCAGATCCTCCCAAGGACTGACATCTCAAAGCCAGATTCACACCCACCCCCAGGTCTCTGGGATTTGTTCCCTCCTTGCTGCCCCAACTCATGCCCAGAAGTCAGGGTCTGGGACATGCTACTGACTCCCAATTCCTCCTAAAATCAATATACAGGCTCATGAGACATTGCTGGCCACAGACGACTCTTTGGGAATCCAACTAGACTTGAAATCTAACAGGAGAAGTTACTTCTAATTGGGTCTATTTCTAGTTTTGCTCTCTTTTTTTCAAGATTTTTTTAAAGATTTTATTTATTTATTTGACAGAGATAGAGACAGCCAGCAAGAGAGGGAACACAAGCAGGGGGAGTGGGAGAGGAGGAAGCAGGCTCATAGCGGAGGAGCCTGATGTGGGGCTCGATCCCGGAACGCTGGGATCACACCCTGAGCCGAAGGCAGACGCTTAACAACTGTGCCACCCAGGCGCCCCTTTTTCAAGATTTTATTTATTTATTTAAGAGAGAGCAAGAGAGAGCATGAGCAGGGGGAGAGACAGATGGAAAGGGAGAGGCAGACTCTCCGCTGAGCAGGGAGCCTGGCGCAGGGCTCAATCCCAGGACTGTGAGATCATGACTTGATGAGGCAGAGGCTTCACCGACTTAAGCAATCCAGGCATCCCTCTAGTTCTTTTCTTCTTAACAGTAATTTCCAACCTTTCTGAGCCTCACTTTGTTTGTCGTAAAAATGGGCATAAAAAGCACCTCTACCTCTTCAGACTGTGGTAGGGATACCGTGAAATCTGCTCATGGCTTACTCAGCAGGGAAGCTTGGACGGAGGTGCCCAGGGAGTGCTGGGGAGAACGGTCTTCATGAAGCCACTTTCTCCCCGGGGCCTCCTTCTTGTTCAAGTCTCACCATGGCCCTCAGCAAATGGTGCCAAAATCCCCTTAGAGCGTTCATGCCAGATGGTTACCAGCCTCACCTTCTCCCAGCCAAAGTTTCCAAATTTGTGAAACAGGAATGTTGAACTGGATGGTCTCCACACCGGCCCCTCTGCTCAAGAAACCTTTCCCTTCCAGGTTCCGTTTGCCCTTTCCTTTTGGTAGATCAGCCTATGAGCAGATGTAGTGAGGAGGCTCAGGGAAAGGATTTGGGGGTTTGGTGCCTGATGTGGCCAAGAGGTATGTGGCCCGAGAGCTTTTCCTCCAGAAATCCATGGCAATTCTGGGGGCAGTTAGCCTGGACAAGACCCGCCAGCGTTAGGTAGAGCAGGGTTTCCCTGATTCTTGGCTCTGCCTTCAGATCAGAGTCAAGTACACAACCCAAGTACCCCACAGTAGGGATGGCAGATATAAACTGTGGAACAGGGAGTCATCAGAAATGTGTCCGGGGATGTGGAAATGGGTTCACAAATATTGGTGAGCAGCAATTCCTGGGCACCCAAGGCAGGAAACAGCATGATCCTTGTACACATCTGGCCTCTCCTCTAGACCAGCAGGTCTCAATGGGGTGATTTTTGCTCATCCCACTCCACACCACAGAGACATTTACCTATGTCTGGAGCCTTTTTTTATTATCATGACTGGGGAGGAACTGCTGGCATCCAAAGGATAGAGGCCAGTGCACCTGGTAGCGCCCACAGCAAAGAATTATGCAGCCCGAATTGTGCAAAGTGTCACAGTTGAGAACCCTGCCCTGATTCAGGATTTCATAAGAGCCCAGTGCCTCTCACAGTGCCTGGAATACAGTGAACATGCAATACATCATTTTTGAATAAATGAGTTTGTGAAAAGATGCATTTGTACTATGGGTAAGTAAATCTGACAGAGAATATTCCTAAAGGTACCAGTGGCATGGTGGGATTACTGAAGATTCTCATTTTCCTCTTTGTTTTTCTGTATTTTAAAAATTCTCCACTATGGATTTGTATTGCTTATAAAATAAAAACTTTATTTAAAGAATGAAGAAAAAAATAATATCATGAAGGCATAAAATGTGTACTGAATAAATATAATGATTAAATGCATTCATGCATTTAACCAGTATCTAACAATCCCTTGATAAATACCAGGCATGGTTCTAGGCACTAGGTATGTAATAGGGAGAAAAAAAAAACAGATAAAGTTGCCCTCTTGGAGCTTACTTTCTAGAAGAAAGGGACAACAAAGGACTAAACAAATAAATATATAATATTTGTAATACAACAGAACAGCCAGTGGTGAGAAGGACCATGAGGAAACTAGAGCAAGGTCACAGGGTCAGGGAGAGACTGTGATGAAGAGTGGGTCGGAGGAGACCTCCTGGACAGGTGACTTCGAAGTAGAGACTTGAGGAGAGCCTGGGAGCAGAACATGACCAATGGAGCACATGTGGATGAAGTGTGTTTAAAGCAGAGAAATGCCCCGCCCTGCTCTAGAAGGTCCTCGTCCTGCTCTAGAAGGTCCTCATCAGGCTTTTGAGAAAAGGCAAGAATTCTTATTTTGAAAGTGCAATCCATCACGAAGCTTCCTCTGATGCCTCTGGGAAGAAGCCGATGGCGGGATTCTAAGCAGTGTCTACCTCTGAGAAGGATGGGTACGATGTATGGGCATTTCAAGCCTGGACCTTCAAGATGGAGAAATGTTCTTTCGAGGAATATCATAAGTTCTCTTTCTGGTGAGGCGGCTAGGGTTCAACTCCTACTACTTGCCAGCCCTGTACACTTGAGAATGGTGCTTAAATTCTCTGAGCCTCAACTTTCTCATCTGCAAAATGGCAACACTAACAGTTGTCCCACTGGGGTGATGGAGACCCAGCTGAGATGATATAAGAAAAGCTCTGGCAGAGATCGTGGCACAGAGGTGCAAAAAGTGTGCCCTCCCTCCCTCCTCTTCTCTCTTCCTGGCATCCTTCTCTTGGTCTTGCTAATAACTGAGTTCAGGGGCCCCAGGTTTCAGGCATAAGGAAAATGAAGTCTCCAATACCACTTTTTTCAATAATGGCAGCATAAGAACATAACTGGGCAAAAGAGATGACATCGCGGTTTTAATCAGAAACAAATAAACTTATCTTCTTTAAAAATGTCTTTGACTAATAAAAATGACCACTAAGGAGAAAGCAGTATGGGAAGAGGAAACAATGTGAGCAAAGGTCGGTGAGTTGGCAAATGTTTATTGTGTGCCTGCTATTTTCTGGGCACAGTTCTAGATGTCAAGATACTCCAGTAAAGGGGCGCCTGGATGACTCAGTTGGTTAAGTGACTGCCTTCAGCTCAGGTCACGGTCCCGGGGTCCTGGGATCGAGCCCCACATCTGGCTCCTTGCTCAGCAGGGAGTCTGCTGCTCTCTCTCCCTCCACCTGCTACTCCGCCTGCTTATGCGCTCTCTCTCTCTCTCTCTCTGTCAGATAAATAAATAAAAATTCTTAAAAAAAAAAAAAAAAAGGAAGTCCAGTAAACTGAGCAGAGAGGATGGAGGGTCTCTGCTCATGAGGCTTACACTCCTGTGGCAGGATAGAGACAGGCATTAAACATAGAGACAAAGAGGCTATTTTTGAGGTTATTCGCATAGCAGTGATGTGATAGAAAGTGAAGTGGAGGCAGCATTAGGCAATGTGTAAGGGAAGGCTTCCATGAGGAGGGAACACTGGCGTTGGACTTGAATCATGGAAGGGAGGGAGGTGCACGCCCAGGGAAAACATGTTCTGGGTAAAGGGGACAGCAAGGACAAAGGCCTTGAGGCAGGAGCAAACTTGCATGTTGGTGAAACAGAAAGAAGGCACGTATAGAGAGTGGTTGAGGAGAACAGACAGAGAAGAACCTGGAGAGGCCAGCGGAGCCAGATCGTGCAGCCATAGAATGTTGTCTGCGCTGGATGCTGATTTCAGTGCACACAGTTGGAGAGATTTGCGCAGGGAAGTGACCTGATCTGGCCTGTGCTTTGCAAACACCCATTCCGGCTGCTCCATGGGAACTAAGCTACAGCCAGTGGGTGTACAAGGGGGAGAGAATTGCCAGAGACCGCAGTGGCTTGGACCTGAGTGTGACAGGGGAGGAGGTGGGAAGGCTCAGATTCGGGATAAATTTGGAGATAACACCAGTAAGACTTGCCAAGGGATTAGACGCAAGGGCTGAGGGAATGAGAAGAATCAAGGATGGCTCCCTAATTTTTTTCCTGAGCAACTGGGAAGGTGGTAGCCATTTGCCGAGGTGGAAGCCCAGGGAGAAGGATTGGTGGGGTGGAGTCATGCTGTGCCTAGGATATCAGTTAGATATTGTAGCCATGACACCATGCAGGCAGGTGGGTATGAGTACCTGAAATCAGGGATGAGGGCTGGGAAGTGGTGGAATGGAAATGTTAGAGCCTGAAGATTGCTCAGAATGAGAAATAATTAATAAAGAGTTCAGGTGGGACGTCCAGGGAATACAGGCTCTGGGAGATATGGTTATGAGGATATCATGTGAATATTAGCCATGAGTAGAACACCCCCTTTCTGTGAAAATATAGTTTTTCGGGACCGTGACCCGTGATTCTCTAGCATTTATAGGTTTTCACTGGGTGAAAGGTGTCAGGAAGCTCTAGAGAGATCCAGGATATCACTTGGAGAGCTCGCGAGGTTGTGTTTGGGTACCTGTGGGCTGTGTTGGCACCAACAGAAGAGGAGCAAGAAAGGTCTCGAGATGAAAGTCTGAATTCAAACCTTACAGCCCAGGAGAAGAGCTGGACTCCATGACACTCTCCCCTGCTCTATGGGGCTCCTGCGCCCGTCAGAGTCTGTAGCTAGAAATGGCACAGCAGCCTCCCTGCCTCCCCATCTTCCCCACCCCTTCAAGCTGGCCCGTGCCTCTGTCCTTCAGGTGTCATGCCTCTCTCTGGGCCTTCATACTGCCTCCTCTCCCCTAGTTCTGCCCAGCCAGCTCCTTCCCTCCCCTCCAGGCCAAGCTTAGAGTTCCCCTTCCAGCAAGACCCTGCCTTAAAAGCTACTGTCTGGCAGCCTCTTTGCTGCAGGGGGCAGTGGCTGTGTCTGTCTCGTTTGCTGTGACGTTCCCAGGGCCTGGGGTGTAGCGGATGCTTGGCCAGTGATTGCCGTCATATTTCCCATGCAGCTGGCCTCAGGGCCCTGAACACCACAGCTCTGTTTGGTGTTCAGTCTGTGCTGAGGTGTTGCTGGTGACCAAGGCTTGGCGACCTTCATAGTGTCACAACATGACACTGCTTTCACATTGGTACCAGCCTCTCATAGTGGAAGACAGGGCACTATTTGGAGGCAGAAGACCCAGGTAAGACTGAACACCACTAGATACAAATCTTGTTCATCTTGTAACTTCCTCAGGCCTTAGTTTCCCCATCTGTAAATTGGGACTCATTGATTCCCTTACAAGGGCGAGGAAAGGAGATCACATTTACAAAGCTACCCGATGTTGTTTGTAAAATACGTTTAAAACAATTTGTATCGTATGTGGTCAGCCACCTGAAATAAGAAATGCCTGAATGCAATGTGGGCACAGGGCTGGGAGCCTAAGATCCCAGCACTCTCTCACTGCAAAGGACCAAAGGATGCTCAGGTTAGGGGGAAATGGGGCTTTGGGTCAAGGAATCAGCTATTCCTTTCTGAAGCACTGTTCGGATGTGTTGCAACAAACATGCCTCAAGCAATTGAGGAGGTGCAAAAAGAAATGATTCATTAGTGGACAGGTTCTCCTCTATTTGTTGTTCCTTAATCACTTGGACACAGAACTCCAAGCATCGATCGAAATGCAATGCTTCCCAGCCATGGCACTTGTGAGTGACAGGACCAAGATCTCCAGCCTTCTTGCAAGGGCTTTCAGGCATGGCATGGTCTAGTCACAGCACAAATTCCTTTTGCCTGACAGTCCAGCAGACTGAGGCAGTAGGAAGAAATGAGCAAGAACCATTTAAAAGAAAGAAAATGCGGCAAGCGTGCGTTTGCAGATTTGCTGAGATTGAGGGACATGAAGGCGAAGCTGGTTTTTACGACTCTTCATTAAACCTTTATTACATGCCTACTGTGTGCCGGGCTCGGTGCCAGGACAGAACTGCAGGCTGAACAACCCATGGCACACCATTCATATAAAAAGCAGCGTGTGAATGGTGCTAGCAGGAGTCATACAGGGCCTCTCCACTGTTCCTAGCCCCCAGCCCCATCCTAGCCCCAGCTACTCAGCACCTCTTCCTGGAAGTCCCAGGGGCTGGGGGGGCCCTCCCCATGGGTTTCTGTGTCGTGTGTGGTCTGGCCCTACCACTGCATCTCAGCCACTCTCGTCACAGCCCGTTCCACTCCATCCAGCACTCCAGCCTTCTGTTCGTTCTAAAATCACCAGGCTCCACCCTACCTCAGAGACTTTGCCCTTGGTATTCCTTCTGTCTCCAACACTCTTCCCAGATCTTACAGGACAAACTCCCCCTCATTCCATTCTCATCTCAAAGGTCACCGCCTCAGGGAGGCCCCTCCAGACTACCTGAACATCCTCGTCCCCCCACAGCACACATGGGAGTCCTGTTTTCTTATTTGATTTTCTCGAAAGCACATGCCACTCTCTGGAATGATCTCGTTGGCTTGTTTGTTCATTCCCATGTTCATTATCACTCTACTGGAACGTAAGCCCTGGAACTGAGGCCTCATCCTCAGGTCCATAGTATAGCAGGTGCTATACTGCATGTTGAATGCAAGAAGACGCAGAATCTCTCCCTGAAGACCCCCAGTCCAGAAGGGAGCAGACAGACCAATGGTTATCAACTTGAAGGTCGATCAACAACCAACTTAGCCACAGATGCCCGTAACACCTCTGCAACACCCCTGGGCAACACCCCTCCCCAAGGCCCAGGCCTCAAAGAAAACGGTGACCCCAAAACTAAGGATTTCTCCCTGGACCTGGTTGCCATACAATACTGCTTTGGAACAGGGAAGGTATTTTTAAATGTTCTCGCAAGTGCCAAAGTGTGTCTTGTTAAAAATAAGGTTTGTGTTCATTGAAATGCCGTTCAGGTCCGCCATTCTGTGGCAGTGTTTAAATTAACCACATTGTGCACCGAGTGAATTCCGAACAGCATGTGAATCATTCGGGGCGAAAAAGTTAGGAGTTGATATTTGCTGAAGTTGGATCTTATTTGTGTTCTGTATTTACCTAACAAACCCTTCTATAGCACTTACTCTGTGCCAGGCACCATTTGATGTGCTTTGCAAATATCAGTGCCTTTAACCCTCACACAAGTCCACAGTGTTCCCTGTTTTACAGTTGAGGAAACTGAGGCATGGAGTTCAATCACTTGTGCAAGTTCACACAGCTTGTGCCCCAGAAGGAGTCTTTGCCAATGTTTAGGCCATGGGGAAGACCTTGCCGATAATCCACCCTGCCAAAAGCCACCCAACTTTTGCCTGTGTCCTTATTAGGAAATTAGGAATTCCTTGCAATGCCTAGGTAAGGAATTTCCTGCAGGACTGCCCTTCTGCCTGTGCACTTGGCAGCCTTTGGGGCCCTGCAGACAAATTGCCCATCAGCATCATTTTAAGAGTGTCCTTCTATGGTTCCCCATTACCCCAGCTTTAAGCCAGCCTTCCCCAGCTGGCTCGTGCCCCTGCCTTGTCCCAGTTATCTGGTCCACCCTTCTGGATTTCCTTCATGCGCTCTTCCAGATTTCTCACCTCCCCCCATCCGGCTAAATTCCTCTCCTTGAATGACTCAGCTCAGATTCCGCCTCTTCCAAGAGCCTTCTGGGCTCCTCTGGCCCCGTTTACCCTCATCTACAGAACTTCTCTTGTGCTTATAAAATCTACTTGCAACTTGCAAGCCAGTCTCATTGTGTTTGTCTTGTGTTTGCAATTAGAGTCTGCTCCTGGAATATAGGACGTAGCTGGATTCAAATCCCCTGCCTCCTGGTTACATGACCTTGTGCAAGTCCCTTCATCTCTGTGCCTTGGTTTCCACCTCCATAAAATGAGCATAACAGTAGTTCCCAAGTTCCTATAGGGTTGTTTTGAAGATGTAACGAAATAGTATGTGTGAAGTCTCCTCGTCTACACTTAATCTATGGCAGAGGTCAGCAAACTTCTTCGTTAAAGAACTTGATAGAAGATATTTTAGGCTTTGCGGGTCAGACAATTTCTGTTGCAGCTTTTCAGCTCTGCTGTTGTAGTGTGTAAACAGCCATAGACAATACATAAACAAGTGAGTGTGGCTATGCTCAAATAAAACTTTATCTACAAAATCACGATTCCCTCGTGTAACAAGTGTTTACTGAGCACCTGCTATGTGCTACACTGTGTGCTGAGGCCACAAGAGGAGCAAGACACACAGAAACCCCTGTCCTCGTAAGAACTTGGATTGTAGTGGAGGAGGGAAATGGAGGCCCAGACAGGCTAAATGATTCCCCTAGGGTCACGTTGCTAGCAAGCTCCTGTGGTTTTCAGTGCTGCAGAGGACTGAGCACAGGGTTTGGGCCACACTGACCTGCACTTGAGTCGCACTCCCTTGCTGACCAGCCCTTTCACCTTTGTGAGCCTTGGTTTCCCTGATTGTAACACAAGGCCCATGATCCACGCTCCCCAGTGTTGCAAGATGGTTGGTACCTCGCCCATCCTTGCTGTTAGAGCCCCTGGATTGTAGCTTCCTGAGCTCCCAGGGCCTCTCTCTGACCAGGGTTCCCAGAACTCCTACCTGTGGGGGGGTATTAGTGACTTTGTCAAACTAAATAGAGACTTGCGCTATGTTTGTGGAAGGGGTGGGGTGGGAGAGCACTTTGGGGAAGACTTCCTGGTCTCCTACTGGGAAATTGTCTAAGTAAAGGGCAGCTGGACAGACTCCCCATGGCCACTCAGGTGGCAGGCTGCATTCTGGGGACTTTCCTTATTCCCATTTTACAGATTAAGAAACCAAGGCCTGAGAGATTGAGACGTGCCTTCCCTACTAGATTTTGACTAATCCACAGCTGAAGGAGAATCCACTAGGAGCTGGACACATTCTCTTCTTTATTCTTAGAACACCCCTATGAGGCAGGGATGACCCTTCCATCTCTCACGTGTGCTCACTCTCCTTCTGTCATTGAGAAGTCACACGGTAAAATAAACACATCTCAAGTGTGCAGCTGGATGCATTTCTACTTATGTTTATACCTGTGTGACTACCGCCCACATCCAGTTAGAGCACATTTCCAACTCTTCAGGGGGTTGGGGGGCCTCCCTCGGGCTGCTTTCCAGAGGATCCCTCTTCACCCACCTGGAGGCAGCCACTGCTTTGATTTTTATCACCATGGATTGGAGCTGCCTACTCTGGAACCTCATATCAATAGAAATACATAGTATGTTCTCACCTGAGTCTGGCTTCTTTCACTCAACATGCCTATGAGATTCCTCTGTGTTGTTGTGGGCATCCGTGGGCCATTCTTTTTCAGTGCTGTGTAGTATTCCGTCATATGAACCCATCACAAGTTGTTCATCCGTTCTCCTGTGAAGGCATTTGGGGGGAGGGGTTGCCAGTTTTAAGCCATGTTGAGTCAAGTCCATGAATGTCAGTGTTTGGGTGGACATATATTTTCATTTCTCTTGTTTGGAGTGGGATTGTTGGTCTGTAGGGTATGGGTAGGTTTAGTTTTCCAAGAAACTGTCAAAACATTGTCCACAGTGGCTGTTTCACCTCACATTCCCACCAGCAATGTATGAGAGTTCCTGTCGCTTCACATCCTCATCACCTTTGGTACCACTCTGATAGGTGTATAATTGTACCCATTTCAAAGAAGCAAAAACTGAGGCTCAGAGATGCTGGGTCCTTTACCCCAGACCACGTAGCTTATTGATGTTAGAGCAGAGACTCAGGCTCTGGGAGATTCTGGGACTAACGTAGCCAGAGTTCAAGGCAGGGAACTCAGGACAGAATCAGAATGGAAGAGGTGCTTTTAAATGTTTTCTGAACATGAAGTGAATGGTGGAAACCCAGAACACTCATCAGTGGCGGTGACGGGCCAAGCCGGTGCTCACCCCCCTGTGGCACAGTGCCTTGGGTCCCCTCCAGCATCCCCAGAGAGAGCTGGGGCTCCCTGGTAACCCTGCTCTTCCCAGCCCTGCTGCCAGGAACACATCCCCAGGAGCTTGCCAGGAAAGACTGTTCTTTTGCGAGCTGGCAGGACACAGTCTACATTCTGCAGCCCGGGGCTCTCTCGGAGTCCCCGTCCCAGGGGCTCTGCTGTCCCCAAAGGCACTGATTGTTCCTCTCAGGAATACAACCCATTCTGAGGTAGGGAGATTAATGAGAATGCCAGGGCTGCTGGAGAATCCTACTCAGCGCTGGCCCTGCCTGGGGTTTCTAGAGCCCTGTGTTTCCCTGGGTGTGCCTCGGGAATTCAGGGTGGAGCCTGGGACACCAGAAACCCAAGATCCTGGACCAGCTCTGCTACTTTCTTGCTGGGTAACATCGGGAAAGCTGCCTTCCCTCTCTGAGCCCCTGTCGATGTACATGAAATGGATAAACTAGCTAAGAAGTTAGGGAAACTGGGCTGAAGGGTCTGGGGCTCAAAGGCCTCTCTCAGTATTTCCTATAGCAACCTGTCAGATTTGTCACCAAGCCCAGTGCTTATCAAGTTCTAACATGCATATGACTCTCCTTGTTATGACTCTTATTAAATGCTGATTCTGACTCAGTGGGTCTGCGGTAGGGTCTGAGATCCTGGATTTCTGTCAAGCTCCCAGGTGACACTGATGCTGCTGCTCTGAGGACCGCACTTTGGGTAGAGAGAGCCTAGGCACCCCTCCCTCCAGTCTATGTGTTTCTTTAAGCCACGTTTTTAGTAAACTTCCATCTATCCTAACCAGGAACATACATGAACGACTGGTTTGAAGTACCGTGTGTACATTTTGCCAAACAATAAAATGAACACGTTAGCTGTTTTTTTTTTAAAGATTTTATTTATTTATTTGAGAGAGTGAGCAAGAGAAAGCACAAGCAGCAGGGAGGGGCAGAGGGAGAGGGAGAAGCAGGCTCCCCGCTGAGCAGGGAGCCAGATGCGGGGCTGTATCCCAGAACCCCGGGATCATGACCTGAGCCTAAGGTAGAAGCTTAGCCAACTGAGCCACCCAGGTGTCCCAACACATTAGCTATTGACGTAAAGATGACCTCCCAGGTTACACCAAACTCATCTCACAGAGAGCAGCTCTTCAAGTAGACTCTTGCCCTTTAAATAACCATGTGGCTGAACTCTAATGAGGTGAAATCCAGCCAGGTGCACTTGTGCCCATGAGGAGGATGATTGCGGAACTGCAGCAAGACTCCTCAGGCCCTGCCTTTCCTCTGGTTCCAGGTCCGTCTCCTCAAGGAATTCAGCACAGGATCGTAGGCACCTCTGGGGGCTGGACACAGTCAGGAGACCGGGTTTGAGACTTCACTCTGCCAGCTAGCTGTGGGGCTGGGCAAAGCCTCAGCTTTCTCATCTGTGAAATGAACACTTCAGCACTCGAAGTACAGAGCCCTTGTGCAGAGAAAATTAGACAATCCATAGAAAGGGCTTATTAAGTGGTAATGTGTGCCTTATGGATAAGGGATGATTTTAATTTTTCCTACTCTGTTTGGAACCAAACACATGGGGTCTATAGGACCCAGACTTTGGACTGTTTCCAGAGTGAGAGTCTCCCTCAAATAATCGGCCCTCCTCTAGGTTATCTATAGCCATAGATTTGGGCAAAATTCCCACACATGAGCAGCAGAAAACTAGAGGCTCTACCCACTTTCTCCAGAGAAAGTAGGAGCATCATAGCTCAGCCAGCCGGTGGTCCAAGGGAAATTCTCCCTTCAAGTACGGCACTAAGAACAAGGACCGTTTGTTCACCTTTCCCACCCTCCCTGCTCCAGGCTGGGTCTGGCCTGTAGGTCATCCTGAGTCAGTATCTATGTATCACTGGCTTGCTCAAGAACTTTCCCTGAGGCCCCAAGAACTTGCCCTAACTCTTGGGTTCTATACAGACCCCTCACCACAGACAAAGCCCCAAAATGCTTTCCCACCTCCCTGCTACTTCCACATACCCCCATATCCTGATCTGAGAAATTTGTCCTCCCCAGAACGTTCTCTGAGCTTACCCTTCTCTGGGTCTGCTCCTGCTGGCCCCTCGTCCCTCCAGGTGGACTATGCCTTTCTTCTGTTTCCACTAAAGCCTGACTGTAGCAGGCCTGAAACCCCAGTCTCTACCTCCCCCATAGCCATGGATGTGTTGTCTTCTGTCTCTTTTACATGTGCATATACACCTGTTTTCAGCTCTGATTGACACTTAGCACTTGTGGAGAGAGAGAGAGAGAGTGTGTGTGTGTGTAGAGTGGTCCCAGCTCCTGGCGTTGGAACATACTTAATTCTTTTCCCAGTGACTTCTTATGGTCATTGTCTCATTTGAGCCTGTTTGCCTCGTTTTCTCATCTGCAAAATGAATATAATAACAGAGCCCACAGTCTCAACCCTTTCCCACTTTGCCCCAGATACACCCTCTGCTCATTCTGGATTGTGGTTCAGATGGTGTTTTCTGGTAATGGAGCCTGAGTTGGGGGGTGAGGTGGAAACCTATCCCCTCCTCCAGCCCTTCCCCTCAGGGACTCCTCAGGAGGTACAGGCTGTACTGTGACCCCAGGCACTGAGCAATCAGGTGGGGGTGGCTTCACCAAGGATTCAGAAATGCCTTGTGAACATGAGGCAGGCGCGGGAGGGAGGTCAGCCAGCGACCTCTGAGCTGGCAAGAGGAGCTGTTCCCACCGCACACCCTGTGGGCCGCCCCACCCCGGGTCTCCCACATTCACACATCCTCCCCCAGCCCCCCAAGTCTCCCACCCCTGAGTGATCTGCCCTCCTCCCCACCCTGCTGAGACCTGTTTATTCTTTGAAGATTAATATTGTAAGCTTTGTCAGATTCCTTATTGCATGACCTAATTTAATCTTAAAAAACATCATGCAAAGTAGATATTATTTTTATATATCTTTCCTCCAGGTTATGCAAGTAGTAGGGATACAGTGAAAACCAAAGAGCAGTTAGAAAGTAGAGAGAAGGAAAAATAAGAGAATAACCATCATCCAAAATATCACACTCATTTCTCAAATGAGAAACTGAGGCTCAGACACACCGAATGACTCATTTAATGTCACACAGCTGGCAAGTCCCAGAGCTGGGGTTTGGAACGGCTCTCTCTGATTCTTTTCTATGATCCCACACTGCCCTAATTTCCAACTACTTTTCCAAAAGATTTAAAAAGTGATAAATCAACATTATAGAAAGTTTTTTCAATAGAAGGAAAAAATATGACCACATTCATATTTTGTATTCCCTTCTGACCTTTATTTTTGCATTCTGTTACTGTACAGATATAATTATAAAGTACAATCAATTTTACATGGTGCTTTTTTTTTTTTACTTTGATTCATTTCTCAATGTCGATCTGTAACACAGGGTTGATAATGCTTCCCACCCCACAGGGTTGGTATGAGGAAGGAATGACCTTCTGCCTACAAAGCACAGGGCCCAGCACCCAGTAAGTGCTCAACTGAATAAACACTAAGTTGCTGTTGACATTATAATTATAATTATAATTTTATTTTATTTTATTTTAAAGATTTTATTTATTTATTTGACAGAGATAGAGACAGCCAGCGAGAGAGGGAACACAAGCAGGGGGAGTGGGAGAGGAAGAAGCAGGCTCATAGCAGAAGAGCCTGATGTGGGGCTCGATCCCAGATCGCCGGGATCACGCCCTGAGCCGAAGGCAGACGCTTAACCGCTGTGCCACCCAGGCGCCCCTATAATTATAATTTTAAATGGCCACTCCCTAGAACATCCAGTGGATGTGGCGTGATTTACTGAGCCATGTCTGTGTTGCTGGACAATGAGGGCATCTGTAAATTTTTATTATAAATAATGCCATGATGAGCTCGATGACCTCACATCTACTTTACGTGGCTGCTTCTGGCATCCAACAGAATGACCAAGTCCTCCTCCTCAAGTGCTCACTGGAGGACTCTATACACCCAGGTTGAGGATGAGAAGAATGAACATTTATTGATCACCCATGGTGTACCTAGTATCAGGCCAGATACATGTACACTGGTCTCCCTGAATCTCATGAGTCTGTGAGAATATTCCCATTTTTCAGATGAGAAAGACTGAAGCTCAAGCAGAAAAAAAACCCACAAAGAAAATAACCTGCTCTCTATTGGCCAAATTCTTAATGATAGTGTCATTTTTCTTAATATGGCACTTTTTAAAAGAAAGCAAACTAAAAAAAAAAAAAAAAAAAAACAAAAACACTCCTTTAAAGCTTTTAAAAGAAAACAACTCCACATTCCCTGCTCAGTGATCCTAAAAGGGACTTCTGGCTCTGACATTTGGTGAAGTTTCTAACAATGAATTGAAACAAAGTGCTTTCCGTTATTTTCCTTAAAGTTCTCAATTAATAAGAAAATAGAAGAGTGGGATAAGGAGTCAGGGAGCTTTCACCTGCAGTCCATATATTTATGACAGGGGGATGTATTCATGCACTGAACCAGACAAATTCCCTTCAAAGGAAGGCAAGGAGTCTGGCTCCCGCACGGTGATTGAGGTTCTTGCTGAGGTCACCATGATCTCAGTGACTTCATGGTCCCCTCCTCTTTCATCCCAGGAGATGATCCCCCTTGACCCTGTCCCCACCCACTTTCTCCACCGCTCGCCCATAGCCTGAACCCTCCTTCTCCACCTAGGGCAGAGTTTGAATCAGAAGTGTGGTCAAGTCTAAGTCAGAAATGGAATAGCAGCCAGCAAGAAGAACTAACGTTTACCAAGCACTTGTGCTGTGCCAGGCGCTCTGCTAAGTTTCCCACACATTCTCTCCTCTCCTCCTCTCAAGGAGGGAGTGCTGCTTAGCTTGCCCCTTTCGCAGGAGTTGCCAGCATTGGCCAGACCCCAGGAGATCCTGAATTTGGACAGTCTAGCTCCAGAGCCTGCACCCTTGGCCACATCCCTAGGTGCATGAGACCCAAAACAGACTGCAGTGCTGCCCGGGGTCTCAGGAAGCGTGCCCAGAGATGGCGCATGTAGGCTGGGCCCTTCAGCGTCATCCAGCAGGGCCTGGAAGGGAGGAAGAGGTGGTGCCGAGATGGCTGGAACCCACCCTCTCAGGGAGCAGGGGTGGTCTGATGTGGAGGGTGGAAAGTGTGTCAAAGGCACAGCTGATGGTGGGGGTGTTGCTAGAGCCCATGTTAGAAGGAGGGATGGAGTTAATAGAAGGAAAAGTCGATAGCCCCTTGCCTAGTTTGCTCTGAAAATGCCTGCAGCTAGGTGGGTCCCCCAGGCAGAGGACTGGGTGATTCTGATCTAGGAAAGCTCACTAGCCCCCAAAGAAACACCCACGGGCATTGCCACGTTGGGGCCTCCCAGCGCACAGTCCACCTCAGCCACCTTCCGTGAAGCCCACCCTTCACTGATCACCCCCACAAGGGCTCCCAGTCGGCCGCGTAGTGCTTCTCCCCTAAATGGAAACAGATCTCCAGGCTCAGCAGGTGTCTGAAGGAAACAGAGACCAAAACAGGAGGGAAAAAAAACTGGGAGGAAATAGAGATGATGCAGGAAGCAGAAGATAACTTTCCAAAGTCACTGTAATTAACATCTCAGAGAGAGAAGGGACCACACCCGTGATCCAGAGAGACAATAAAAGGACCAGTGGGAGAACAAAAACAACTCTTGGAAACAATGTTTTAAAGTCACAGAAATGAGTATTTCAGTAGGATTTGTAATGGGATAGAGTTAGGATCTGGCTGCTGAAAGGGTGTTTGGGGAAGGAATAGAAGAGGCTTCTGGGTTTGAGTAAGTAGGGCTGGGCAGAGTCTGTATTTGCTGAGATGGAAACTCATGGAGAAAAAGCAGGTTAGGGGAGACCAGTAATGGGTTCATTTCACAAAAGTTGGGCTGGAGCGAGACCCACCAGCAAAGAAGCAGAGGGTTGCAACCCAGTGAGAAGAAGGAGTTGCTGTCAGTTTGGAGCCTGGTGCCTCATAGGGCATCTCTACCTCAGCCAGTTTTGTTTTGTTTTGTTTTTCCAAAGGGAAACCCCCAACCCAGCCACTAAAATGCTTGTTAATACAGATTCCCAGGCCTTCCAGATCAAAGTCTGGGGGGCAGGATTATGCATTTCAGGAAGCTCCCCTGGAGTCTGATATAGACCAAAGTTTGAGAGTCCATGATTTCAGGAGTGGGTGGTAGACAGTGACCCAGGGAAAAAATGGAGAAGTCAGGATAAAGGGAGGCAAGAGGAAGTAGAGGTGGGTTTAAATCCAGGAGAACACTCACGCGCTACGCTCTGCCATCCTGGAGCAGAGCAGTGAAATTATTACTAATTTCAAAATAGCAACACCTCTTTGGTATTCAGCAGCAAAATCACTGATTCAGGAAGCAATTAACATAGACATTCAATCAATTAGTCATTGCATTACTAATGTGTAGCAGTAATCAAATTGGCCTTTTAATATGTATTTTTTCTTTTAATTAACCCTGTCCAAAACTGAAGTAAAGATCTCATGCAGAAATGTATTCAGCTTAATTTAAAAAAAAAAAAAAAAAAAAAAAAGGAGGAGGAGAAGGGCGGGGGAAACCATTTTATCTCATCATTGTGTAGAAGGAAACTGCAAGCAGGAATTGCTTTCTGTGTTGGTTGATGTCTTGCGCACATGCTTTGAGATGCACCAGGAATCCCCAAATCCTGTCCAGGCGCCTGAGGTTCCACCATTAGTGATTAGACAAAGCCTGTCTATGACAGAATAGAAGGAGCACTGGACTAGGAGTCAAGAGCCTAGCTTCAGTTTTAGTTATGCCATAAAGTTACTGAGTGACCTTGAGGTTGCCTCTCTGAGCCTCAGTTTCTCCCAACGTGGGGACCGAAGTTAAACACTGCTAAACATTATTCTCCTTATGTCACTGTTGCGAATGCCATCCAGCCCGTTAGTGTGAATGAGTTTATGGCCCTTCTTTTAGGTGGTGAGCAGAGAGAGGCCAGGCATAGTCACTCCAGAGCCATTCACCTGGGGGGCTTCACTGGTCACTTCTTGTAGTGTTGCTGGAGAGCAGCTTCACCACACACCTCCCCCTGCCTTCTAATAATTGCTAACGTTTCTCAAGCACTGCCTGTGTGCCAGGAGCTAAGTGTTTTGTTTCTGTGGTTTTCTTTTTTACTGTGGTAAAATATACATAGCCTCCAGTTTACCATTTTCACCATGTTTGAGTGTGAAGTTCAGTGACATTAAGTATGCTCCCATTGTTGCACAACCACGACTACCATCCGTCTCCAGAAATTTTTCATCTTCCCAAACTGAAACTCTTAGCTAGGTGTTTACGTGGATTATTTTCTTTGAATCCTCACTACAACTCTGTAACATGGTCTATTATCATCCTTGTGTATCAGTTAACTGCGGCCATAATGATGCTGTGTAACAACAACAAAACACATACACACACACACACACACACACACACACACACACACACACAGAACCCCAGCCGGATACAGTAACAAGCACTTCTTCAACTCAGGAGTTCTGCAGGTGAGCCAGGGGTTGGCTGATCCAGGCTGGCTCTCTTTGTCTCTGAGCCCCTGCCTGGAGCCAGCAAACTCATTGAGGGGAATGTTCTTCTCATGGTGATGGCAGAGGCACAAGGGGACAGATGAAAACCTGCAACACCTCTTAAGGTCCAGATTCCAAGTGGCACACCTTGTTCTGTTGACCAAAGTGAGTTACATGGCCAAATGCAAAGCCAGGGGCAGAGAAACTGACTGCACTCCTTGAATGAGAGTAACTGAAAAGTCATTTAGCAAAAGGCTAAATCCAGGGCAAGCTCAAGATTGAGGCCAATTATATGATCTTCCATAACTCCACTGTAGGAATAACTAACTCCTACCTCACAGGATTGTTTAAGGATTAGCTAGGAGGCCATGGGAAGTCATACAGGACACTGTTGGGTGCAGAGTTGGAGCCCCACAATGTTCATTTCCTTTAGGTAATGGTTAATCCAGGGTTTAAATAAAGGTGCCCCACCACCACCACCACCACAGTGATCTCAGCTTTCTTCAACACTTTGCAGCTCCATCCAAAGCTTTTGACATGGCATTCAGTCCTCCTGGGAGCTGAGCTTGAATGGCCTGGCCAAGCTTGTCTGGCTCATCTCCTTCCAGGCCCCCACCTCTTCACAGACTGTTGGCCATACACTCATGTCCATTCCTGTGCTCATGTGGACTTCGTGGAAACCACCTTCTGCATCTACGTCAGGGCCCCTCCTCCATGCCATCTGCCACTCTAGGCAGAGAGCCTTGTGTGGCACAGCTAGCTCTCACAGCCCATGGGGCCTGAGGCCACAGGTCACCTGCCCCACTCCCTGGTATCCCAGCTGCAGGTCTTGTCCCTGTGGCCACTGGGCAGCCCTCCTGCCCTTGGGCAAGGGCCTTCCCCAGCTTCTGCCCATCTCAGAGGGCCTGCCTGGAGAACCCCAGGATAATGGTATTGACCCTGTGGGAATAGTCACCTCCTTTTCACTTGGGATAACCATAACATGCAGAACTGCCAGAATGCCTTCCCCTCCTCGACCCCCAGAGTTTTAGACTGGGCTCTTGGAGCAACTGAAACATGGAGAAATTTCTCTCTTTTCACTTAGGACCTGGGATAGATGAAAAGAATGAAGTAGGCCAGCTCACTGACCCAGAATTTTATATTTAAACCCAGCTTTCCATATGTGCCTCAGTAATCACAGCGAAAGTTTATCTTCACAAAGGACCAGGGAACAGGGTGGGCTTAGGTGGGCACAGTGAGCCTCTCTGGCATGGTGAAGGAAAGGACCTTTTGGGCATGGGTCAAGATGGTGAGATATTGAGGGTCTGAGAAGTCATGGGGAAAGCAGTCTGTCCTTGAAGGGGGCAGGAAGCCCTTGACTCTCAGCCAATGAAGCACTGGGCTGGACTCCAACGGGGGCCAACCAGTGCCAGTTCATTGTTCAATATGCCAGGGGGTTTCCATGTAATTCTCTCCACCAAGAAGCCAGTCTTTGTGTTCACATAATTTTGGCCAGAGAACGTGAGGGATCTACCTTCTTAATCTTGCCTTAATTATGGGGAATAATCACTTAGGTAGTTGACAGCCATTTCATTGTTTTAGGTGGGACAGCTAGGACCCACAGCAGCTCCAGCCTAGCCTGCTGGGAATACACTGATTTCTTAAAATCACAAACAATGGACCAAGTTGACCTCATGGCTAGGCAGAGTGGGTTGTCACCTTAATGATGTGACTTGAGGGGTGCCAGGGAGCTCCCCTAGCTGATAATCCCTCCCACTCATCCAGTTGCTGCTGCCTACAATTTCACCATTATCACCTTAGTCATCAGTTCTAAAATGTCAGATTGTAATTAGCTTTGGAATCTGTCTAGTTCAATGTCCTGGATGAAAGTGCTCTTTGAGAATACCTGAACAGGCCCCTTATTTTAGAGTGAATTAGTGGCAACGCAGGGTTAGAGGCCAGGGGATGAGATTCTCAGTCCAACCCTGAATTCCAACATCAGCATATCTCTTAACTTTGCTGGGCATCTCAGTCTCCTAAGGATTAAAATGCATATTCTGGGTCAGTAGGTTTGGGGTGTGGCCTGCATTTCTGACATTCATTGAAAGGCAAATGCTCTCATTCAATCCTCACGACAATCTGGGAGGAATGTCAGTATCCCCATTTTATAGATGAGAAAATTGAGGCTCAGAGAGTTAGGCAATGTGGCATACAGAACAACAGCCCCCGCAAAGACGTCAGCACTCGAATCCCTGGAACCTGTCAATATGTTACCTTGCATGGCCACAGAAACTTTGCAGATGTGATTAAGGTTAAGGAATTTGAGATAGGATGATTATCCTGGATTATCCAGGTGGGCCCAATCTAATCACATGAGTCCTTAAAAGCAGAGAACCTTTTCTAGCTGTGGTTGGAGAGAGCTGTGATGATGGAGAGAGGGTCAGAGAGAGGTGACACTAGCTGGCTTTGATGAAGATGGAGCGAGGGGGAATGATCCAAGGAGTGCAGACCACCTCTAGAAGCAGAAAGAGGCAAGAAAATTTATTTACTTCCAGTGCCTCCAGAGAACAATGCGGTCCTGCTGACACCTCGATTTGAGCCCAGTGAGACCTGTGTTGGAATTCAGCCTACAGAATTAGGAGATAGTACATCTGTGTCATTTGAAGCCACTAAGTTTGTGGCACTTTGTTATGATAGCAACAGAAAAAAAAAATGTAGATTTTGGTGCCTAGAGTGGGTCGGTCGTTGCTTTAGCAAATAATGTGGAGTGTCTTTGGAACTGAGCAGTGGGCAGAGGATGGAAGAATTTTGAGAAGTATGATAGAAAAACCCTAGGTCTCCTTGCATATGCTGTTAGTAGAAGTGGGTATTAACAACTTGGTTAGTGATGACTCAGAAGGAAATGAGAAGCATCACCAACAAACTGTGAGTTGAGATGGAGCATTACAGGCACTGCCAGTGGGGGGTGCCTGGCTGGCTCAGTTGGAAGAGCACATGACTCTTGATCTTGGGGTCATGAGTTTGAGCCCCACATGGAGTGTAGAGATTACTAAAATAAATTGTAAAACTTTTAAAAAGGAGGGATGCCTGTGGCTCAGTCAGTTAAGTGACTGACTCTTGGCTTCAGCTCAGGCAGTGATCTCAGGGTCATGAGATCGAGCCCCGCATCGGGCTCTGGGCTCAGTGCAGTCTGCTTGAGATTCTCTCCCTCTCCCTCCCATGCTGTCTCTCTAAAATAAATAAATAAATCCTTAAAAATAAAATAAAAAGGGACTGCTAGTGAGAGCTCAGGGGGAACTGAGGCTTATGTTATCAGAAACTAGAAGGAATGGGATACTTGTTATGTAGGGACAGAAATCATGGCAGGAATGTGTCCTCCAGTTATGTGCAAAGCAGAACTTGTAAATGATGAACGTGGATGTTTAGCTGAGATTTCCAAACAACATGTTGAAGGTGTGGCCTGTAGGGATCTTCCTGCTACTTATAGAAAAATGTGAGCAGAAAGAGATAAACTTGAAGGAAGAACTGTTACACAGAAAGGAAGCAGGACTTGATAATTGGGCAGTTCTCTACCCATCTCACTAGAAAAAGATGCTGAAATTAAGAAGTTTGCTGTCAGGACATCGTGCTCTAGAGAAAAGGCTGAGTGTGCAGCTCTACACCTTTCCACTAATACCTTAGAAAGATCAAAAGTTCAAAGTATTCAGTTGCACAAAAGGCTCTTTGAAGAGATGGAAGGTGTGAGTCACAGATGCCCTCAATCAAACCCCAGAGTATCTCAGAAGCTTAAAGGTGTGCTTGCTCAGCCGCCTGAGCAAATGCCAAAAATTAAGGGATTATCTAGGAGAGATACGTGGATGAGGCTCTTATCTAATGGAGTGAGTCCCCATGACGTAAAAAGAGACCCACAGGGTTCTTGAGAATGTTATACTGGCGGAAATACTGCCAGCTTGGTCTGAAAGACACTATGAAATGAAAGTAGACTGGCAGATCCCCAAAATCCTACTGACAGAACACAGACTGGTAAAACCACTCATCTGCAAACACCTGCTACCTTTCATGAGGAAGGAAGGAGGACCAAGAGGGTGGAGTGGCAAACCCATAGGGCAAAGCCCTGAGCCACAGAAGATTATTCCCAGACATTGAGACCTAATGGAATTTGCCTGGCTGGATTTCAAAATTGCTTAGGACCAGTGACTTTTTTCCTTCCATTCCTCTTGTTTTGAACAGGAATGTCTATAACTTATCTTATGTCTCATCATCATATTTAGGGAACAGATAACTTTTTTTAAAAAGATTTTATTTATTTATTTGACAGAGAGAGAGACAGCCAGCGAGAGAGGGAACACAAGCAGGGGGAGTGGGAGAGGGAGAAGCAGGCTTCCCACTGAGCAGGGAGTCTGATGCGGGGCTCCATCCCAGAATGCCAGGATCACGCCCTGAGCCAAAGGCAGAGGCCTAGCAACTGAGCCACCCAGGCGCCCTGGGAACAGATAACTTAACTCTTGAGAGGAATTGTGCCCCAGGATGGATTATACCCAGGGCCCCACCCCAATTTATGTGGTTCAGCTGATGACATTTGAGGCTTTGGAGCTGATGAGCTTGAGATGAGATTTTGAACTTCAAGTCGATGTTGTCACAGGATGAGAATTTAGGGGACCACGGGATGAAATGAATGTATTTTGCATGTGGGGTGGACACAAATCTCAGTGGGCCACAAGGCAACCTGTTATAGACAAAATAATGGTCCCCAAATCCACATCCTATTCCCCTGAAGCTGTGACTATATTACCTCACATGGCAAAAGAGACTTTACAAATGTGACTAAAGTTAAGGAACTTGAAGTGGGGAGATTATTCTGGATTATCCAGGTGGGCCCAATCTAATCACATGAGTCCCTTAAAAGTAGAGAAACTTTCCTGGCTGTGTCAGAGACAGCTGTGATGATGGAAAGAGGGTCAGAGAGAGGTGATGTCTTTAGCTTTGAAGATGGAGAAAGGGGGCATTGGCCAAGGAATGCAGACCACCTCTAGAAGCTGGAAAAAGCAAAGAAACAGAGATTCCCCTAGAACCTCCAGAGAAGAACACAGCACTGCCAACACCTTGCTTTTAGCCCATTGAGACTCATGTTGGAATTCCAACCTACAAACTGTAAGATGATAAATTTGCATTGTTTTAAAGCCACTAAATTTGTGGTACTTTGTATGGCAGCAATAGAAAACTAATACAAGCAACTTTCCCCAAATGGCACAAATTGCACAGCGATGGTACAGAACTTGGGTCCCTTTGATCCGTGTGTTTCTGTCCTTTCCCCCATAATGAGCTACCTTTTGGTGGGAGTTATCACTGACATCTTTCAGTAAGGCCTCCTGTTTTAATTGTAAGTGCTCCTGGGCAAGTAATCCACAAAGTGCTGGATCTGACTGGGTTTTAGACTGTGAACAACAGAGATGGAGCCTAGATGATTTTGGCAGAAAAATTCATTCAAAGCACATCGGGCCTTTGTAGGAACTTTCAGCAAGGACAGGGGACCAGGCTCAGGGCTGCTTGACCAGAATTAAGGCCCCAAACTCTTCCATAGAATCAGCCCGGGGAAGACCCCATTCCTCAGGTCACACTGCCTGTGCACTCACTGGCTCCTAATGCCAAGTCTGGGGTGCTGCATCTGGTCACGTGCCTGATCCTGCACAGCAAAGGTGGTGGGCAAGCCAGTTGCACATATTTTTAGCTTCTTGAGTGGGAAGGTGGGCTCTGAGTCCACAAGGTGGGCAGCCACTCAAATAGAGGAAGGGGTTCAGACATCAGGCCAAAGTAAATGACAGGTAATCCAGGGACAAACGTGATGGACCACGCTAGATTTTAAACATTCTTCCTATGGTCCAGATAAGCCACACAGTGGCTCCCAATAGGCCACCAGGTCAGCTTCCCAATTTCATTTCCTCTCTTTCTCCTCCCAGAAGTTTTCAAAGTCCTTTGGCCAACCAAGTGCCCCAGTCTGTGTTTGTAAAACAAAGTTGATAGGTGGAGGCAGCCACAGGGGATATAAAAGAGAAGTCTGTACTCTCAACCCTACTAGCCTGGAGTTTTGCCTACCCTTGGCAGGATCCTTCACTTCTTGGGCCTCACATCATCCACTGTCACCTGAAGGCCTGAGCCCCTTCTAGTTCAGACACTCCCCAAGGCTCTGAATGGCTCAGCTTAATAGTTTTCCTTGAATTCACTCACTTCCATCAGTAAACTATCATCCTTAGCTTTGTCATAAGGAATAATATCCAGGAGGCCAAGGTTTATTTTCTAGTTACTCATTTTTTTTTCTGGTTTGTAAAAATAATTCATAATTACTAAAATAAGAAAAACTGTTGGGATGCCCTCTAAAAGCATCTGCACCACTGTTCAGGAAAGGAAAGGAGTCAAGTCCTATTTCTATCACTTCCTCACGTGGGACCCAGGGCGAGCCACCTCCTCCCTCCAGACGTCAGTCTCCTGGCCTGCAGAATAGGGTGCATTCTTCCAAGTAGGATGTGAGTGAGGAATGGAACAATGAAAATATATCGCCTGTGCAACCAGGACAGCGCCTTGTGCATAGTAGGTGCTCAGTAAAGAGTTGCTTTTGTTTTAATAATTGTCACCTTTGTCACTATTACTCTTGGGTGGAGCCTGGGACTTGGAGCCACATAAGGATTTGCTATCTGGCTCTGATGTTCCTCAGGTATGAGCTCTGGTAACTTATGTCACCTCTCTGAGCCAGAGTTTCTTCATCTGAAGAAAGAGAACAGTGATGCCTCGTCACAGAGGTAACCGGAGGCAACAAACAGGAGGCTCGGCTGGAATGGGAAGGGCTCTACAAATAGAAGCGGCCATAGTTATATTTGGCCTGATTGTTTTTTCCTGTTGTTGGTAAATCTCTGTCTTTTTTTCCCCCTGACACTGGTCAGCTGGTAGGTTTTTAGTTTGCTTGTCTATTGTTCAAACAAACATGAGGCAGGGAAAATGGAAAATGGAAAACCAAGGCTCTGTATCTGCATTCCGAACAGCAAGAACCACGCAAATGCAAAGAGATTGTTTTAGGGTTTGGAAAAAATGGCCAAGGCTGGGAATGTGTTCCGAGAATCATTTAAGCGGCTATTAGAAGATGTTGCCTGATCTTATCGGGGAAGTCACGCATGATTCTCAAACCAAACAGGAGGCGATGGCTCCCCGAGGCCTTGCTTCCAAAAGGACATTTCTGAAGCAGTGGGAGCCAAAAATAGCCAGTTGTAAACTGATTGTTCAACCATCAGAACTGAGGTGTGGAAGGCAAACTCCCTGAGTGCCAGCCACCTGAACCTGTGTCTCTTTAGATCTTGGAAATTTTAGGCTCTCTCTGAGCTTTATGTTCAAGAACTTTATCTTTCTTTGAATGTCAAGTATGTGGATTTTCACACCCTAACCCACCCTTACCACCTGACTGTGCCGGAGGTCTGGAAAGCCCAGCCTGCTTTGAACATCTCCTGACATGTGTGCTTCTGGAGTGTGGGCAGAGGAAAGGTGGGAACGGGCTGGCTCAGCTCCAGTAGCATGGTCCAGGAGAGCACCCAGCACCCTTCCCAGTCTTCCCTCCATGGGCTGCACAGAGGCAAGAGGGCTGCTTTTCATTCAGCCATAGCTCTGCAACTGTACCATTGGGGCCATGGCCCAATCCTTGGGCCTCAACCCCCCATAAAGGGCCAAGCCCACCCTCCTTGGTTCTCCATGACCCCCTGAGAGGCAGAGCCTGGCCCCAACAACAAAGGGCCTCTTCATCTTGCTTTCCATTCGCCTGGGGAGAAGGGGTCAATTTTGGAGTTGGCCAAAGAGGAGATAGTGTCTTAGCCCTTCTCAGAGGCAGTCAGTGCTCCCCACTTCACACAATCCATCCCCTCCTCACTGACCCTACAGGTACTGTCTGACAGATCATTGATCCTCACCATGAACCCAATAACCATTTATTCCCTGAGCACATACCAGGTGCCAGGGATAAAACAGTCTGAGCCTGTAGGGCGGGCCCAGTCTGCTCATTGTTTTCTATCACCAGGTCCCATTCCCCAAGCCCAGCACATGTTCCCCATGTTCGTAATAATAACTATAATACAGCTAACATTTAATGGGGCCTGCTCGGACTGAAGCCCCTCTGCAAAGCACATTGCATGAATTTTCTCATGACAATCTCACTTCTATCTTACACAGCAGCTTCTGTAGTCATCTCCATTTTACAGAGGAGGAAGTAGACCCAGAGAAGTCACGCATCTTGCCTGAGGCCACACAGCTGATTCGTGGGGCTATTGAATTGCAAAGCCAGGCTGGTGGGTTCCTGGGTCTTCTCCTACCCCTGGCCTCCTCCGTCAGCCTGAAAAAAATTAGGATTAGCAAATGCACATTTGATTTGACCTCCTCCTAACACAGGAAATATTATTATTCCGTTTGGTGATTCTGGAAGCTGAAGCTCAGAGAGGTCAATAGACTTCCCCAAGGTCACCCAGCTGAGACTGGCTTCGGGACTTCCACTTGCAAATCTACTTGTGTCACAACTCAGGGCCCATAATTCCCAAAGGCATTTTGTACTTCAGTGGACTTTGATCAGCTCTGCTAAGATGAAGTCTCGTAGGTGGCAGAACAAGCCTGGGGTCCCCGGCCCTGTCAGACTCTGGCTGGCAGGAACCAGCTGTGAAAGGAGGGGGCTCTGTCTGGCTGTGAGTGGGACAGTGGGTCTGGGTTGTCACGATGCCTGGGGGCTGCTGGCATTTGTGGGTGAACATCAGGGGTGTTCAAGGCGGTGCACATCGAAGACCTGTCCTGAGTCTGACATGGTGTTGAATGTCTTATTGGACATTCATGGCAGAGAAAATCCCGTTTGCTCGTGTCTAAGCCAGAACCTCACTGTGGGTTACATATTGACATTGAACATATGCCGCAATTCCCAGCCATGAAACTACCAAGTTAATCCGGGGGAAACTGTACTCATTTTGTTCATAACTTCACCAAGAACTGTCTCCTTTTTCAAACTCCAGACCGGCAACATCACCCATGATACTTGAGATATCGATACAGCAGCCCTGTCTTCCTTAGTAGCTGTCATATTTCCCGTGATTCAGTGTCTATCTATGAATATACTTATTTAGCCCTCACTTCGAAATCTAAAAAAAAAAAAAAAAATTGACAGTTCTCAGTTGAACATTGTCTCTCATCCAAATGTTATACCAAGTAGGACCGATCTTCTGACTGCTTCATTATGTCTTCCGGTGTCACCATGCCCAGGGCTGGAAATGCCCGTTGTGTTGTTATAGATGAATTTCCTTTCATCTCTCCTATTACAGTGGGAATATTATAGGCCTCTTGATAGTTATGTATTGGTAGGTTATGTTATCTGTGAATTTGCCTTCTAGATAGTAAAAGGGGGTATTGGATAAGATGGGACTACGAACCACTGGCATAGTGGACAGAAATGGGACTGTGGGTGCTGCTGACCTGCCCCTCATCAGCTGGGACCTCAGATATAAGCATGAGCATTAGCTTTTACTCCAGGCCTCTGAAGTCATCTGTTTAACTTGGTTCTCCCACTGAACTAGCAGGTGAACGGTAGACGTGCTGACATTCGGGTGGACAAACAGATGAGTGGGTGTGTGGGTGCATGGGTGGATAGAGTGTAAGTGGACAAATGGGTAGGTGAATGGGTAGGTAGGTGCACCGGCAGACGTGCTGAACTGATGAACTGACGGATGGACAGACACATTAAGGGGGTGGTCATACATGGATGGGTGAATGAACAGATGGGAAGGTGGGTAGGTGGATGCACAGGTGGGTGGGGGGCTGGTTAGGTGGAAGGATAGATGGATGAAATGAGGGCAGGTGAAAGGTGAGGCACAGAGAGATTTACTCACTTGGCCAAAGTCACACAGCTAATCTGTAGGATTGGAACACAAGCAGTCTGATTCCAGAGCCCATTCTCTTAATCACTACGTTACACTTGATGAAGTAATTTGCCCAAGTCACCAGCTAGAAATAGGTGAAGCCAAGATTTGAACCCAGGTCTGTCGAGCCAAGATTTGAACCCAGGTCACTACTACCCCACTGGGCTGAAACCAGAGAACAGCAACAACAGCCAGCTGTGAATGCCAAGGAGCCTGGACCTCATCCTCAGGCAACCAGCAGGTTGATAAAGGGTATTTTTAAGCCTGGCAATTACACCATCAGTTCTGAGTTTTGAGAGACAATTCACCCAGCAATGTATTGGCCAGGTGTTAGGGAAGCCCACCCAACTGGAGGTGGGTGTGATATCAGTCAAGAGGAGTTGAACAGAGATGCAGCTGAGGGGGCAGAGAAGCAAGAATGGATTCAGGACACTTCCACATTTTGAGTTGTCAGGTCCTAGTGTCTAAGCCCATGTGAGAGATGAGGAGTAGAAGAAATCACAGAGGTCTATGTGACCTTGAATATAGTCACTTCCTCTTCCTGAACCTCTCCACCTGCATCAAATGTATTCGGGCAATAAAGGCTAGGCTGCTCTACCAAAGAGAACCCCAAATACTGTGGCTTAATCAAGCTAGAGCATTTTTCTAGGGTAACATTTGGCTGCTCTAGCCTGACATAGATTCTCTATTCCATGCGGTCACTCACTGATCCATGTTCCCTCATTTTATTGCTCTGCCACCACTTAGAATGTTGCTCTCAACTGCATGGGTGAAGCTGGGTCTCAGACACATCACATTCTAGCTTACAGGGAGGGGGACCAAGTGGAGGACACACACTCAGATATTTTAAGTCAAGGTCTAGAAGCGAATACATTATTTCCACTCATATGCCACTGGATGAGGATGACATCTCTCCGCGGGGGAGGCTGAGAAGTGTAGTCCATCTCAGAAGCCATGTGTCCAGCCAAATCTCAATTACTCTGGGAGAAGAGGAAAATGACTTTGGGAGGACAACAGGAAATCTGTCACGTCTGGGAATTGTTGGGATGCAGAGTCATCACTGGAACCAAATGAGATCATGTTCATGGAGCCCCTGGCACATGCCTGGCATGAGGTGGAAGCTTGGAAATGGTAAGCATCATCACCATTGCTCATAATGGATGTGCATAAAACAACAGCAAGTCACTCCCAGAACTGTGAGGGTCTGGCCACAAAATCAGTACATGGCAAAAGAGACATGCAGAGGCAATTTCAAAATGGAAAGTCTTTCATGCCAGAATCTGGGTGTGGCAGGGTTGGGGGAGGGAATCTTTTAGGAGAAGAGGGAAACAAGTCCAGCCTAGACACAAGGTCGAGTAGAAGGCGGAAGGATGTTGGCAAGACATGCCCCCCATTGTGGAGGAGAGAGGGAGGGGCTGTTGGCCTAACAGCCCACTTGTGAAGCCAGCTTAGCTCAGGTATGGACGTGGAGGTGCAGGAGGCCAATAGGAGCAACAGAAGCCATTCCAGGTCCTTCAGACAGAGGGAACTTAATGCAGGGAATTGGTTTCATGGTGATAGAAGAACTGAAGCCATTTAAAGGACAGAGAGGCAACCCGGGGATTAGCAACAGCAAAAAAGTTGCTGCCACTCCATGGGTGTTTTTTTTGTTTGTTTGTTTTTTTAAAGATTTTATTTATTTATTTGACAGAGACAGCCAGCGGGAGAGGGAACACAAGCCGGGGGAGTGGGAGAGGAAGAAGCAGGCTCCTAGCAGAGGAGCCTGACGTGGGGCTCGATCCCAGAACGCCGGGATCACGCCCTGAGCCGAAGGCAGACGCTTAACGACTGCGACACCCAGGCGCCCCTCCATGGGTGTTTTTAATCAGCCCTTAAGAGTTTAGTGAGCATGAGTCTGTTCCAAATGGACAAATCCATTTGGCCCTAGCTGGCAGGGTCAAGATTGCAAGCTTCTGAACAGGGGCTGGACCTGGAATGGAGATCTGGCTATATCCTTGGCACTTCCTTCTCAACAGTGTTTGGAAGAAGTTTCCAGAGTGGCAGCCCTACGGAATCATACTCCCTGTGGAGCTTGTGTGTCATTTCCTGTAACCGCTGCTTATCCCCCTCTATCCATTCCTGACTTTTCACCTGCCCCTGCCTTACTATATCTCCCCTGTCCAGGAGACAGAACTGATTAGCCTCCAAGTATCTGAAGGACCACGTTGGTCAGAAGTGTGGGCTTGTTTGCTGTGGCTTCCATGCGTGGAAGTGGGCTTCACAGGTGGCAGTCAAAGCATAAGCACAGCAATGGCAACGGGGCTTATCATGAGGATCGTTTCATAATATATAAAAATATCAAATCATTATGACTACACCTGAAATGAACAGGATATTGTATGTCAAGTGTATTTCAATAAAAAAAAAAAGAATAGTGACCTCTATAGCCTACCCTATCAATAAAATCTCTTCAGTATTCTTTTTTTAAGAAGCATAAGCAGACTTGGTTCTAAATTTGCCTCCACTACTTAGGAGTTATGTGTCCTTGAACAAGTTACTTAGCCTCTCTGAGCTTCAGTTTCCTCTTTTGCAAAATGAGAATGCTAATACTACCCTTGGAGAATTGTTTGCAGGGATTAAGGGTAATAATCATACCAAGGTGGCTGACACAGTGGCCTGGTTTTTCTCATTCATTGTTGTTATTAATGATCCTCTGGTTACAGGGAGGCAAATTTCAGTGTAAGGAAAAGATTTCCAAACAGTCTGAGCCAGCCAGCGTAGAAAGCCTGCCTTCATAGATGGTGAGCTCCCTTTTACAAAAGGTGCGCAAGCAAAAGCCTGATAATCACTTGTCAAGGTCCAAAAATCCCCTAGAGACAGAGGGAGTTTGGCCTGGATGCCCTGTGAGGTCCCTGCCACCCCTGTATGTCCTGCATTCTGCCAGAACAACCTGGGGGACCTCCCAGGCCCAAGGAGGCTTTAATTCTCAGACTTTGCATGGTCAACCCCAAACCAGCAATGCCTGGGCATCTTGCCTATGAGAGTAGAAGGGGGGAAGCCACATAGGATGGCCACCCAAACAGTGAGGGTCAGAGTGGCTCCATGGTGGCGTGAATGGATTATGGGTTTATTAGGGTGTAGTGTGGAAGAGTGGTTAAGACTCCAGATCCCGGGGTCAGGCAAAACTGAGCCTTAGCCCTGATGTAGCCACCTCTAAGCAGTTGACCTTGCAAAAATTACTTAACCTCTCCGGATTCAGTGTCTCCTTCTGTAAAGTGGTGGATGACTGTCTCTTCCTCATGGGTTGATATGGCATTTGGATGAAGTAGTTCTTGGCTTCATCAATATAAGATGCTTGTATCATTATTACTCTAACAGTCAAAAGGATTTGTGCCAGCCTATTTGTACAGTGCAACAGGATAGAAAAGGAATGAACTAGAAAATCAGAAAATAATGGTAGGACGATAGGATGGAAACGTTGGAAGATTAGTTTATGGCATATATGCTTCATATTTGGTTTTTAAGTTTCCCAGAAACCAAAGCAGAGGGAAACCAGACTTATTATGAATACATACGTAACTGCAGCCATAGCTAATGCAAAAGCAAGCATATTCATTATAGAATGTATGGATAGGTATTCCATAATTTAATTAATCTGCGATGGTAGGTATTTAGTTTTTTTCCAATTTTTCTCTGACAGAAACAGTGTTATAACGAATATCCTAGTACCCGCATGTTTGACTGATTCTTGAGTATTTACCTAACACTGGTACCGATTCAATGACCACATTGAAGCCCAGACCTTCCTATTCTTCCTGAAGGGAAAGACAGATTGGATGGAACTGGGGATTCCTGAGAAGAGATTAAGGACTAAGGACTAGAGACTGAGAAGGGCTGGTGAGGGGAGAGGACAAGAGGTGATCCAGGGAATCAGATATCCAGCTGTTGTTGCCTGCTGGGTCTTCCCTTCTTCCCCAAGGCCCAGCAGGAGAGGTTCTATGGACTGGAAAGGAAAATGGGGCAGCACCGCCACCACAGTGGGGGCAGCTCATCATGAGATCATATGAGATCGGAGACTGAGAACAGCAACTCACTTTGCCACCTACACACTGGCTCATGCCTAGCCCTTCAGCCATGCCAAACTACTCACCATCCCCGTCATACCACCATGCCTCCGCTCCTGCTGTCCCTCCAGCCTGGAATGCCCTCTCATGGGTGCTAGCCGCTGGTAAACATCCCAAGACATGGCTCAAGTGATCTTTCTTCCATAAAGACTTTTGTCCCCAGCCCTCAGCACTCAAGAGTATTATAGTACCTCCCAAGATGTAATGCTAGGACTGCTTACATGTCGGTGAACCTCACCCACCCACCCACCCACCCCAGATTCTGAGTTCCCTAAAATGCAGCAACTTTACAGTCAGAAAGGGCTCCAATTGCAACTCGGCCACTTGCTATCTATGTGACCTCTGGCAAGTCACTTCACCTCTGTGAGCCTCGCCTTCTTCATCTGTAAAATGGGGATAGTGATATTACCAGCTGACATGTTCTGATCACATGCCAGACACTGCAGATATTTGCTTATTTAAACGTCAGGAGACTCCTGGGAAGTTAACCATGACGATGCCATACAACACTTAGCACGTAAGCCATGAGAGGCAGCCACGGCCATGCCCCACTCTGGCCAGGCTCTGTAGATCAGCTGACTTCTCCCTGCCACTCATCCACAATATCAGCTGAGCACCGACTGTATGCTGGGTGCAACCTTAGGCTCTGAAGATATAGCTGTACACAGGACAAGTGCTCTCTGCTCCCAGGAGCTCTCAGCCTGGTGAGAGAGACAAGAATCAAACAAATCCTCACACCGATAACTGCACAATTTCCATGTCAGGTAAGTGCTATGGGAGATGTGTATAGAATGCTATGTGAGCACAGTGGGACCTGGATGATCAGACAGATTTGTCAGGAAGTGGGACGCCTGGGTGGCTCAGTCGGTTAAGAGTCTGACTTCAGCTCGGTCATGATCCCAGGGTCCTGCATAGAGCTCCTTGCTCAGTGGGGAGCCTGCTTCTCCCTCTGCCTGCCACTCCCCCTGCTTGTGTTCTCTATCTCTCTCTCTGGCAAATAAATAAATAAAATCTTAAAAAAAAAAGATTTGTCAGGAAGAAAGCAGGGTACATGTGGTCCAGGCAGAGGGGGCAGTACATGCAAAGGTCCTGAGGTAGGAGTCATTCTTGTGCACTGGGGACACTGTAGGAAGGCCAGTGTGGTTAGAGCCTTAAGAGCAGGAAATTGTGCTATGAGGAGGGAGGGTAGGGACCTGCAAGACCTGTGTGGCATTTGAACTTCACCCTAACTGCAGGAAAGCCAGGGAATGATTGAAGCTTCCTGTGAAAGAATCCAGCTTCTAGGAGACCCTTCTAGTTCAGAGTGGACTATAGGGGCAAGAGTGGAATCTAGGAGAACCGGTGGAAGGTACTGCATTTATCTAGACACACAATGCTGGGGGACTGATGAGGTTGGTGACCATGGACGGGAGGGGGCATAGAGGTGAGAGAGGTGGCATCTGCAGGATTGGGCAGTGGGCTGAGTGGGAGCGGGTAAGGGATGGCTAGGGAAGCCATATCCTGAGATAGGGAAGACTGGAAGAGGAGCAGGCTGGAGAGAAGGACGGGACTCAGTTGGGGCCATGGGAGGTTGGAGGTGCTTCTCAGCTGGGAAAGCCTAGCACCAGAAGGGCCGGCCATGGGGAGGTTCCTTTGGTTTTCCGAATGCCTCAGAGCCTAGGTGAGACACAACAGGTGGTCATCCCCTCTCTTGAACACCTGCCACACCGCATTCCTCCAAGGAGGGCAGGTCCTAGCTCTCACAGTCACTGCCGGAAGCTTTGAGGGTTCCCACCACAGAGCGCCCACTCCCGAGGCTCCCCCATCTGGGTCTGCCCACCGACACCTCATTAATAAGGGCGTCCATCGCACAGTGGTTTTCCCTGGTTTCTTCGGAAGCCCAGCTGTTGCCTTTGAGTTGCTCCCATCTCATTATCCCCGGAGTTTCTACGTCTTTTTCGTCTTTTTGTGAAAATTTAATTGCCTGCTAGATTTGAATGGGCCTAGAGCAGCTGTTCAGGTTTGGGAAGTCAGAGTCAAATGCACCCTGATCAAAGGCTGTGAGAGGCTGGGGCCGTTCTCGCCGGCAGCCCCTCAAAATCGGAGCAACTTTACTCCTCCCAAAATGGGAACCAAATCGCTCAGCGTGGACACTTGAAAGGAAGAGTGTTAAGTGATTCCCAACATTTGAACTGCCTGCTGCCTCTTTAAATCATTTTGCTTTGGAAATGGAATACCTGGGACTCGTCCTCTGAGCCCCCAATGGGGGAATCCGTGGGGAGATGTCATTTGGGGGCCTGGTGCCTCCTTGAAATTTCTTCCAAATCGAGCCCAGGACGAATCTGGAGAAGCCCGTGAGTTCGGCAGCATCTCTGCAATTTCCCACCCTGCCCCACCCCACCACCGAATCTTCTTGGAGAACAGGATTGCAAGTCTGAGGACCTGGATGCGAGCCCCAGCATCACAGGCTGGGTGACCTTGATGGTGTCTGTCTGCTTCCTGGAGGTGCTCATCTGTAAAATGGGCTGATAATTTTGTCACCTGCCTCGCTAGGATTTTGAGAGGCCTCAACAAGATGCAAAGTGCGGAGGTGCATTGTAAACAAAAGCATCATACCCGTCAATGGTTACCGTTGTTTGACTTAGTACTCCTCCCAGGGAAACTGGCATTTTCCAAAAAAAAAAAAAGAGCAACCTGGAGAAGCAGGCAGTGTGTTTTAGGGAAGAAAAGCATTTCTAAAATGTTGGAAAACAAATTAATGTTTGAAGGGATAACAGGTGTGAAGTTACCTTGAGAACCACACGGTATAAAAATAGCAGAGTAGGTGACAGGAGCAGCTGGCCTCACTCCTGGAGGCCGCAGGGCCACCTTCTGTTACTGTCCTCTCTCGTTCTTTCCTCTCCTCCCCTCCCCTCTCCTGCCTTCCTCTCCTCCCCCTTCTGTTCTACTGTCTCCTCTCACCCATCTTTTTTTTTTTTATTTACCATTTTAACCATTTTTAAGAGTACACTTCAGTAGTGTTTAAGTATATTCCCATTGTTGCACAACAGATCTCCAGAAACTTTTTCATCCTGCAAAATGGAAACTCTATACCCATGAAAGAGTAATTCTCCCTCCCTGCTCCCCTCATCCATCTTTTTCTTTTTTTTTTCTTTTTCTGAATTGCATTCTCCCTTTTTTGTTCTAAGAAAGTTATGAGCTGTATAAGTTAAGAGGCTTTCTGCTGCAAGTGACTCAGACTGGCTTAAGCCCCAAAAGGAATTTATTGGCTTGAGTAACTGAAAAGTCCTAGGGCAGCAGGCTTCAGGTACAGCTGGATCCAGGGGCTAGAACAGTGTCATCAGAACTTATTCTCTCTCTCCGTCTTTCAGTTCTGACTCTTCCTGTGCTGGCTTTCTCCTGAAGCATCCTCCCCTTATGTGGTGGTAGAGGTGGACCCCCAGCAGCTTCAGGCTTCCATCCTACCAGCTCAGCCACCCAGCAGAAAGAGAGCACTGCCTTCCCTTATAGTCTTAGCAAAGTCTTGAGGTTGACTCTTAACGGTACAAAGGTCACATGCGTATCCATGGGCCAGTCACTACATGGGGACTGCAAAGATTTGTTTGGTCAAGGCCAGGACTCACACCCACCTAGGAGCCCCAGTGAGGGTCAGCCCCATCAAACCCTCACCCTCAGTCTGAGAGTGGGGGATGAGCTGTTCCCCAAAGGCAAGACAGGCTGCTCTGACACAAAGGAGGAGGCCCCACTGGTGTCACTGTGCCAGGCAGCACACTGTATCCTGCTGGCTAGCTTACTAGGATCCTGTCCCTCCTACTTCTGCAGAGGAGAGAAGTGTCCTCATGTTACTCCCTTACCATGTTGCCTTCTTAGTACCATCTTCAGCCAGGATGTGGCCCGATAGCCACCCAGCTTTGGGGCATGCCTGGCCCAGCCGCTGGACCTTCTTGTCCCCCCTCCTCCCCAACTACTTGGTCCTGCCGCCACAGGGACCCACCTCCCAGTTCTTAGCAGTCTGACACAGAAACAGCATAGGCCTCACACAGATCTGGGTTTGAATCCCTACTCTGAGATAAGTGATGGCAGGAGGAAGGGTAAGAACAGAATCCTGGTATAGAATGTCATCCTCTGAGACAGTTGCCCATTCCAGCCACTTCTGACTGATCTCCCTGCCTGAACACGGCCGTCAATGACCGTGGCCAGTCTGTGTCTCCTCCCTCCCCAGGAGACCCGCTCCAGTGCCCTGTTCCCTGGGAACGCTGTCTCCCCCTCCACCTCCCTCCCAGCCTCTCCCTGCAGCCTGGTCTCTCCTGGGCTCACTCGGCCTCCCCCTCTGTCAGCTCTCCTACTAGAAGGTTCTCCTGCTTCCTTCACTGCACTGCTGAGGCATGACCTCCCTGGGAATCCAGCCTCGTCCAGCAGCCCAGATGCTGCAAAGATGATGGGAGACCTGAGTGGATCCCACAAAGCGGTTCAACTTTTCTGACACATTTTTATAAATCTTCCAGAGCTCACACTTCCCGAGCACCTGCCTGCCTTCCAGCATCTTCATTGGCCTCCTCCGCTGGTGACATTGCTGGGCCCCTGGACCTGGAACTGAGTTCCAGAGCCCACAGTGGCCGCCCGGGGCCTATGGCCCGTGCTCACCTCTCTGGTGAAGGGCAGGAACTGGGGAGTGTGAGTACAGTGCCTAGCCTGACAATCCCGGGAGAAAAAGTAAGAACTGAAATACCACACAGTCCCGGGATCAAGTCCTGACTTAGCCACCACCACCAGCCCCCGCCCCACCGTGTGACCTCGGGCAAAGCACTTCACTGCTCTGAGCCTCCTTAGTTGTGTGCATCTGCAAAATGGAGACAAGTGTGCCCTCCCCAGGTCGCTGTGAGCATTCACCGACACGGCACATGGAAGAGGCTCAGTGCATAGGGTTTCCTATTAATAAAATAGCAATAAATAAATGGGCATAAATAAATATGTTTTATGAAATAGTATAAATAACATAATAGCATTTCAGTTCTACATATGTTTTCTGACACACGCTGCGTGACCTCCTTGCTACTTCTCAGACACACCGGTCACCCTCTTCTCTAGAGGGATTTGCCCTATCTGTCCCCTCCCCAGGATTGCTCTTCCCCCACGCATCTGCCTCGCTCACTCCATTGCCTCCCTCCGGTGGGGGTTGAAAGTTCTGGCCCCCTGGTCCAGAATTGATCTCCCCCATCACTCCCTGCTCCTTGCTCTGCCTTTCTGCCCTTCATCACAGCCATCCCCTCCGATATGTCCTATTTTTATTTGTGGAGATGGTTCAACATCTGTCTCCCCAGCCCCTAGAAAGTCAGCTCATGGGGGCAGGGGCCTTGTTCCCCCCTGTTCTCCCAATGCTAGAGGAGAGCCTGGCACGTAGTAGGTGCTTGGTAGAGATCTGAGGTCTGTCAGATGAATCAGATGTATCCCTGCCCTGGGGACCTTTGTTTCGCCAGCTGACAAAATAACAGCCGTTTTAATGAAGGTAACTGCCATTTGCTGCATGGCCCAGCCTGTGCCATCACAGTCCTAGGCCCTTCCTACCCAGCATCTCACGTGCTTCTCCCAACAACCCCATAATGGAGGTGCTGTCATTATTCCCACTGAGCAGAGGAGATGAAGATAAGAGAAGAGGTGTAACTGGCCCAGAATCATGCAGTCTGGGCCAGGACTGGAGCCCAGGTGTGTCTACTGCCATGCCTTGGGCCCTAAACATGGAAACCAGGGTACCACGGGGAAGCTGGAAGCCTGGCACAAAGAGCATAATGTGAGCTTGCACATGGGGGTCAGGGAGGCTCCCTGGAGGAGGGAGCCCTTGAGCTGGACCTTGATGGATGTGTAGGAGCCTTCTGGGCAAAGAAGAGGGAGAGAAGCATTCAGGCATGGAGCCTATGGTCCCTTCCAGAATCATTCATCGAGTACCTTCTGTGCGCCAGGCGAAGGTAAGACACTTCTGGGAATGAAGCTCTTGAATTCAGAAGGAGGACTTAGAGCTTTGGGGGACCCAGGCCAGGACCTGGGTCTGACTGAGAGACAAGGAGGAGTAGGCCTTAAGTAGCTACTATGTGCCAGGCATGGTGCCAAGGGCTTCGCCTTCCACGTTGTATTCCCAGCATTTGATGCGGAGGGTGCTGTGCCCATTTTCAAGTAAGGAAACTGAGGCTCCAAAGCCATGGGCTGAGTTCCAGCTCCAAACCATCTTGTTTGGTGGTGGGACATAGAAGAATGTCTCCTGCCTGTCATAAAATGGGCCACTGGCCTGCCTCTGGCCAAGAAAGACAGAGGGGCCTGCTTTAGGCCCCAGGATCCTGATCAGGCTGTTTGGTGGAAAATCAGCAGACGAAGAGCCCAGAAGATTCCACCCCTCGGCAGATAGTCTTTGGGGTCGTGGGGAGGGCCCGTACCCAGATGTCTCTATCACTGTCTGTGTCACTTGCTTTGTGACCCTGAGCAAATCGCTTCATTTCGCTGGGCCTCTTGTTTCCTTAACTTCCAGGAGCTAAACCATCCCCAGGGCCCCCCCTTCTGGCTCAGACCATTCAGATTTCTACCTCTGGTGCTTTTTTTTTCTCTGTTGCAGCAATAACAAAGTACCACAAACCAAGTAGCTTAAAATTAACCAGCTAACCGTTCTCTAGGTCAGAAGTCGGTGCAAGTCGACTGGGCTAACATCAAGACAGGCCTGTGCTCCCTTCTGGAGGCTCTCGTGGAGAATATGATTTCTTTTCTTTTCCAGCTTCTCAAGGCGCCGTGTTCCTCGTGGGCCCTTCCTCCATATTCCATCCAGCATTGGCTTTCTCACATCACGTTACGGCATACTGACCCTTCTGCCTCTCTTCCCCGCTTGTAAGGACCCTTGTGATGACATCCCCCCACCCCCAGATCATCCAGGATCCTCTCCCATCTAGTGGTCCGTGGATGGCAACCTTCATATTCCCCTTCCATGTACCCTGACATTCCCAGGTTCCACGGATATCTGTGGACTCCATTGTTCTGACCACCACCCTGGAAAAATAAGATGTTTTAGGGAGGCTTTGGGCAAGCTGTTTCTTCTCCTTGGACCTCAGCTTCCTGTATTTTGAAATGGGGGTGATCATCATGACCCCCACACTGGCCAGCTGCTTTGAAGGATGTGTGTGTTCAGGTGGCTTACAGAGGGTCAGGCACGGTACATGGGGTCAATGCTTTATTCCTGGGGTGTTTCTGTCGCTAGTAACTGTCAGCTGACGGCTCTCACTGGGTGCTCAGGCCTTCTTGTGCTTTGCTCTGAAAGGCTGCAGCACCCCCCCCCCATGCCCTATCCCAAGAAAACAAACGTGGGTCTGTCAGCTGCCCCTGCGTTATAATCTCTGGCTTTTTTTTCACAGAACCCCAGGGGCCCCTGGGATTTGGGAGTTGGGCAGTGTCACTCAAGGATGCCTATTGAGTACTGAACAATAGCCCCTCATGAGGTCATACAGCCGCTTAGCAACTGCTCAGGCCCTTAGTTACCAGCCCAGAAGTGTTGATATTTACCCAACAGAAACTTTATATCGATAACGCCCAGTTCCTTCCAGAGAGCTGCAGGCTCCACCCACTCATAGCTGCTGTTCGGGCTCTTGTAAAAGCATGCCTGTGGGAAGCCAGGAGCCCTGGGGTCCGTCTGTCCCAGTTCCATGCCTCTCTCTGGGACTCAGTTTCCCTCGCAATATGGGGGTCAGACTAGATGATCACCAAATAGGGTGACCCTGTACCCTGGTTGGCCCAGAACAGTCCTGGCTCTCCTGGCCATGATATTTAATATCATGACTATTAAAAGTGATCCTTTTCATTCTCAAAAATGTCGCCATTTGGAAGATCAATTTTCTTATCTCCCTAAAGCCGCTTCTAGCTCTCGATTCTACTTCTCTTCCACTCCGCCCTTTTCCCCTGTCCTGAATTAATCCTGCATAGTTCAGCCAAGATTTTCAAGGACTCTTTCTGTGCCAAGCCTGGAGCTGGGGAAACTGAGGCAAACCAGCCACAATCCCTGCCCTGGGGAGTTTCCAGTCCAGGGAAGAATGCTGCATAAGCACCCAGCGGATCTAGGATTGAATCCAGAACCTTGTACTTCTCAGCCTCACTTGGACTCTCCCCATGAAACTATTTTCATAAATAATAATACTCCTTAGTATTCAGGTGGCATCTTTCAGCTTCTAAAGCATTTCCCTTCTGTTACCTCACTTAACCCTGCCATCATTGGAAAGGATGATTCTCGTATCTACCCATTGCACAGATGTGGAGCTGGAGGCCAGAAGTCATAGAGGGCGGGGGTTAGGACGGTGGCCATCCAGATGCCCTTGAGAAGCAGCTCAGCCTCCGCCTCCCTACCTGTGAAATAGAAGTATTAGCTCCTGCTTCATAGGACTTTTGTGAAAAGTAAATGAGACAGCACAGCGAAAGTCCTTTTTAAAAATGTCAGCTGCAAAGAATGAGCGCCTCTGCCCTGAGCTGTCCTGCCCCCAGCAGCCACATTTCCAGAACATTTGTCTGCTTCTCACATGCCCAAAGACAACAGTTTGGGGGTCTCCTGACACATTTCAGGGAACTGAAAACAGATCTCGTTGGAATCCCTGTGCTGCCTCGGGCAGCTTACAACCTGCCTCCAGCCTCTGTTTCTTCATCTGTAAAATGGGCCTAAGAACAGGCAGTTCCGAGGATGGAATGAAGCACAATACATGAAGGGTTTGGTAGAAGGCCTAGCACATAGCCTCAAAAATGAGAAGTTTGGTATTGCTTTTCCCAAGTGAAGTATTTGAAGCGTCTTGGAACCTGCTGGCGAGGAGCAGCACCCACAGGTGGGGTTTGCCCCCAAACCCCAGGAGCCTGTGCCAGGACATGCTTTAGGCTTTCTGCTTCCAGCCACGTTGAGAGTGAGGGGGTTCGGCTGATGAAAGCTGTTCCTGCCACACAGCACTCACCTTGCAGGAGCAGAAGGGGCCCCTTCTTCCCCTTTCTTTACAGAGCAGCTCCACGGGGGCAAATCTGTCAATTCCATGGTGATGCCAAAGTGGTTTCCCGCCCACGCCCCTTGCCAGCACAGTGAGTCACCGCCGGGCACTGAGGTGGCGGCCCGTGGGAAGGGTGTTCCCTCTCCGGCTGCTAAAATGCTACTGCAGGATTGCTCCAGAAAGCCAAACCGAGGCCCTGTGATAAGCACGCTACCCTCCTTATGCAACATTTGACATTGTTCAAAGTAACGTTAATGTTTCTTTTGCTGAGGGCCCTGGAGAGCTGGCCCAGCCCAGACCTCCTGTCCTGCTTCCAGCAGCCCAGGCAGAGGCTAGCGTCCCCATTTTACAGGTGGGGAAACTAAGACGTGACTGAGGCCACGTGGCTAGGGCACTCCCAGCCCTGGCTCTCTGCACCAGCCCTCAAAATTCTGCCCCGCACCCCTCCCACATGCACACTGGCCATCCTAGCTAGGTTTTGGAACCAGAGACAGAGCAAAACGGGTAAATATGATACTTTTTTTCCCCCAAATGCGATGTAATTGTGGGCAATAATGTCCCATTGCTGGGCTGGAACTTCGAACTCTGATTTCTGACAAAAAGAAAGAAAAATCTATTTCTAAGTATCAGTTCACTTAAAACAGAAGTGTGTTTATGGGGAAATATTTCTTCACACGAAACTTCGTATTGCCAAAGCTGGGCCAGTGGAGGGTGCACGTGGTGTCTGAGTATTAAAGAAAAGGATGTTGTATCGACGATTGTGTCTTCCAAGCAGCAGTGATGGTGATTCCAGATCCCCCTCTGAGCTGTTGAAGTTGGCACTTTTGCCCCATCTGCACTGTGCTAAAAATCCATTCACCTCTGCCTTGCCTGGTCCTAAAACCCGACTACCTGCTTCTCTGTGGGCTGTGTCCTCCGTCTTCCCTACCACATTCACTAATTGTGCTTCCATCAGGTACTGGACTCATTAAGAATGGAGCTCAGCTCCAGGAGGCTGTGTCGGGGAGAGGAGGAGTACAAATATTTGCATAGTCATTCGGGCGATTTTGCATGTCCGCTGCCTCTGGCTGGAGTCCTCTCAATGAAACACTTTGCTGTTTTACCCAGGCCAGAGGGAGGTAGGCATAAAAGAAAGCATCCATATGCATTCCCACCTACCTCAGTCCTGTCTGAGCCTTAAACTTGCTTGGCCAAAGTCCAGAAAAGCCAGACAACCCCTTTCAGCCAAAGGACCCGCAGGATGAGCCGTATCGTGCCAATAGCCTGGCCTGATGGGGGTTATGCTTGCTCTGCACCAGGCCTTGGTCACCGTGCGTAACAGCTTCCTTCTCTCCCGCAGCAACTGTGAATGTTTCCCCTTCGTCTCCGCCATGACCTCACCCAACATGCGTTTCCTACTATTTAAAACACTTCTGCAGCTGATTTGTAGACTTTGGGGTGACGTTGATCCTTGCCATAATCAGAAGAGTGTGTGATGTTGACCAGGCAGCCTGGGGTCCTGGAATAGATACCTTAAGTCTTGACAGGGTTCCTATAAAATGAGTTGCGGTGCATCAGAACTTGTGCTCTGGTGGGCTTTCACTGGAGCATTGAAAATGTGTCCCTGTGGAAGGGAGAAGGTTTTTTGTTGTTCTTTTGTTTTTTTTTTAAGGGAGAAGTTTTTAACCCCAAAAGATAAAAGATCTGCACCTCAGATTATACCAGATCTTAAAAAAAATCACAGAGAAAAGTATGCTTTCTGAAAACAAACAAAATCTGATCTATAGAATTAGGACCCAGTGTGTTTCTGTGTTAATGGAAAGAAAACACAAAGGAACAAATGCATTGTTATATAGTTGATCTTGAGGTGACTGACAGGAAGAACAGTGGTCTCCAGTGACGTAAAAGGCTCCAAGCACAACTTTTTCTTCAGTGAAGTGTCTTGTCACATTTCTGCTGTTTGCTCAGCTTCTCAGTCTCAGAAAAGGTTAGTATGCCTTATCTGCTTCCCTTGCTTCCCTGTGAAATGAATATTTATGGCTTTCATATTGTTTTCCACTTTTTAGTTCTTCTACCAAGACTTCAGAGGCTCTGGGTTTGTTTGTGGCTAGCCAGTCACAAAAGGCTCCCTTGGGCTGAGTTCCCAAGACCTATCTTACAATAGAAGTCATTATTATTATGGATTCCTCAGGGCTCTTGAGAGAATGTGATCTCATAGCAGGATATTAGAAATCCCCTGGGATTTGGAGTCTGACCAACCACTTACTTGTTGGGGGGCCGTGAGCGGGTGACTTTGCCTCTGTGAGCCATGTGTCTTCCTCCCCTCAACTCCAGCATCACCAGGCAAGGTCAGGTGCCCCTCCTTGTGTTCCTCTGCCCTTGTGCTTATGCTGGCCTTTGTCCATCATAGTGAGCTGGACTGTCTCCTTATCTATCTCCCCATCTGTCCTGGGCCCTGGGAGCTCCCTGAGGGCAGAGTCTTGTCATCTCTGTGTCCCAGTGCCCAACACAGAGCCCAGCAAGGAGCAGAGGGCATGGGATTTGGGAGGGTGGAAAGAAGGAAGAGAGGGAAAGAGGAAGAAAAATTAGGGAGAAATGCAAACTTTAAACATCTCTGCCACACATTTATTTTAACCCCTGGCTGGCCTAAGTGATAAGACATGCTAAAAATGACATTGCTGCCATATATTGCTTCCCAGTTTTCAGCTCTGACTTCACCATCATCTTATAACTAACATATAGTAAGCACTTATTTATATATGTGAGCCTGTCCCTTCCAACAGCCAGTATAATAGGCACCATTTGACATACAACAAAGCAGAGGTCAGGAGAGGTTGAATTACTCACCTACATCACACAGCTGGCATATCATTAAAGCCTGGATTTGAGCCCAGATCCCCAAGATTTCAGAGAGAGTGCATTTAATCAGTGTATCCTAAGCACCCAGATCAGGGCTTGAGAAGTAGTGATTTCAATAAGGAGTCTTTGTTTGAATGAGTAAGTGAGTGAGTTAATGTTCTTCCATAGCCATTCACTCATTAGACTCTCAGTCTCACTTAGTTCTTTCTTCCCGGCATATGTGATGATTAAAACAAACCATTGGAGGTTAAACAGTCTTGGGTTCAGATCTGGACTTTCTGTGTCACCCTGGGAAAGTTACTCCTATCTGAGCATTGGCTTCCCTTCCATCAAAGTGGAAATAATATTAGTGCCTTTCATTTCAGACTAGGTTCTGCCAGAAGCAGACCGTGAGACAATGATTCAAATACAAGTCATTTATTTGGGAGGCACAGGAATGGTAGTAGGGGAGTGGAGAAGTGAGACAGGAAAGGGAAGGAGGTATTTGCAAGCCAGTTAATTATCACTATGGGCAACCGCTGTTCAGTTACACTGGGTATTCTAAGAGCCAGCACAGAGCCCACAGCTCATGGTTTTCCTGCCCCAGGAACAAGGGAGCTGGGGTATTTATGCATCCGCTCCCAACTCCCAACAGTCATTAGCTGAGGGCTGCTGGGTTTGAGGGAGTGGTATTACTTCTCTAGAACTTGTGGATGTTCTGCTCACCAGAAGACACCCTCAGGCAAAGAGATACAGATGCTGTGGGGGAAATTGCACCACACTAGATAGATCTGGGGATTATGGGCAGGGTCACAGCCGCATCTATGCTTTCTTAGTGTCCCTATGAGGATTAAGTGGGATTATGTAGGGTTTGGAGAACAGACCATGTTAAGTACTTGATGAGTGGCAGCCTCAAGAGGCTGTGTGAGATACAAAACAGATAACTATGGGATCTGTTCCTTAAAACCTCACCACCAATCCACAAGTGGTGGCATGGTCCTACTGAGTGCCAAGCACGGGGTTATAGCAGTGAGTGTAGCCAGCAGGGTCCTGGCCATCCAACACTCATGGCCCTTCCTGCCTGACAGAAGATGAATGAGAAAGGACAGATGCACTTCCAGTAATGACCAGGGCAGTGCCTGGAGCAGTGAGGACCCTGCAAGCTGCCTCATCCAACCCCCTTATCCCAGCTAAGGGGAACAGTGCCAAGACTAGACTCCTCATCCAGTGTTCCTCCCAGCTGCCTTTGAAGTGAGGCAACACATGTGGAAGGTGCTGGACAAACCCTCCGGCTGGGATGCCAAGTGATTACTATTGTAGCACAGGACACATAATGATCAAATGCCTAAACTGAAAATTTTCCTGGGTTGAGTGCCTCTCCCACCTTTGGCACAGGATGATTTTGCCTTAGAAGGGGGAAAGTCTATGAGTGCAGCTTCCCTGGGGACTAAACTTCAGAAATTTCATGGACCAGATGCCTGGGAATGTGGCTCTGTCCGCCCTGGCACTGTGTGGCCTTAGGCGACTCTCTCTCCCTCTCTGATCCTGTTTCCTCCTCTGTAAAATGGGGACTGTGAATGAAATAATGGGCATGAGAGTGCTTTGGGAGGTGCCTTATAGGTAGGGAGTATTGTTATCATTGTGTGGATGTTGTTGTCAGGAATGACGTGACCTTGGAACAGCCAGTTCCTCTCTCTAAGAATCCCTCTCCTTCTCCCTATGGGCTGTTGTCAGCCCCCAAGGACCAGGAATGTGGAGGCACCCCCATCCCTGAGACCTAGAGCCATAGGATGTAACCTTGTTGGGTCTAGAAAGAATCATATGTTCCAACTCCTTTTAGTGAGGAAACTGAGGCCCAGGGAGAGGAGAAGTCTTGCCTATGGCCACTGACCTCAGTGGCAGTCAACTTTAGCCCGGGCACACTGACTCAGAGCCCACAGCTCTCCCCCGCCGTCTGCTGAGAAGTGTGCCCACTGCAGCCCCTCTCCCCTTCCTGTGCCTGTATAATCGACCAGCCCCCAGCCAGGGAAACCCAGGAGGTTCGGGGCCTCTCACTGCTCAGTTCCCGGCTGTGGGAGCGTTCCCTCACTGCAGTAAGTCAACATTTCTGCCTCTGAATTGGTGTGGCAGATGGCACAGCAGAACTGAGCCTCAATTTATTTTTGACTCAAAGAGGACATCGCGCAAGTGTATAGCGCTTACTGATGGGGGCAGCTGGTCTGGACATGAGGCAGCAAAACCTACTGGCTTTGGGAGCCACACAACTTAGGCTCGAATCCTGACTTAGTCACCTTTAGCTGTTTACCCTAGGATACATGGCCTTACCTCTGAGAGCCTCAGTCTTCCCATTTGTAAAATGGGGCAATGAGATCAATAGGCCATGCCTCATCAATCTGACAGGCAGGTGGCTTCTTAGCAGAAGATACAGATGTGGCAGTGGCACTTTGGGGCTGGTTTCTATCGCCCGAGAGGGAAAGTGTGGGAAAGGAGGAGTCCCTGGTAGGTCCCAAGTTGGGGTCTGGAGAGGAGCTGTCCAAGGGGCCATTCCTTCATGCCACCACATAGGGGCTGGTGACCTCAGCTGTGTGGAGGGTCTGGTGGCTAGGCCAGAGCCGTGCAAAACCCAGAGAACCAGCCACTTCCTCTGTTTCTAGTAGGTGGCCCTGGAAAGAGGGGCCAGGTGGGGTGGGCCCAGGGAAGGAGGGGTTGGGCTGAGGTGGGCAAGGGGGCACACTGAGGGGGGGGACTTCAGTCGGGAGGCTGCAAGCAGGGAGGGACAAGTGTGGCGAGTGGTGTCTGAGGCCTTCTTTCCTTCCCCTCTTGCTTCCTGGTGGAGTCAGACTGATGGGGGCTTATCAGACACTAAACTCCAGCCTCAGGGGGCAATTGGATAATCATTTGAGGGGAGGGGTCAGTGAGGGTGCTAGGAGATGGGCAAGTTGGTCTTCCTGTATTAATGTACTGTGTGCTAGCGTGTTTCCCTACATATATGTTTAATATAGACAACAGGGAAATAGAGACGTTATATAGAAGAACCAAAGACCTTAAACCCACCAATGTTGACATTTGGGGAACATTCTATCTTTTCTTATTATAACTTTCAATATTATATCTTTTTTTCTATACTATAAACATAATATGTTCCTCATTGGGGTCATGAAAATTGAGATCCTATTTTATTTCAGCTCTTTACATTTTTCACTTGAGATTATTAAGAAATTTTCCTAGGTCATTAAAAATTATTTGAAAACATGATATTCTATCCTTTGACTGTTCAGTAATTTACTTAAGGAATCCCCTACAATTGGACATTTAGATTGTGTCCAAGTTATTATGATTTAAAAAGAAAAACACTGTAATGAACATCTTTATGAGTGAAATGTTTGCATTTCTGGGTATTTCCATTAGAATAGGTTCCTAAGAAGCAAAATTACCAGATCAGAGACTGTACATTTTTTTCCTTTCTTATGTCTTTTAATATTATATTTGATACATGCAAAAGAAAGTATGTAGCATATGTTTGTTTAATAATACAACGTATAGCATGGGCCTACCACCCAACCCAAGAACTAGAATGTCATTAATAATTTGCCTATTCCTATGTGAGTACCCCCATCCCAAGCCCCTGCCTCCCTCAGAGGAAATAATCATCCTGTGTTTATCATTTCCTTGCATTTTCTCTATAGACTGTATTTTTTAGAGTGGTTTTAGGTTCACAGCAGAATTGAGCAGAACGTACAGAGAATCCCCATACGCTTTTTCTTTTTAAACATTTTTATCTCATATGTGTACACTTACAACACCTATTGTTTAGTTTTGCTTTTGTTTTAGTTCTTTTAAATGGCATCACACAGTATGTAACCTTCTGAGACTTGCTTCTTTCTGGCAACATTACGTCTCTCACACTCATCAATGTGCAGCTGGAGTTCATGCATTCTTATTGCTGTATAATATTCCCTGGCATGAGGAGATCACCATCTGTTGATTCATTCTCCTCCTGGTGGACGTGTGGGTTGTTTCTCTGGTTGAGCTCTTGCAAACAATGTTGCTGGGAACATTCTTGGCCACGGTGCTGCTTATTCACCTAGAGAAGGAACATAGTGGAAAAACAGATTTGGGAGGGGGATGAAATCAAGAGCGGAGCATGCACAAGCTGGAGTTGAGGTGTCTGCAGGCCACCACTGATTTGATGTTGAAGGAGGGCTGCAAAGAAAAACATCTCATGGGTTTGCCTGAGCTAGAGTGCACCATTTTCTTGAGCATAGTTGCCGAGGTCAATGATCTCAGACTCATGAGCACAGGCAGGACCCTTTCCCATGTCTGCCTTGAAGGAGGCAGAAGCACCATTTGTGAAGAGAGAAGTTCTCTGGGTGCCATCAAATCTGAGCATTCCTAAGTGCCATAAATGTATCTCTGATGGTGCCTTAGAGGATATTAGATGGAATGAAATAACAGCCCATCACCTGATGGGAAAATTCAGTTCTCCTTCAGGCTTCCAGGCCACATCGAGACAAGAGGTTCTGTCTAAAACTAGTGTATCTTTAATTATGACCTCACCCCCACCTAAACATTGGCTAATTTGGGCTCAGGGCCTTAGGGGGACAATTGGGTCCACTAAACGTAAGGACATCCTGTTGCATTTCTTTGCTGTGGTCCATTGTTATTTGTGGTGAGTGGCACTGATTTTCCACTGATGGAAGTGACAAAAGTTTCCTTCTAGGGGCACTGGGTGGCTCAGTCAGTTGGGCATCAGACACTTGATTTCAGCTCAGGTCATGATCTCAGGGTGATGAGATCAAGCCCCGCATCAGGCTCTGTGCTGAGTGTAGAGTCTGCTTGGGATTCTCTCTCTCCCTCTCCCTCTGCCCCTCCCCACCCCATACACATGCTCTCACTCTCATTAAAAAACAAAACAAAACAAAAAAAAAACAGTTTCCTTTTAAAACAAATGTGTTTAAGTTTTAATCAAGCAAGTTATTACCAAAAAAACCATAAGATTAATGAAAGGATAGATAGGAACCATCTTGACCATCACATTCAATTGATTCAGGTTTGGGAAATGCTGACCTCAGTTGGCCACTCTCAAGCTTTCTGTCTCAGGACCTTTACACTCTTAAAAATGATTGAGATCCCCAATGAGTTTTGCTTATGTGAATACTGTCTTCCTCATTTACCAAGTCAGAAGTAAAAATTGACATTTTGATACTTATTAACTCATTTTAAAAGAACAATAATAAACTCATTATGGTAACATATAAAACATATTTTATGAAAAAATAACTATATTTTCCAAAACAAAAAAAAATTAGTGAGAAGAGTGATGTTGTTTTATATTTTTGCAAATCTCTTTAATGACTTAATTGAAGACAGCTGGATTCTCTTCTGCTTCTGCATTCAGTCTGTTGCCATGTGATGTTACAGTTAATGTATATGAAGAAATTCTAGCCTCACAGAGATACGCTGTCAGAAAAGAGTATTTTAATAGCCTTTTCAGACAATTGTAGATATTCTTCTTTGATACTACACCCGAACTTAACAAGTGATAGTGTATTGGTTTGCTAGGGTCGCCACAACAAAATACCAGACTGTGGGACTTAAACAACAGAAATGTATTTTCTCACAGTTCTGGAGGCTGGAAATCCAAGATCAAGGCATCAGCAGGTTGGGTATCTTCTGAGGACTAGTGCCTCAGACTCTTCTCCCTGTGTCCTCACATGGTCTTTCCTCCATGCACACACATCCCTGGTGTCTCTTTGTGTGTCCACATTTCCTCTACTTATAAGAACACCTGTCATATGCCATTAGGGCCCATCCTCATGGTCTCATTTTAATTTAATGACCTCGTTAAAGGCCTTATCTCCAAATACGTCACATTCTGAGTTACGGGGGACTAGGACTGCAACATAGGAATTTTGAAGAGGACACAATTAGGCCATAATAGAGAGCATCTTAAAAATTAGTTGTAATGAAAAATCTAAAGCCATGTTAATGAACTTTTCCTCCTTCACAGTGAAATCTATTTTTTTTTCTCTCACACTGTGATGAATCTTTACCTATCCTTGCTTTTGGAACATCATGCATTGGGCATTTAGAAAATACTGGCTCATTGAGTTATGCAGATGTCTTTCAAATATTTGCACATTTTGCTACACAATATTTTTTAAAAATCACATTTGTTACACACCAATGACCTCATCAAAAACATCTTAGGAAGTATTAGGAAGCTGTCAGGCTCATGATGGCAGATACAAGTTTTCCGAAATTCTAATTTACACTTTGAAAGCTCAAACTTTATCATTGGCAACAAGTACTGTCAGTTGTTTTCCTTGAGGTGATAGGCTCATTTTGTTCATTTTTGAGAAAATGTCTGCCAAATACTGAAGTCTGAATAACCAGCATTTGTCTGTCAGTTCTTCTTTTATGTAGAAATGGCATTTCATGAAAATGGAGGCTAATTCAGCTCGCAACTCAAACGATCGCACGAGAGCTTGTCCTCTAACACCTGTCACGTTTCACTGTGCAGCAGTAGTGCTCTGTGCATGCTTCCCATTTCCTGTTCCCAATGATTAATACAATGAATCATGCTTACTGCTTTGCCTGGGACATTCACAAGTGACGCTGGCATTTTTTACCATAACTGTGCAGTGATGAAGAATACAGTGACTGCTCAGACAATCTGGTACCTCTCCCTTGATTTGTGCTAGGGCACCAGCAGGCATACCTGCCATTGCTTTTGCACCAGCAGTGCAAATATCAACACAGTTAAGGTGGCAATAACATTTTACTGTCATTAGGGAAATAGTTTTGACCTCTCGGATCCCCTGCAAGGGTCTCAGAAACCCTCAGAGACATGTGGACCACACTTTGAGAACTGCTGACCTAGACAAAAATACAGAGAAGATATGGAGCTAGGCAGTGCAAAGCCTCAAAAATGACATAGGTGCCAAAGTCATAAGAGCTGGGTATGTGGAACTAAATGGCCTGAATAAGTCACTGCCCTCTGGAAGCTAGACACTTCACACACAAAGGGTGGTAGGTGCTTCCTGCCCCAGAGCTAGGGAGGGAGGGAAATAAGGCCCAGATGTGAGAGTCTTATAAGTGGTAATGCACAGCCTAGGCAGGAGTAACCAGCAGCAGTGGGAAATAATGCAAAGTTATGAACTTTCACATCCTGGCTTAAGCCATTTATGATTGGCAACACTGCCTGGATCCCTGTATTCCCCTGAAGAGACCTAGAAGGACTAGGCCTGACCCTGAAAGAGATGCCCAACTGGATCAGTGTCTTCAGGGCTCTGCTGTAAGTTTCCCACCACCACATCAACAGCTTTGAGAAAGGCCTCCTAAAAGCCCAAAGTTCCTTTTGTCTCCTACCAGACAGGTAGACACTGACCTGAGTCCAGTAGAAAGCTAAAAACCCATGAGAAATGACAAGCATGTCAGGAAATCTGATTTGATCTGCTTAGCCGTATTAAGAAGATAGAGGTGATTCTAGAAAACTCCAAGGAACTAGGAAGCACTTGTTAAGGGGGTTTCAGGTGGGCTTCTGCCTCCGAGAAGATAGAACAGAAGTAGTTTTTCCTATTCCTCTCATTAAGTGCAACTAAAACCCCTGGACATTATATATAAAACAAACATTAGAAGACTCTGAAAGGCAGAGAAAGAACAAAACCACTAGGGACCTGAGGACCCAAGAAGCAACATGGTAGTGAGTTCCTGGTGGTGGTGGTTCTTCCTCATGTATCCTGGAGTTGGAGTTGGAGATCCCAGAGATGAGGAAATGCTAATGGGGGCAGGGGGAACCTGCTGTCTTTAGCTGAAGAACAGGGAAGGGGGCAGCCTAGCAAAACAGACACTTTTAGACAAAAACTACTCCAACCAAACACCATAGAAAACATTATGACCTTACCCCCACCAGCAACATTCCTGTGGGAAGACTAGACTTCTACCTTCATCAGATTATGAGGCACCCCAAACCCCACACTGGGTGGTGTCAGAGAAAGCCAGGTAGAGAGCCAAGACTTCTTTTCCCCACTGGCGGTAATAAGACCTCACCTCCAGCCCTCACGGTGCCAGAAGAGACCATGCTGGGAACAGTAATAAGTTATTCATACTCCTCCCAGCCAGGGAGGTATCAGTGGGGGCCTAAGGGGGAGCTGGCATTCCCCAACCCCCTTCCTCTGTTGGTGCAGTGTCAGCTGAAACAGAAGGTTTAAATAAGATCTGGAAGCTGACAACATCATGCCTCAGATCCCCAAATTTCAATTAAAATTCACTTATACCAAGAACTAGGAAGATCTGAAGCTGAATGAAAAAAAGGCAATCAATAGATGACAACATTGAGAAGGCAGAGATGTTGGAATTATCTGACAAAGATTTAAAGTAGCCATCATAAAAATACTTCAAGGAACAGTTACGAACACACTTGAAATAGATGAGAAAAAAAAAAAAAAAAAAAAAAGAAAAGAAAGTCCTAGCAAAGAAATGGAAGACATAGAGAAGAGCCAAGTGGAAATTTTAGAACTGAAAAATATGATAACAAAAAGAAAAAAACTCAATGGATGTGCTTAACAGCAGTCTAAAGGAAACAAAGGAAGGAATAATTGAACTGGAATATAGGACAAAAAAGTTATCTAATCCAAATAACAGAAAATAAACTTAAAAAAATTAAGCCTCAGAGACCCGTAGGACTGTAACAAAAGATCTAATGTTTATATCATTGAACTCCTAGAAGGAGACAAGAAAGGGAGTGGACTGAAAAAGCACCTGAAGAAATAATGGCTGAAAACTCCCCAAATTTAGCAAAAAAAACAAAACCAACCAACCAACAAAAACAAAACACACACACACAAAAAAAAAACCCAAAAAACAAAAACCCTCATAAACTTACTGATTCAAGAAGCTGAGAAAACTCCAAAGAAGATAAACCTCCCAAAAATGTACATCAAGATACAAAATAGCTAAACTTCTGAAAAATGAAAACAAAACAAAAATCTTGAAAGCAATGGAAGGAAAACAACTCACCAGTAGAGGGGAAACAATTTAAATGACAGTGGATTTCTCATTAGAAACCATGGAGTCTGGAAGAAAGTGGCATAACATTTTTCAAATGCCAAAAAAAAAAAAAAAAAAAAAAAAGAACTGTCAACTGAGAATCCTATCACCAGCAAAAATATCCCTCAGATATGAAGGGGAAATCGAGATCTTCTTGGATGAAAGAAAAACTAAAAGAGTTTGTGGCTAGAAGATCTACCTTAAAAAAATGCTGTTCTCCAGACAGAGAAACATTTTTTTTTAAAGAAATCTTAGAACATCAGAAAGGAAAAAAGAATATGGTAAGCAAAAATATTGCTGAATGCAATATACATTCTTTCTCCTCTTGAGCTTTCTAAATTATGTTTGACAGTTGAAGCAAAAACTACAGCACTTTCAGATGTGGTTGTATTTGTAGAAAGAACAAACAGAAAACAAAAAATAAAAGCATAGACTTAAAATTTAACATATCAGTAATTGCATTATATTATTAATATAATAGACCAGATAGTTTCATGGGAAAACTTTACCAAACATTTGAAAAATTAACAAAAGTTCTACACAATGTCTTCCAGTAAACAGAGGCAGGGGGAACACTTTCAGTTCAATTTATGAAGCTATCCAGTATCAATATCAAAACCCCAATATCAAACCTAGACAACAGCACAACAAATAAAAACTACAGCCAGCATCCCTCAAGAATACACATATGAAAACCCTTCCCAAAACATTATCAAATAGAATTCAGCAATATATAGGGACCTGGGTGGCTTAGTTGGTTAAGCATCTGCTTTCAGCTCAGGGCATGATCCCAGGGTCCTGGAATCTGGCCCTGCATCAGGCTCCTTGCTCAGAGGGGAGTCTGATTCTTCCTCCCCCTCTGCCCCTCTCCCAGCTTGTTCTCTCTCTCTCTCTCTCTCTCTCCCTCTCTCTCTCCAAAATAAAAAAATAATTTTTTTTTTAAAAAGAATTCAGCAATGTGTAAAACTATTAGCCTCAGGACCAAGTAAGGTTTATTCCAGGAATGCAAGGTTGGTTCAGCATTCAAAAATCAATTAATATAACCCCCCATGTTGGGGCACCTGGGTGGTTCAGTCAGTTAAGCATCTGCCTTTGGCTCAGGTCATGATCCCAAGGTCCTGGGATCGAGCCCTATGTCGAGTTCCCTGCTCCTTGGGAAGCCTTCTTCTCCCTCTGCCTCTGCCTCTTTCTCTCTCTCATAAATAAATAAATAAAATCTTTAAAAATGTATGTATAGTCTACCATGATAATGGGCTAAAGAAGAAAAATCACATGATCCTATCCATCAATGCAGGAAGCATTTGATAAAATTCACCTATTCGTGATACGATGCTCAGAAAAATAGGAATGGAGAATTTCCTCAACTTGATGAAGAACATCTATAAAACACTACAGCTAACATTATACTTAATGGTTAAAGACTGAAGGCTTTCCCCTAAAATTGGGAACAAAGCAAGGATATCAGTTCTCACCACTTACATTCAAATAGTGCTAGGCAATCCCACCAGTGCATTAAGACAAGACAAGAAAAGGCATACAGATTGGGAAGGAAGAAATAAAACTGTCCCTATGTGCAGATAATTTCATTGTCTACATTAAAAAATCCCGAGAAATCTACAAAAAACAAACAAACAAAACAAAACAACAACCCTTCCAGAACTAGTAACCAAGTTCAGGAAGGTAATAGGATACAAAATAAACATACCAAAAAATAGTCGTATTTCTGTGTACTAGCAAAGAACATGTGGACACCAGAGTTAAAAATACAATGCCATTTACAATCACACAAAAAACATATAGGTGTAGGGGCGCCCGTTTGGCGCAGTCGTTAAGCGCCTGCCTTCGGCTCAGGGCGTGATCCCGGCGTTATGGGATCGAGCCCCACATCTGGCTCCTCTGCTGGGAGCCTGCTTCTTCCTCTCCCACTCCCCCTGCTTGTGTTCCCTCTCTCGCTGGCTATCTCTCTCTGTCAAATAAATAAATAAAATCTTTAAAAAAAAAACCATATAAATGTAAATTTAACACAAATGCCTGAGATTTTTATGCTGAAAACTACAACATACTGACGGGGAAGGTCTAAATGAATGAAGTGGCCGTAGTGTGTTCATGGATCTGAAGACCAATCTATAAAAGATGTCAGTTCCATGCAGTTCCTACCAAAGTCCCAGCAAAATTTTTGTAAATGTGGAAAAGATTATTCTAAAAATTATGTGGAAAGGCAAAGAAGCTAGAAGAGCTGAAACAGTTTTGAAAAAGAAGAATAAAGTGAGAGTAGTTCTACTTCATTTCAAGACTTATCTAGAAACCAAGGCTGTGTGGTATTGACAGAGGGATGACGCATATATTAATGGAATGGAATAGAGGATCCAGAAATAGACCCACCCGACCGACCCATATGTGACAAAGGTACAAAAGCAATTCAGTGGAAGAAAGGTAATAACATTTTCAAAATATAATGTTGAAGCAAAGTGGACATCCATAGGCAAACACCACCAACAACAAAACATGTACCCAAGCCTCACACCTTACACACAGATTGGCTCAAATGGATCACAGACTTCAATATGGAATATAAACTGCAAAACTTTTAGGAAAAAAATTAGGAGGAAAATCTTCAGCTCAGACTTGATCCCAAAAGCATGATCCATAAAAAAATAAAAATAAAAAATAAAGAGTTAAAGTGGACTTCACCAAAATGAAAAGCTTGTGTTCTACAAAACACTCTCCCAAGAGGACAAAAAGACAAGCTACAAGCTGGGACAAAATATTTGCAAACCACAGAATCTGACAAAGTACTAGTATCTGACATAAATTTTTAAAAAGTTCTCAAAACCCAACTGTTAAAAAAAATTAACAATCCAATTGGAAAATGGGCAAAAGTCATGAAAAGCCGTTTCTCCAAAGAGGATGTGCAGGTGACAAATAAGCACGTGACAAGATGTTCAGCATCATTACCCAATAAATAAACGCACGTTAAAACCACAATGAGATATTATACACCTGTCAGAATGGCAAAAATACAAGATGATATCAAATGCTGACGAGAATGCAGAAATATTGGGCCACACATATGCTGCTAGTGGGAATGTAAAATGGTACACAGCCACTCTGGAAAACAGTTTGGATGTTTCTTTTAAACATGCACACACACACACACACACACACACACACACACACAACCACATATGCAACTACCATGCAACCCAACAATTGCACTCTCCGCATTTATCCCCAATAAATGAAAATTTACGTTCACACAAAAAGCCTGCACAGAAATATTTATAGCAGCTTTAGTCATCATAGCCAAAAACTGGAAATAACCCAGATGTCCTTTACCCAATGAATGGACAAATAAACTGTAGTCCATCCGTATCATCAAATTATACACAACAATAAAAAGCAGTGAACTATTGATATGCACACAACCTGGTGAATCTCCAGAGAATTAGGCTGATTGAAGAAAGCCAGTCCCCAAAGGTTACATAGTGTATGGTTCCATTTACAGAACATCATTGAAAGATCACTATTATAGACATGGAGAAGAGAATCATGATTTCCAGGAATCAGGGATGAAGGCAGGGCAGGAATTGGCGTGATTATAAACGAGTCGCCCAAGGAAGCTATGCTGGTAAAACCGATCTGTATCTTGATTGTGGTGCTGCTTACAAAAAAAACTGTGAACTGATCATACTGCATAGACCACACACACACACACACACACACACACACACACACACACACACACACAAGTACATGTAACACTGGTGAAATCTGAATAAGCTCCATGGGTTGTACCAACGTCACATGCCTGGTTTTGACAGTGCACTCTAGTGTGAGATGTTAACTCTCCCAGATCAGCTGGGAGAAGGTGCAGGGGACATCCCTGAACACTGGGGTCACTGGGGGAAAGTGCATGGGACCCACCCCATGGTGTGAGATGTTAGCACTGGGGTCAGCTGGGGGAAGGTGCACGAGACCTCCCTACACATTCCTTTACAACTTACTTTGAATGAATAATTATTTTGAAATAGAAAGTTACAAATGAATAAATGGATAGATCGTTAAATAAATGGAACCTGACATTGGAGAGTCATTTAGCATCCGTTCTCTTCTGCTGCTATTTAAGAAACACTTCTACAAGCCAAGACCTTTACACATATTATACTTCAGTTACTCCTCTCAAAAATCCTGAATAATAGGTATTATTTTCTCTATCCTGCAGATGGAGAAGCAGACTCAGAAACATAAAGCCACTTGCCCAAGGGCCTCTGTTGAGAGTACACACTCGTGCCTACTCTGCCCCACTCCTTATACCCTTGAAGGCCACACCAGCCAACAGATGGAATACCCCATCTGACACCCTACCAGGGGTGGACTTGCTCCCCTAAGAGGGCCTGGGGCCTGGGAGGGGGGAAGCCCACAGGCAGGTCTTGATGGAGAAGTCAGGGGTGGGTCCCTGGAGGGCAAGGTCGGTTCCTGAGGGGTAGCTGGGGAACTGGGCTACTCCTGCTTCTCTTCTGTCTGCACCCACCCCTGACGCTGGCCCTTGCCCAGTGCGGGCACCCAGGGGACACTCCACAGCACTATTCCCTCCCTATTCTTTCCTGACTGGCTCCCCATCAGGTCACCCACCCCTAACCATTGCTATCTCCCCTTTTCCAGAGCTGAACTTCATCACCCAGTCCCCAGAGCCAGCAAGACATGGGCCCCATTTTCCAAATCCTGACGCCTCTCATTTAACCAGAAGACTTGGAGGGGTGAGTTGGAAATGGGTTGGGCTTGGGCTGAGGGTGGGGTAGATAAGGAAGAGAGCACTGTTTGGGGCCTGCTGATGGAGGGTCAGCTGAGTAAGAGAGCGGAGTGTGACAGTAGCTCCCTTCCCCCTTGCAACCTCAGAGAAGGCACATGAATTATTTATGCACCATTGTTTCAGTTTTTTGCATTTAAATAGGGATTATGGCCTAGAACTTGGAGAAGGAAGGCAGCATGACTTGACATGGTGAGCTGAGTCTCAGTTCCCTCATATGTAAAACGGGGATAAGGGCAGCATCTCTGTCTTGTGAAGGCCAAGCAAAGATGATCTATGTAAAGTCCTTAGCAGAGTAGCTGGAACCTAGTAGGTGCTCAGTAAACGCTTGTTGACTGAACAGACGTGCTAGATCCCTAATGCATGTTAGTTAAATGGGGCAGCCCTCTCTCTGGGATCACAGTGCCTTTTAGAGCCGGCCCATGTGGCAATTCTGTAAGATACCTCCCGCTCCTTCCGGGGAAGCACATCTTCCTCTGTACTCCTGAAGCTCTTTCTTTGGGCCTCTGTTATTGTCTTGCTCAGTCCACCTTGCATTATATACCCATGAACGTCAAAGTCCAGGCCTGCACCCCCAATCCCACCCCTGTTAGGGACCAGAGCTTTGGCAGCTCATCTTTCAGCATCAGACCCAACTTACCTTCAGAAAGAACAAGACATCATCTCATCTGATTCTTACCAGGGGCCTTGTTAGCCCTTTCACAGATGGAAAGACTGACCTAGAGAGCAGTAACCGCCCAGACAGGAGCTGGGAGAACCAGCAGACGCCTCCAAGATTCTCAGCTCACTTCCTACTACCCCACCCTGCATATGCCAAGGAAGATGAGTAACTCTGGACAGAACCGGGGAGGGACAGACAGGCAGACTGGCCACACACCTCTGTCCCCCACCTCACAGATCACCCAGACTTCTGGCTTCCCTGAAGTTTTGCTTCTCGCCCCAGCACTTTGGGGCTAATCAGATTGTTTCCAAACACATTACATAATTGCTCACATATTTACTTATGCCATCTCTTGAATATTAAACGATCGATAATATGGAACAGAAACATAGGCTTTTAAACCCAGCAGCTTTCGACAGGCGTGGGTGGGGAAGGAGGTTGAGGAGAGCCATCTCTGAGCCATTTATGGGAGGAGAAGGTGACATCTCCCTTCTTCTTTTCCCAAGATGGGTTGAAAGGCTTCCCAGGCCCATGGTTGGCAACCATAACATAGTGAAATTTTCACCGTGGGGCCCGGCCTCTTTTATTACATAATGACAAAGATGCGTTATCATTTCCCTAAAGGGTGCTTGAAACCAGAGCCTGACCACCTGTTTTCTTGTTCGTTTATTGAGCACCCTCTGTGTGCAGTCCCTGTTATGTTTTTATTCACCCTGGGGTGTCCTCATGAATGAAATAAATGAGCCCCCTGTCCTCATGGTACTGACACTCCAGTGGACGGGTCATGGATCAACAGATGGCTTCAGAGCGTAACAAGCAGTGTGAACGGAACAAAACGGGTGGCAGGGTGAGATTGGCCGGCAGTCCCCTGAGCAGGGGACATTTCACTGGAGGTCTCCGTGGTAGAAGCTGCCAGCCATGCAGAGGTCTGGGACTGGGGAGAATGTTCTGGGTAGATGGGCGGGCCCTCAGGAGCAAGAAGCCCGGGTGGGGTTAGGGAAGAGTGAGGAGGACAGTGGGCTGGGAGGGGTGAGCGGGAGCCCAACATCGGTGATGTGGGCGAGGAATGCCTGTTGAGGGTCAACTGGGCCAGGCCTATAGGGCCTCCTGTGAGGAGTTCAAATTGTAGTCTACATGTAATGGCAAAGCTATTAGAGGGTTCTGGTGATCTGGTGAATGTTTGGGAAACATTGCTCTGCAGCTGGCAGACGGCTTGGGGGTGGGGGCCGGAGCCAAGAAGGGCTGGGTCTGAAGTGCTGGGGGGATGGGGCTGCCCTGGCCCCAAACCTGACCTTCCAGCCTCCAGAGAGAATCTGTCCAGGGTAATTGTGAGTCTCTCTCTGGGCAGCTGTGGAAGCCTGGCCTGACCCAACAGGAATCACAGTAACAGTAACTCTGGTATCAGCCATAAAAGTACCTAGGATTTACTCAGCACTTAGAGTAAGCCCCTTATGCTCACCATCACCCTGTGACATACGTAGTTTTATTATCCCCATTTTACAGAAGAGGGAACCAAGGCCCAGAGTGGTTGAGTAAAATGCCCACAGTCATCCAGGGAGTACTTAGCAAAGTAGGGATGTGAACTTAGTCAATCTAGCTCCACAAATGCAGCCCTCAATCCATGTTGGCTGAATGAATTAATAACAATAATAGCAACCACTTATTATAGTGCTGGCCATGTGCAGGTCCTACTGTAAGTGCTTTAAAAACATTCATCCCTGGGGCACCTGGGTGGCTCAGTCACTTAAGTGTCTGCCTTCGGCTCAGGTCGTGATCCCAGGGTCCTGGGATCGAACCCCCTTTGGGCCCCCTGCTCGGAGGGAAGCCTGCTTCTCCCTCTCCCACTCCCCCTGCTTGTGTTCCCTCTCTCGCTGTGTCTCTCTCTGTCAAATAAATAAATAAAATCTTAAAAAAAAAAAATTCATCCCTTAGTCTTCACAACAGCCCCAAGAGGTGGGCACAACCATGAGCTCCACTTTACAAAATGAGAAACTGAAGGACAGAGGGGTATATCACTTGCCCTAGCTGGGATTTGAACCCAGGAGGTCGGGCCGAATTTGCATGTCGGAGCAACACATTAGGCTGCTGTCAGGAACACCTGTTTACAAAGCAACTCAGACCTCCTTCAGATGTGGACAGCAGTTCCCACCTGCTGGGCAGTGCTGGGGGCGGGAGCCAACACAGGGGAACATGCTTTGTAAAAGGTGAAACCTTGCACAAATGAGGGCTTGAAAGTACTTGAGGATTCCTTTAAGATTATTTATTTATTTATTTGAGAGAGAGAGAGAGAACACAAGCAGGGGACAGAGGCAGAGGAAGAAGCAGACTCTCTGCTGAGCAGGGAGCCCGATGTGGGGCTCCATCCCAGGACCGGGGATCATGACCTGAGCCGAAGGCAGGTGCTTAACCTACTGAGCCAACCAGGGCCCCCGGTACTTGAAGATTCTTAAACACCTCATCCTTTTAGGGAGCTGGAACAGGGAGTTCCCTCCTGTTTTCCTCAATGAGAGAATGGAGAAAAACATGGGCCCTGCCCCTGGCCAGACTTTCCCAGAGTCTGAAATACAGGGGACAGAGCAAAGAGCTGGGGTCAGTGGCACTCAAAGCCCTAGTACCAGCTTGTTAACTCTAGGAAACTCCTTCCACGTGCCATCTGTCTGGGGAGGTGGCATGGTGCCATGTCGACAGCCGGGACACCCGGCCCACCTCCACTAGCATCAGGTCCCGGCTGTGCAATCCAGGACAAGTGGTTTAAGCACTCTCCCACCTCTGTTTTACATTCTTTCAAATGGGAGTAGGAAGCCCTCATTTTGAGGCTACTGGAAAGATTACATGGGAGAGAAATCTGATGTGTCCAGCAGAGCCCGGGGTGTCAATGGCACTCAGTGGGTTTCTGTTCGACTCGTAGTCCCCTGTGCGAACAGTTGCCTCAAAGGGTGAGGACCCCGGGCCCTCTTCTGCTGGGACCATGTCAGACTCTCAACTGCACAAGCATCCCCATCAGTTTCCGGGGGCTGCTGTCACCAACTGCGTGGCTTGAAGACACAGATACCTGTCTCAGTTCTGGAGGCTGGAAGGTGACCAGGTGTCGGCTGTGTTGGTTCCTTCCAACCCCATGAGGGAGGATCTGTTCCTAGCTCCTGATGCTTCCGGGGCACTCTTTGGCATTCCTTGGCTTGTGGGTGCATTACCCTGATCCCCCCACCTTTGGCATCCTCTTCTGTGCGTGCATGTGCGTCCAAATTTCCCCTGTCGATAAGGACACCAGTCCTATTGGATCAAAGCCCACCCTAATGACCTCATCTTAACTTGCTTGCCTCTGTAAAGATCCTACTTCCAAATAAGGTCATGTTCATAGTTACTGAGGGTTAGAACTCCAAAGTACCTTTTAGAGGAAAGGCCCAAATTCAACCCGTAACACTATCATAATCGTTTGACGTGGATTCTGGAAGGGCCATCAGTGCATTCTTGACATTTCTTAAATAGACTGAAAGAATATTTTACATCATTTTCCAAAAGGGCAACATCCTTCTCAAAATCACTCCTTAGCTTGCAGGAGCTTCCCATTAACTCTTGGCCTTAACAAACTCCCACGTGGGTCTCTTGGGCCATCGTCTTCCATAAAGGGCAAGGAGCCTTGAACCCGAGCTCTTCGTTAGCCCTGACTGTGCACTGAACTTGGGGAACTCTGGAAGCCAGAGTCCTAGCCTTTGAGGCGGTCACAGGGGAGGGCCACAGGACAGGCAGTTACGCATGCCACTGGCTGTTATTACTGGACAGGTAGGTGCTGGGACCACAGGGCCCTTCCCAGCAGTGATCGTCCAGGGGTGAAGGAAAAGCCTTCTTTCCTAGACTGCTTCGTGTCTTTGTCTCCTTGAAGGGGAAAATGCCCTTCCTGAGTGCTCTGAGAGCATGGGAGCAACCCCACTGGCTCTTTGTGTGGTCAGATAACTCATCAGTCACTCACCTTTCATTCTGGGATGAGACCTACTCCTGAGTCTGTCTACACAGCAAGCCCCAAGTGCAGAGGAACCCAAACCCGCTCCATGCCCAGCTGGCATCCCCAGCTTGGCCAGGGTCCCTGGAGAGGTCAGGGGTCTGTGGTAGACCCCCCCCCTTCTTGACAGATCCTCATCTTTAAAATATGCTCTCCCACCCCAGATGTTGAATGTTCCCATGTTGCTTGAACCGAGAGCCAGCAATCTGCATTTCTGATGCCGCAGCGACCACTGAGGACCATGCACTGTTGCATTGCACAGACTAGGCACAAGCATGCTGAGGTGCTGGGTTTGAATCCCAGTGCCGCCAGGCTGAGCTCTGTGATCCTAGGTGAATCTTGTCACTTTTCCAGTCTCCGTTTCCTCGTGTGCAATGTAGGGAGAGTTCCTACCACAAGTGAAGGATGCCTGTAAAGGACCTCACGTGGTGCTAGGCAACCAGCCAGTATTCTCCGGCTTCTCTCTTTGGGCCTCATCCTCCTCCCCTGCAAACAAGGGTATGGGACCAGGTGGGTTCTGGCCAGTTCTGTGTGGTTCTTGGGAGCAGTCTCCAGGGAGTCTAGCATCTGGCTGGGCAGAGAAAGCCTCCCATGCCCACAGGCCTGGTCTGCCAGGAGCTCACTGTGTGACCTGGGGTGTCAGCCCTCTGCCCTGCATTGGCCTAGTGACTCCAGGTGACTGTGGCAAGGTGTCCAGAGCCCCTGAGTTAGTGCAGCCATCCAGAGGTCTGAGTTTGTGCCTCACTGGGTGCCATCAATTCTCTTTCCCCCTCCCCCTTTCTCCTCCTGCACTTCTCGAAGTCCTCAACACCCACCCAGGTTTGCAGAACCAGGAGCTGAGGCTGCCAAGTGAGACGCTCCCCACCCCATGTCCAGGTATCTAAGACCTGTCCGGCACACTGGAGACAAAGCCACTTCCCAGGGACAACCCTTGGCGCCTAGCACAGGCCTTGTCTCCTAGTTGGCCCCAACCAATGCTTGTCAAACTGACTGCATTGCTGAATCAACTCACCCAGACACCAGAGGGCTTTTTACTCCTTCTGGGGGCCAGAGGCAGTGGAAGGAGGTCCATGTTCCCAGGACACTGTACTTCCAAAGAGGAACAGAGTAGAAGGAGTGCTTGAGGGAAAGCCTGAGTGCACTAGCGGCGGACTGTGGGCACCCGTGTCAGGAAGGCAGGGGTGGGCCGCACTCCAGGCTGTCTTCCTCTACATTTCCTGTTTCACGGGAAGCTCTGAGCCCAAGCCTTGACATGATGCCGCTGCTGTTCGCAGTGTCCCTGGGGCTATTCTGCTTATTGAACTGCACCCAAGGGAGGATGAAACAAAAGATTATGTAGCAAGTAGCGTGGGCTCGTGGCATGGTGGAGAGGGCAGGGACTTTGGGTTCAAACTGGGCCCTGACGGGCAAGGGACTTCCTTTCTCCCGTCCTTGGTTGGCTCATCCAGAAATAGAGCAGCAACCACATTGCAGGGTGATTGTGAGGATGGAGGTGCTCTTGTAGGCCCTGTGCCAGCCCCACCAGCTGGTCGTGAGGCAGGATTTGCCCCTCTTTCTGGGCCCCTAGCAGCATGTGGATAGGCCAGGGGTCCAACCTCAGAGGCCAAGAGCAGAAGCCTCTGACTCTAAATGCCCTGCCCTCTGGGTCTTTCCCTTCACTTGGTCTGTCTTCAGTGGGCACTGGCAGCTGTGGTGGCAGAAACCCTGTGTTCAGACATGGAGGGATCAGATAGGGCCCCTCACTGATGGGCCGGCCTCAGTTTGCCCATCTGCAGACTGGGCACAGCATGCCTTGCCTCAGTGGCTGCCATGAGAGTTACTGAGAGTTACCTATACACAAGGGCCTGATAGGTCATTGCTCAAAACTATTTCCGAGTCCACTGGGGTTAAAGGCTGCTGGGCTCCCAGGTGTCACGGATCTCCCTCAGGCCTGGCTCTCAGCCTTGGCCTGCCTGGGTCAGTGGGAGAAGTAAGAAGGAGTCTGCCTTCCCTCTACTAGGTTAAGTGTAAATAAAATGTGTAGGATCTTATCGTTAGAGAGAAAGAACGAAAGAATTCCTAAACAACCTCACCAAATGATAGAAGTTTTTCCCTGAATCCTTAACTGGTAACCTTTTAATATTTTCCTGGTTACTTCCAGGGACAGGGACCTCACTATCTGTCATGTGGCAGAAAGCAAAGATGGCACACAGTTCGTGCACTTCATGCTGAGGCATTTTATGCATTAAAACCTCACACTCCTCACTCAGGGCATTGTTACTCTTACTTTAGAAACAGTTTTAACAACGAGAATGACCTGATTCCTTAAGCCAGAAACGGAAGACCCTGCTCAGGTTTCACCTCCCCTGTAACCATCCCCAACATTAACTCCACCTCCATGGAAATGAATCACTCCGTCTTCCCCAAACGCATCATCGGTGTTTTATTTGGTTGTTTTGTTACCTCTCTCCCTCTAGACCCTAAACTCCCCACGGCAGGAGTGGGGCAGTGGAAAGAGCTTGCTTGGGCCTTAGACTCCGAGAGGTCTGACCTTCATGCCCTACTTCCTTCTAGCTGTGTGACCCAGAGGTGATCTAGCCTCTCTGAGCCCATGGATCAATGCCAGTATCTTCCTGATCCTCTCCCTCCCTGAGCACAGAGCTGAAGTCCTGCCCCTCTCCGTATCCCTAGTCCCCGACACACAGTAGGTGCTCAGAACTGGTGGAGTAAAGGAGGTTCAAGGAAGCCACAGGGCGGGGTAAATTATGGGGTGCAGGGGAGGAAGCTTGCTCCTGGAAGTGAACACACTACTGTCACGGAGAGCTTACGGCACTGAAGCCAAGAGCAGAGACAAACCAGTCAGGAAAATGAGACCCGCAGGCTGAAAACTTGCAGTGGCATGGGGCAGCTTAGTGAAGGGGCAGCAGAGGGAAAGACACTGGAGAGAGCCTTGCATCACCACCCAGGGGTCGCCCCCTAAGAACTGCCATCCCCATAGTCCCTGCACTGGCTTCGTTCAACAGAAAAGTATTCATCTAGTGCCTGTGAGGCTTAAACCATATCTAAAAAAATAAACATTTGGGAAGGGGAGGAAGATGCTAGGTTGACTAAATAATATGTTTGCAGCATAGATGTTCTACGATTTGTCAAATAGGAACTGTTGTGATTAGCACACTATCAATTCACTTAAATGTGAAAAAAATACAGTCGGGGTGAGTTCCTCACACCTGAAGTGTTTAAAAAATAAAACAAACGTCAGCGCAAAAGGGGAAGATTGCAAAAGCTGGGAAACCGCTCCGTGGAGGCACTCTCTCCAGTCATGTGGGAGAAAGGACCATTGCTCTGTGTGATGGCCAACAATACAGGCTTCCTTCCTGCGCTCTGGAAACAGAGAGAAGGGGATCGGGCATGTGGGAACAAGCAAGGCCAGAGAGGCTTCCTGGAGGAGGTGAGATCCGGGTTGTTTGGCCCAGGCCCTCCCCACCTCTCCCTGCCTGGCCTTTCCCGAGTGTTCACACTCATACGCCCCGCTTCGTTGGAAGCCTCCGGTCTCGGGTCTAACTGGATGCACCCATGGCGGCTGCCCTCTCCTCACGGTCCCAGGGCCACCCTATACCAGCCAGTCGTACAGGGAGTCCTCAGAACAAAAGGACTTCCAGGTAACCAGGACTGGAGCCAGAGTGCCACTGATAGGATCAGAAGCCTCAAGTGAACAGGGACGCAGAAGGAAGGCAGGGGCACAGAGAAACACCCGCCATCCATACTGCCTCAGGCAGAGGCTACTGTTTTGCCAAGCACGTGGCACCGTGGAGGCCAGCCATGCTTCCCTGCCCCTCCCCACCCCGCCTCCCCCTCACTGATCCCAAGGCCAGAAAGGGAGGCAGGCCTGCTGGCAGCGGGACTGGGCGCGGTGGCCACCTCACAGGGTGTCGACGCTGCAGTGGCTGTTAGCGCTGAAGACGAGAGGTCAGAGTAGGGGTTTGTGTCTGTGCCTGGAACTCATCGAGGACAGCGGGCGATTCGCCACCATTTCCAGCCCAGGTAGGGGAGGGTAGGTTCACAGGGCACTGCCCAAGGCCCTGGGCCGGCCGGGCACCTCAAGGGCCTGGGTCTCCAGTGCAGGGGGACTGCTGAGAGGGAAACAGCTTCGTGTAAGGGGGAGGCCTGCAAACCTTGGAGTCCTGGGCTGGGAGGGAGGCTGGAGGGTGAGGCCTGCTCTGGACAAGCACTGTGGAAACTGACAAGAAGCCTCCCATGGGGGACAGTCTCTGGCCTCCCTCCGCTCTACAGGCACCCTTCCTCCGGAGGGCTGCTAAGCTGTGAAAGAGCGTGAGCTCTGGAGCTGGACAGCCCAGGTTCAAACCCTGACACTTGTGTGACTTTGCACACTCGTCTCTGCCTCTCTGTGCCTCAGTTTACCACCCTGTAAAATGGAGGTGGTGCCAACAGTCCCTATTCCCTAAGGCCTTTGTGAAGATCAGATGAGACAGTAGAGTCCTTCACATAGGTCAGTGCTCTGGAGCTCAGAGCATCGCCCCTGTTCCCTGTCACTCCCTGGACCTGGGACAAGCCTTCAGAGCCACAGAGTCAATGCTAGCTGCCCATTTCACAGGTGCAGCCCAAAGGAGATGACCTGGACCCAGGGTTTGAATCCTGTGTCTGCAAACTTTATAGCTGGGAAGGCTTAGACAAGTTCTTGACCCTCTGACCCCTATTTTTTTCATATGGGATGTGGAGACAATTATGGGATCTACTTCATGGGATACTTATAAGCATGAAATTATGCTGCACACATAAAGGTCTTATCCTGTACTCCATACTTAAATTGAGAGCTATTCTCACCGCCGTCACCACCACCATCATCACTGTTGTTGTTGTTGTTATTATTATTATTATTATTAATGGAAAGGGAGGCTCAGAGAGGGAAGGGGACTTACTAGCAGTCACATAGCAAGGCAGAGGGCAAGATAGGACCCAGCCCTGGCCTCCCAACCCCCCATCCCTGCTTTCTGCTCACTTCACCATCTCACTGGCCCTCTTTGTCACCTCTCAGCACATCTTGCCAAAAGCTTGGTTCTCCTTGCAAGAGGTCACCCGAAAGCAGCTGAGAACCGGCCTCCCCTGACCTTACTGCTTCCAGGCATGGGTCTGAGGGCACTGCACAGGGAAAGCTGGCATCCCCCAAGAGGCTAGGTCAGCAGAGAGCCAGGGCAGGAGGTTACCTTCTCCCCCATGATTTCCACAGCACCCCACCAAAAGCCCCCCATCTTCTCCACTGTCCCCAGGATCCTAAGCCAGGGGGATGCCTGAGGGGGACAGGATGCAGCTTTGGGGAACACATGTCTGAAAACTGCAGGACTTCTTACACCCCAAGGGGCTCTATAAGAATGGGAAGAATTAGGACTCCAACTTCTAGCAGAGTTTCCTTGGGCCTTGGGGACAGGTCTGGGGGGTCATCCTCAGGCATCTCTTGGTTCCATTAGCAGATGGACCACCTTTTTCACGCTTGTCCCTGTCTCTTTCACCTTCTGCCCATCAGAGTTTGGGCCTTCCCTGGCAAGGAGGGACAGAGACACGAGAGGAGGCAGGGGAGGTAGAGGAAGGAAAGGATGGGGGTTGCTTAGGGAAAAGATGAGCTATGTACCTGTTTTAATAATGTAAATAGTACCTGAGCAATAATAATAATTGTTCCTATTTCTTGAATATTTACCATGCACCAGGCACTGCACTAAGAGCTTTATATATATTACCTCAGCTTTATCAGGTAAAAATATCATCATACCCATTTTACAGATGAGTAAACCGGAAGAGGTTGTGAAGACTACAGATGCCAAGTAGATGATACAAGAGAATGATGAATTCTGCTTAGAGTATAATAGGGAGTGCTGGGGACTGTGGCAAGTTGCAGAGAGTCACTCAGTTTTATTTTGTTTTGTTTTATGTATGATATACATACATTGAAGTGGTAAAGCATACTCATCTTAAATGTACCACTTGATGATTTTTACATATATTTATACATGTGCTACCACCACCCAAATCAACATATAGACTATTTCTAGTATGCCAAAACATTCCTTCTGAGGTGTTCTAATTTAATTTATTTTTTATTTCTTTAATTCTGCAAAACTATCATAGTCAAGAGGAGCCCAAGGACAAAACAATGACTAAATACGTGAGATCCTGTATGGGATCCTGGAAAAAAAAAAAAAAAAAAAAAAGGACTTTAGGTTAAAAACTAAGGAAATTTGAATCAAGTATGAACTTTAGTTAATATTAACATCTCAATATTAATTCATTAATTGTGAAAAGTGGACCATACTAGTATAAGCTGTTAATGCTAGGGGGACTAGCTGGCGGGGGAGCTGGGGAGGATGGGAGCTTTTCTTAGCAATTTTTTATTTGTAAATATAAAAGTGTTCTAAAACACGAAGTTTATTAAAAGAAAAAAAGCACTCTGCAAATCCTCCAGCAAAATATGTCTATAGGCCTTTAAGGATCTGTCCTCTGAGCTGCCAGTTTGTGATGTCCAGGGCTATAATGCCCTCATTTTACAGATGGGGAAACTGAGCCCCAGAAAGAGGAAGCCCCCTCCATCAGGTCAGTGGCAAAGCCTGAACCAAAAGGCCAGTCAGGGCTCCAGCTGCAGAGTGGGGTGTGGGGCATGGGGTGTGAACGTGGGGGCTGCCAGTGTCTCCCTGGATCTCTAAGTGCCTTGCTGAGGACTTGCCCTGCAAGAAGCCACCAGGGGCCGGCCAGCTTCCCTCTGCTGCTTCCTCCTGAGCTCTCCAGGGCTCTCAGTTAGAAACCAGTTCTCCCACTGGCCTCAGCCCCAGAGGGAGTGGTCATGGGCAGTTCCTGTTCTGGAAGCAGGATGTCACCTTCCCATCCCAGCCAGCCTTGATGCACCTTTTGGGTGTCCCCTATGCCCAGCACAGGATCTGAGTTGAGTGCTGGATGGATGGGTGAGTGAAGAAATGAAGGAGGGAAGAAATAAATGGCAAGGGTGGGTAATTAGGGGTATGTGGAGGGAGAGAAAGGGGGCCAGGAGCACAGATGCTGCAGCCAGATGGATTGGGTTGAGCCCTGGCTCTGCAGCTTCCAGACACATGACCTTGGACAAGTTATTTAACCTCTCTGTGCCTCAATTTCTTCAACTTAAAATGGGGATAATAGCGGTACCTGTGTGGGAGGGAAGTAATAAATATAGGAAAGGAGGGAAGAAAAATAGGGGAGGGGCGATGATTTAGTTTTCATATCAGGACATGGAAACTTAGACAAAGCCATACGACTGGCCACTGACCCAGAAGAGGTGGGTGAGTGGCATCATACAGAGCTTAGAGCACAGATTTGGAAACCAGGCTGCCAGGGTTCAAATCCCAACACTGTCATTTATTAGCCATGTAGCCTCGGAGAAGTGAGTTAGTATCTTTGTGGCTCAGTGTCCTCGCCTGTAAAATGGGTGTGGTAACAATCGTACTTACTTCACAAGGTTTTATGAGGACTAAGTAATTGACTGCTATGTGTATAGCACTTAGGACTATACCTGGCATGTTCAAAACAGCACCTGGCATATAAGGAGTGGTTATAAAATGGAGGAAAGGTCTTATGCCGGAAGCCCACTGTCTTCCCTGGAGGGGGCCCTGACTTTTGGGAGAGATCGAGATCCAGGCACTGTAAACTCACCCTCTGAATCCAGGTGAGAATCTGCCCTAATGAAGTCACATGGGGAGGGGGCTGAACTGGTGACCGGCTGCCCATCTCTATGGCCTCACCCACCTCTAGCCAACCCCAGGATAGGCAGCACTTCCAATAGTTTAAGAGTAGCCAGAAATCTGGATTCTTATCCACAATTTCTCAATTTTTAAACATTGGCACTTAGTTCAATTTTATTTTAAGCTCTTAGCAAAACAAACAAATTTATTTTAAGCTGGCTGCTTTCCCAAGTGGCTGGTTTGCAGCCTCTACCCCAGTCCAGTCCTGCCAGTTTGCTTTCTTTTACTTTTCTCCTGCATTTTGGAGGAAAGGAAACCGAGGCCCAGAAAGAAATGCTGGAACCCATTGTGTCTGACCACTTAGTGGAGTCAACAGGCATTCTGCTGCTTCCCCTCTCCTGGCTGCAAGCACAGGGTTCCCCAGCTAATCAATCAGACTTTGGACCAGGTAAGGGAAGAGAGATCAAAAGGGAATTTTTCCCTTGGCCCAGGGTTCTTTCAGTAGCATATCAGAAATATGACGTGTGAGAACTAAATACCGTGTGCACCGTGCATCAGGGGTACAGCTGAGTGTGGAGCCTGAACCACCCCCACTTCCGAAGCCATGCAGAGATTTGCAGTGTACAGGCTCCAGCTTCACTCCCAGCCCCGGCTCAGCAGGTAGGGGGCCAGGATTCCAGGGCGTTCGTTCCTAAATCTTACCGTTTGCCACTCGGTGGTGGCTAAGGAGGAGCCAGCAGTAAGCTCTGTTGTAAAGGAGGTCACTAAGCGAGAGCTAGAGGTGTTGAGAAAAAAGGGGAGGCGTGTTCTGGAGAGAAGTTTTAGAGGAATTTTTTGGGGGAAGAGAGTTAATTTTATAGGCTTGTCGTACTCTGAACTTGTGTCATCTTCTCTTTCTTGTTGAAAAGTGCCCTTTGGTTCCCACTTATTTAACCAGACTGCGCCGCCATTTCCTCGTCTGTAAAATGGGGATAAATATTGTACTCACTTCCCGCAGCTGGCGATGAGGGTGAAATGAGATGGTGTGTGCAGAGGATTAAACAATACAAATCAGCCTGGGTTCTCACTGTCAGCCGCAGCCAGCCTGCCTGCGTGCATGGGAGCAGCTTGGGAACCTTCTGCTCTTGGCCTTTCTTTACCCTGCCTATGTGATGGTGACCTTCACGTTGTCTGGAGAGTCAGTGCTTCTGGTAGCTGTGGAGCACTGCTTGTGGGTCAGGTTCTGTGCTAGACCCTTCTGTCTTTTTTCTCTTCCTTAACCCTCAGAGCAACCCTGGGGAACCAACGCCATCATCGTCTTTGCAGAGGAACAACCTGAGGCTCTGGGAGGAACATGACTTATCCAAGGTCACCCCCAGTGGGGACACAACCTTGAGCAAGTCCCATTACCGTCCTGAGCTTCCAGCTTCCTCATTTGTCAAAGGAGGTTCAGGACACCCATCCCAGGGCTGCTGTGGGGATCTATGAGGTAATGACTTGGAAAGTGCATTGTCAGCTGTAAATCCCAGCCAAAGGGACAGCATCAATGTGAGTCTTGCAGAAGCCTGCTCCCATTTGGGGCTCAGTGCATTTTAGCAGCAAGAGTTATGGAGAAAAGTTATTTCGAGTGTCTGTTTCTTGGGTGGTTTCCAAAATGTGTCTCCTCCCTCCAGCTAACAAGTGCAAAGCTGGCTTCAGCAGAGGCTCTGCTCAAAGTAAGTCCCTTCCAGTGGAATGACCTCAGAGGTAGAAAGGAAACGGGCAGGATGGTCACAGGGGAGACAGGATCACAGAGAAGGCCTCAGGCTATGGAGTCAGACAGTTATGAGATCAAATCCTGGCTCTTCCACCTACTAGTTATGTGAACCTGAGCCAACTAGTTAACCTCTCTGATCCTCACACAGAGAATTGTTATGATGAAGGGGATCAACAAGGCAGCTGAGAAGCAAAGCATGGGCATCCACAAACATCCAGTGAGACCAGCTCCAAGTCTGATACTAGGGCTGCAGACATTGCTGGGGTTGGGGAATAGGATAGAAACCAGTCCAGAGTCTGGGGAGAGGCGCCCAGGGGAGAAGGGTCAGCTGCTATAGTAGGGAAGACTGGTCAAGTTGGGCTTAGCAGTACACGTACACTGGAAAGGAAGCTTGGTCAAGTAGGGCTCAGCAGTACACGTACACTGGACCATGAGCAGCTGGAGCACTGTACTACGTCCTTTTCATCTCGGTGGCCTGGCTCACAGTAGGTGCACAGCATGCATTCAAAACCCTGAATTTAATATCCACTTCCTTTCTGCCCCAGGCCCACCCATTTAGTCCCCCTTATCTCTTGGTCTCCAGCCCCACCACCCCACCTCTGTGCAGTGTGGAAGAACACAGGCTCTGGTACTGACAAACTCAGATTCAAGTCCAAACTCTGTCCTTCTGGCTGGGTAGCATCGAGCAGGTTACCTCCCCTCTGCAACCCTGTTTTCTCTTCTGTAAATGGGCTAATCCTGCCTCTCCAGCAGACTTACTGTAGAAGTTAGAGATGATGCATGTGAAAACACCTAGCATGAACCCTGGCACATAGGAGGCATTCTGAAGGTGGCATCGGACATGCAGTTGGTCCTTAACCAGAGTAACCCATGGCCACCTCTGACCTTTCCATGCACCCACAGACCAAATTCCCTAAGGCACTCACAATGTGTCTTTATTTCTCAGATGACACAAGCACCCAGGCTGGTACCTGGATGCATTGCTACGTCTGTCCCTACAGTCTCTTCACATAGCTTCCACACTACTCCTATATTGACTGGCCATGGTGGGGCCAACAACGTCCACAAAACACCTCAAAAATGAGCATCAACAGGCAGATCACTGACCAAGGAACAAACTATGCTCAGGGATTAAAGCACCCATCCATAATCACTAAACCATCCTCTGGCTGTGAGTTTGGTAGTGTCTGTGAAAGTTCTCAGGTTGACAGTGTATGAATGAAGGACTTCTTGGTCCCAGATCCCAGGTCTTATTCTTGAGATTGGCCTGTAAACTCTGTGCCATTGCTGGACTGATGATTTATGGGTGCTTCTCTGGTACCTTGAGGTCAGGTTGAATTCCTGAAAGGTGGGACTGGCTCTGCTTCCCTGTGAGGACCTCTGGGGACAGATGCAGGGCTTGGAAGGAAACCCACTATGCTGGGGCCTATAGGGGCCAGGGGCCCATCGAGGGGCAGCCTGCCCGTTTGGGATGTGTGTCCCCTTGAAGTTCACCTGGCAAGGGTCTCAGGACAGAGCTTGCCTATGTCTGGCTATTGTCCCCTTACCCTACATGCAGTGCAGGCCCTGTTCCAGGGAACTGGGAGACGTTTCCCCTGCTACTAGCTGGGAAAATGCTGCTTTAATGCCTGCCACCATTGGAGGAGCTCCATGGCCATCTGCAAGGGACTCAGAGAGCTTATCTGCAGCACTTTAGCCTCAGTGCGCCCCCGAACCTGCATGTTGGATCACCTACAGAAGTCACATAGTTTGGTCCAATACAAGTCAGAATGTCAAGGCACAATCTCTAAGCTCACTCTTGCCCCCCCCCCCCCGAGCCCCCTTTTCTTGCCTCTGCATTTATTTAGGATTTCTGTCTACCCATCTGCCATGGGCAGCAAAGGGTTTGCCCATCCTCCATGACCTGCCAAGCCTGGGAGTCTGAGCTTAAAACTAGCCCCACCCCACCCCCACCCCTTACCACCTGCTCCCATGCTGGCTCCCACACCCAGCCTCTCCCTCTGGGCCCCCGAGCTAATTACAGGCTTCCCTAAATCATTGGAAGGAAAAGCTAATTAAATCAGGGTCGGACATCCATTTTCTGGCTAAGGACAGGCAGCCCGACACCTTTCTTCCACTCCAGGATCCTGAAACCACGGCTTGCAGCTTCATTTGAGTTTGAGAACAGGTTTTTATCTCTTAAGGCTGATTTCAGGAGGAGCAACAAGATGGGACATTTCCTCAAATGCTCCTTTGCACCATGTCACAGTGACCGTATGGAACCAGGTTGGGGGCCTGGAAACCTGAGGCATGCCCAGATCTGCATAGCTGGGGAAAAACGTGTGAGGAGACAAAGTAGGTGACAGTTGCTCCTTAGAAATTCCCCCAGTGCGCCGATGCACCACCCCCCACCATTTCGGATGGTGCACATGAACCAAAGCCCTGCCTTCAATCCCAGGCCCGACACTTACTAGACGAGTGTCCCCGGGCAGCGTGCTCCCCTTCTCTGTGCCCTAGCTATAATGGCACCTAGCTCACAGCGTTGCTGAGAATTAAATGAGATACATGTAAATCAGCCAGTGTAGAGCAGGTGCTGGGCCATGTTTGTGGAATGGACACGTGACTACAAAGTACCACATACAGAGTGAACACCCGAGCAATGTGAGTTCTCTGTCCCTCTTGGAATCCCCGTGTGTTTGTTACTATAAACACTCATGGGACACAGTCGCCGAAAACCTGTAGGTGAATCAATTTTTGCATGTTTTCCCCCTTTGAGAGGCAAGAGCCAAGGAAGTCAGAGGTGTGTGGGGTTAGGGGGGTGGGAACTGAGGAATCCCTTCCCATGGCCCACCCTCTCACTTGCTACCAGATGCCAGCCTGCTTTTCCTTTTTTCTGGGCCTCAGAGTCCCTCGATATAAAGAGGGGTGCCTTGACGGAAGTCCCAGCTGTGATTCTCAGCCCCTTCCTGCTCTGTTCCCTCATGAGCCATGTCCTCACCAACTTCCTCAAAGGGGGCAATGCCTGAGGCCAGCACGTGGCTACCCAGCCACTTTATTGCAGAGAAGGGGTGACATGCTCAACTAAGTAAGGAGATTCCCAAAGCAGGAAACCAATGGGGGGGAGTGCACTGTATGGATGAGGACCCACTCTGTGAGCCAAGTCTGCAGTCCGCTTTGAATCTCAGCTAGCTGTGTGGCCTCCAACAAATCACCCAACTTTTCTGTGCCTCTCTTTCCTCCCCTGCAAAATGGGCATGCTAATAATAGTATATCCCTCATAGGGTTGTTAGAAGAATTCAATGAACTCCGAGGGGCCAAGAGCTTAGAACATGGCCTGGTCTGTAGTTGGCACTCCACAAGCGTTAGTCATTCCTGGTATTTCAGAACCAGCTTCTCACCCCTCACCACAGCCAGCCCAGCCTGGTGGCCTGATGCCTTCCCCCTTACAGATGAAGTCTGGGGAGGAGAAGCCACCGGGCCACTGTCAGAACTAAACGCCTGCTCCACGGCTCTCTCAAAGAGGAGAGTCTGACAGTGCCTGTCAGGACAAGGAGGGCTCAGGGCAGGGCGGGGGTAGCTCAGAAGGCCCAGGCCTCCCTCAGAGGCTCAAGCAGAGTCGGGAGGTGGCTATAAATATGAGAGGCGAGGGGCTTTCTAACTAGGCCAGGAATGTGTGTTAGTCATTGAGGTCAGAGCAGGCCGCAGGAGCTCTTGGCTGGGAAAAGAGTATATCCAGGAGTGAGCTCTCCCGGGCTCAGGGGAAGCCGGAGAGCTGAGGTCGAGAAGGAGGGTGAGGAACAGCGCTTAGCTAGGGCCACACTGGCACCCCAAGACCTTGGTCAGAGGGGCAGGGGCCAACCCCCAGGAAGGTCCCTCCTGCCCCTTCTAATCTCTGAGAAGTCCTACCGCAACCCAGATCCAATCAGCCACCTATAGCCACCCGCGGGCTGAGGCCCAGCTGTGGTTCCCAAAGGGCACACTCAGGCCGCCGTGCTGGGGAGTGAACAAGGGCATCCTTTCTATTTTAATAGCTGTGCACTTATTTTAATGTGTTAGGAAAAAAATACAACTGGCAAAGCAAATCCGTGATCTCGTGGCTATAAATGCTTAAGATAATACCAAGTAGGTGTATACATTTTTTTAAGAGGGAGTTGATTTTGTTAAAAATGTATGCTCGTGGAACTGAACCACCATACTAAGGTTTGGGGGATTCTAGCCCACAGGCAAAATGCTAATTTCCTTGCCCTGGGGTTCCAGCTATCTTCTTTGCCTCCCGCCCCACGCCCCAGCCCTGCCTTTTCCCAACATCCCTGCCCTTGCTCCTGTCCCCTGTTTCACTCTCACTGTGCCCACTACCTGGAATGCTTTCCCCTCCACCTCTCCACCGGCAAGCACCAGGTGAAATGAGCTCCTCCGGTGCCTCCATGGGACCATACAGAGGCCTCCTCCTCCCTTGTCCCTCTGCGCCACTCCCCACGCTGCGTGAGAGTCTCCATCGCTGGGACCACTGCTCCCTCGGCGATGGGGAAAGCAAGCTCTGGCTATGTGTCTTCCTCCCTGCTGTTCCCAGCTCCATACCTGGGGCTGAGCACATGGCCAGGAGGCAGACACGCAGTCACTTTCTGGAGCCATCCTTGCATGGTGTCAGCTGGCACACATGTAGCCTCGCCCTCAGGGCTCTGTCCCCTCCCTCTTCTGTCAGATGGGGATGCCAAGTTTCCTTTCCCCGGGTGGGTGTGTGGAGTCAGTGAGTTTACTTCACCTAAAGCTGCCTAACAGCACGTGCCTGGCATGTCATCAGGACTCCGCAAATCCTGGCTCTGGTCATTTGAATCATCAAGGCTATTATCGTTATCAAGGGCCGATGGAGATTTGGTGAGTCCACAGTGGTGCAGAGTGGAGGGGAGGGAATGAGACTGGAGCACCTTTGCATTTAGGATCAGGAGAAAGTTCTCAGCACCTACTTACTCCACCCCTCTCATTTTGAATATGGGGAAACTGAGGCCCACGCTGCACCCCTAGAACCAGGGCCTGGGACTCCCACCCTTCAATCTGCCCTTGTTCCACCACCACCGTCCTCCCCAGGCTGGGGGAAGAGGTGACCACCCAGGACTCACCTTCCCAGAGAGACAGACATACCTACCCAAGCTTCCCGCCTCCCTTCTTTGGCATGGGCCAGAGAGACCTGGTAAGGAATTCCAGGGGTGGTGGCCAGCAGGAGAGTTCTTACTTCCTCGAGTCAGTGAATCAAAAGCTTCTTTCTTTGTAGATTCCTCTGATAGGTAGGAACAGACATGACCTTTGTCATTTGTTATTTTTAGCCGAGCAGGCAAGGAATGATAAAAACCTATATGGGAGCTGACTATAAATAACACGGCTATGGCATTAAACACACACACACACACACACACACACACACACACACACCCCTAAAACCTGTCAGTCTAAACAAGCATTGCCCTTCAAAGTAGAATAACAGATCAGCATGGCACTCTACAGTCACTGAGCCAATCTCACAAAAGCTATTGCCTGCAATCACCATGCGGTTCCCTGGGGGGAGACACTTTTATTGTCCCCATTCTTCAGATGAGGAAATAAGGAATGAGATTGGCCAGTGAAGCCACCGGCTCTGGGCCTGACTGATGGCAGGAGCCTGACATCTGTCACTGTCCCTATTGCAGAGTGTGTGAGAGGTGAAGCAGCTTTGCCCAGTGCCACACAGGGAGAGAGGCGGGCACTGGGGTGCCCCGTACTTATTTTATAAAGTCCAGGACTGCCTTGGGTCACCTGTCTCTAAATGCAGTAACCTGCTGGCTGCTAGCAGACTTGCGGGGCTGGAGGGAGGAGAGGTGGGTGTGGACAGATCAGAGGAGTGGGCGCTGGCATTGTGGACCCCTTGGGATGGGAGTCTGAGTGAGAAGGTGGTGGCTGGGGTGCAGGGGGTGGAGAGGAGGCAGTCTAGGAAGGGCTCAGCACTGAGAGTGGCAAGGGGGACAGGGAAAGAGAAGGTCAGTGGCTGACCATGTTCTAGAGCAGGGCCACATCAGGCTCACCCCATCTGACACTGAATCCCTTCAGGCAGGGTTACCATCCCGGCAAGCCCACAGCAGGAGAATAGGAGAGAAATCCCAAGAGCAGGTTACCAGCGCGGGGACGGGCAAGGGCCATCAGAGGAGCGGAGCAAGGGACACCAGGGCAGAAATGGGTCCCCGGGAAACAGACTCCAGATAGCAGTGTTGAGCTCCCACCCAGGGCTCAGTGGTGTGCCGGTGAGCAGGTGCCCTGCTTTGTAGAGTTCGCCAGGTTCGGTGGTGTACATGCCCGCACCCCTGGCAGATCGCGGCTGCCGCGTGACGTCACTTACACACAATGTTGGCTCTCGGGAGCCAGTATGGGCAACCCCAGAACCCCACCACACCAAGCCAGCCAGGGTGGGGTACTTGTATCCTGCTCGCTTCAGGGAAGAGAGGAGGGGCTTGTGGGCCGCTTTCAGCTACACGTGCATGTAACACATGACAGGCAGTATCTCAACTAATTCTCAGTACATCCTCGGAGGCAGACGTTATCGCTAGCTTACTGATGAAGAAACTGAGGCTCCAAGAGGTAGAGTGACTTGCCCAAGGTAACACAGCCAGTGACACCTGAATCTGCAGCCAGGTGTGTGTGAGTCCACACCCCAGCCACATGCCACGCAGCCTCCAGCCGGGGTAGTTCTGGGACCAGAGCCGGGGCAGGACCTTCAGGCAGGGATTCGGGGGTGGTTCCTCTGTGGGGCTGGAGCTGAGAGGCCTGACCAAGTCTCAGAGGAAATGGTCACAACCCTTGAGAGAAGTCCTGAGAGATCTGAGACAACCCCACACGGGGAGGGCACAGAGCAGGGGCACCACCTGACACCCCGCAGGGCTCTCCCAGCCTGTCCTCCACCTTCCCTTGTTTGCAACTGAGTCCCCTCCTACAAAACCCAGTTCCAGGAAACAGTCCCCACAACTGCCAGGCACGTAGTAGGTACTCAATGCTGAAGAAATGAACCAGTGATACCTTCATATTCTCTCTTATTTTGTTGGAAATCAAAGACCAGATCGATTATATTATTATTATTCCCACTTCACAGATAGAGAAACTGACGTTCTAATTGGCAAAATGATTAGCTCAAGGCCACGCAATAGTAAATGGCAGAGCCAGGGTTCAATCCCGTATCTCTGTGACCCCTAAACACTCCGCTCTATGTGCTGTCTGCCTCAGAAAGAAATAGCACCTTGTATCTGAGAAGCTCCTTATGCTTTGTCAAGACCCTTCCATTTCCTTCTTGTACTTCGCTGTTGCATGTTGGCTTGTGGGATGCCAGTGCAGGGAGGCTGGGGACAGGAAGAAGGGCTTGAGAGAGCAGGACACCTCCCTGGCCCACGGCAGTTAACCTCACCTCCACGGGCCACCTGTCAGTGGCCTTGTAGTGAGAGAGCTGGCCCGGCCTGAAGGGCAGCCCCATCCACAGAGGGCCTGTGGAGTGACCCAGCCTGGAAATCCCCAGTGATGCAGGGTCTCCTTGGAGGGTGGCTTGGCCCCTGTGCCGGGACTCTTTGGAGCCATATGTTATAAAGACAGGTTGAGCAAGGTGGCCCCACAAGGTGACAGGAGCCGGGGGGGAAGGCAATTCTGACGGGGTGAAGGGGCTGTCCTGGAGCCACCACTTGCCTCCCAGCCCTGGCTTTGCTGCATGTGTCCAAGGCAGGTGGCTGCCCCTGTCCAGGCCTCAGGATCCCCGTCTGCAAAACGGAAGGACAGGGCTGATGGAGTGGCATGGCAGCACCTCTCAGCCCTGGTGCACCATGATTCCACACAAACCAGCTTCATAGGCAGATCCCAAAGGGAATTTCCTCTGGGGAGAAAGTGGGACACCCCCACGGGGATGCCTTTGAAGGCCGCTAAGGCGGCATCGGCGCTACCTGTGTTCCAAGGGCAGAAAGCTTGTCTGCCCATCCTCCCTCCTCAGGCCCAGCTCCAGCTCCACATCCCACTTCAACCCTGCTCCCTTTGACCACTTGCTGGACACCCTGGCAGGGCCCAGGCATTCCCCATACTTACAGCAGGGTAGGGAAGAAGGGCTATGTCCAAATCCCAACACCCCTGCCAGGGGGACAAATTCGTTCCAGGTATACGGCCTCTCTGGGCCTCCGTTACGCCATCTGTAAAATGGGGATGGCAATTACTCCTTAAAGGGTAGGAATTAAATGAGCCACAACATGGAAAGTTCTTAGAACAAATAGTACCTGGCATGTGGTAATTGTCCAGGCACTGCCACCTGTCGGTACTACTGTAATGCAGACCGATACCATCTCTTCTGCCCAGCGGCTCTCAAGTAGAGCTACCCCTGTGGCAGTCCAGGGTCCTGGAGGGAGCACTGGATTAAGAGTCCTGAACCCACAGCTGTCTCTCAATCACCCCTGACACTCAGGGCCAGGGGCCCTTTGCCTCTCCTGGCCTCAGTGTCCCAGCACATGCCCACTGGATGTTCTCCTCACAGCCATGACTCAGTGCCAGCAGGCCCTTTCCTCCTTGCCGATGAGTCCCCGGCTCAGGGTCTGCCGCAATCATGGTCTGCTGCATGACCGTGTTACCCGTGGCAGGTGTGATGTTACCGTGGCACAGCGGTCTAACAACGTGGAGTTCTGTCATGTGGCAGGCACCTCGCCAAGGGCTTCATCGTCCTCATTCTGTTTAATTCTTAAAATCCTTCTAAGGTTCCTTCTGCTCCCGGGGTAAGGACAGAAATCTGGAGGGTAATCGCTAAGTCCCCCACCCCTCTCCTGCCCCTTGCTTGCACTCTTCCCTTCTAGGCATTCAGGCCCCCTTTCAGTTCCTGGAGAATTGCTGAGCTCTTTTGAGCCTCGGGGCCTTTGCCCAGAACACCACCTCTCCTTCTACCTGGTGAGTGACTGCTCAGACTTCAGAGCCCCGCTCAGTGACCACCCCCCTTGGGGAAACCTTCTGCAACTCCCCACTGCGCTCCCACCAAGGGTGGCCAGGTCCTCCTGTGGAATGTGCTCATGGCCTCTGCCCCTTTGTCTTACACCCTTTGTCCATTCACATGGGTTTGTGCATTCATTTCATATCTGTCTCTGAATCCCCTCGAAAGTGGACACCATGAGCTTTTCTGCTGTATCCTCAGCACCTAGCGCAGAATCTGGCAAGTGGTGGATGTCAGTGGGTACTTGCTGAACAAATGAGCAGACAGAGAAGCAGGAAGCAGGTGACGCCATGCGTATTACACAGATGAGAAGCCTGAGGCCTGAGAGATCGAGAGACTTGCCCAAAATCACACAGCCCATCAGGCCGGAGCAGGATTTGAGCTAGTCCATGGGGCTCCAGCTCCCAAGCTCTTTGGACCCACCCCACTCCCTTGCCACCTGTGGGTGCACTGGAGGACTGAGCCAGAGAAGCTCCCAAAGGGAGAGGGCTTGAGTGACAGGGCAAGAGCTTCGGTCCCCCTCAGAGCCCTGGCTGCTTGGAAACCTCATTAGGGGTGAGTTCACAACCCCGCTGCTCCTCTTTGAACCTTCCAGGAAAGATCTGGGTTCTAATTCTGCCTCTAGCTATGTAATCCTGGGCTTGTTCGCTCCACTCTCTAGATCTCGGTTTCCTCATCAGTAAAACGGGAGTGAGACTGTCTGTCCACAAAGCAGGTTACTTGTGTGTGCATAGATATGTGCGCTAGCATACAAGGAAAGCTCTCAGCAGAGAAGGCTGGTGTGGTCGCCATGGCCTTCAACCCATTTTGAGGACATACTGGCAGCAGGATGGCTGCGTTTCAGTCCCAAACTCCTTATTGGTTAAAATCCCAGCAGTGTCCAGCCATCCAGTCAGTCAGCAGGTGGACCTCTGGGCTTGCGGTATTTTCACTTGTCACTCTTCAGCTACTGTCCTCTCTGGGAACCCTCTCCCCCTGCTGGGCCCTACAGACTCCTCAGCAGGACATCCAGAGAAATGGCAGGCTGTGGGGCATACTGTGCTAGGTTTGAATGATCAGTCCTATACCCCACAGCTGTGCTCCCCTAAGCAAGCCACTCACCCTCTCTGGGCTTGTTCTTCACCTTTAAATTGAGGGCTGATAACACTGAATTCTGGGGTCATGATGAGGAGTAAATACAGCTCTGTATTAAGTGCCTGGCACATAGTAGGCACTCAGCAAATGACAAATACCCTTCTGTCTTCTCCTGACAGTCCTGAACACATTGTCCCTATTCCTTCTGTTTCCTCCTTCCTTCTCTTCTTTCTCCAGGGAGTCAGCCTTCCAGCAGGAGTGAAAACACAAATACACAAATGTTCACTAGGAACCCCAGCACAGTACCTCACATTCAGTGAGAGCTAAGTAGGTATTTGTAGATTGAATAATCCAAAGAAATGAATTACTAATGGTAAAATGTCAGGCTATAGGTAGCTGGAAGGGAGCATTTAGGGATAGGGACTCCTCTCCAGGTGATCAACTCACCTTGAGTTCAACCCAGGGCTCAGCATCCTTGTCCCAGGTGAGACATCACTGAGGGACCCTGGAGTGAAGTTCACGTCTTCCTTTTTCTCTTCATAAAGTGGGCATGCAGAGAGAGCCCCATTCATTGACAGGCTCAGGAAATAGCAAATCTTAAAACAAGACCTCCAGCAAGTGCAAAGAATATTTCCAGAGCCACAGAGAGAGGCAAATACCAGTTCAAAACCACCAGGGGAATTGCTTTTTCATTCAACGAACCTGCACTCATCAGCTCAATCGATATTTATTGAGGTTCTGTGCCCAGTGCTGAGGATACAACAAGCAAATGAGATCCATTCCCTATCCCAAAGGACTCCCCCAGCCTGATGGATGTGACAGATGCACATAAGAAGGTTAATAGCAACGGACTCTTCTTGGGGGTTCAATATGATGGAGGGGAAATCAGGGAAGGCTTCAGAGAGGAGGGGTTGCTGGAGCTGAGCCTTGAAGGATGAGTAGGAGTTCTCCCAGCAGAAAAGTGGGAAGGGAAGTCATCACAGGCAGAGTGGATGTTGCATGCAAAGACAGAGGCAAGGGAATGTGAGAGTATGTGTGAGGAGCAGGAGAGGCTTGGTGTGGGGAAAGTGGATGGAGGATAATGGGAGGGGTCTGGAATAGTCATCCGGCCCTCATGAGCCTTGGAAGGAGTTTGCGTTTTATGCTGAGAGCACAGGGCAGCCAAAAAGGGTTTAGAGGAGTTGAGAAAGCTCTCTAAGGTGCAGGGGATAGGTAAACAGGGGAAGGATAGCAGGAGAAGAAGCAGGGAGACCAAGGGGAGGAGGCAGGATTGACAGATGGGAGTGGGCAGTGTGTTTGCATGTGCATTACCAAAGGGATAGCGTGGATGAGACCATGTTTCCCAGGCCTGGAAAAGGCAACCTCCCCCAGGGAGTCCTCCCAGAATAGTTCTTGATTCCCCAGGCTCTGTGTTCTTCCAGGAGAAAAGTACCAGCTTCCTAATTGGCCCTTATTCTTAACCTCTGGCTTCACAGAGGGGCAGCAGAGTCAACCATCACCACACACCTGCCCTGCCCCACTGGAAGGCTAGTCTAGGCCTTCTGCACTCCGGTTTTCTGACCTGTGGGAAATTAAATCCCATGGCTCCCTGGATCTAGGTTCACACCCACCTCCCTTGGGGTCCGTGGGCTCAGTGTGGGGCCTCACGTAGTCCTGGTTTCAAGCCCCAGTTCCCCTACTCACTATATGACCTTGGGCAACATCATTTCACCTCTCTGTACTTCACTTTCCTCATCAGTAAAATGGGAATGAAAAATAGGGCCTACCTCCCAGGATGTTGTGAAGCTTATGCGGTGAGTGGCACAGTAGGATGTTGATAGGAATGGCGGCTGAAGTTAGAAGTCAGACTGGCTGGCACCCTCCTCACTGAGGGAGCAAGAACCAGTGGGAGCAGCCAGGAACTGGGGGCCTGGGTTTGCGTGTCAGAGGGCTGCCCTGGACTGTCAAGGTCTTAAAGGCTAGTGCTGCCCGAGCTCCATAGGGGTAGGGATCAGAGAACTATCATCCAACAAGATGAGGGGCTGGAAGAGACCCACCACCCCGCAATTCCCAGGGGCCTTCTGAAGAATCTCGCCCTCTGTGTTTTTCCTATTAATACCAACTACCATTCTCCTTTAGCCTGTGACCCTGCCAAATATGTATTATTGTCCCCATTTTGCAGATGAGAAAACTCAGGGAAGTTGAGTCATTTGCCCAAGTACTGCCAGGAAATGAAAGAGCAGGGATTTGACCCCAGATCTGTCTGGCGACAAAACAGCCCAAGATCAGGTGGGTTGAGGAAGTTTGGGACCTTTGTGGGAATGGGTATAGGGCCCCAAGGTGGTTGGGAGACTTGGGACAAGCTGGGCTGCCTGGTCCCCAGACACACATTCTATGGCCCCTCAAGGTCATGGTCCTAGAAGAGCCTGAGTCGTGTGCCTCAAATTTGAGGACCTTTAGGCTGGGACAGAGGGAAAGGTCTAAAGCTCAAGTGGGTCAGATCTGGGCTCAGATCTCGACCTTGGCCCTCACTGACTCTGTGCCTCCCAAGCAAGTCACTAAGGTCTCTCTCCTTTTCTCTTCTATAAAATGGGAAGAAGCCCAATCTCTCCAGGGGTGATTTGTGAAGGTCAGACAAGGCAGGGTTGTGAGGAGCTTTTGGAATTACCTTCTCAGCCTCTGACGGGTCCAGCCAGCAGCTCTTTATGACAGCAGTTAACCTGCCCCACGACCCCTCCCCAGGTGTCAGAAGACCCTGAGCTGGGCAAGGCAAAGGCAGATGTAGCCCTCATTCCTCCTTCCCTTCAAGAGGGGAAGCAAAAGAGAACCTGTGTCTCCCGGAGAGGACACAGCTGGCCTCTGATTGCATTTGATTCCGCCTCCCTCAGACCCGTCTGGATCTACATCATCTGTCTCCTTTATGCAAATAGCCTTCATCAGACGACCTCATCCCCACACTCATCCCCAGCTAGACTAACCCTCTACTCCCACTCCTCTCTGGTCCTGGGATTTGTTTGCCCAAACATGGTCTGGACAACTAAAGACTGTTTGAAAATCAGACTGGGCTGGCTCTCCCCTCACCCCTGCCCTATTTCTCATACCTTCCCCCAACCTGACCCTCAATCCATGTTCACCATAAGCCAAATCATGCTGGAGGCAGAAGCTATCAGTAATCCTCCTGGCCTGCCTCCTGCCTCTCTCCCCCTCTTCCCCGTGGGTCACCCTGACTTGCCGTTTCCGACCTTCCCGGAGTTTCAACACTAGCACCATTGTTTGTCAGATTTCACAACACCTCTGCCTGCCCAGTACCCCCTGCCCGCCAACATATCCTGGAAAGACAGGCCAGATGCCCTGGGTATGTCTGCTGCAGGAAGGGGAGCCACGGGGGCAGGACAGGGGACGAATGTCTGTGGCCAGATGACTTTGGGCAAGCCCCTTACATCCTTTCTTGAGGCCTTAGTTTGCTCAATTATAAGATGGGAGAGTTGGGTAGGAGTCCTTGAAGGTCCTACTGGTTCTGACATTTGATAAACCAAAATCACACAGCAGCAGATTCCTTCAAGCCTTTATTGGGACACCTACCACGTGCTGGGAGCTGGGGCTCTGGAGACATAGCCGATGTGGTCACAGCTCGGTGAGGGAGACAGATGCATAGACCATCACAATACAGTGTGGTCAGAGCCAGGCCAGACGTCTGCATGAACTGATTCTCTTGGTGGAATCTGGAAAGGACTATCTGAGAAAACAGCATTTGAGTTGGACTTTGAAGGATGAATAGGAGTTCATGGGCCGAACATAATGAAAAACTTTCAGACTCTGCTGGTCAACATTTGGGCTGCCTCAGAAATTAGGGGGTGTCCTATCATTGGGCTGTGGATGCAGAGGCTGTGTTGCAGCAGAGCCTGAAATGCCAAGGAGATGGGAGTTTAGCCAGGTGTCAGTTCTAGTCTTAGATTCTGGGAACCAAAATCCATGAGCTCCTGAGTTTGAGAGTTTGGTGTTTGTTGGTGAAGGCCCAGCCCACCCCAAACAGGGGCCAGTGAGCAGGCAGGACTCCGGACTTTCAAGTGGATGAGTGTTGGGGCTCCCAACAGGCACACACCATGCTGGTCTTCACAGGGGGGGAGCCATGGGCTTGGAGTCCTCAGGCTTAGGTGACGGGTTTGACTGACCCCCTCCTGGCTTGAGAGACCGTGTCCTGCTCGCCCGCTGCACACAAATTCCTCACTGTCATTCAGGTGCTCACAGAAGTCGTTCTAGTGGTAGGATCAAACAACTCACTGTTCTGCAGTGGTCTTTGCAAACTGTAAAGTGTGCTGGACACAGAAAGGATTATTCCTGTGGAAATGGTGGCTCATAACTGGCCCCTTGTGGGGCTGTTTGTTTTGTAATCAGGAAAAGCAGTTTGCCGCCCCCCCCCACCCCTGATGTGACAGAAATGACAGTGGGATTCCTGACACAGACACGTTTACTCTGACCACATGTAAGATGCAATGGGCCCTTCACCCTCTGCCCTTTTGTGCCCACCCTCACCCTGGCCATCTCAGAATGCTTTTATGTGACCCTGTGTTGGGGGATAGGGGCTGCCTCTAGGCCATGGGGAAGGCATGAGGAACTCCTGGCTTGGCCCCTTCTGCCGTGGGGTCTGACTTAGAAGTCTGCCTGGAGGGGGACCAGTAGAACCCCCCCCCCGTGCCCCCAAGAAGGGGCCAATGTGGCAGCTCCCTGTCCCGGGCTTTTGGTGGGGGCAAGAGCCTCTCTGAGCTGTGTCCTGGGCTGCTCTGTTGGAACCCCAGCCAGGAGTCTTCCCTGCCTGGCACCCTGGCACCGTGGAGCCCAGGGCCGCCCAGCACTCAGCACCCTTAGCTTCTCAGCATCCTCCCTGCATGTCACTCTGCCTGGCCCAGGAGCAGAAGGGGACCCCTTGGTGGGCTTGAGGGGATAAAGAGCAAGGGTACCAGCGTGGCCCAGCTGATGGAGGCCCTGCCGCTGGTGCTCACTCACTCCCAGCTCTCTGCCTCCCGCGGCCCCTCTGCCCGGCCAGGTTCTGATTTTGGTGCAGTGCAGACTTTCAGCTTAACGAGACAAATTGATATTCTGTGCCAGCCCAGGGATGGAGAGGCAGCTCGGGACGCTCAGGCTCGGTGGGCAGCTCAGAACTGGGCAGGGGGTGGGGATGGGGGAAGGAGGCAGCTTCCATCTGGAGCTGCCTTCCGGGGCCACCCCCAGCCCTGACCCTCCCCCAACATGTGCCCCCACCACACTGACAGGTACCCTGAGACAGCGGTCCTGAAGGTCCTGCCACCTTCTTCGGTGCCCTCCTCCCAAGCAGGGCTCCCCTCCTGAAGGGGGCAGGGCAGTAGAGAGCAGGGCTTCAGAATCCAAGAGAAGCCCCTTCACCTACTGTGACCTCCTAACCTTGCTCCTAGGTCCGTCCTCCCCTCAGTCTGGATTTAAAGGGGCAGCAGGTCTAGACTTAAACTGGTAGCATACAAGGCAGGAAAAAGTGGGCAGTTGGCGGGGAGGATTGCATGCTTGCAGACTCCTTGCTGGGGGTCCCTAGAGTCTCTGGACATGGTTGGTGCCCCCCAACATGATCAGCCCCTCAACACATCACAGATGTCCCTGTAGATTATGTGCATACAGGGGACATGTGGCTATACCCCTGCCAGTGGCCATCTGTGAGCAGATAAATAGCCTCTTGAGAGCATCTTCTGCCAGAACAGCAGCCCCCAGGCAGGTGGGGGTACCCAGAGGTGGGGCTGCAGGGCTGCAGGGGTAGTGTTTAGATGGCAGTAGGGAGCTCAGTGCAGGCTCTGCTGTGTGGGACCTGCAACCACAGATGTGTTTAGTCTGTGTTGAGTCCATTGCTCCCCCTATGTGACCTTTGCCCAGGTCTGGGGGTGTCCTGACCAAAAGGAGAAGGAAACCAGAGCCCCCTGCACAGTGGAAGGAGTCCCCCAGAAAGTAGGGGATGACTTGGGTCCATTGGAGCAAAATCTTCCTCTCCCCTATTACTCTCCCCCCCACCACCACCACCAGTCCCAGGACACCCTCCAATCCGATCTGGCTCAGCCTCAACCCTACCCTCACCATGCCCTTGACATTCCCTCCTACTTTGGGGGAGCGGGCATATTCCTGGGACTCTGCCAGCTTCAGTTCCTCATGATCCCACGGGAGGAATTAAAACCGCAAACAACACCGTGGTGGTTCGGTCCACACACCCCTGCCCCCACTCTCCTCCCCCAGTCCCCCCACCAGAACAAGCCCTCCCCGCGTCCGCCCTGGTCCTCCGTCCTCCGCCCCCTCCCCCAGCCTCCGGCAGCGCAGCGCTGGGGCGGCCTCTGCCTCCCCCGAGATTGCATTTTGCCAACGAGATGCTCTCCTAGAAGCCGGCGCCGGCGCCTCCGCCCCCCCCCGCCCCCCCACCTGCTCGGGCAGGATGGTACAGTCTGCAGAGGGACCCGGGCACGCTGGCTGGGCTCAGCCGCGGCACCAGCTGCCGCACCGAGATTACGGGGCTGCCCGCCTGGAAACCGTGCTGGATTTGTGGTGATTTTCGTAGCCAAGTAAGTACCGGCATCCCCCAGCATGAGAAAATAAAAAATAAAAAGCGCCCCACTCCGCTCTCCCCTTCCTCCCTCACCCATTTTATTTTGTTTCATTTCATTTGATTTTTTTCAGTGCTGATGGTGGTGGCGGCAGCGTGGAAGGGGTGGGGGGAAGGTGGGAGCCGGGCTTGTTTATCTGGCAGCAGCTGAGGCTGCATTGGGAGCCACCGCTGAGGGAGACACTACTGTGAGGGTCCGTGTGCTGGGGGATAGGACTGGGGTGCTGGGGACTTGAGCAGGGGCCCTTGGACAGGCGGATGCCCAAGGTCTCAGGTAGATGCCGGCAGCGTCTGCTCAGCAAATGCCCCTGGATGGATGTTATGCAAGGACCAGCAAGCCGGTAGCAGGGCAAGGTTCTCTTCCGTCTGAGCTTCGTCCCAGGGAGACGCAAAGGACTAGAGGGTGCCTCCTGCCCGGCCCCCACTGGGTTCCAGGAAAGAGGCAGGGGGAGACTCCCACAGAGGGTCCCCCTAGCAGGTGGGCTGCCATGTGCCAGGACCACCAGGTCAAGCCAGCCAAGGCATGTGGTGACAGGGATGAGTCCCAAGGTCCCCAAGATGGCCAGAAGGGGGGCAGGAGTGGGATGGCCAGGCCATTTTGCAGCAGTCATGCTGGGTGGTGAAGTTAGCACTTTCAGCCCAGAAGCCTAGTTCCTCTGCCAGTCGGGGTGGACTCTGGCTCAGAGCTAGGTACCTGGGGCTCCTCCCTGACCCCTGGAGGATCAGGATTGGGAAACCCATCAGCTGGGCTCTGCACTCCCCATGGGTGGGCCACTGCGGGCAGCCACCCTTTCTAGCCAAGTGGCCATTCCATGGCTGTTCTGTGTTCACCTAGGTTGTATGGGGAGGGGTCTCTGTGGCTGGCCTGCCCCAGTCAGGGAAGTGCCTCCAGGGGTCTTGGGGTCCCCACGCAGAGGCCCAGCCAGGGTCGACCTTCAGAAGGGTAAGCTAGTAGGCAGGCTCAGCCAGCAGAGGGTCTTGGTGTGACGCTGAGTGCCCCTCGCCCAGCACAGAGTGGTCTCCCCTCCTTGCCTGCATTTCTCTCCAAATCGCGGGGAGGAGGCAGAGCTGACGTTTGGGGCATTTCCAGGAGCTGCAGGCGCCATCCGGAGAAATTCTCCTTTGACGTGTGCAGTAGGAGGGGGCTTGGAGCGCAGGCCCCCCGGGGGCCTCCGCCTGTTAACTTCATTGAAGGGGCAGTGGCAGGGAGGGGCTACGACAGCTCTGGGGGAACCCTGTAGGGGGAGTGCAGGAGAGATACAAAAGGCCCATGTTATTTAGCTACCTTTGTACCCCAGTCCCATTCTCATCAGGGCATATACACAGCCACAGATCCGCACAGATGCACATATACAAATCTAGTACACGTAGTAGTGTATTGTACATGTTCAAATCATATACGCATCGAGTTCCTGTGCCCATAGACACACCTCAGCACATGTGAATACAACTCATATCCCTGAAGAGCACCCGCTCACCTGCAGACTACAGCATGCACATGAATGCATCATGCACACACACACCTGTGCCCGCGGCATACCACACATGGCTGTAGCTCTAATGCCTGCTCACGGGAACGCGGTAGGCTGCCGAGGGGCTAACTGGCCTGCATACGATGCCCGGTGGCAGCCACGAGTGTGGCACGTGGCCACGTGCGGGCTGGCCCCCATGTGAAAATGACGAGCGCACGTATGTGGTGTCCCGAATGCCATCTGCACGCCTGTCTGCACGTTAGCAGGCACCTGGCATGCTGGGACGTGCCCACAGGTGAATGAATGTAGGTTGCACATGTACGAAGACGGCCCAGGCACGCAGATGCAGCACCTCTGTGGATGCTGCGTGCACACGTCCACCCCTCAGCCTCCAGGCATCTTCCATGCGAGTGAAGGTGCCTCTGTGGGCACTGGGGACAGGCTTGGCCCTTGGGGACCTACCTGTGAGGACAGAGGGACACTGGCCAGCCAAGGGCCAGCCCAGATTCCGAGGGAGCTGTGATGGGGCTCAGCAAAGGCCGCCTTAGCTTTTTGATGTGCTGCAGAGAAGGTTGCCTGGAATTAGAAAGGGGACAGAGGAGAGGGAAGGAGTAGCTGCTGTCCATGGCCCAGACTACCAGGAGTCTGGACTGGCCCCAGCACCCCCATTCTCTGGCCCGAGGAAACTAGCCCACTGGTGTGGAGTCTTTGAGAGCTGGGGCCCAGGACCCCGCCAGCAGCCCCCAGAGTCTTCTCCAGACCCCAGATCAGAAAAGCTGCCTGTGACTTATGCTGTAGAGAGACAGCAGTGCTGGGGCCCCTCCCCCTCTCCCTGCACCTAGCACAGGTGTGGGTCAGGAGACTTGGGTGAATAATAATAAGCCAGCTAGCTCTCATCGAGCTAACTGTTCTGCATCCATCACCTCCGTGGGGCCTCCCATAGCCATGTTATTCCCATGCCACAGATGAGGAAGCTGCACAGAGAAGTGGAGACACTTACCCAAAGTCACACAGCTGCAACATGGCAGAGACAGGGTGGAAGCCAGGCTGTCAGTTTCCCTGCCTGCCCTCTTAGACCCTCCCCTCCCTTTCTCCGTGAGGTCAGCTCCAGTTTGGGGTGCCAACATCGTGGGAACCAGCAGTCCAAGAACTTGGGATTTGGGAGATGAGGCTCCAAGAAAGGGTCCAGAGAGTCTCCTGAGGGTAAAAGCAGAGTCCTCCACAGGCACATGTGGCCCTGTCCTAGACAGCTGTGCCACCCTCTTACCTGGTGGAACCGAAGGCACCTAGAAAGCCAAAGCAGACATGTGCTTTCTAAAAAGTTACCTGGCCTGGACCCATTCATAACAGGGAAATGAGACCCAGTCAGGGGAAGGGATTTGTCAAAGATCACACTGTGTTTGCTGGAGAGAAGGATACTTACCAGCTCGCTCAGGTCCCAGGCATGAAGCAACAGGGGCCTGTTTGACCCCTGCTTTTCTCCAAATGTTTGACTCCGAGTTAAAATGATGAGCACACCAGTTCAGCCTCTACTTCTGACCAGCTGTATGACCTTGGGCAAGTTGCTTTGTCCCTCTGCACCTCAGCCGCCTCCTCTGTGCCCGACATGCCTGTTCCTGCCTTGCCTTACCCCCCAGCTGTCCGAGAGCCTTGAGCATTATAGAGGGCTGTGCATAGAGGTGTGATTGACATCAGGGCCTGGAGCCAGAGCAGGGGAGCACCTTGCTGCTGCAGTTGACCAAGGTCAGGAGGGGAAGCAAGGAAGGGAAATCTCTAGGCTGGTGGGGCTCAAGCATTACTGGACCTAAAGAATCACCTGGTGGAGGACAAATTTCTGGGTCCCCCCACCCAATGATTCAGGAGGTCCTGAGAGCTGCATTTTCACAGGTGTCCCAGGGTTCTCACCTCTATAGCTTTGTACCTGGGGGAGCCGAGGCCATTAAGAATAGGTTTGGGGGAGCTCCGAGGCTCTGAGAGCTGGGGGTAACCTGGGCACCATGCTGTTCACCAGCTCCTGCCACATTTGGGGAAACTGAGGTCCCCTGGCAATTTGGTGGCAAAGTGAGATGGATGCTCAGGTCTCCAGCCCTCCAGTCCCCATCCCACTGCCAGGCTCTGGCTGCACCCTGCACAGCTAAATCAGGCCCTTCTGAGGGCCAGTCAACCTTCCAGCTGCAAACAAGGCTATCTCTCAGCAGTGTGGCTGGGCGGGGTGCTCCTAAGAGACTTACCGAGCCTTGGGGTTGAGTCGTGGTGATGGCTCTCCCCAGCTCTGTGACAGTGAGGGAAATGGCTCATCTTCTGTAAACCTCGATCTTCCCCTCTGTAGAAGGGGAACAGATTTAAAGCAGGGCTGTGGGGACGATTCTAAGTAATGTGTGTGAAGCAGCTGGCACATCATGGGTGCAGGGTGAAGGTTGAGGCCGTGGGGGACACTGAGGTGCACAGCATGATTCCCCTCAACCCCCCTTCGCTCCCGGGGGCTGCAGCAGAGCAGTCTAGGGTGCAGGTGCTGGATGCCACATGCATACACACTTTGTGGGGGGTGAGCAGGCTCCCTCCCCAGCCCCTCCTGGAGCACACAGAGCAGTGTGGGAGGCAGGGGTGGGTCTTCTGCCTGGAATCTGGGTCCCCCGGTCCACCCTGCCCCCTCCAAGGCCAGAACACTGAACATGCAGTAATCCATTTCTCCCTTCCAGTGGGAGCCTCAAACAAGAAAACATTTATGGAGAATGTGCCCCTGGACCCAGACAGTCAGTGGTGGTGGGAGATGGGGAAGAGAGCAAAGCCCTGGAGTTCAAGGCAGTGAATAGTGTGGAAGCTCAGTTCACGCGTCTGTGGATGGTCGGGAAGTGTACCCATCACTCAGGTCGTTGCACGGGGCAAGTGAGAAAAGTAATGGACATAGAGGGCTGGGCTCAGGGCGCGGTCTGCACGGGTGGCTCAGTGAATGGACGTTGTGGAGCTCGAGAATCCGTCTGGATTGGGAATCAGAGGTGTGAGTTTGAAACCTACCCTGGCCGTTGAAGAGTTTGACCTTTGAGTCAGTCACTTTGCCTCTTCCAGCCCTGGTTTTTGATCTGTAAAATGGGAGGTGGTGCCCACTTCAGAGGGCTGCTGTAGGAGGACAAGACAAAATAGGTGACACTTGCAGCAACCCCTGAGAACCTACTGGAAGCCAGGGGATGTGTGAGGGCTTCACCTGCGTCTGCAGGAGGAAGCCCTGCCATGGACAGAGGGAGCGTTTTCAAGGCCTTAGGTGCATCCTGTGCAATATAGGAAAGTCCTACAGGGTCAGAGGAGTGGAGGGCAAGATGGCCCGGCCTGCTGGAGGCAGGGGAAGGAGGCCAGGGCTGCGGTCTCCGAGGCTCCAGAGGTCCCCCGATCTGAGGGAGGAAGCCTGGTCCAAAGGTTAGGAGAGCCAGCTTCTGGGCCCAGGTCAGTCAGGGACAGGTGACCTCGGGCAAGTCATGTCAGCCCCCTGGCCTCATGCTTTCCCCTGGAAAGAGGGAACAGTGATCCTGCCTGCCTCGTGTCCTCAGTGAGGGCACATTCTCCTGTCAGCTGGCCCTGGGGTGAAGGGTCTGAGACACTGCAAGGCTGAGGTACGAACTGCTGTCACAGTCTGTTTCCTGTGGCCGCCCAAGCAAATGGCCACAACCTGGGTGGCTTGAAACAACAGAAATGTAGTCTGTCACAGTTCTGGAGGCTGGACATCTGACCTCAAGGGATCAGCAGGGCCGGATCCTTCTGGAGGCCCCGAGGGAGACTGCACTCCCTGCCTCACCCCCAGCTTCCAGGGCCTGCCAGCGATCCCTGGCATTCGATGGCTCGTGGCTGCCTCTCTGCAATCTCTGTCTTCATCTTCATCCTCACATCACCTTCTCGGTGTGTCTCCCTGTCCTCTCTTCTATTTATGAGGATACCCGTCACTGGACATAGGGCCCATCCCTCCAGGATGATTTTGTCTCAAGATCTTTAAATACATCTGCAAAGACCATTTCCAAATAGGGCCACATTCTGAAGTTGCAGGTGGACATGAATTTGGGGAGGGACACTTCAGCCCACTCTAATCACTGATACTCTACTACTTTACTGCTGGGAAGTCCTTTGTACGGTGTCTCATTTATTCCTCACAAACACCCATTCTACAGATAAAGAAACCAAGGCCTAGGGAAGTTAAGAACATGCCAGAGTCACATAGCAAGTGCGGGGCACAGCTGGGATTTGAGCCCAGGTCTCAGGTGCTCTTTCTCCTTTCCATCTTCTTAGAGCTGGCTGGGGACTGCCCATAACCAGAAACCCATGGGTCAGGCATTCCGGCCCGTCCTGTGCAGACCCACGGCTCTTGAGCTCCAGAAAGGAGAGCTGGAGGTGGGCAGGGGAGCTTGGAGGTATGAAGGGGCTATACTAGGCCCAGGAGACCTGCACAGCACAGGGTTGAGAGCCCATAGTGCCTTCTTATCTCTGCCATTCATTCTCTGTGGACCTCGTGGTTCTCATCTGGAGAATGGGGACAGCAGCACCAACCTGGTGGGGTAATCGCCAAGTTCTAAAATGCTAATAATCATAATAGTCATTACTGATAGCTAAAATATATCCTCAAGCACTTTACAAATATTTGTTCATTTCAGGTGTGGGAGGGTAGTTGCTTATTCCAGGCCTCATCCAAGTGGCTCCACCACTAGATAGCTCCGTGTGGTCAAACTAGAGATTTAACCTTGGTTTACTTATCCGTGAAAGTACCCACCTTCCCAGATGTCATGAGAGGCAAGTGGGATTCAGCCGAAGTGCCTGGCCTGGAGTTATGGGCCCATTGAAGGCTCAGAGGATGTTTCGTCATCTGTAAAATGGAAATAGCAATAGTGTTATCATCATCATACTATTATTTGTTCTGTAAGGGTTGAGTAAAGTAATGCTAAGGGACCACTTGGCTCAGGGCCTGTCCAGAGATGGATATTAAAACGGCCTCCTCTCGTGCCATCGGAAAGACTTGAATTTAAATCCTAATGCCCGTGTTTACTGCTGTGACCTTGAGCCAGTAGCTCTGCCCTGCTGAGCTTGGCGCCCTGACATGCAAAGTGGAGTTGAAGCAACCTGCCTAACAAGACAGTGTGTAATGTGATGGATAGAAAACTGTCACAAATGCAGCCCCAGTCACGCCAGATGTTCAGAAATGTTGAACTTCTCTCCTGCTTCTGGAAAAAGGCCCCCAGAGGGCTTCCTTAACGATGGCCTTGGAAGAGGCAAGTCCTAGTCCCAGGGGAGGCAGGCAGGTGGATTTAATTTTTGCAAAGGCCCGGGGAAGTTGTGCTGTGGTGGAGTGTATGAGGCTGAAAAGCCTGTGGGAAGAAGCCAGGCATGAATGACCCTGTTTTGGGTCCATGAGCCATAGAGCTTTGAAGGAAGAAGCAGATCTCTGTGGGGCTCCCAGGCCCACCCCGAGAGCAGTTTTCTATAAAGCTGTGGCGTTCTCCACATTGGCTTGGGCTGCACCACAGAGCCACGTCTGGCCACCCCAGGGACTGCTTTGCAGGAGGCGTGGGGAATGTCGTTCAGAAAAGCTCATTCCAGCCTGGCTCCCTCAAACCCCCGCCTCACTGGGCTGGAGCAAGAGGTCAAGGGTGGCATGGGAAGCTGAGCTGGCACATTTTTCTGTCAAGGCTGTGGAGCAGTGGGGGATCCTTGAGAAACCATTTTGGGGTATCCCCCAGTCTGGCTGAGGCCTCTGCACTGGGTGAAGGCCTCGTCCAGAGCAAGGGGTGCTGGGCTTCTGCTGCCTGTGTTGCGTCTTCTCAGTGACCTGACCTATGCCTGAGGGCAGGGTACGTATCCCCCGTGGGCTGACTTTGCGGCCACGTTAGCAGGTGGTTCAGGATGCAGCATCAGAGCCAAGACCTGGGCACTGAGCCTTGGTTCCCTCAGTTGTAAAATGGGGACAATAGTGCCCACCTTATAGGGTTCTTGTGAATACAGCTGAATTGTGTAGGTTCCCAGATGCATGTTTTGACATCTCGGAAAGAGGGGCACCTATTATAACTGGTGGCATGTCACAGGAGAGCCAGTCATGCCTTTTTCTTTCTGAAGTATATGTAAAATAGCAATGCATCTTACAATGGATGCACCTTAGATTCAGTGAAATACGATAAATAAGATAAAACCTATAAAGGACCAAGCTGGGGGGAACAAGCCAGTCTCCTGCCTGCCTCCCCAGCTCAGTCACTGTGGGACCTTGGGCATTTCTGTGCACCATGCAGGAACCTTTGTTTCCTCTTCCTCCCAGGGCTATTGTGAGAAGTCAGCAAGCTTATGTGTGAATCATGTACCTAGCAGAGTGCCTGTATACAGTAGGTGCTTAGTAATTGGCAGCTCAAAACAAGCAACAAAGACTGTAGTACAGGGAGGAGTTTAAATTACAGATTCTGGGATTCCAATTCCTGCTCTACCATTTCCTTGCTGTGTGACCTAGAGCAAGTTTTAACGTCTCTGTGCTTTAGTGCCACCATCTATAAAATGGAATAACGAAAGTCTCCAATTCATAGGATGGCTAGGAGAATTAAGTAAAATTAAAGTGCTTAGGGCAATGCTTGGCAGAAGTGAAGGCAATTGTTTTTTGATGAACTTCTAATGAGTCTCTTCTAGTTCAATAAATGGCAGCTGAAATAGACACTGGGCTCAATAAAATAATAACAATACAGACTGCACTTGTTTTACAGATGGGGCAGCTGAGGCCAAGAGCCATGTGGGTATGCCCGAGGTCGCACAGCTGGCTCTCCCCAGTGTCCAGGCTGCAGCTCAATATTGCCATCTTTCCCTAGGACTCTGATTCTTATGGAAAAGCGGTCCTTGCCCGGGGAGGGCGGGTTTCTAGAAGAAGCTGCAGCCAGATACAGCACCCTCTGGGTCAGGGCTCTCTTCAGAAGTGGTTTCCTTCTCCCTTCACATTTCTGCTTGTTCACCACTGTACAGGGGAGGGGGCTGAGCTGGGCCATGCCGAAGGTGAGCAGAGTCTGCCGGCCACCCTGCATGCCTACCAGCCAGCACTTCCCGGCCTTCTCAGTGGCTACTGCAGGGTTGACGCAGCAGAACTCCCTCCTGGAGAGAGCAAAAGCCGTGGTTAGCTGCCTGGCCCAGTCACTGGGCAGACAGGGCCACAGAATGGATTGAAGTGGGAGTGCGGAAGGAGATACCTGGGTGCAGCCTAGCCTGACGAACAGCCCAAGTGACCTTGGACCCATCACCGTCCCTCTCTGGGCACTAATTTCCATCTTTAAAACAAGGACTTTGGGGCCAGATGTGCCCCCTAGGACTTTAAATGGCTAAGATTCAAATTTGCCCAGGCATTGCTGCTAGTCAAGGTCATAGGCAAGGGACAGGGCTGGAGGGAAGGAGCTCGTGGCTGTGTGTTTGCACACACGTGTGGATCTGGGGTGGAGGTCCTCAGGAGCAAGCCTGAGACAGCAGCAGCCCCCGTTCAGCCCAGGGCAATTCTGCAGAGAAGGTATAACAGCCCAGCAGCCAGGGTACCCGCTCCACAGGCTCATGGGGGGGACCCAGGCTGAGCGCGACAGTGTCCATGCTTACATGTGCGTTTGCAATGCAAAGATTGCTGAGAACCAGTCTCTTCTAGCAACTATCTGAAGGCAGGAGATCAAGAGCTCTTTAGGCCACTTCTAAACTTATCAACTTACATGACTCACTTCAGATTAAAATGAGGCCTTTCTCCATCCCACCTCCAGCCAATTTCAAGTTTCCAAGCTCAGAGGATCTTGAAGAGGGAAGAGAATGTAAATCAATAAAACCAATATTGGCTGAGTAGCTGGTCTGTGCCAGGCCGTGTGCCCAGTTCCTGGCCAAACCCGGAGATGAATTAGCTCTAGAGACAGCCGGGACAGCCCCAGGTGCGAGGTGGCAGCTGAGAGCTAATGTCCAGCTTGGGGACCGGACCATGAGTAACTTATGTGTCCAAGACTTTGCCTCAACAACCACAGTCCTTGGATCTCACGGGGCCCCAGTTTCCTCATCTGTTAAATGGGACCAGTAGAGGAAGAAGTCTGGGGCCTCGGCCACCCCTGTGCTCATGCCCAGTGTGGCTGAGCATTGGGCTCCAGAGTTGTTTAAGAGTGTCCTCTGCCCTCTCAGGGGCCACAGTCTGCCCCGATGGCCTCAAGAGAAGGGAATTCCAACAGCTTCCCTTGCCTTGGGCCCTCCAAAAGCTTCTCCAGGGAATCTCTCTGAACTCGAGTCAAACCTCTACAATGGGACTGCAGCAGCTTAAAGCGAATGCAAACACCAGTGTTGGAAAGTGGCCGACAAGCCTTTGCATGGTGAGCTCCCCTGAGCCCTGCTGCAGCCTTGGGGGTAAGCTGGGATAATCATAGCAGCTGTTGTTAAGCGAGCACTGGCTGTGCTAGGCGCTCAGCAAGCGTGCCTTCCTTTACCTTTCCCAAGTGCCAGTGGTCCCATTTAGAGGGGAGGAGAGCCAGTCTTGGAGAAGTGCAGTGGTTTGGGCAGACTCTTAGAGCTGCGAGGAAACCCAGCTCCTTATCATCCTGCTGTGCCCTTTGGGTTCAAGGAGAAACTGAGGCCCGGAGCAGCATTGCCTGAGTTTGCAGAGAGTACTGAAGGCCGGGATCCCATCATGATATCGGCTGCCATACCCCTCAACCCTCCAGGAGAAAGGGCAAGGCCTTGGGCCAGACCCTAAGCCGGGAGGAGGGCCATTCATACCCGGCTGTGTCCCCAGCATAACTGCGCATGGGAGCAAGTTCAGGAGACCCTTGAGGCTGACCCCTTGGCAGTGACAGGCCCAGGCCCCAGGAATCAGCCACATCCTTGCTGTTCATCCTCATTCCCTAAAAGACATCCCAGTACCCCCGTAGGGTTGGAGTCACACCAGATCCACATTTTGAAGAGAAGTCTTCAATGCCTTAAGCGCCTCCTAGGCCCTACTGAGGGAACTGTAATTCAGATCCCGACTCTGCCAAACTGTTTCTGTGGGTGCGTTATTGTTCCTTTCTGAGCCTCAGTGTTGTCACCTGTGTTGGTGGGGGAAATGGCTGTCGCCCTTGTGGAGATGATGCAAGATGGGAGTCAAAGACCCTGCCCAGCCCCTGCTCCATGCCTGGTGGCGACTGTGATGACCACACCAGTGTCTGACACGCAGTTCTCATGTCCATCCGTGTGAATGGCATTCTATCCTCACTCTACAGAGGGGGACACAGCTCCCTCAGAGAGGATCAGGGACTCGCCTGCTTAGCAACTGTGCTGTGAGTGGGAGCTGGTCAGTTAGTGTACGTGGAGGGATGTGTAGCTGTATTCTTAGGGCTTCGGAGGGCAGCCAAAGGCACTGTCCAAAGGGGGTTTTCTCTGTCAAGGAGACAAAATCCCAGGATGGAGAATTGTGGGGTGTAAAACGGAGAAGACAGCACAGGGCAGTGGCTAAGAGTGGACTCTAGAGCCTAGAAGCCTGGACTTGATTCCCAGCCCCAGTGCTTCCTCGCTGTGTGACCCTGAGCAAGTGATCTACCCTGGCTGTACCTCAGTTACCTCACCTGCAAATGGGAGTAAATGACAGTACCCATCTCATAGCGTTCTTGCACAGATTAAATAATTTAATAGGTGTAAGGAGCTTAGAACAGTACCTGATGCTCTTCACAGGAAACTCTATGAAGCATCTATTGTCAGTAGTACTAGTATTGTTATTATTCATAGATTCAGAGTGGGAAGACGAGCCTGCACTCCCCTTTGCTCTCTCTGCCTGAATCTTGCTGTAGTTTCCTTCATGGCCACCAGGGACGCCTTCTCAGAATGCCCATTTGGCCTGTCACTCTCTGGTCAAGGTCTTCAGTGTTCCCCACTGCCAAGTCTCCTCAGCCCCCATCTGTGATTTATCCCCCACCTACCCTTCCAGCATCTTCCACACTTCCCCTTCATACCACTTCTTTGTCAGTGAATTACTTCATGCACTAAGCTGGTCAGGAATTTAGTCATTTATACAAATTGGAGCACAGCTCCCATTCACACTGACCTTTCCCGTCACCTCTGAGGCTTTGCCCAAGCCATGCCCACCCCTGGAACACCCTTAGCCATCCTTCAAGACCCCAATGAAATGTCTCCTTGTTCAGGAAGACCTTCCTGACTCTCCTGTTATTATAAGCACCCAGGCAGCAGACACTGGGCCTCTGGAGATGTGCCTTAGCCAATAAGTTTCATTTATTTTTATTTTTGTGTTTTTCAGAGATTTCATTAAAATTTTGTTGAATAAACACATGTTGAATAAATGAAAGGGCGACCTCCCTCACTGGTTCCCCCCATCCTCTCTTGTGGCCCCCCATCATCTGTTCTCCCTAAGTGGCCAGATGGACTCTTCTAACAATACGAATCAGACTGTGGTGCTCCCTGCTTAAAACTCTGCAGTCTTCCCCATGAGGCACAGGATAAAACCCAGCCTCCTTTCATAGCCTCTCAGTGTCTGGCCACTCATCCCACCCTTTTTTCCTCACTCACTCTTCTCTAGCCTACTGGCTTCCTTCCCATTCCTGAAACTTATCCACCTCTTTCCTGTCTCAGGGCCTTTGCATATGCTGTGTCACTATCTAGAATGCTTTCTCTCCTTCTCTCTATATGATAGGTTCCTTCTCATCAAGATAAGTGGCAATTCCCCACTGAGGCCATCCCTCATCTATTAAAAAGAGCTTCCCCTGTCATGGCACTTGTGTTTTAACAGAATTTATCACATTGACATTCTTTTCTGTATTTATTCCCTTGTTTGTTGTCTGTCTCCCCTCTAGACAATCAGCTCCTTGAGGACAGGAAGCTTGTCTGTCTGGCTGACTGTTGCATTCAAGGGCTAGCCCTGGGGGAGGCTTTCTGTTTTGTGCAAACTCATTCTTGACCTAGTATCTACAGGAGGGGCTGGAAATGATTGTGGGCAGTTGCCTAGGACCCCACACTCAACTCCCCTGCCTTTAGTGAGCCTCTCTGTGCAGCCTTCAGTGAAAGCAATGCCATCTGCGTCTCCCACCCTTTACATTCTAGCTGGGCGGAGGGCGGTAAAGGACAGATGGACAGACGAGTCTGTAGGTCTGTAGCACGGTATGAGGCAGAATAAAGCAGAGGAAGGTCTAGGAGGAAGAGCTCTCAGCTGTCCTGTTCTCTGGGAAATTGGGCTTTGTCACATTGTTTGTGGTCGGTCCACTGTGGACTTTCAAGCTTGAAGAGCACTTAATGATGGGTTTGGGGGCCAGGCCTTAATAAAGGGAAATTTCTGCTGATTAGACCCACACAGACCGAGCTCTGGAAAGAGCGTGCCTGGTGCTTACCTGCCCTCCCCCATGCAAGTCCCCAGCAGGGCACCCAGAGCTGCCAATTACTGTGTCCCCAGGCCAGGAGGTAGCCAGAAAGGAAACCAGGCAGCTACCACTTGGAAAACCCTGTTTTCCTTTTTTAAACTGCAGTCATTTGAATTACAAAACTAAGGGCATGCTTGTTAAAACACATGGCTTGCTACAGAAGGGTCCATTACAACGGGCGCCTTTTCCTCTCCCCACATCCCACAGTGACCTGATGTGACCACGGTCAGTAACGTTTTGTCCATATGGGGACGCACATTTTTTTCCACGTGGTCACGTTCCCCGAGTCCGGGATACGTCTTGCAGCTGATGGCGCACCCTGGTTTTATTGGAAGTGCTTTTTCTTTCTTAAGGGTATGTACAGTCCTGGTGCCACTCACAATCCAACGTAGATTCATCAAAATCTGGCAATTTGCTGCTTCCTTCTCCTGTTTGTTCTTTCCCTCGCTGGCAGATAGAAGTTCCTAGGGGTTTTGTTCCTTCTCCGTGGGGTCTTTGTACTCATACCTGTGACTTTACTCTGTCCCAGTACTATGGCCATCCTGGCCCCTCAGCAGTCCTTGAATGAGAGGCCGTGGAGGCTAGTGCAGAGGGCACGGGCCTGCAAGCCGCCGGCTCTGCCGTTTACCGGCTGTGGTACGCCCTCTCCGTGCCCTCATTACCACAGTCAGGTGCCAGCGTCCATGCGGTGCCCAGTGCAGTCTGGCTGGGGTGCGCCGGGGGTGGGCATTTCCCTCCTTCCCCCTCGATGATGTGGATGGCGGATGGCATGGCACAGCAGGGTATGTCATCACCCACTCCCCAACAAGTAGCCCTGAGACCTGGATGCAATAGATCGGCTAAAAAAAGCCATGCGCAAACCAGGGCAGGAGGTAGAGTCAGAGAACAGGCTCTTATTTTAAAATATCAACTGAAGCAAACTGAAGCTTCTTAGAAAGGAGAAAGTCAGAGAGAGGCCAAGGTGATGTGCTGTCCCCCTAACCCAGCCCCTGCCCCCCAGCACACAAGAGGAGGCCCTGGGCAGCCAGACGCCCCTACAGGTCAGAGCCCCCCGGGCTTCTTCCCTGGGCCAGTTTCCGAATCATGATGCTGCCGACTGACACAGACACAGGTGCACAGACACAGGTGCTGTTCTAAGTGCTCTGCAGCTCACTTAATACAACAGGCCTCTGGCAGGCACCAGCCCACTGCACACATGAGAAAACTGAGACTCTGAGACAGCGAGCCGCCCAAGGGCACCCAGCCAGCAGCCTGACTCCCAACGCCTGACCTTGACGACAGTCGCTTCACAGTCCCAGAGTCCGGGTCTGGCAGGGTGACCAGTCATTGCAAACCGTGTGCCATCAACCAGGCTTGGGGAAGCTGGGGTGGGGGAGGGGGGCGGGGGCAGACCCAGAGGAGGCACCCCCCACCAGCTCTTTGTTGGGCTCTTAGGGAACCACCTCAAGGGGTCCTCACATGGCAGCCGAGTGGAAGGATAAATAAGAGCTAGTCAACTGGAAGGAAGGTAGGAAGTGGAAAGGGTGCTCCAGGCAAAAGTGCAGCTTGAGCGGGGGAGGAAGCCGCCCGCCACCAGCCGCCCAGAGCAGAAGGCGGCAGGCGGGGGCGGTGAGTGCTGGGCCGGAGAGCCAGCCAGGCCAAGCCAAGGGCAGTGGGCTGAACGGTTCTAAGCTGGGGACTAATGTGACCAGACCGGCTCATTTGGAAGATCCCGTGGCCCCAGCGGGGATAGCAGGTTGGAAGGATGAGGCTGGAGGCCCATGAGGAGGCTGGTCAGGTATCCAGGTGAACAGGAGCAGACGGTCACGAGATGGGCGACAGGCAAGCTGACGGGGCTTTTGGACGGATGGGGCATCAAGGGAGAGGCCACGGAAGTCCCAGCAGGTGTGCGGGCCTTTTAGAAAGCGCCAGAGATGGTGAGAGGGAAAGTAGGTTGGGGAGAACCTGTGAATCTGATGCTGGGGAAGGGTCTGCAAATCTGCTTAATGAGAGACCAAAGGGGTGACTACAACAGACCCTGGGGAACCACTGACTGAAGGAATGTGAAAGTCCTTCTGAGAAAGAAAATAACCACCCATACCTAAGGAATGGGGGGGGTCGTTCACTCCATGAACAGCCGTCTGCTGAGGGCCTACTGTGCTCCAGGCACTGAGGACGTCACGCTAAGTGCAACAAGCCAGTTCACTGCCTCCTGGTCTTGCAGTCAAGGGGCTGAAAAGAAGCAAGACAAAAGTGAGTGGCACGTCAAGTATGGCGAAAAATAAGGCAGAGGAAGGAAGATGAAGAGAGTTGTTTCGAAGAGAGGGTCAGGTATGGCCTCCCTGGGAAGGGAGCGTTTGAGCAGAGACCCAAGGAAGCCACATGGCTGTCTGGGGAAGGGGGTTCCAGGCAGAAGTAGCAGCCAGTGAAAAGGCCTTGAGGTGGATGCAATTTCACTGGATTCAAGGAATGGTGAGGAGGCCAGAGAGGGGAGTGAGCAAGGGGGAGGTTAGGAGAGTTGTTCAGAGAGGTAACAGGGGGGTGGGGAGTGCAAATTATGCAGGGCTTCGTGGGCCATTGTAGGGACTTTGGTTTCTCCTGGGTGAATGACAGGAGCAACAGGAGGATTCAGAACAGAAGAGGGACTGATTTGCCTCTGGCTGTGTGTGGAGAACAGATGGGGGGGCGGGGTGCAGGGGTGAGAGGCAGAGAGCCCAGGGAGGAGGCTTTTGCAGTGAGCCTGGTGAGAAGCTGGTGGCTTGGGCCAGGGCAGAGACTGTGGAGGTGGTAAGAAGTAACCACACTGTTTGTGTGTTTTGAAGGTAGAGCAGACAGGATTTGCAGATGGATATTTGGTGAGATAATTTTATTACAGAAGTGATCCCAGCACCTAGCATATTGTCTAGAACCTGGTGAGCACTCAGTGAATATTGCATGAAAGGATGGGTGGGTGGATGGATGGAGGGATGGAGAGATGGATGAATGGATGAAAGCAAAGTGGCAGGGAGGCAGGGAGGCAAGGAGGCAGGGAGAGAGGAAAGTAGGCAGGCCTTGAACGCCAGACTACAGAATCCAAACTTTTTCTCAGAGTCAGTGGGAGCCATTACAGGTTCTTGAGCAGGGGCATGACAGAGGATATATTATTGGAGGTACTCTCAGTTGGTGGCATTGGGCAGTACCTGGCACCATGTCCCAAGCTGGTGATGCCCATGGACACTAGTGGCCAGTCCCCTCTGGTTTTTTGCTGTCCAACCCAACCCTCATTCATTTATTCATTAACAAGCATTCAGTGAGCACTTACTCTGAGCTGAGGGCACCGGACATGGTGTGAATGAACCAGACCCGTCCTTGCCCACAATACACGTTCTTCACCCCCCATAAGGCCACAGAACCAGAGACAGAATGCAGGTTATTCCCAGGGCTCAGTGGCCTACCAGCTTCATGCTGAGAAGTGAGGGATTGCCCTGGGCCCTTTCCAGTGACCTGAACTGCTTACAGCCTCAAGTAAGCCAGGCAAAGCCTTACAACTTGTCTTAGAACCCTAGTGACCCCTAGCATCCCCTTCCTAACACAGGGCTTTCTTGTTTGGGGTTTGGTCTTTGGTTCCATTTGGGGATTTAGTTTGGTCGTGTGTGTGTGTGTGTGTGTGTGTGTGTGTGTGTGCACGCACGCACTGGGGGTGGTGGTGGTAGGGAGGGAATCTGCACTGGGAATGGGTAAGGAAAGAGGGACCAGCATGTATTCAAGGCCCACTGTGTTTCAGATTCATTACATATTTATTTGTTCATTTAACAAGTATTTATTGAACTCTCGCTACATGCCGGGCACCATGTAAGGCCGTGTGGATTAGTAAGACAGAGGAGGTCTCACTAATAAATAAAATAATGTAATTCTGGGCAATAGTGATTGTTATGAGGAAAAAATGTAACAGGAGGGTCAAAGGGGCTGCCTGGGACAGCTTGAGTAGGGTGGTCAGGGAGAGGAGGAGATGATGTTTGGATGATGAGAAGTTCCTGGCTGTGTCCCATCTGGGGGAGAGTGATCCCAGCAAAGGAGTCAACATGTGCAAAGGCCCCGAATGGAAAAGAGCGAGGCTTGTTCGGAGGTCAGAGGCCACTGTGGCTGGGGTGCAAGGCGCAAAGAGGAGAGAAGTAGATGAGGCAGAAGCGGTGAGAGGCCAGATCATGTGGGGCTTTGTAGGTCACATGTGGTGTTTGGATTTGATCCTGACATTGAAGGGTCTCAAGGAGGGGTGAGACATACACAGACCCCTCTGGCTGCTGTGTGTAAAGGGAATGTCATCTCATTACATCCCTGCACAATTCTGGGCAATTGGTGGTAAAAATCCTATTTTCCAGGTCAAGAAACTAGTTGCATAGCTAATAAGTGGGCTGAGTGGGGTTTGAATCCACTTTGTATGACCAAATCCTGCACATGCTCAATGGGCACCCATGGAAGGATCTTGGACCAGCAAATGATGTGGTGCAAGTAGGGTTGCAGAATGCTGACATGGTGCTCAGGTCTGGCTCCTGCCCCGAGCGCCTCCACACCCTGAGACCAGACCGTCCCCCTCATCTCACTCACCACCCCTCAGCTGTAGGTTCCAGATGCACTGGCTTATTCCGTGATGCCCTGGACCTGTGTGCACTTGGGGCCACTGTGGAATGGGTACTAGGAGCATGGATTTCATAGGATTTTGTCAGAAGCTTCTGCAAAAGCCTTCCCCTGTCATTGACACACAGCACTGTCGCAGAGTGACCCCCTGACTCCCAGGCCCTAGGAGCTGAGTCCTGGCCACAGGGCCAGCCAGAGCAGGAAAGCCCCTGCCAAGCCACACAAAAGGCCAGGACAGCCAGTGCTCAGCCCCGGCCTTTGTGATTCTCTGTGGAGGCGAACGGCAGGGATGGACAAGGTTCTCCCCCACACCGCTCTACCCCCACCACCTGCCCTCGTCTGTGGAGAAAATTTGGATACAGATAAAGTAATCACCCCCATCCCCTCCTTGTCCAGTTTTTCTTGTCACTGCCCTGCTCCCTCCTGTGCCCTCACCCAGGGTAGAGCTCAGGGGGAAATGTCCTTAGCTGTGTCACTCATCAGCCGGGTGACCTCACCCCTCTGAACCTTAGCTTCAACAGCTGTAAAATAAGGTAATAAACCTTCCCAGGCAGCACGTCGGTGAGGAAGACACGAGAAGCCTTTACCTCAGTGTCTGGCGCATCCTCAGTGCTCAGCTGAAAAAGCGGATGCGGCTTTTATGATGTCAGCGATGACAGTGGCTCCCTAGCCTTCGACATCCTCCCTCACCTCTTGCCCCCACCCTGCCTCCTTCCTCTCACCCCTCCCACCTTCAAACAGAAGCCTCACCCAGTCACTTTCACAGAGGGGGTCCCACTCACGTCAGTCCTACCCAGGGTCTGCTCTGTGCCCAGGACTTCTACCTCATTCTCCTCGTACCCTCATGACAACAGTGCAAGGGACGTGGCCTCATCCCCATTTCATGGCTGAGGAAACTGAGGCACAGAGCTGCAAAGGAATCTGTACAGAACATGAGGAGCTGGGGCTCCAACCCAGGTCTACGTAGGCAGCCACCTCTTTTCCTGGTCTGCGGGGGATTCTTCTTGGGCCGTTGCGTGTGGCTGTATTCTTGTGGGCTTCTGATGTGTAAGGGGGTTTTCCTGCATTGGAAGGAGAGGTGTCAGGTGAAGGGAGGGGTGTGGCACTGGGTTGGTGCCCAGTTCTTGTTCTGCTGTAGCTGGGAAGTGAGGGGCCTGGGGCCCCTGCAGGGCATTCTGCAGGACAGCATCAGAGCTGGAAAGAGCAGAGGCCAGCCTGGCTCAGGAGTGAAGACAGAGCCTGGGCTAAGGCAGCCTTGGGACAGAGGAAGCAACCGAGGCAGGAGAACTGGTGGGCGTTGAAGAGTTCAGAATGCCAGAGAGACCCCCAGAGCCAGTGGCAGTGGGATGGCTGTGGGAGACACCGGGGGCATCCCAGGACCCTCACCTGTGTGCAGGTCCCTCAGGCCATCCCCCTTCCCTCATGGAGAGGCATCTGGGGACACCACATGCCCGTGGGAGAGGCAGATAGCAGCTGGGCAGTGAGGACTCTGCCTGTTCCACCCCCAGCTAGCACTTTCCAGGACCTGAAGGGTGTTCAGGTCACTTTCTCCCTCCCAGGAAGCCTCTGGTCCCTTTGGAGGCCTCCAGAGTTACCAGAAACTCCATTTCTCTGCACCCTCTCTGGCTTCAGTCCCTGGAACTCAGGAGACCCAAAGTCAGAGCCAGCACTCCTCACTAATGCTTCAGACCTTAGCATCCTGCCAATTACCTTCTTTCACAAGGGAGAAGCTGGGCTTAGAGAAGTCTAGGAACAACTCAAGGTCACACAGTGAGCAAGTCACAGAGAAATGGACTCTGGGCTGGGACTCCCCCCCCCCCCAAAAGGAGGACCTTCCTTGTTCTTTCACATTTCCCTCCAGAAGAGAAAGGGGTCCCCATTTTCCTTTATCCATGGGCCTCTGGGTGCCCAGCTCTATGCCAGGGGCTAATGCCGATGCACGGACCACAGAGCCCTTCTGTAGGCAGCTCCAGCATCCTTCTGGGCTGCAGGGGGCAATTCCTTTTTGAAGTTTTTCCAGGGCAGCATTTGGAGGCCAGCCAGCAGGTCTTTAACACCTCCATGGAAATTTCCGACAATGGAATTATTAAAACCTCCTGTGGCCCTTCTCCCCTTCCACTTTGTTATGAAAAACAGCCCCTTGGTGGCCAGGCAGGGGACAGAGCAGCTGTGATTTCAGAATGAAACTTGCAGAGAAGAATTCCCCAGCGAGAGACTCCCGAGGGGATTGCTAATGGGACCCAGGGGATCCTGGTGTGGAATCCAGGAGGTCCCTCAGGAAAGGATTTCCAGCTGCCGCTGGCCAGGAGCCAGGGCTGCCATGGGAGCCCAGGATTTCCTCCTACCACCGGTGCTCGGGGTGGTGTCGGCAGTACGGGCAGGGCATTGCACCTTGTTGGTGCTCAATAAATGCTGGTTGGTTGTTAGGCAGGTATGCAGGTAGGTTGATAGGAAGGAGAGAGGTCAGGGTAAGTTTGGTCCCATTAGGAACCATCCGTGCCGTATGCGTGATCTTGGTCGGTCACTTCACTCCTGTGGTGTCCAACTTCCTCATCTGTAAGATGGAGACGAGTACACTGACCACACGAGGTGTTTTGAAACGAGAGCTGATGCAGAGCCGGCTCCATGAACAGCAGCTACTTTGGTCGTCTCCATCATCACCCTCGCCAGCAAGATGAGGGAAAATAGAGAACACGTGAGCTTGGGAGACGGCCCTGAACAATCTGTGGGAATCCCCTTGGGAGCGTCTTCACCTTGGCCAAGCGACTTCACCTCTCTAGGCCTCAGTTTCCCCAGGGGGGCCTTTCCCTGGACTGAGGAGGGAAGAGTGTTTTCATTTAGGCCCTGCAGGTGAGCAGAATGCAGGCTTTCTCCAGCTCTGTCATAGGAGTTAGGGCAGGCTGACAAGACCTCAGGGAGACCTGGAGCTGGTGGAGCCCCAGGTCTCCACAGCCCAGGGGAAGTGGCTGCCACACTCCGGGTTCTAGCCTTTGTGCAGCTTGTCACCAGCCCCTGAACTGACCACCCTTCCTCTCCCCTCACCACCAGTCTGGCCAGAAACAGGCTGCCCTTGAGCCAGTTTTGACCCACCTGGGTGGGGAAAAGTGAGAGGTGGGCTTCTCTCAGCCCAGTTGTAGCTTTTTGGTTGACAGGGGCTGAGGGTCCCTTGGCATGAGCAGAGCAGGTGTAACTGGGAGGTGCACCCTGCGGACCAGTTAAGAGCTTGACTTCTGCGGCCGGCAGAGCCCACATGCCAGGCTCCCATCTGTAAAGTGGGGTTAACCATAGGGCTCACCTCCTAGGTGGGCTGTCAGGGTGGAATGAAACAGAAATCATGTATGGCACCTCCTGGGCTAGGGCCTGTGTTCATTTACGCACTCAGCTGTATAGTGAACATCTGCCATGTGGCAGCACTGGCCTGGGCAGGGGGATTTTATGGTAAACAAATAAGGCAGTCTAGGGTGATAAACTTGTCCTGGTTTGCCTGGGACATTCCTGGTTTTAGCCCCAAAAGTCCCACATCCCAGAAAACGCCTCACTCTTAGGCAAACCAGGACAGTGGGTCACCCTCATACAATCCCTGACTTCATGGAGTTTAAAGTTTAGTGGAGGGAGACAGACAATAAGTAAATATATAATATGCGTGGTTAAAGTATTACTTTAAAAATAATGCACAGTGAGGTGGTAGGGGATGATGAAGCTTGTTATTTTTAATGGGGTGGTCAGGGCAGACCTTCCTGAGGAGGTGACATTTGAGAAGGGACCTCAGGTTAGAGAATGAGACATGTAGATATCTGGGGAAAGAGCACCACCAATCAAGGAAACAGCATGGACAAGAGCCCTGAGGTGGGAGCTGGCATGCTGAAAGAAGAGAAAAAGGGATGGGGTGCGATGAGGGAGGGTAGGCCAGTTGAATTAATTGGAAGCAAGTACTATAAATGCCAATTCAAGTTTGCTTAAGAAAAAAAAGTTGCAGGGGCGCCTGAGTGAGTCAATTGGTTGAGGGTCTGACTCTTGGTTTTGGCTCAGGTCATGATCTCACAGTCATGGGACCAAGCCCTGTGTAATTAATACATACATACATACATACATACATACATACATACACACACAAATACAAAAATAAATAAAATCTTTTTTAAAAAAGAAAAAAGGATGCGTTATCTAACTTAACAGGAAAAGAACAGGGAAGATTGGCTTCAGGTATGTTTGTATCTTGGTGCTCAAATGAGATCTTTCCATTTCTCAGCGCAGCCTGCATCTGTGTTACCTTCATTCTCAGGAGGGTTACAGCACCCCTCCCCATCAGTAACTGCAGCAGAAAGAGATGCTCTGTTCTGAGGTCCAGGAATGACAGGTTGGAGCAGACTGAAGTCTAATGTGGCCGGAGCAGAGAGTGTGGGCCAGAGTACCTGGAGCTGGTCTTACAGATCTCAGTGAGGATGTTGTACTTAGTTCTGAGTGTTCTGGAAGCTGTTGGGAGGTTTTAAGCAGGGAAGTGATGTGATTCAGTTTCTGTTTTAGGGATATGTGTGGTTGCTGTGTGGAGAATGAGTTGTGGGAGCAATGGGGCAGCAGCAGGGTCGATGAGGATGCTGGTGCAATCATCCAGGTGGGCATTGATGATGGAAATAGAAACGGAGAAGAGGATGGTGTTGAGAACCACTTACGAGAAAGCCTGGAGCAAGTTGGGGTCTAGGTGGGGGTTGGAACCCTGGTAAGAACTTGGCAGGGCCTTAGCCCCAAAAGAACCGAGGTATGGGAGGGAGCTCTGTGCCAGAGACAAGGCAAGAGCCAGTCCCTATAGTTGGGGCCTCTTTACCAACATAACACAAGCCCCCTAGGCTGAAGGCCTGGGATCTTTGAATCCCTTCCCAGTTAGAGACTACCTTTGGGCCCAGAGCCTAGAGTCTGCAGGCAGGGTCCAGATGACCCCAGCTATGAGGAATGGAGGGTTGAGAGGGCAGGGAGCCTACCCAACAGAGAACAGGAAACCCATAATTGAGGGAACTTTGTACTCATCCATGAGCACATGCCCTTCCTCCAGTCCCGGGCCCAGGGCAGGCCAAGATTCCCTGAAAGAAATATGAAGGCCCAGTCTGTGTCCCAGAGTTCCTCGGGACCTCTTCTGGCCTTCACCTAGTGCCTAAGGGTAGCTCAGGGTCTCCCCTGCCCACCAGGAAGATTGGCATAAGTCACATGTGAGGGGAAGAATTACCCAGAGCCTAGACTTTTCAGAGACAGTAGACCTACATTGGGGTTATCCACCTTCTGACCCACCAGGCTGGGCTAAGTCTTGGGCCACTTCTAGAATGGGTCTACTTTTAGATGTCCAAGTAGATGGGCCATGAACATTTTTCTGAGGTTCTGTCCTGCCCAGGTTTCAGGTATGGCCAGATGCAGGTGTAGCTGATTTAAGCCTCCTAGGGCATGTACCTGGGGCAGTTCTCAAAGACTGCATGCTTCAGAAGGTACTTGGGTATCCGTGTACCATTCTAGCAACATGTCCATGCCCAGATCTGGCAGCTAGTGAAGAGAAGGCTGAGGCACAGAGAACCCAGGAGAGTCTGGTTGTATTGGAGAGCATGGCTTGGCTCAAGGTCATCTATGGAGCATGGGACTCAGCACTTTCACACACATCATCCCTTCTAATAGGACAACCCTGCAGGGCAGTGTTGTTATTCACTTTACAGATGAGGAAACACTTTATAGATGAGGAAACAGGCTGAGAAAGGGCCTGCATGGTGTTTCTCATATAATACGTTTCCAGAAAATTTGAAATTTTTTCCTTGCCCCTTGGAGATCATACACTGAATGTCATAGCTTCCCACTTTGGGAAGAACCTTTATAGCAAAGGAAATCAATCTTTTCACTGCATGAACTCACCATCCCTCCTCTCCTCCCTTCCTTTCTTCCCTCCCTTTATTCTTCCTTCCTTCCTTCTTTCCCTCCCCAACTATGACCCACTATGTATTAGACACTGTGCTAGGCCTTAGCAGTACAAATCCAGACACAGGCCCTGCCCTCAGTGATCTAGTATCTAAATGAATCCAACAGTCACACAAATACATGTAAAATGCAACCATGTGATGACAGAGAGTATAGAGTAGTGAATCAGGGAAGGCCTCCTTGAGGAGGTGGGCTGAAGTTGAGAGTAGGAGGATGAGGAGGACTTTACTAGGTGATGATGGGGAGGGAACAGCATTAGCATTCCAGAGAGAACAGAACAGATGAAGGCCTAGTGGGGAAAGTGAGCAGTGTGGGTTGAACAGAGACAGTAAGGAGAATGGGGTTTTGGGTGGGGCTGGTGGAGCCTAGGCAGGCCACCTAGGGCTTAGAAGATCACATAAAGGAGTTTTGTCTTTATCCTAAGAGCAAGATGGATTGGGGGAGGTTGTGATATGATTGAAATTGCTCTCCCAAGTGGCAGCAGGGAAGCCAGTTAGGGAGTTACTACCATCATCCAGGCAAGAGATGAGAAAAATAAGGGCAGGGGCTGTGAAGATACTGGGAGATGAACAATTTTAAGGAATGTAGAAAGAGCAAAATCAATGGGACTTGGGTATTGGAGAGGAAAGTGACAGTGGTAACCTGTTTTCTGAGCTGTCCACTTAGAAGAAAAGGCCTTTTAGGTGACAGTGAACCCCAGGGAAAAATGAGATGGGGTGGGAAAACTTAAGGGTTAGATTTCAGACAGGTTAAATTAGAACCCCTACCTCACACCATGCACAAATCAAATTGAGGTAGAAGAAAACAGAGGGGGAAAACCTCATGACATTTGATTTGGCATTGATTTCTTAGATATGACTACAAAAACACAGGCAACAAAAGAAAAGAATAGATAAATTGGACTTCATCGAACTTGAAAACTTTTGTACATCGAAAGATACTACCAACAGAAAACCCATAGAATGGGAGAAAATACCTGCAGATCATATATCCGATAAGGGATTAATATCCAAAATATATAAAGAACTCTGACAATTCAACAACAAAAAAAGACAAACAATCCAATTCAAAAAAATGGGCCAAGGACTTGAATAGACATTTCTCCAAAGAAGATGTACATCACTAATCATCAGGGAAATGCAAATCAAAACCACAATGAAATTCCACTTTGCACCCATTAGGATAGCTATTACAGAAAACAAAAAGCAGAAAATAACAAGTATTGGCAAGGATATGGAGAAATTGGGATCCTTATGTGCTGTCGGTGGGAATGTAAAATGGTGCAGCTGCTGTGGGAAATTGTGTGGTGGTTCCCCCAAAAAATTAAACATAGAATTACCATATGATCCAGCAATTCTACTTCTGGGTATATAACCAAAAGAACTGAAAACAGGGACTCAAACAGATACTTGTACACCCAGGTTCGTAGCAGCATTATTCCCAGTAGCCAAAAGGGGAAAGCAACTCAGATGTCTATCGACAGATGAATGGATAAACAAAATGTGGTCTATACTTATAATGGAATATTATTCAGCTTTAAAAAAGGGAGGAAATTCTGACACATTACTTGGATAAACCTTGAAGATGTTGTGCTAAAGTGTGATAAGCCAGTCACAAAAGGACACATACATATTGTAGGATCCCACTTACGTGAGGTCTCTAGAGTCAAATTCACAGAGACAGAAAGTAGGATGGTGGCTGCCAGGAGCCGGGGGGAGGGGAATGGGAAGTTCGTGTTTAATGGGGACAGAGTTTCAGCTTGGGACGATGGAAGAGTTCTAGAGGCGGATGGTGGGGATGGTTGCACAACAGTGTGAATATGCTTAATGCCACTGGATTGTACACTTAAAAATGGTTAAAATGGCCAATTTTATGTTACATGGATTTAATGACAATTTAAAAAATAGATGGAAAAAATTAAATTGAGACAACTCATAGATCTGAATATAAAAGCTACAATTATAAAGCTTCTAGAAGAAAATGTCGAACATCTTTGCCACCTAGAAGAAATGATTTTTCAGAGAAAATATAAAAAACACTCATCATTTTTAAGAAAAACCTGGCAAGGTGAACTTGGGATCTGTTGAGTATGAGGTGTGGGGACATCCAGGTAGAAAGGCCAGGTAGGAAGCTGGTGTCTGTCGCTCACGGTGAGGCCTGGGATGGAGGGACCATGCGTGAGGCTCCCACAGTCAGCTGATATGTCAAGCTACATCTGTGCCTTTGGGGCCCACAATGGGTCACCTGCCTTATGACCCACCAGACTAGACTAAGTGACTTTGGGCCACTTCTGGAATGAGTCTCATTGTGGATGTCCAAGCAGATAAGGCCTGAGTGTTTTCCCAAGGTACTTGCTCTAGTTAGCATCTCACTGGGGTGTGACTTAGACCATCTGTCTGTTTCTCTGGCCAGACTTGGGGTGCGCTGTGATAACAGCTCTCTGCCCAGCTCTGTCGCCTTCACTTCTGTCCCCAGGACTAATGGGGAGTCAGATGAAATCTAATTTCCTCTCAACTGGAGGCTGATCAGTTACAGTTACAGGAACTTGCCGTCTGGAAAAAAAAAATAGCTTTGCATTTTGCATGGGAGAGCACGGCACCCGAGTTCTTTCTTCTTAGCCATGCTGGCGTGGAGGGTCACTACAGGATTTGGAGCCACTGGACCATAGGAAAGCTATGGCATGAGAGGTGATTTTCAAGTGTCCTTGCTTTACTGAGGGTCTCCAGGCAAGGGGATCCAGCCTTGAACCTTGCTGTCTCTAACCATCCAGACCCCTGCATTTCCTTGCTCCACCACCTTGGTGCTGTTTGTATTCAGCATTCACGGGAAAGCAGGAAGTTGGCTTGGTCCTGCTGGACAGTGATGCTTAGCCTTCATTGAGTGATGGGGTCAGGGACTCCCTGGAGCACCTGGTGAAAGACACTGGCTTCCTTTGCTGAAAAATGTGAATCTACACAAATCTCTACAATGGGCCTTTACATGGGCCTCAACTAAAGACAGAGTGGTTGGGGCTCTCCGTAATAGCACTGAGGCCACCCAAAGTGCCTTCCTGCTTTGCCCTCTGGTTATCTTCTGGGCGAGATAGGATTGTGCCCGTTTTGCAGGTGGAAAAACCGAGGCTCGGAGGGGTAGCCCAAGCTGCCTGCCTTGTCCTGAAAGAAGTAACTGGGCCTCTGAGCTTGGAATTCCCAAACTCCCCTTCTTCTCCTGTATAGTCAGGAGTGCCCACCCTTAGCTTCTCTGAGTGGGAGAAGGGGTTATGAAGCACTCAGCGGTGGGAGGCCCTGTCCCTCAGAGGGTAGAGCTTTTGTCTGAATCATCTTTGAATATCCAGAGACCAACCCAAGGCCCCAGGATCAGCCATATGAATGACAAATAAGAGTGTATGCATGGGGGAGGGGTGCCTCAGTGGCTCAGTCGGCTAAGCGTCTGACTCTGGATTTCAGCTCAGGTCATGATCTCAGGGTTGTAAAATTGAATCCCACATTGTGCTCCGCACTGGGTGTGGAACTTGCTTAAGATTCTCTCTCTGCCTTTCATGTCCCCCTCCCTTTCTTTAAAAAAAAAAAAAAAAAAAGAGTGTATGCATGGGGCGTTGCAGACTGGAAGAGCCTTTGGCTTCAGAGGAAGAAATGCTCTTAGACATCAGCTCTGTCCATCCTAGCACCACGATCTGGGCCTCTCTGAGCCTCAGTTTCCCTGTCTGTAAAATGGCACCATGCTCTGCATTCCATTGGCACTGTCACACATCACCTTCCCCAGTTCCCTATTCATGTGTAAATAGCCCCATCTCACAGATGAAGACATTGAGGCTCAGAGCAAGTCAGTGGCCTGCCCAAGGCTATGTGGCCAGTAGCAGAGCTGGCATCAGCATGCAAGTCTGCCTAACCTCAGTCTGTGCCCTTGACCAAATGCAGGGAGTCCAACACCTAGTAGGTGCTTAATAGATGGACAAGTTGCTCCTCCTCAGTCCCCCCAGCCAGAGGGGCTTTCTTCAGGAGCCTGCAAGTGGTGACAACAAGCATAAGACAGAATAAAAGTAATTGGGGAGGATGCAGGAGCTTTGACATGACCCCTTCAGGCCAGGTCCCCCGCTCCCCAGTGAGCTCTTTGATTTCCTACACAGTGAAGTCTCTTGTTATGAGCATGGGGCAGGAGTGGGGGAAGATGAACTTGGTTGCTCTTTTTTCTCTGCTTTTGTCTTTTTACTTCTTTCTCCCCTTGCTGCAGTGGCAAGTGGGAGGCCCAGCAAATGCCCAGTGCGGCCACCACTCATTCTCATGCCCACACACCTCCTCCCTCTGTTAACGTCCCTTTCTGAGTCTGTTCAGAGTGGCAGCCCAGGCTCAAACCAGAAGTGATGAAGTCTACATTCTCAGCCCACCCCAGATCTGATGATGCACTTCAGACTAGTGGGTGACATGGGGACAGACGCTGAGTGCAGGAGGGCTCACTGTGGGCCGCAGCCGCGCCAGGTCCAGGACACACAGGCCGACCAGCCGCCTCCCCCAGCAAGCTCCCAGGAAGACAATGACAGTGTGATGTGTCCAGAAGGCCACAGAAGCAGAGACAGGTGTTGCAAATCTGCCGAGGAGGTTAGAGAAAGCTTCGGAAGAGCAAGAGTTAGAAGTAGCCATGGGGCGCCTGGGTGGCGCAGTCGTTAAGCGTCTGCCTTTCGGCTCAGGGCGTGATCCCGGCGTTATGGGATCGAGCCCCACATCAGGCTCCTCTGCTAGGAGCCTGCTTCTTCCTCTCCCATTCCCCCTGCTTGTGTTCCCTCTCTCACTGGCTGTCTGTCTCTGTCAAATAAATAAAATCTTAAAAAAAAAAAAAAAAAAAGAAGTAGCCTAGAGGAGGGCACTTTGGGCAGGGGCAGCTGCCTGGGCAGACACCTGGAGGTGTGGAGCCTCACAAAGGGGTTTATTGTGATTGGAAGGAAGGATAAAGGAAGGGGCTGGAGACGTAGGCAGGGCCTGTGCATGAGGCTCCAGATTTTGAACCCTGTCCTGAGAACAGCAGGAAGCCACCTAATCAGGCCTGCCAGTGTGGCTGCATTCTCTCTCTCTGCTTGACCTCCAAATTGCTGGGGGCTCAACTCTGAGCCTCTTCCCTTCCCTTACTTCTCTCTCTCTCTTTCGATGATCTCACCCTATCCTGTGGCTTTAAATACCATCCTTAAGCTGCTGATTCCCATATTTATATCTTTAGCCAGAGCTCCCTTCTGCACCTCCAACTCATCATCCAACTGGCCACTTGGCATCTCTGCTTGGATTTCTCACAAGCATCTCAAAGTTAACAAGTCCAAAACGGGATTCTTGATCATGTCCACCCACCCCCAAAACTCGCTCCCTCCCCGACTTCCCATCGCAGGAAGTGGCACCGCCATCATCCACCCTGCTGCTGAAGGCAGAGCCTTTATCATCCACGCCTTCCCCCCAGCCCCGGGCCCCAGCTCACCCTCTTGGTTCTACTTCCTAACTCCCACCCGCCCATAACTCCTCAACACCACAGCCGCCCTGTCCACACCCTCTTGGGTGACGCAGGAGCTGCTTTGCTCCCACTCTCCCTCTCACACCCTGACAGCCATTCTCCAATGGATGATGGATCTGTAAACAAACAAACAACTCTGTGCTAGTCTGCCGCCTGAAGTTCTTTGGAGACATCCCTCTGCACCAAGAGTCAAATCCAGTTTCCTCATGGAATCCGAGGTTTGCACACTCTGGCCGCTGCCCACCTCTGAGCTCGCCTCTGCTCACTGCCCTTCACTCAAGCTTCAGCCACACTGGCCCTCTTTGGATCATTAAAAGCGCACCCAGCCCCTTCCCACCTCCGGGCCTTTGCCCATGCTGTTTCTTCTGCCTGAAACACACTGGCCCCAGCTCTCTGCACATCCACCTGGCGAAATAGGTCCCCAGGCAGCTGGTCGTAGTGCCGTATTCTCTTCATAGTGCTTTGCACGGTCCATCTTTCCCAGTAGAGCAAGCACAGTGCACCTGGCACACAATAAGTGCTCACTAAATAGTCGTGGAACGGATAAACCCAGGAACAGCAGAAGGGGCCCTAGAAGCAGGAGATCATGGGAGGGAGAATGAGACCTGCCCGGCCAGCAGAAGGGCACATAAAGGCAAACAGAGCACCAGGCAGGATGTTTGGATTTCATCTGAGAGGCCCTGGGGAGCCACAGAGAGTTCTAAAACAGAGTCAGAGAAGTGGAAGCGATCATTAGAGCTGGGGAGACCGTATGTCTAGTAGTCATGGGATTGGGTTCTGGAATCAGACTGCCTTGGGTCAGGTCTTGCTTCAACAGCTCCCCAACTGAGACCTTGGGCAAACCACATAGCCCGTCTGAGCCTCGGTGTGTCGTCCTTTGTAAAATGCGGCCAGCTAACAAAGCCTACACACAGGGGTACTGAGATGTTAAAGAAGGAGACAATGCATGGAGAGTTCTCAGGACCTCGGCAGTGCTCAATAAACAGTGGCCGATACTGCCACTTCAGGGTTGTTCATGCTACTTAATAAGACTGTGAGGGGCAGACATCACACGTGGTACCAGGGAAATAGCCCTCCTGGTCCTGAAGCTCACAGTCTAATAGGGGAGATGGGTACATAGCTCTGCCCATGGTTCCCTAGGACAAGTACTGAGCTGAAGGTCTAAGCCAGGCCCTGTGTGAGCAGAGCATTAAGTCTGGGGAAAGTCAGGGAAGGCCTCTTAGAAGAAGTGACATTGGTTTTGGGGGAGATAGTTTCCTTGAGAGAATATTTTGAGTCAGCAGCCACTGGCCCAGGAACAAGAGAGGAGGGAGGTGTGTTCTGGCTGCTCAGCTCCCAAAATAACCCGCATCTGAGGGCGGACAGCCCAGCAAGCCCCAGGAGCTGCCACTGTGCCTTTCCTGGCCAGGTTCCGGTGACCTTGGAACAGTCCTTGCCCTGCCCTGTGCCCCCAGGTGGCAAGAGCGGCTGAAGGCAGGAGGCTGGGACCAGAGTGCTGGCCCTGGCCAAGGGGGCTGGGTGGCCAGCACAGGCACCCGGCATACCCCCTTCTCTCCTCCTGCTCACAGGCCCCTGAGCTGCCCTGTGACCAAGTCATGTTTGCATTTTGGCTTCTGGACCAGTGGCTTGACCTCCCGGGCCAAAGAACTCTGTCCCTCCCTCTTCCTCTGCCTGTGTGGCTGTTTCAGTCTCCATGCCTTTCTTCCAGTTCCTCTAGCTCTTTATCCCTCTATCCCTCTCCCTCATTCCTTCCCTCTCCCTCTCTCCATCCCTCTTCTCTTCCCTTTTTCTATCTACCTTCCTCCCCCTCTTCTCTCTTTCCCTCCTCCACCTCCTTTCCTCCCCTTCTCCCTCCCACCGCTGGCTCTCAAGTTCCCTCTGTCTTACAGCTTCTCCTTCTCCCCTTTCTCTTTCCCTCCCCCCTCTCCCCTCTCCCTTCCGTGCGAGGCACCCCAGAACAGCCTCTCTCTGCCCCCGTAAGACCAAAGCCCAGGCTTCAGCACAACCAGCCCCCCACCCAACATATACATACTGGCCCAGCCTGGCCCAGAACACAGGGATGAGGGCAGGATTGGCCAGAAGGGTGGATGCTGAGACTAATGCAGATTGTGGGAGAGAGGGAAGGGTCCTGTCCTTACCCCCACCCCACCCCCACCTTCCCTCACCCCCGTGTCAGAGCTGGGGGCCAGGAGGAAGTCCCTGAGCAGTTTCCTCCCCTCTGTGCAGCTGCTGGGCTCCTCGGGCAGTCAGACAGCAGGTCGGGTCACTGGGCCCATTCAGCAGAATTATAAATAGCAGCTTGTGCCTGGCCTGACCCACAGAGCAACCACGGCCGCTGCAGGGCACCCCAGGCCCCCTGTCCTCCACCCCTCCAGCAATCCCTCTGAGGCAAGTCCTGCCCCTCCCCTGTGCTGCCAGCGGGTCCCCAGGTCAGTATCTGATGTGCTGTCGCCATGGTAACCTGCATGTCCCCAGCAGGCTCAGGTTGCGGGAGGTGGGGGTGCGGGCAACCCAGGAAGAGGTCCAGTGGCCTAGAATCAAAGGTCACTGCTCTATGCTGGGGCTTGCTGGCTCTCTCAGGGGCTGGGGAGTGGGGTCCTATCCCTCAGAATTCTCACCCTGCTGGGGGACATGGGGCAGAGATGTCTGACCCTGGGAGGCCTGGCAGAGGGGCACTGCCCCAGGCCTCTGCCAGTGAACTGGGCAGCAGGTCAGCCCAGGACTTAATGCCAGAGAGATGTGGGTTCAAATCCCACCTCCCCACCTACTGCTTAGGTCACCTGAGGACCACCACTTAACCCTCCGAGTGCAGCATCCTCATTGTTAAGACAGGAAGCTCCTGTCTTAAGGAGCTTAAGTATTACTTAAGACAGTAATACTCCTCCCCTTGCTGAAGAGGAGATTGCTGAAGAGATCAAAGACTACCAGTTATGAGGTCCTTCAGTCCTCAACTTATACCCTTTGTGTCCCTGGGGCCAGTGCAGGTCCAGGGTGGATCTTACAGACTTCAAGTCACACCAGCTAATGATCTGAAGTAGGTTGCACAATCTCTCTGAGTGTCAGTTTCCCCATCTATAAAATGGGCATAAAGTCAGCATCTACACCTCACTGTGTTGTTTTGTGGATGAGTTGGGCCTTGGTGTGAGGAGCCATTGGCACGGTGCTGGGCGCAAAGCCAGTGCCCTGCACATGGCAGCTAAACTTGCCATCGCTTTCTGAACTGTTACTTCTCTTCCAGCCTTCGCGGCAGAGATGCCCTTGCTCCTTCACTACCACTGGTCATGTCAGGCCACTCCCCTTCCCTCCCGGGTCTGTGTCCCCATCTCCGAAATGAGAGCAGGACCACTCAGGCCCTGCCTGCATCTGAGATTGATATATCTCAAGCAGACCCACTGGGCTGGGCTGTATCTATTATTATTTACTGACACCCTCACCCGGGCCCTGTCCTTGATGCCCGAAACTTGAGCTGCATAGTTGCCTGGCAACCAAGGTGCCAGCTCAAGAGGCTTGGGTGTCAGGGTGTCCAGCTTCAGCCCCCTCCCTGAAGGCCAGAGGCCCATCCCTGGGCAGCCAGGGAGTGGGAGGGCTCTGGGCAGGGGCCCTTGCCTGGGCCAGCCCAGAGGGGACTTCCTCTTCCCCTCCTACCTGCCCAGGTCCAGTCTGTCTCTGAGCCCACTCTCTCAGAGTAAAGGGGGCCATTGGCCTGGGATATTTTTATAGGTGGGACACGTGGTCAGGCTCAGAGACAGAGAAATCGGAGCCTTCTCGCGCTGCTAACTGATATGGGCAGCTGTCACTGTCACCCTCTTCCTGGAAGCCTGCAGCCTAAGTTTGCCCAAAAGCATGAAGAATTCTTGACCCTCTCTTAGCACTGTCTCCGGGAAGCCTTATCTCCTGGAGCTCCTGGGGCTCTTTCATGGCCACGCTTACTGAACTCTATCACCCTCATGTTTACTTGGATGATAACCTGTTTGCCCTCTCCCGTTTTCATTCATTCACCCAACAAGTATTTTACTGAGCATTCATCCAGCTCTACTGTGTCCTGCTTGAGTGACCTCGGGCAACGTCACCTCTCTGCCTCAGTTTTCTTTTCTGCAAAATGGGGGTCACAAGTATACGTGCTTCATGGAATTGTGTGGATCCAGTGAGATGACATACACAAATGTGCCATAGAAAATGCTCCGTAAATGTTAGCTGATCATGATTGTTTTTATTAAATTGTTATAAAGCATAGGCACTGTACCACATGGGGAGGGAATGAGGCAAAACTTTTTGAGAACAGGGCAGGGTCTGGTTCCACTCTAACCATATAGCATCTCACAGGACCTGGCATGTAGCAGACCCTCAGCAAAAGTTGGCCAAATGAGCGGCGGTGAGAAATGAACTGTTTCCCTTGGAATCCTTTGCTGCTCGGGGCGCTGAGAGTAGAGACATTGACTTTAAATATCTTTTACAATTCCAGGTATTCCTTAGGATCTATTGTGGCTGTTTCATCCACAAAGTTACCAGAATGGGTTTGGAATCTCATTGTAACTTTTCAGTCTCTGCCCCATGTTTGGGGTGGGGCTGAGGAAGGCAGGCGTAGGGGTAATCACGGTGGACTTAAATCGCAGGGCAGACAACTGGCGGCGGGGTGGGGATTCGGCATTTATAGGAACCTGAGAGCCAGCACCTCCTTGCATTGTGCACCCTAGGCGCTCCACCTGCCTCACTATCACCTCAATCTCCTTGTCTTTAAAACAGGCTCCCTGGGGCAGCTGGGTGGCTCAGTCGGCTAAGCGTCTGATTCTTGATTTTGGCTCAGGTCGTGATCTCAGGGTTGTGAGATTGAGCCCCATATCAGACTCTGCACTCAGCAGGGAGTCTGCTTGAGATTCTCTCTCCTTCTCCCCCTCCCTCTGCCCCTCCCCCCACTCCCTCTTTAAAAAAATAAATAACATAAAATGGGCACTCTGCTCCCTCTGCCCCAGGGTCACAGGCGAGACAAAAAGGGCCAAACTGTGAAAAACACCTTCTAATAACCATCCTTAGTTACAATAGCATAGCCGAGCTACCCAGAGAAAAGGGCTGGGCTGATTCCCCGGGCCTACCACTCATCAGCAAAACCATGTTGGGTAGCCGCCAGCCCTCTGGCCTGGGGGCCATTTCTAACAGCAGGTGATGTGGCCAGGCTGACGGCTCCAGGATTTCACTCTTGACTTCTTCCACACACAGGAAGGGGCTGCGATCTGCTTCCCACCCCTCACACCCAGCCTGCCAGGTCAGCCAAAGCCCCCGCCTCGCACCTGTCAGCAGTGTAGGGGAGAAGAATCCCACTGGGGGTTTCCTTAGTGGATTCTAAAGATGGCAAAATCCTGGGAACCTCTTTCCATCCCCCAGCCCCCGGCCCTGCTGGATGCCTGTCACTATATCTCCACCTTGGATAGGAGGACCACAGTGGCTTTCTCAGTTCCCCCAGAACACTACATTCCACTCCTCTGGTGTCCACACCACAGGGCAGCTCTATTTATGCTGGTCTGGGTCTAGAAATCTGTTGAGTGCTGACATTTAAGAGCACAGCCTTGGGACTCTGACCTTGATGAGACTTTGGGCAGTCACCCCACCTTGCAAACCTCAGTTTCCACATCTGTAAAATAAAGAAAATAAGAGCATCTACCTGAGAGGCTGTTTTGGGTATGAGCAAGATCATGGGTGGAAAATCTGAATGTAAGGAGTAACACTTGGTAGTAATAAAACTTAACTGCTTTTATGATTATTTTTATTACTATTACTGCTCACTTGCAGTTACAACTGTGGCCACATCCCTGCTGGAAATGTTATCTTGTTTCCTAGTTCAGTCACAGCTTCCATCCTTCCTGGAGGCCAGTGCTGAGTACACAGTAGGTACTCAATGCATGCTCTCTGCCTTTGTATTCAAACGCAAGCATTTGTTGAAGTAGATAAGTCCATGACCCAGGCAACCTTATTCTCTCTCAGTTCCTGAGGTCACACTATAGGTTCCCAGAACCACTCAACAAACTTCTGCTAAATACCAACTGTGTTTGTCAGGTACACTGAGGACCTGAAGATGGATGGCACAGTCCCCTGCCCTCTAGGGCATGAACAGTCAAGCCTCATGGAGGGGTCAGTTGACTCTGTCTGGAGAGTGGGGCCAGCATAGGATTCATCGAGGAGGAGCCCTCTGAGCTAGGCCCTGCAGGGTGAATAGGAGCCCACCAGGCAGAGAAGCAAGAAGGGAGGGAACACCCTGTGCTAAGGCATGGTTGGTGGTCCACAAGGAAGCTCTGAGTTGCTTTTTTATTATTAAAACAAGAAATTTTCCCCCATAGATGTCTCAGTGCCCAGAAGGTGACTCTGGCCGATCCAAGGGCAAACCCATGCCCATCAGGGTTGGGGGTGTTAGGAGCCAGAGAGGCCCTCTTCCCCGGGTCTGATCCAGGGTCCAGGACTTATCACGTGAAGGTCTCTTAGAAGCCATCTAATCTGACCTCCTCATTTTACAGATGGAGAAACCAAGACCCAAAGAAGGAAGACAGTTGAGCAGGGCAGATAATGGCAGACCTCCTAGCCAGGCTTCCCCAAGACCTATCCACCCATGGCTGGTGGTGACCAGCCCTGGAGTTACATGTTCTTTCAGGATCCTGAGCCCACAGATTGTCCTCTAGAGATATCATTCTGTGTAGGACCTGCCACAGGCCCCTGAGTCTCTGTAACCTTAGTTTCCTACTTGGGAAATGGAAATAATTAATGGGTTTTTTATGAACTTCAAACTGAAAAGCATTTTATGAAAACTCTTTTAAAATGCCATTTTGTCATCACCATCATTTTGTTCAGGGTGAACCCTAATGGCAGAGTTCCCGGAGAGCTGAAGTCATCTGTGGCACGATTTGGGGGTTCAAATTTCAGGGCCACTCTGTAGACAGCCCCAGAGACAGTGACAGGTTGGCTTTCTATTCTGTTCTGGAGCCTCTGTGGATACCCTCTCTTACTACCCACCCACCTCCCAAACTGGGAGACTAAGACAGTCTCAAGAAAGTAATAAAACTTTTTGCCATGACCCATGGCTTCACAACCCCCCCCCCCACACACGGTCTAGAGTCTTATTTCTGAAACACATACACTTTTTGCACAGCTCAACACATCCGCTGCTCAGATATGCTCAAGCAGGCTTATACACATTCCATATGCAGCCACATGTGTGCTCTACCCTGCTCTGACACATACAGACACACATATGTACATGTATGCCTGATTGCACAGCCATACATACACACACACACACACACGTATCTATGCACTCATGGTCATGAACTTCCAGTAAAGAAGAGAGAGTAGGGTTATTCTGCATGAGTCAGAAAATGCCCATTAACTATAAAACTAAAAATAGTTGGCAAGAAGAATATTTCAGGTCAACCTAAAAAACTTTGTAACCACCAACATTGGCACAGATTATCGTGGAATGAGGGAGTGAGCCCCCTGTCAAGAGAGACATGCAAGCACAGGCAGGATGTAACACAGGTATTATAAAGGGGCTTGGGCATCAGGGATTTTGACTTCTGAAGTCCCTTCTGGTCTCTGGATTCAAGTAAGCTCAGGGAATCAGAGCCTCTTCTCACTTTTCTGTCAAGCTTTGCAAATAATGGTGCCCCTTTGTGGTCTCTGCTCTGAGTATAGTCTTCCTGGGGTAGCCCTATAGTACAAGACAGGGTGCCCAGGGACCAGCTCTGTGTAGGCCTGATGTCATGGGGTATCAGCCACTAGGGATGTGCACACCAGAGCCCCCCAAACCTGGCACCCATTTCATGCCAGGTCTGAATCTGGAGAGGGAAAGGTAGCAGCTCTGGCCTTGTCAGTCCCTTGTAACAAGGAGGCCAGGGTAGCAGAAGCCCTCGTTTGGGCACTGCAAAGTGGGGTGTCAAGGACTGAAATATCTAGAGAAGCAGGGAATGAGTAAGGTGGGCTGGAGAAAGACCCCTTGACTCGGAGTTGTGTAAGACTTGAACCTAGCTTCTAACTGCATCTGAAACCCAAACCCAACTCCCTTGGATTACATCCCACACAGATGCCTCAGAGACTGTACATGAGGCCTAAAATCCAGGCCTGGATCAGCCCCCAGGGATCCCCCTACTCTTTAGGAAGATCCCCAGAGCCATTAGGAAACCCAGGAGAGAAAGGAAGAGCAGAAGTGGCTGGAGAAGGACCTTTGAAAGGCAGAATAAGGTGACAAAAGGGCTGGGCCATGTCTCCCTGGAGGAGAGGGAAGCAGGGCTCCAGCCCCTACAAGTTGCCCCATCACCAAACCTGGAAGGAGGAAAGCAGATGGCAAAGCTAGAAAAGCAGAGGGAGGACAGCATTTGCAGGCCATTGGGGGGGGGGGGTCTGTTGATGTGGATACCTTCAGGGTCCAAGGATTGGGGTCTCCTGGGGCCTTGGAAGCACTTTGGCTTTTGAGCTCTTTAACTTTCTGATGGGACTTGAACCTTCTTGAGAAGCTAGAGGGGATGGGGCAGGGCTCAAGCAAGAGGAGGCTCAGGGCAAAAAATATGGAGGATTCAGGGCATCCTTTAGTCCTCCCAGCCCTGCTCTTGGGATTGGAGAAGGGACTGGCACTTAGGGAAAATCCTGCCCAAGGATGAAGGCGAGACTCATCCCTGGAGCATCCTCGGAATCGAAGGAATGGATCAGGAGGGTGAGGCCGTAGGCCTGAGCCCAGATCTGCCAGCACCTGTTCTGTGGCCTTGGGCAGTACCTTTCACCTCAGGGCCTCCACTTCCCCATGTGGAAATCATTCTCACTCTAGTTGATTGTGTGTCCCTCACTGGCCAGTCTCTGGGCTGAGCCCTATGCCCTGCATGAACTCACATTATCTTCCCAACGACCCTGAAAGGTGGGGATGATTATCATCTCCATTTTAGAGATGCAGCAGCTGAGGCCAGAGCGCTGCTTTGGTTTACCCACGGTCACTCAGTGATGGTAGAGTGGGGATTCTAACCCAGATCTCTCTGACTGTAAACTCCAGAGGAATTCTGACCCTACTAAGTATGAGTCAAATGAAAAGTGGCTTAAGAATCCTATGGTGACTAACATATCATAATAATGAAAAATAAATTTAAAAAAAAAAGAATCCATAGAAGGGGATGCCTGGGTGGCTTAGTCGATTAGGCATCTGCCTTCAGCTCGGGTCATGATCTCAGGGTCCTGGGATTGAGCCCCTTATCGGGCTCCATGCTCGCAGGGAGCCTGCTTCTCCCTCTCCTCCCTGCTTATGCTCTCTCTCTCTCTCTCTCTCTCTCAAATAAATAAATAAAATCTTTAAAAAAAAAATCCATAGAAGGAAGGAGCTTTGGGGGACAGGAGGAAATTCCCAAGAGGAGATGGCCCTAGAGATTGTGGATCTAGGGACCCAGACACAGGGTAGTATGCAACAGACAAGGAAGAGAGGACATTCCAGGTAGGGATTCCAGCCATGCGACATGTGCAGGTAAGCCTGCAGAGGCAGCTCCGATGATGGGGATAGAGGGAAGCCAAGCTATACACACCTGCCATGGCCTTGCTTACTTTCATTTCAGGGCTTGGAGCATCAGCAGTAGGCCTGTGGCTCTGCACAACTTCAGTGAGGCTGGGGTCCCCTGGGCCTGTGTCCCCCGGGAGGCTGCATTTGCATCTGTCCCCGTACAGATGGTTGGTGAGTGCAGCTAGCAGCCCCTACCCCCACCCGCACCCCCTTCTGTCACTGGGACTAGGCTGCTCAGGGAGCGTGGTGCAGCATTATTTTTAGAAGTGGCACCATCTGTTCAAGGTGCCGGGTGGATTCTGTTCATCTCTGCAGTGGCCAGGACAGCCATGCCAAGTCAGGGGAAGAGCTGCAGAACTGGCCGGCTGGGACGGTCACTAATCATTAGCATGCTGGCCTGCTAGATGAAGGAGCCAAAGAGATTCTGCAAGCCCTCAGGGTGTGGGATTCTGGGAGCTAGGGTCTGGGGCTGCCAGTAGGGCGGCTCTGGAGCCAGAGCAGCCAACACAGAGGAAAAACTCAGCATAGTGGTGTGTCCAGTGCCCCCATGCACCCCACATGGTCCCCAGGCCTACCTCCTGGCAGGTTCTGAATGCCCTACCCTGACCTCCAGCTTTGTGTGGAGAATGGCCAGACTTACAAGGATCCTCTTTGAGACCTAACACTGGTGTGGGAGAGAACACAGGATTGACCAGTGTAATCCAGAAGCGCTAGGACTTCTCACTGGAACCCAAACACTTCAGTGTGGTCCCACTGCCTGAGCCACCACTACCCAGGGCTTCTGAGTCATTGCAGGAAGAAGTTAGGCTGTTGATTGTGAGCAGGGGTTCTGACAGCAGACTGCCTGAGTTTTAGATCCAACAGTTATGTGACCCTAGGCACCCTCCTTAACCTGGAATAGCCTCTGTTTGCTCACCTGTAAAATGAGATGCTGGTAACAGCTATTTTGTAGGGTCTAGCTGTGGATATGCCAAGTTGATGCCTGTAAGGCTGTGGCATGCTGTCTAGATGCATTCAGCATCAGCTCTCTCTACCATCTGGCTGACCAGTTTCCACTTCTCAAATGCAGCCTGCACTCTAAGATTCATTGTCCCCAGTGTCTTTCCATAGTCAGATTGATTTCTCAGTAGTGGAGCCAGCATTGGTGGAGATTGGTCCTGTGCTGGGGGCTGGAGAGGCCCTGTTCTCAGAGAGTTCATGATCTAGCAAGGGAGGCAAGCTGGCAAAACCCACCCCAAGACTGGGGATAGAGAGTATGAAGTCAAGAAACAAACTGCAAGTGATGGGCTGGCAACGGGAAGGGGGCTGAAATTTGAAGCAGAAGATTTGGAGAGAACTCCACGAAGAAGTTGACATAGGGGCTATGCCCTGAAGAGGAAGGTTTGTGATAATGGAAAAGCAGGAGCAGACAATCCAGGATGGAGGGTACAGTGTTTGGCAGGAACATGCATTAGTTGTTCAGGAAAAGCAAAGAGTCCACTTAGACCAGAGGCCAGGGAAGCTGGCTCCAAGCCAATCAGGTAGGATACTGAATGCCATGGTCATGAATATGTTTTTTTAAAAATAGGTACCAGGAGGGATGCCTGTGTGGCTCAGTCCATGAGCATCTGACTCTTGATTTTGGCTCAGGTCATGATCTTGGGGTCATGAGATCAAGCCCTGCATAGAGCTCCGGGCTCAGTGGGGAGTCTGCTTCTCAGTCTTTCCCCCTCTCCCTCTGCCCCTCCCCCTGTTCATGCTCTCAATCTGTAAAATCAATCAATCAATCTTTAAAAAAAATAGGTACCAGGACCCAGCAATGGTTTTTAATCCAAAGAGCGGTATGCTCAAATCTAAGAGGCAACACCAATTCTACTCCTGGTTCTGCCACTCCTTAGCTGTGTGACCTTGGGCATGATATTATTCCACCTCTCTGAGCCTTAGTTTCCCATCTGTAAAATAGGCATAATAATGCTTACCTCTGGGGTTATTGTGGGATATATACATTCAGAGCCAGCACAATTCCTGAAATATGGAAGCCACACAGGAAATGAGAGTCATCACCAGCATCATTTGGAGGAGAGTGAAGGAGGGGGAGTGAGAGGCCAGTTGGGAGGCTGTGAATGAGGACCTTGAACTAGGGTCAGGAACCCTGGTGGCAAGGAAGATGAGGGAGCCTGAGCCCTGACCCCGCTGCTCTCTGGGTCTGGGCACCTTGTTGGTCAATTGTCAAGGGTGACCCTGAGTCAATCCTTGGACTGGGAAGGTGCTTTAGATGTCATAAGTGACGCAGGGTTCACAGAAGGATGAGAACGTTAGGGGAATCTGAAGACCTGCAAGACCTTCAGAGGATACATTTGGTAGTCAGAGAAGGTTGGTTCTAGAGCTTGGGAGAAAGGGCAGGGTGGAAACGTAGGTTTGGGAACTACTTATGTTAGGATGAATGTTGATACTAGGTGGGTGGCATTGCCCAGGGAGGGTAGGTCATTAAGAGGGTCAAGAGTAGGACTATAGAAAAAGACTACAGTCTGTAGTTGACCCCAAACAGAGAAGTCATGCAGACCTCTAGGCAGAATTGGTCACAGAAGCCATAAGAAATTGAGAAGAAGGGGTGGGGGCCATCAGCATGGCAAGGGTTTGAAGACTGAAAAGGGCGCTGGAGTTGGCTGGTAGGAGTTGTCCCCAGAAGCCCCCTAGCAGGAAGTAGCATTTGGAAAGGCAGAGACAGGAGCCAGGGGTGATTGTGAGCCAGAGACCGAGCCACAAGAACAGGGCAAGATTCTAGAACCCAGAACTGGGGGAGTGTTGGTTACAAGAGGAAGAAAGCTGAAAGAGGGGCCGGCATGAGAACCCCAAAGTGCTAGGGCAGTGGGACTCTGCCACCAGCCTAACTCATCTTTGCAGGCTTAAGGCTAGGGATTTGTTCTTCAAGTAGCCCCAAAGTGATGCCAACACAGGTGGCCCTGAGGGAACTGCACTTGGAGCATCCCTGTTCTGGGGTCCTCAAGCTCCACCCAGAGAAGCCTTTATCAGAAGAGAAAGTAGGGGAAACCTTGGCCCTGGGGGAGGCAGCTCCTTCTCTCAACTGCTCCTCTGACTTCCTGGCCTTTTGATTCACCTCCTTCAGTTCTGAGGTCAAGTCAGTGGCCTGACAGAGATCTCTAGCTCTCTACCAGGGAGACCAGGGGAGATAACCTGGGCTAAGGCAAGGAAGCCAGTGAGTGCACAGTCACCAAACCAGGGCAGCTCTGCTTCAGCCTAGAAAACTGGCCACAGTAGTGAGACATAGAATCTTAAAAACACCACACACACACACACACACACACACACACACACACACACACACACACATCCGTCCCTGCCAGTGCCTGCATCATTCTGACTCCCCTCCTCCTTTGAATCCAGGAGTCCTTCTGATTTTTTCACCCCTCTCCATTCGTTCTGTCTCCTGGCCTCTGCCTTCTCAAGCCATATAGAATGAGTTTCTTCCTAGCTTTAGGGAGCTTATTCTCTCATCTGGACCCCAAAGGACTCACACAACTATTCAGTAGTCTCCCAACTTAGACTCATCCCCTGGCAGGTCTGGAGATGAATACCACACTCTGCAGAAGAAAAAAATTAACAAAATCAGACTGAGATGCCACCACTTAAATATGGTCCCAGAAGGAACCAGAGATAGATGCAAATGCATCTCCAATGCAAAAGAATGGATCACTAATGATGAGATTTCTGCCATCAGAGAAAGGTGGCACTGATGAGCCAAGGTGGGTCTTATGCATGTGTACATAAATGGCCCCCAAGTGGCCCTTTCACAGTATCATTTTATTGGCTCAGGCCTGTCTCAGGACACCCCATTGCCTGAGAACCTGGCTTTACACATCTGCACCAAATCACTGGGGTCACCTCCCCATCCCTGCTCACAGAACTCATGGGAAAAACCCTGTGCCCTCCCCACTCCACCCACATCCAGAACCTCGGGTTCCCCAATCCCACACTCCATTGGTCAGCACTACAGTCCTGGATAGCTCCTAGGGGCACAAATAACCCTTTGCTCTATGTCAGCACCGTAACACATGGACAGCTCCTTGGCACGTGGTCCTTAAAGCCCACCCTAATCCACAGTCAGCACCGTTGCGTCTGGGACAGCTCCCAGTGGATACCATTCTTCAGTGCCTTCCTCTTTGTCCTCCCCTAGGGTGTGTGTGGGGAGCCTGTCAGTCAGCACCATGACCACATAGACAGCACTCACCCCCAGCCTCTGCCGGTCAGCCTGCAGAAGAGAGGGGGCCTGGGGTTCTCAGGTTTCCTAACCTCAGCCACCCAATCCCTCCCCAGCACCCATCCATCAGCACTTCATCCCCAGAGACAGCTCCCTGAGCCCCATTGCTCCACAGTCAGAGGTGAAGCCTGAAGACTCACCAACCACCCAGTGATCTGTTGTGTGTGTCCAGAGCACTGAACAAGCAGAACCCTGTGCTTTACTATCGGAAGCCAGAGAAAAAGGCAGGAGGCTGGTCTGGTGGAGAGAGGGATGTTAGTGAGGGGGGCAATCTTAAGAGTGTCTGCATGTATATGTTTGATATCTGGTTCTGCCACCCCCTAACCAAGGCTCTTACACCAATAATTGTAGTCTCTTTTTCTGTTTTCTCCTCTGTAAAATGGGAGTGCCAGCAGCCCCTGTGTTATATGGTTGTTGTGAAGGACTAAATGAGATAACAAACATTAAGTGCATAGAACAGTGCTCGGCATGTAGTAGGTATGATCTAACAGGTGGCACTGATGAGCCAAGGTGGGTCTTACGCATGTGTACATAAATGGCCCCCAAGTGGCCCTTTGCACAGTATCATTTTATTGGCTCAGGCCTGTCTTAGGACACCCCATTGCCTGAGAACCTGGCTTTACACATCTGCACCAAATCACTGGGGTCACCTCCCCATCCCTGCTCACAGAACTCATGGGAACAGAACAGTGTTGCTGTTATCATGATTTTTTGTTCTTCCTTCAGGTCTCTGCTTATAATGCGTGGGAACAGAGCAAGGGGTGGGAGGGAAGAAGGCAGACAAAAACAGGAGAGGACAGTGTCACGATAGCCAGTTAGAATCTAGAGAATGGAGGCAGTCAGGGCTGCAAAAGGGGCCTTCAGGAGTTCAATGTATCTATAGGGAGAGTTGTGCAGGGTAAGAGATGAGGCTGGGGAGGTGGCCAAATCATTTGGCTGAAACCAGAGAACACTGTCCAAAGCAGCAGATCTATCCTAGGCAGAGCCTCCATCCCCAACTTTCTCACTGCATGTCCCCTCTTGCAGCCCAAAGTGAAATCTCACCTAACTTTGCCTCAGCTAGGCTTTCTTTTCTCCATCTGCTAGTGACTTTACTGTTTTAGCTTCTCAGAAAACTCTCAAAGATTTTTTTAAAGGGAAGAATTCTAAACAAGTAGCACATAAAGGGTACAAATCTTGAAAGGCAGACACTGCTGTGCAGAGGTCCAAGGTGGGGCAGGAAATGTCAGAGGTAGCAGATGAATTCTGATCAGCTTGTGACTCCCAGGTTCCAGGGCATTTCTCTTTCCTTTTGTCTCCACCCAAGCAGGACTTGGCCTACAACTGGGTGGCCACTCCTGCTGGGGAAGACAGTGGGGCAGCAGGGAGGGCCAGGGAAGTGCGTATACCCTGAAAAGCAAGTATCTGGTGATGAGAGAATCCTCAAGGTGGCGTTAAAAAAGAGACAGAGCATCCGTCCAACCTACCCACTTACTTTATAGAAAAGGAAACTGAGGCACGGGGGAGAAAGCACTGGTCCAAGGCCATACTGTGAACTGGTGAAAGGTAATGGGACACAGAGAAAAAAACAGAGGATTTGGACTTGAACAGGCAAATTTAAACTATTCCAGATCCTATCCATATAGCCTTGGCTACCTATAACATCTCTGAGCCTCAGCTTTCTCATCCTTAAGGTGGGGCCAGTGACACCACACAGCCCATGGAAGCATTTACTAGCAATCACTGTTAATAGTAATAGTCAAGCCAAGATTGGGACCCAGAAGATCTGGCAAGTACCATTTGGGTTACATCATCCCAAAATCTGAAGCAAAAGTTGGAAGGAATCATTCGACTCAGTCTGCAGATTCTGATCATGGGGTTACTGGGGCTCTTTGCGGCAGAGTGAGCAGATTTAAAATGGCAGGAAGGGGGGGTCTGAGCACTTTCCTTGCTCTCCTTAGAATCTCAGTGCCCAGGACAGGGTCTGAGATGCACCTCCTCAGGTTTATTAGGTGGGTGGAAGGACGGACAGATGGGAGATTAGAGAGGTAGACAGATAGACAGATGGACAGCTGAAGAATGGATGACTGGATGGATGGATGGATGGATGGATGGATGGATGAAAGGGTGGGGGGAAGGGTGGATGAGGGAATATATGAGGAGCCTGTAGGACCAGAAATGGGTTTTTTCTACCATTGACAGCTCCTCTGGAGAACAGAGGATAGTGCAGGGAGTTGACCCTGGTGGGCAGCTAAGAATTGAACTGACCCACCCTCAGGCCAGACAAGAGGGTGAGAAGCTATGCAAGAAACCCTAGGTCCCTCACAGCCGACCCCCTGGCCCTGATTCTGCCATCTGTGACTTCAAGGCTGATGCGTGGCTGTTTCTGTGGGATTTTTTTTTTTTTTAGATTTTCCTTTTCTAGTTAACAGGATAGGAGTTTTCTAAAAATAGCACTAAATTCGCTTCTGAGGTATTCATTTTCAATTCCCTTCCTCTTTCTTCATTCTCTCTCCCCAACTGCAAGAATTCCAAGCGGAAATTGTCATTGCCAACTTTGATGCACACCCATGCGTGCAGGCACACACATACACATACCGTGGGGCTTGCACACTGACAGACAGACATGGATACAGACATCTCTGCCTCACTCACACTCACAGACACACACTCATGCTGACATACTCCAGTAGACCTGCGCAGCAAACCATGTCCTTCAGGGTCACTTACACCAAGCACACATCTCCTGACATACCACAGGGACTGCCTAGCGCGTGCACACACACACACACACACACACACGCACAACATCACTTCTGGGCCCAACCCAACACCGCCGTTTTCACAATCCTTCTCACTCAGATGTGCCCCCAGACTACAAACTGGCTGTGCCGAATGTCCACCATGACACACTCACACCAACCCTGCATACTCACACTGATGTGTGCACCCATACTCCCATAGTCATTCCAGATCCTTCAGGCTCTCTCCTTCTCATATACATGCACACACATAAAGGACATTCCCCCTCCCAGAGGGACCATGACTCTCCAGGTGAGGCTGCCTGGCCGAGTTCACCCATTTCCCTGAATCAGCACCAAGGAGGAGGATTCCCATCACCAGGGCTGGGAGGCCCTACTGAAAGGCCAGAATTTGCATCTAGGAGAGAAAAGAAAAGGTCCTGCCCCAAGGGAACTAGTTAGTTGGAACCAGAGCAGAAAGGAACTGCCTTGTGTATTGTGCCACACAAGCTAGGACCCTCCCCAGCCTTCAGAGCAGTGCTGGTGGCATTGTGACTATGGTACAATTGGTCTGAGTTCTGAGCTAAGGACAGCAGTGTGGGGGACAACATGGGTGAGCAGAGGACAGAGGCAAGGAGTAAGTTAAGTTAGCATTGTAAGAACAGTCACCATTTACCAAGTTCTGTGCCAGGAATTGGGCTAAGTTCTATCTTGATGAGTCCTCACACAACCCTATGAAGTAGGCTATCTGGTTGGCTCTGTTCAGGGAGGAGGAAATGGAGGCACAAGGAGGTGTTAAGACCCTTGCCCAAGCCACAAAACTATCACATGGAGGCACCAGGCATCACCCAAGATCTCCAAATAGGACCTGTGTCCCTCACATCTGTCATTGGTACTACTGACAATTCAGAGGGAAAGGGAACTTTAAAAATACATATTAAGGTGGCATTTAAATTCAGCACATCTTAAAACAGAAGGGTTCTGCATCCGAAAGTTATTTTTAGCACATATTTCATTTGTAGTTGTCCCAGCTCCCATCCTTCAGTTAGGATTGAAAAAGCTGTTGGTTTGGGGTTTTGGTGGAGTTTTTTTAATCCTTCCTTCAAAAGATAGATTCCTTCTTTGTTAAATTAACTCCAAAAAAACATTGCTCCTTCCCTGTCAGCATCCCTCCTGGCAAAGACTTTTTATTAAGGCGTCCCTAACCTATTCTTGAGTCACTGAAATGTAACAATACAGTCATTTAAATGCTAATAAGATGAAACCGAAATGCATAAATCTAATATTATCAGAACCTTCTCCTGGATTCTGAAGGGCCAGCCGCATCACAGCCTAAAGGGACCCCAGAGAACACATCCAATTCCTTCACTTTCCACATGGGGAAACTGAGGCCCAAGAAGAAAAGGGGCTTGGTCAAGGTCATACAGCTGGAGCTTGGAAAATAGAGAAGGGCTTTTCAGTGGGGTCCGACCCCTATTGACTGTGTGACCCCTGATATGTTGCTCACCCTCTCTGGACCCTGGCTATATGCCCTGCGCAAGCCGATGTCTCAGTTAGCTCAGGCTGCTATAACAGAATGCCATACAATGAGTGGCTTAAATGACAGAAGTTGGTTTCTCACATGTCTGGAGGCCGGGAAATCCAAGATTGAGGTACTGGCAGATTCCGTTCCTAATGAGAGTCCTCTTCCTGGCTTGCAGATGGCTGTCTTCTTGCTGTGTCCTCACATGGCTGAGAAGATGATTTCTCGCACATCTCCTCAGAAGAACACTAATCCCATTCAGGAGTGCTCCAGCCAAAGGACCTAAGCCCCTCCCAAAGGCCCCCCCTCCTAATAGCATCACACTGGGGATGAGGGCTTCTGCCTATGAATTTGAGGGGACACATTCAGTCCATACCAGCCTGTGTGCCCATCGTTTTGGGCAGAGGTGACCGTGCCAAGTTGAGTGCTGGCTGCAAGTGAATCTCATCACAACCGTGGGAGAGATGCACTCGCAAATACCAGGGTGGGAGGGGCTCCGGCAGAGGCACAGAAGCCAGTGTTGTAGAGTGTCCGTTCCAGGCCCAGAGCCTCACGCAGAACCCTCACACGGGTATCCCTGAGTCCTCACAGCAGTCTGTAAGACAGGTGGGTCAACTCCACTTTGCAGATGAGGCCCAGCGAGGCTAGGTGACTTCTCCAAGGTCACACAGCTTGTGTAATCTCTAAGCCATAGAGTGGTGGCTCATGTGGTATTTGAGTGAGGCAGCAAGAAAATCAGAGTCTGGGGGCTTTGGCTGAGGAGACGGCTGCCTGCTCCAGCTTTAGCCTCACACCCATGCCTCATTATAACAAAGAGAAACTGGGGAGTGGAGGGTGGGGATTATCTCAAAGAAAAAAAAATCAAAGTACTGATTCTGATATCTTTCCAGACCCCAACAAACCTGTAATGTTGATGGAATAGGATCACAGCTGCATTTTGTAGACGGGGAAACTAAGGTTCAAGGACCTAGCTAAAGTCATACCTCCCAGGGACAGATGACCCAAGGGCTGATCCATTCATTCACCAAGCACTTATTGAGTGCTTTCTGAATGCCAGGCCCCATACTAGGTACAAAATAGACATGGCTACTGCCCACACAGAGCTCTCAGGCTCCCGAGGAAGGGAGACAGCGGAGTAGATCCAAGCAATAAAGTGTGAAGTGCGGGATGATACCAGAGTCATCCGGAGTTGGGAGCATTTACACAGTCCCGGGTGGTCAGGGAAGGCTTCCAAGGAAAGCACACTGTGCTGAGCAGGACAGGCCATTGTCAGGGTGGGGAAGGTGCAGGTAGTGGAGAGCGCTCTAGGACAGATACGGGGCAACTGTGGAGTTCTCAGTCAGCTGGTGAATTCCGTACAAGCTAGCAGGACTTCAGCTCTGCCCGCCAGAAGATCATCTGTGTGGCATCATACCGGTGCCTCTGTGCCAGTGGATTCATACTCTCAAATCAAGCAAATCCCACAGTCAGATCAAGTACCAAAGTGGGCTCGGCAAGTTTGGACAAACCAAGATGCCCAGCACAGGGGTGGCCTCATGCATGGAGGTCTCATGCATGCATGAAATGCAGGAGCAGGGGAGGAGGGAGTGGGGAAAGGGCCACATCAGAAGAGGTAGCTGCGATGGGAAATCTCAAAGAAGAAAGTTTTGTTTTGTTTTGTTTTGTTTTGTTTTCAAAAAAGGAAGCTAGAGATCAATCACCTACAGAGGCAGACTGCTGTTTTCAAACTAATTTTGTTATCCCAGAATTGCATCCCTCCATACATACAGGTCCCTTCCTGCACCTTTTACTATGCCCCTCCCAACTGTTTCATAACATATTTGAGTTTCTTTTCTGTTCATCTTTTGGCTTAAGGTCTGCTTAACCTACATGGGGAAGAAATATTCCCTACTCATACTGAGAGGAAAAGTCTTTCCTGATACCCTGGGCCAGATCAGATCTTCCCGCTCTGGACAGCTATAGTAACTGTCACTCCCTATCATGGCAAACCCATCATATTATAGAAGTCACTCGTGTAATTGTCCTTCCTCCTGACCATCAGCTTCTGGAGGACAGGAACTATGTCTGGATCATCCAGTGTCTGGCACAGAGTAAGTGCCTGAAACACAATTATTGAAAGGATGATTGGGTGGGTGGGTGGGTGGGTGGATGGATGGATGGACGGACGGATAGATGGGTAGATAGATGGTTGAAGATCATTGTTCATCTTAACACAATAGTTTAAATCGCCAGTAGCCCATTAACTCATGCCTACTATTGTCATCGTAAATATAATTACTCCTAACAATTCTCATAGCTCGTGCTGTCAGAGATGTAATTATCAGTGCCCGTAAGACACGCCACAGGTAGCAGGGGAACAGATCAAAAACAGCACCTTGGGTTTAGAAAATCCCTTGTGGTTTGCAAAGCACTTTCGTTCACATATGGCACTTCGTTTACGTATCGTAAGAACCCCATGAGATAGATTCACAAGGGGAGGCAGCAAAGTGTCCTGATTAAGGGTATGGGTCTGGACCCAGACTGCCTGAGTTCAAATCCTAGCTCTGGCACTCACAAAGTATGAGACCTTGGGAAGTTGCCTCACCTCTCTTGGCCTCAGCTTCCTCATGTTGTTATATGGGAATAACCAGACTACCCATCTCATAAAGTGCTTATATGGATTGGTAATAATCACAATAATTGCTGAGTGCTTCCCATATGCTTAGTTTGGTTCTAAATATTTTATATGAAATAACTCACTTAAGCCTCATAATACCTATGAGGTAGATCCTATTATTCCCCCTCCCTTTTTTATAAGATAAAACTAAAATTGGTTTTCTTCCCATTCTACTGGGAGGTGGAGGGGCTAGAATTTGAACCCAGAGACTGTAGTTTCCAGAGCCCCTGCAGTTAACCTCTATGACATCTCCACACAGACATCCCTGGTCCTTTCCTCACCTGCTTCTCATAGGGATACACTGTTGGGGTCAAAACTTATGGGTTCTGGAGGTGGTACATGCTCAGATGGCCAAGGACCATGTGTGCTCCAACAGGACTGGGGGTGGGACCTCAAGCACACTCTTTCTCTGGTGTCTTGTGTCTCTGCTTGCAGAATCAGGACCACTCTATAAGATACTTGTTGCTCCCAGTGTAAGAACAAGGCTTCTACTTCATCCTTGAGTAAAGGTGCCCTCCTGTAAGGCATGACAGATTTCTCCTGTGGCTCCAGCACCCCCTGACCCATGGCTGGGAAGCCCCATAACCCAGGTGGAAACACAGAGAATTTGAACATGGTTTGTAATTATTTCCCAATAAATTGGGAGGTAGCAAAGGGACAGGGGACGATTAGTATTTTATAGATAAGGAAACAAAGCCTTGGAAAAATGAAGGGAGGGGCTTGCCAAGGGTCCCAAAGCCAGGATTTGGGAGGACTTGAATTTGAACCAGGTTGCTCTGACTCAAGAGCCTGTCTTGTTCACTGCCATTAGGCACTGGTCACCCACCAGCCTCCGCTCTTTGGAGAGTAAGGAGTGAGCGCCCCCTAGGGGAAGGGGAAAAAGCACCAGGTTGGGAGTCCAGGGATGAGCCCACCTTTGGACTCCTTCCACTCTAGCTGTGTGGCTCTGGACAAGTTCCTTTCCCTCTCTGAGCTTCCGGTTCCTTACTAGGAAAATGAAATTGACTCTAAAATGCCTCCAGCACTATTTTGCAAGAGGAAAGCATGGCGAAGCAAAGAGATGGGGCAGGGGACAAGGGGAAGGAGTTGGGGCTGAGTCGGGGGCTCAATCCCATCTTCCTCCCCCCACACCTTCCCCCTTACTGTCCCAGACCTAGGATGGCCAGCTGTCTGTGCCTACTGGGTGGGGCCAATCCCCATGCCAGGCCCCGCCAAGCTCAGCAGAGGCCCTTTGTCACCCAACGCTTGCCGGGGACCTTGGCCACTGGTGTTGGGTGTCAGGGTGGATTGGATTCTCTCCTGGCAGCCCCACAGATGCTGCACTTCTGCAAGGGTGGCCGGGCCGGCCGGCAGGGAAAAGCCGGTACTCCCTCCTCCTCCTTCTGGGCTCCCCGAGGGATGTCCTAGCCGCTATCTGTGGTGCTGAACTGTGGGGGCCCCCAGGTGAGGGCTCCATGGACCCCAGCTCATGCTGAGGGCCAAGGAGGGGGTGAGGGGGGGCTCAGTAATGTCCTGGTGAATATGCGTGAGCTGATTCCTCTGACCAGGCCCAGGGCCTTGATTAATGTTGTTGGGGCCTGCGGGTGAAGGTGGGCGGCTTTCTCCCATTCCCATGCCTGTGAAACTAGAGTGGGGACAACAGTATAACAGCAGACGTACGTGGCATGGATGGAGGAAGCATATACGCTGGGGAGCCTGGGGGTTATTACTTAGGGGGTGGGATTGTGCTCCAGATTGTGAGAGCATGGTGTGCATGTAAACAAGACTGTGAGCACAGGTATTTTTGAGGAGAGGGGGTGGGAATGTGAAGATGTATTCCTAGAAGTGTGGCTACGTGGGATAACGTTTATGGTGGGAAGGGGGATGTCTACCAGGGTGTGTGTGAAGTAGGACTCATGTACTAGTGTGTGTGTATGGCGGTGGAGTGGGCCCTAAAAGTAGGCAGGCTGGGTGTTACAGAGCACCCTAAGTCGTGTGTGTCAGGGTGTGCATACACCAGAATGCCTGTCATGAAGGCAGTGTGTTAAATAGCACAGTGGACAGTTAGGGGGTTAGGGTGTGTTTTGGGGGTACATCAGGCTGTGCCTTGGGGAGAGTATATTGTAGAGTGCCCAGGTGGCTTATATGTATTTGGATTTTTAGTGTGACCTGGTGTGTTATGGGGTATTGTAGGAAACACCCGTGTTAGGGTCTGTGTATATGTAGGGGTGTTATTTGGGGTGGTCTGTGTGTGTACAAGCACATACGGCCTGGGCCTTCCTGAGCCCCTGTCCCGTGAAGCCTCCAGTGCCTGACCCTTGTCACTACTCTGTGCTTGCCCCCACAGGAGCCACCGCCCCTGACCATGTAGATGCCAGCTCCAGGGAGCAGCATGGGCCCCACTGAATGGAGACTCCTGGGTCTACAGCCCTGAGCCCCTCCGGCCCCTGGACGTTGCCCCGTGCCCAGGGACATCCCTTGGAACTCACCACCACAGTCGCCAGCCCACCTCGGCCGCCCCCTCCCCCTGGGACCCAAAGTCGGCCACCAGGAGCCACAGTCATCCAGTGAGGTTGTGCTAAGGACAGCCACACGGAGCCATCGCCCAGCAGCCTCTTGTCCAGCGCTGACTCTCGGGCCCACCCCGAGCAGGGACTGGAGCAAACATGGGTGACATGACCAACAGCGATTTTTACTCCAAAAACCAAAGAAATGAGTCGAGCCATGGGGGCGAGTTCGGGTGCACAATGGAGGAGCTCCGCTCCCTCATGGAGCTACGGGGCACCGAGGCTGTGGTCAAGATCAAGGAGACTTATGGGGACACTGAAGCCATCTGCCGGCGCCTCAAAACGTCACCTGTCGAAGGTAGGTGTGGAAGATTTGAACACAGTACTTGGATTTGGGATCCAGCCCAGGCCCTGGCCTTCCTTCCCCAGGTGCCAGGAACCCCCTAGTCTGGGCTTAAGCATGGGACCACAACGGTGCCACCATGCATTCAAATTTAGCTCCACAACCCATGTCACTGGCCTGGGTTGTGTCCAACTGTCCCAAATCCAAACTCTGATGGTGGCTCCATAGGTGTCTGGGGCAGCCATAGGCTATGGAGCTGCTGGAAGACAGAGCTGGCAGGAAGATGGGCCATTAGGGAAAGGGGACGGATACCTGTGTGTGTCTTGCCCTGGGAATGGGTGTAGGGCTTTCTTGTAACTGCCAAAATGAGCCGACCTAGCACCTCAGGAGAGAGAGGGTTTCAGCTTCTGGAGGCTCTGCTGAAGGGGACCAAAGCCAGGTCATCTGCTATTGGGCAGAAGGAAGAGAAACCAGCCCAGCTTGAGCACCAGAGTGTCAAGTTTGGGTCCCCATCCCCACAGTTACTTTCCCCTCACCATTAGGGAGAAGAGTTCCCTGCATAAACCCCAAACGTGTGGGTGTGAGGCTCTTCCCTGGCACCCCCCAGTCCTACAGCTTTGTGCAAAGAGGCTTGCTGAGCCTCAGTTTCTTCCTGTGGAAAATGGAACCGATGGCTACCTCATAGTGCCTACTAGAAGCCTAAGCATACAGTAGGTGCTCAATAAGTGGCAGCCATTATTATTCTAAGGAACGGATGACAATCCCTCCCCCAAGTACAGATTACAACCCAGGAGGCAGACAGCATCTGAATTCTTATCCCCATGTGACAGATGAGAAATTCAGGGCCAAAAGTCCCTCCTGTCCTGTCTCCTGATGCCAGTCCCCATACCCTGAGCACTGCTGGGCACCAGTCCTCAATGCATTTTCTACAGAGGCTGCTTGAGGACCTAGGCACTCAGCTAGGCAGAAGTTTAGAAACACCTTCCTTTCTTGGTGGTGTTTGGTTTTGCTTGGGGCAAGGAGTAGAGTGAGAGAGAATAGAGGAAACATCCCTTCTTGACTGAATGATTCTAGCTCGGAGCTTGAGAACGGCCACATGTGCTCACTCCCTGAGATGGGAGTGAGCTCTGCCTGGGTGCTCCTGGGCCTCTTGTGAACATCGGTCTGTGGCAGAATGGCCCATGCTCACCAACGCATCTGGTTGGCACACCCAGCCTGCTAGGAGGCAGGGTCGCCCCAGTAGTCGTTGTCTTTTTCAATGGGACCAGGAGATTCTCTTGAGTCAGGAAGTCTTAAATGTCTCTGGGTCTCAGACCCTGCAGAGAACCTGCTGGAAGCTGTGGTCCTTTTTCCCAGAAAAAAAAAAAAATAACAAAAACAAAAACCTGCATACTACAGATGTGGCTCACCCTGTCAGCATATTCGCAGAGCCCCTCAAAGCCAGGCCATGGACCCTGGCATATGGAGCACGGTGTGGAGAAACCCGCCTCCCCAGCACCACCACCCCCGACAGGCTCTTGGACCCTGGGAAACTGAGCAGCCCGTGGCCAGGCTCCAGCTCTGTGCAGGGCCATCGCCATTTGGTTCACTGTGTTCCCCACTGCGTACTGCTGGAAAAGCATGCGCACACCAAAGGGCAGGGATCCTGTCCGGCTCCTCTCGTACATCTAGTGCCCCATCCGGTACCTGGCATACAGAGGGAGGATAAGTGCCCAGTAAAGCCCTGAGACATGGCCACTGAGTCCCCAGCCCACAGGAAGCTGCTGAGCAGCCAAAACAGCATATAATCCAGCCCAGGTGTAGCATGGACCCCAGAGCTCAGAGGAGAGGTGAGGTGGGTGGGCAGGGAAGGTCAGGGAAGGCTTCCTGGAGAAGGAGGTACTTGAACTTGGCTATGGAGGAAAGAGAAGGAAAAGCATGTAGCATGGCATAGAGCAGCATTTTTTAGATGGAATTCCACAGCATGCCAGGGCACTGCAAGAAGGTAGTCATTATGTGGAAAATAAAGGAGACTCGGTTTTCTCATCTTTACAGTGGAAGGAATCATGACAGCTCTGAATATAGCTCAGCTGCCTGTCAGCTGTGGGTGCTTTGGGGCCTTGGTTTGACCTCGCTGGGACTTGGTTTCCTAATTTTTCATGAGGACCAAATGAGATCTCTGAGGAAAGATCTCTGAGAAGGAGGAGAAAGCCTGTAGGATTAACCAGATTAACCAGAGCCCCTGCTGTGTTGGTCCCTAGAAGGGTGTCCCAGGGTGCAGGTAGAGTTGGAAGAGGTTTGAGGAGAGGCAGAAGAACATAATGCTACAGACCTCAGACTTGGATGACCTGGGTTCAAATCCCAGCCCTACCATTTACCGGCTATGGGATTCTGGGCAACGTATCAACCCCTCTGTGCCTCGGTTGCCTCATTTGTAAATTGGGACAATAAGAGTGACTGGCTCATAAGGTGGTATGGACACAGTGAATGGCTTAGAACAATGCCTGGCCCATGGATAGTGCTATGTGTTAGGATTCAGGCCCAGAGACTAAACACCTCCATTTCCCATCAGTAAATAGGTTGTGAATGTTGAATGAGATTAGGCCAAGTGCCCAGTCTCTAACTCTCAATAAATGTCAGCTCTTGTTGCTGTTGTTTTCATTATGGTTATCATAACTCTGGAAGAAGCAGTCACATTCTCTGGAAAGGGTGGAATCTGACCCTTCTGGAATGCTGGCCAATCTCTGTGAATGGTGCGACACTTTTTACCAGGCTGTGCTGAGTTCATATTACACGTGTTCCTAGAAGCAGGTGTTGCTAACCCATTTCATGGATGAGAAGCATGAGGGCTCAAGGTCACCACCACTGTCCTCATCAGAGCAGACTTTGAGCACAGCTGCCTTGGACACCACCCCCAGATGTGTCTTCATGCCTGAGCCAAGCATATACACCTGGGAACAGTCCTCTAAAGGTGCCTTCTGTCCGATGAGGGCCTGAGTAGTTTGGGGCCACCAAGGAACTTTTCTTTACTCTCTCTCATGTTTAGCATTCATGCCCTATTTGGCATGACTTCGAGAAATGCTTGGTCCTCCAGCCCCGGCCCCCAGCTGAAAAGCCACATGGTCTGGGGCTGTGCCATCTGCAGACAGCGACTCGGGTTGGCCATTCTCCACACCCTGTGCCCCTCGTCTGCTGACGTGAGCACAGAGCCGGCCTCTGAGTCACACTACAGGAAACTGCTCCAGGCCGCGCATAAATTAGCCTTCCCCTTCACATCCAGCTAATTTTAGGCAAAAAGATCTCTGCAAGTGATAGAGGGGGGTTGACACTGTGAGAAATCCGCTCCCACCCGGGGCACCACCTGCTGCCAGCACAGGCCAGGGTCTCAGCTCCCACAGCCTGGCAGTGTCGGAATTTCCCCCTGAAGGCCTGACTCTGGTGACAACAGGGGGTAAACCTGGCTCCCTGTGAGGCCAGGAGTGGCCTCCATCTCTGATCTGAACTCCATTCCTTCCCTCCTCCACTGTTGGTTCCATTCCACTCAGCAGTGCCCTCCCCTCCTTGCCCTCCACTGCTTCCTTTCCTTCCACACCCTTCCAGCATAGGACAGTAGAGCCCAACACCCAGGGTTAAATCCTGATAGGCTTATTCTTCAAGGGACATTTACTCTCAAGGGACACACTGAAAGAATTCAGTTAACTTCTCCAAGCCTCAGTTGCCTTATCTATGAAATGGGAGTAATAACACTACCTACCTCACAGGATGTTGCAAATATTAAATTAGATAATTCACGTGAAGGACTTACTGTGGTATATGGCATACCCTAGACCCTGCCGAAATGATGTTCATTATCATTGTTATTATTATAGACAAATATTTCTTATAAAAAACAATGTGCATGGGCTCTATCCCCAGGAAAGAAATAGGCACTTAAATAAAATGGTACCGGGTCATCTCGGTGGCATGGTCGTTGAGCATCTGACTCTTTGTTTCAGTTCAGGTCTGATCTCGGGGACCTGAGATCAAGCCCCGCATCGGGCTCTGCGCTGGCGGGGAGTCTGCTTGAGCTTCTCTCTCTCCTTCTCCCTCTACCCCTCGCCCCTGCACTCGCAGTTTCACTCTCCCTCTCTCTCTCTCTCATTCTCTAAAATAAATAAATGAATCTATAAATAATAAATAAGACAGTACCAAACAGAGTTAATATGCTAGCAGGGGAGGTTTCCCGGAGCAGGCTGCTTTGCCATGAGTCTGGAAAGATGGGTGATAGGTATTGGGGTAGCCTGTGAGGCCTCAGAGGCAGGAGCTGTTTGTCTTTCTCCACTGTGTCCCCTGCACCTGGTACAATGCCTGGGGGGGCTCACACAAATATTCACAGAAAGACGGGAGGAAGACAGAGAGGTAGGGGATGCCCTTGGGCCCCCCTCCTTGTGTGGATGGAAGGGTTCAGCCGGGGGACAGGACAGCTGGTGTCACCCGTGGAACAACTGGCTTCAATCCCCAAGCTCCGAGAGGCACTGCCCTGAGCCACTTAGCACGCACACCCCTTGTCCTTCACTTCCAGACCCCCGCACCTCAGGCTGTCAGAAGGGGTGGCTCAGACAGGTCCCACTGAGTGCTCCCTGCATTGTGCCTCTCCTGGTGGGGGAGAGAGGGGAACAAAGTGGGGGGGCAGCCGTGGGGGGTGGGAACTGGATACTGGAGTGTTGTGAAACAGAACCTCCGGTTAATTTTGTATGAATCCTACAGCCTGCCCAGGTGGTGGAGAGAGTGGAGCTGAGGGAGGAGAGGATGGTGGATCATGGGGACAGTGCCTCGTGTTGCATAAACACGATGTTAAATCAGAACGCCCCTCGGACTCAGCAGGGCCTGTGTCGTCATCCACAGAGCCGTCACCAGCTGGGCACGGGGGAAGGTGTGAAGGCAGTGTGTGTTTGAAGTGTCTCTGGGCCCCAGGCCCAGGCTGTGGGGGTCGTCTGTCTGTCGTTGTGATGCTGTATTTCTCCTTGTGCTCCATTTCCCCAGGCATCACTGGGGCCCAGAGAGGTGGATGGGGAAACCGAGGCAGCCACAGATTCAGCAGCATCCCAGGCAGGGTGAGGTTGGGAACTGCTCAGGCACAGGGTGCATGTGGGGAATTCACTACCTGGCCCGAGGGGCGCAAGAAGGCCTCTCCCCGGGGTCTTCCGGTGAAGTGACCCATGTAAGGTCTGGAGGAGACAAGTTCATCAAAATACTTCTGAGGCTGAGGAAATGTAGCTGCCTTCTCAGATACATGCAGGGATGGAGGCGGGGAAGGCATGTAGGCTGGAGAGGTGTTCTGGCCTCACGTCTGTCACCAAGCAGGCTCCTGAGCTCGGGCAAGATACTTAGACTCCCAGGACCTATATTCTCCTCTGTGAAATGGAAATGATCTACTTCACTCTCTGCCATTTGGAGACAGTGAGCCAAAAATCCTTTGAAAGTTTTCTACAGAAGAATCATCCTCCAGTATTCACTGAGTATTTCTATCCCTCAGGATTCTGTTTGATGGAAACCCATTTCAAAGTGGCTTATGTGAAAAAGGGATTTTTCCCTTTTTGGTTGCCTGTGCAACCAAAAGGTGCAGGGACAGTTCTAGCCTCAGGCGAGTCTGGGTCCAGGCCTCCAGGACCGCAGGAGGACTCTGTCCATCTCTCTCCTGCTACCTCTCACCTCCACTGCCTTCCCTGTTGGCCTCGTTCTCGGGCAGGCTCTCCCACTGTTAGCTTCAGGCTAACCCCCTCCCATCCTGGCCCCCGAGCCGCCAAAGCCGCCTCTTTCCTCATGGTCCCCTCCTCTAAGTCCCAGAACAAACTCTCAGTGGGCCACCTGGAATCATGTGGCCATTCTTGACCCAACCCCTGTGGCCAGAGGATGGAGAAGGCTGATAGGTCAGACCCCAGGCATGTGCTCACCCCAGAGGGGTGCCAGTCAGTCCACCCAGACGACGTGGAGATTGCGGGAGGGAGCAGAGGGTGGGAGCACCAGCCGTACGGGCCTGTGGGCCTGCTGTGTGGAAGGCCCCTCCGTGTGCCGGGGATGATGTGGACAGAGAGCGGGCGTGCTCTGCGCCCTTGAGGAGAGCTTGGCCTGGATGGGGAGAAAGGGTGGCTGAGGAGCGAAGGCGGGTTCAGGAGCACCAAATACGCAGTGATCGCAGCCAAACCCCAGCACTGTTAACATTCACACCCATGTAGCAGGCATAGCTGGGACCGTCCGTGGAAAGTAGGGATATGACTAGTGTCCCCACGGTGAAGTGGCCAGCGGGGTGTCATGGTCAAATCCCGGCTGCACTTACCCACTGTGGAACACTGGACCCTTCTGTGCCTCCGTTTCCTCATCTGGAACTTGGGACAGTAAGAGTGCCTCTTTCTTGGGGCTCCTGTGAGGATCCAAGTAACATGCGTGAAGTGCTTGGTCTCTGGCACGTGGCAGGTGCTGCTTCCGTGTGAGCTGTCTTATTCTATGCTCGGGATTCTCTGTGCGACTTTAGGGACAAGTTGGGTTTGCATTAGCAGAGAAGAGAAAGGCAGCTTATCTGGGCAGATCAGTGGGCTCAGGCAACACGTGTGAGGCTGGGGGTTAAAAACTGAATAAATAAAGCCCCATATCTGATTTACAGTGCTTATACACCCCCCGCCACCATCACCAGGAAAAAGAAATCCCTTAAAAGCACTAGCTTTCTGTGAAAGCCTGATGAATCATGTGTGGATGCTTTCCAGAATGCCACCCGCACATCTTTCTGAATCATCAATAAAATAAGCCCACATGTTGATTGATACATGCTATCTGTTTTCCCAGGCTGGGGCAGCAGAACGTGTGCAAGGCACACAGGCAGGGGGGTGGCTAGAAGGGTATGGCACAGTTAGCGGAAGGGCCCGACCCACCACTGACCAAAGGGCTTCTGGGTGGATTCCAGTGAGTCTAGACGAACTTCTTGTTCCATGAACAATGCTACTTGGCTTCGTGGGTGCTTTGTGTAGTCAGGCATCCAGAGAAGGGGTGGAGGCTATAAGCACCATGGGTAACATTTACAGGTGGGCCTCACACTATGCAGACCCACTGTGCAAAACATCCGCATCCCAGAGCTACCTGGCGGCTGTAATTTACTGTGTGCAAACTCCTCAGGGCCAGGCCCTTCCACTAGGTTGCCTCATGTGGTCCTCACAATAGCCCCTTGAGTGGGAAACAAAGGCTTAGAGAGAAAGGGGGCCCCAATTCTTACTCTGAAGACATCTTTGCTCTGCAGAATAAATATGCACTAAACACTAAGTGCCTACTATATGCTTGGGAATGCAAAGAACATGGACTTTGAGTCCCAATTCCACCTCTGAGGACTTGAACAGGTCATTCCATCCCTCTGAGCCTCGGTGTCCCCATTCGTAAAGGGCATGATCATAATTCCCACCTCCTGGAACCATGGAGACAGGTGTTCAGTGAGTGTCCCGTTGCTTCCCCTGCTTCGGTCATGCCAAGCGGTGATGTAGGCCAACAAGGCTGACACACACGCACTTGTCGAACACACATGTACCGTGCACTTACAATGTGCAGGCTCGAACCACATTGCTCTCCTGGGAAGAGGCGTTCTGCATGCCGCTCAGGAGCAGTGTTTGTGTGCTGTGGCTGTACGCAGGACAGGTGGGAAGGCCAAGACAGGGACATTCCCTCACCATCCAAGGATCAGGGGCAAGGAGAGGGGGATGTCAGACAGGAGACAATTCTAAGGTCACAGAGGCAGGCAAGAACCAGTAGGAAAGGGCAGCCAGGGGCAGGGGCAGGGGCAGGGGCCAGTCTAGCCAGAGGGGAGGAGGGCGGAGCCCCTACTGAACCCCTCCCCATCCAGAGCTCCCTAAAGATTTCCAGGGGGGCGCAGAGCTGGGTTGTAAACTTCCCTGCCCTGAAGACTCTCCCAGTCTAGCTATGATACCAGTTACAGCTGCAATCCTGGAGATGCATTACCACGTACTGAGTGCTTGCAGACCAGGCTCTCCGCGGAGGATCCGCGCTGCTACCTCATTTCATCTTCTCAAACAGGAATTGCTCATATCCGCCGCTTCCAGATGAGGAAACTGAGGCTCAGAGGAACACTAGTAATCAGGGGCCCAGCCTGGATCGGTATGGGGCAGGCTGGCTCCTGAACACGCGCACATAATCCCCTTAATCTACTGTGTCCTGCTGACAAAAATAACTCTACAGCCAGAGGGAGTGTGCTGAAGGTCGTAGGAGGAGGCAACCCGATCCATGCCCATTGGAGACAAATCCAGGAGAGGCTTTCTCTGAGCTGTGTCTCAGACGCCAGGGAGGAGCTGACTATGCAGACATGGGAAGGAAAGCACACTCTTAGTAAAGGAAACAGCATGAGCAAAGGCCCTGAGGTGAGACCTGGAATGTCATGGGAAGAAATGAGGAATTCATTGTGCTTGGAGCCTAGGATGTATCTCAAAGGCCACAGAATCCCAGCCCACAGACTAGGCACTGATTTTTGTAGACTGTGACTTTTAGTTGGTTTGTGCATGCTGTGTGCAGACTTGGCTTAGTTAATAGGTATTTATATTTGTCTGTGCTGTCTGTGAGAGTGTAAAATGGACATGAGGTAGGATGGAGTTGGGGGCAGGCAGGGAGAGTACAGCCCCTCTCCAGCGGCCAGAAGAGCCAAAGAACTTGCTGAATGTAGGGAAATTGAGGGTTTGGAAAGGTGGTTTTTATACTGGATTCTCTGGGGTTCCACAGTGGCGCCCCAGGAGACAAGGAGATAAGTAGGTGAAGTTCTGGGCTTCCTGCCCCACCATGTACCAAAGCAGCTCCTTTTTTTATCTGTTTTGCATGGCGAAGCATCTGGTAAGATATTTTTTTAACAGAGTTTTCAAAAAAAAGAAAACATTTTTGAAAACCCTTGGTGAAATTGGAGAAAGGCAGTAAACTAAAGTATCTGAAAGCCTGGGTTGGGGCCCAGGTTATATAAGTTCTCAGCGCCTCAGTTTTCACATCTGTAGGATGGAGCAGGTAGTATCCAGCTTCCAGGGCCCATACTAGTCTGTGGACTCAATGAGAAGATACACGCAGGGCCTGGCCCACAGTGGGACCTCAGGAGAGGATTGTCTGACCTCATGTGTTGGGTCCCCAGGGGGTGCGGGAAAAGGACACTCGGCCACCAACCTGTGTTAGCGGACACACTGAGCTGGGGGGACCAGCCTGACTTTGGCCCTCATCTGCCAGGTGGGCCGAGGGTGAGAGATGTTGCTCAGTACCTGCAGGCTAGACTGTCTCCGGTGTTAGGGCTGCCTCGGTTGTCCACCCAGCCTGGCTCGCACAAAGCTTGAGAGAGCTGACACAGCCTCTTCTTCCAGACCCGCCTGTCACACGAGAGGCCCCGACGGGGCAGGTAAGTTATCTACACAGGCCCCCCCTCACTGCACAATGATTATCTTACTCCTCCTGGCGCAACCCAGGCCCCTGCTGCAGTTTCAGAGCCAGAGTTATTTATAGTCCGTGGAAATTCATGCCTCGGCTGCTGGTTCCCTAGTAGCCCCCTTCCAGCATCAGCCTCCACCCCAGCGGGAGGCCCCCTGGAAGTTTGCGTGGTCCCAGCAAATGATCCCGGGGACCACTTAGGAGCAGCAAAGGCTCTGCTCTCTGCGGGATAGCTTTGCACGAGATGCCATGGATTTGAGAGGCAGAAGTGAGCCCTTCTAGCTGAAGAATCTGGGAAGGTTTCATGGAGGAGGCAGTATTTCAGCAAGATGTTGAAGGCTAGGGCAGGGTTTGCAATGGGGAAGGGCACTCCAGGGAGAGGGAACAGAAGCACAGAGGCAAAGAAGAAGGATGTGTAAAAGGAAGAGCCATTCATTCTGTTTGGCTGGAACTTGAGGGAGGGAGCGCCTAGAAGCAGTGATAATAATTGAGGATAACTGAGCATTATAGATCTTCCAGACACCATCCTGAGAGCTTTGCATACATCATTACCTCATTTAATCCTCCCAACAACCCTCTGAGGTAGGCACTAGGATTATCCTCATTTTTACAAATGAGGAAATGGAGACACAGAGAAGTTAAATCACTTGCCCACAGTCACACAGCTGAAGGGTGCAAGAACCAGGATTCCGATGCCAGGAGGCAACCCCAGAGCCCAAACTAGGAACCTCTATGAAGGGATCTAAATGTTGAGCCGAAGACTTGGGCTTAAATTAAGAGACGGGGGAGCCCCTGAGGGTTCTTGAGCAGAAGAGCAATGTGGTCAAGACAACTGGTCTGGCAGCCCCGATTTTGATTGGAATTGCGAGATACCCCAGGGGATAAAGCCAGTGCAGGGGGATGGGGACAGGCATCTGAGGGAGAGGTGACAGAGTTAGACCTGGCCAGGGTGGTGGTAATGGAGAGGAGGGAGCACCAAGCAGCAGGACTCAGCCTATGATAGCTGGTCAAAGAAGAGAATGATGTCAATGCAACTCAGTTTTTAGGACAGCAGCTGACTGCTCGTGAAGGAGAATGGCCAACAGGAGAGGAGCAAGGTTGAGGGCGAGACGAAAGGTTCATAATGGGCATCGTGCACTCTTGGGGTCTGGAGGAGAGGACAGCAGGCGTGGAACCCAGCAGAGAGGCTAGACCTGGAGGTGAAACACCTAGATGACAGAGAAGTCCTGTCTCTGCTCACAAGTCCCACGCCTGCGCAGAGGGGAGGTCAGCCACAGGAGGGCAGAGATGTGGGCCTGTGGTGTTCACTGCTGTATCCTAGCTCCTAGAATAGTGCCCAGCACAGAGTACACTCAATAAACATGCAGGAATGAGTTCACCTGGGGCACTTGTCAAGCACGGGTCCTTAGCACCAGCTACTAAGGGAGCAGGCAGCCGGCAAAGCAGGAGATAGCAGAGAGGTATAAGGAGAGAGTCACCTGCAGGTAGGGTGTGATCAAGGTGTCTGACACTGGATAGGAAGTCAGTTAGACATAGAGGTTGTCAAGAGAGGTTCAAGGAGGACAGCAAAAGAGCAACAGCCTTGAGGACAGGCTGCTGAATGAGGTCTTGGGAAATGTCTGCTGAACAGAACAGCAAAATGGAGCATTCCCTGGGACTACTCCCCATTGCTCACACCAGCTCAATTGGCTGAGAGCAGATAGAACAAAAGCCTGAGGGACTCACAGACCCACAGGACCACAGGCCTGGAACAGTTCTTAGGGACCATCCAGCAATCCCAGGGTACACATGGGAACAGAGGCCCAGCAGGGAAGGGACCTGCCCAAGCACACAGCTCACAGGAGGGGGAGCCCTTAGTCATCCCTACACATGGCAAAGAGGGCAGAGTCCCTCCACCTTGCCCCCAGTGCATCCACCCTTCTCCCTCTGCACCCCCCCCCTGCTCTCTTGTCCATCCCTGCACTGCTTCTGTGCTCCTTTCCAGGGGCCACTGTAACAAAGGACCACAGACCAGGGGACTTAAACAATAGAAATATGTTGTCCCACAGTTCTGGAGGCTGGAAGTCTAAGGTCAAGGTGTTGGTCAGCAGGGTTGGCTCCTTCCAAGGGCCGTGAGGGAAGGATCTGCTCAGGCCTCTCTCCTTGCCTTGTGGATGGCCATCTTCTCCCTGTGTCTTAACGTTGTCTTCTCATGCATCTCTGTGTCCACATTTAAGACACCAGTCATGCATGATTAGGTCCCGCCTTCACGACTTAACTTAGTAACTCGTCGCGTCTGTGATGACCTGGTCTTCAAACATGGTCACATTCTGAGGTGCTGGAGCTTATGGTTGTGGAGGGACACAGTTCGACCCAAAACAGTGTCACTCGAGATAATCACTTCTGCACTTGAAGACAGCTTCTCTCCTGTCAGGCAGGGACATAAATGGGAACAGACGAGGCCCGTGGTGGGGGCAGACGAGCTCACCGCTGTATGGGCGCGTATATGTCCAAGAGCCTGTTGCACACTGGGCGTTAGAAAGTAGCGATGCAGCCTAAGTGTTAAATAGCAGACGCCCCGGGTCTGAATCACTACTGTGCCACTTACTTCCTCGCTGTGCTGTGCAAAGCAAATGACTTCACCTCTCAGAACATGTTTACTCATCTGTGAAGTCGTACTTTCTCATGGGTCCCTGTGAGGAATACATGAGCAAGTGCGTGTAAGATTACACAGCACAGAACAGGAAGCCCGCAGGGAATGGAGACCATATTATTATTCTCATTACCATTGTCATCATTCACATAGGTTTAAGAAGGTGAAGACCAGAGAGGGAACAATTCTGCCCAAGCTCACACAGCAAATGAGAACTCAGGTCTCCCAATCCACAGTCGCAGGCTTTTATTTCATCTTATTTTATTTTATTTTATTTTATTTTATTTAGTTTAGAGAGTGTGTGTGTGAGTAGGACGAGGGGGAGAAGGGCAGAGGCAGAGGGAGAGAGAGAAGACTCTCAAGCAGAGTCCCTGCTGAGCACCAAGCTCAATGCAGGGTTCAACTTCTCCACGTGCCGTGTGGAGCACTGTGGAAAATGGTAGTGGCCAAGAACGTGAAGCAGTGTGAATGAGGTCTTGAAATAGGTGATATGAAAACAGTGGGGTTTACCAGTGACCATGGCAACAGCCTCACAAAAACAGATGCAAGGGAAAAGAGACGTAAAGACAGCATCCCAAAGGGGCCGGTGCTGGGGCTAAGGGGTGAGACTGCGGGTGATGGGTTTTCTCTCAGCGTCTCCTTCTGCATTTGTGGGGATGGGGTTCTGGGATGGGTCAGCTGAGGCACACTGGATATGAGCAACAGGAGCCGCCCAAGCAGCGTAAGGAAGATTCCCGGTCAGAATGCTCCGAGTTGGAGCAAGGGCTGGAAAACCGAGCTCAGTTTCCCAGAGGGAAATTGGGACATGCAGGGGTCAGTGGCAGGACGGACAGACTCAATGTCCCTTTGGGGAATGTGGAGTGGGCAAGAGTCCACTCCAACTGTCCGGGTCCCTGTATTACTCAGGATTCCAAGCAGGGCTGTGCTGGAAGATGTGTAGCATGCAGCTGACTCGGGCGGAGAGGGAGGAGTCCTTATCTGTAGCACGGCTGCTTTCTGTGGTGTCAACACTGGCACCATGTCACCAACACGATGGCTCAGAACGCAGAGCTGGGAAGAGAGGTGCAGCCACGCTCAGCTGTATAGGCATTCTGCGCAGGTGCAGTGGACCTCTATTCAAGAGAACAGATCACAGTGACATTTAGTAAAATACTTAGGAAGGCACGAGCGTGAGGTGTCGGTGGCCTTTTCCCATATAATTTATATAGAGTGTAAGTTTCTATCATTTAATTCTAGTGATGGCTGCATTGAATAACCAGCTCACAAAAATACCTGAAAATTTAGCAGTTGGCTCTCATGAGCGGATGGGCTGGCTCTGGGGCATCACTGATTCCAAGTCCATGGAGAGAGGCCAGTGAGTGGCCTGGCTTGGTCACGTGCCCACCCCACCCCAGGGCAGGAAGCGGGGGGAGGGGCATCTTGAGGGACAGCCACCCAGACTCCTCCCGGGGAAGAAACCTGATTTCCCAGAGGAACGAAGAAGCCACTGGATGCCAAAACCCAACACCCGCTTTTGTTTCTCTTTCATAATTTCTTTAAGTTGCATTTTTTCTCTTATATCTTTTTTATTTCTTTCTTTCTTTTTTTTTTTTTTTCGATTATCATTGCTGGAAGTCCCAGAGACTCTAAGGTCCTCAAGGATAGGCTTCCAGGCCCAAAGGAGATGAGGGTCCCTAGAGCTTCCTTTAAAACTAGAGAGCTTGCCCCTCTATTAATGCCATATTGGGATTCCAGAATAAATTAAAGATAACTGAAAATAAATGATAATAATAATAATGTTGAGACTATAGATGCCCTACCCCTTACTAACCCCCACCAAATTTCACACATCCCCTGGTGGGGTGTGCGCCATCCTCTGGCTGAGAATCACTGCACTCCTTTAATTCATCTGTCCTTTGCAGAAGCATTTATTGAGTACTTACGTGATGCTAGGTGCTGTCCTAGGTGCTGGGGATACAGCAGTGAACAAAGATATCTCTCCTCACAAAGTTTATAGGAGTCCAACAAAAAATGCAGAAACAAATAAATGAAAAAGAAAATATATCAGGTGGATAAGGACTTTGAGGGCACCCATGGGAAGAGGCGACTGAGATGGGCAGTCAGGGAGGGCTTCCCTATGGAGGTGATATTTAACCCGAGCCTCAAATAGCATGCTGCAACCCCACGGCTGACTGAGGGTGAGTTCTGGTCAGGCTCCTGCTGTTCAGTGTTTTCAGATCCCCTGTGTCCATGTCCTGGGCTCTGCCAGGCACTCTGCTAGGCACTGTAACCTTCCTGGTCTCTTTTTATATCATTGCTGCCCTGGGAGATAAACATGTTCAGCCTCCCGTTTTATAGTAAAGAAACCAAGGCTCAGAGAGGACTTGCGCAGGATCACAGGACTTGCACAGTGATGGGTGACAGAGGGGATTTGTCTTTGAGTCTGCTAACTTTCCCAATCCTGTGCCCCTTCCCCCACCTCTTTTCTTGCTGGGATGTATTTGGAGAAATCACCGTGTCAGAAACAACTCAGAAAACAACTCCCCGGGGCGCCTGGGTGGCTCGGTCATGAAGCTTCTGCCTTCGGCTCAGGTCATGATCCCAGCATTCTGGGATCGAGCCCCGCATCAGGCTCCCTGCTCANNNNGAAGCCTGCTTCTCCCTCTCCCACTCCCCCTGTTTGTGTTCCCTCTCTTGCTGCCTCTCTCTCTCTCAAATAAATAAATAAAATCCTTGAAAAGGAAGGAAGAGAAAGAAAGAAAGAAAGAAAGAAAGAAAGAAAGAAAGAAAGAAAGAAAGAAAGAAAGAAAAAGAAAGAAAGGAAAAGAAAACAACTCCCCTAATCTGTTAGAGCCTGGAGCCATCAGCTGGGAGAGAACCAAGTCCCAAGAGGCCACTGAGTGCTCAGTAAGGTAAAGGGGTTATAAAACTGGCCCAGCCCCAGAGGCATAAGCATGTGGGGAAAATCCTGGGCAAGCCCCATTGTGGGCGGGGGGGAATCCCTGCAGAGGCAAACTGTAGAACACTGAGGGTACCTTTGTAAATTACCACGCTTTGGCTTTACTCCTAAAAGGAGAGAGCATTTTCTTCCATAGAGTATTTGGTGGGTAGGCAGGCACCATCCTAGACTTTTGGATTTTATGCTTCCTGAGGGCAGGGGCAGTTTCATTTGCCTCTGAAACCCCAAACACCTAGTGGGATGCTAAGTAAGTGAAAACAGGAGTGATGATTACATGCATGTGTGCATGTGTGCGGCCTGAAGGCTCCTCAGTCTACCTCCCCCCAACCAGAACCCACCACCCAGCTCAGCATGGAGACCACGGAAATATGAGAGACTAACCCTGGTCAAAGCCCAGCAATCCACCAGCTCCCTGTACATGCCCTTACCCGACTTCCCGGCATTCCTGCTGTCTCTGACGTGGAGAGGTATGTGCCTTTCATCCCCACCCAGAGGTCGGGTCTGGGGGAAGGTACCAGCCGGGGAGGGGCTGCCATCTGACTAGCAGAGATGCTCCTCCTGCCGCCCCCTTGCCAGCCTCAAGGACGCATGAGCTGGCACGAAGCCGCCGGCATCCTCTTGAAGTCCTGGGAGATCTAATTACCCAGACAAGGAGAAAGTGTTGAGCAAGTGAGCACCAGGGTTTGGAACGATCAGTTTTTTGACTGCTGCAGTTAACGCGAGGCCAGGCTGCAAAACTGTCCCTCTGATGTTCTGCTGATGGACCCATGAGACCGCTGACTGTTTGATCTGGAACTGCCAGCTTTTCTGTCACCCCCAAAGGCTTTCCTAAATCATCCTAACAATTACCATCTCAGGGAGCCAGCCATACTTCAGGCCTCAGCACAGTAACAAGAAAAGTGCAGCCACAAGATGGGAGTCTAATGGAGCCCCCACCCGAAGCTGGGATGGGTCCCAGCCTTGGGGTTTACTTCTGAGCATGGGGGTGTGGCCTGGAGGACTTGCCCTTTAAATACCACATCCTCCTTTCAGTATGACCACCGTTTTACAGATGAGGAAACTGAGGCACGGTGCACCCAAGGTCACTCACCAACAAGTTGCAGGGGTGACATCAGACTCAGGCCTGCCTGGCCCAAAGCCCTGCTCTTTCAGTGTGTTCCAGATGCCCTTGGATCGTAGATATTTTTTCCTCTGAGACCCTGGGATTGGGAGGCAGAGAAGACCTGGAAAATGAGAGGAGGCTGCATGTGGGAGGCAGGGAGTGGGAAGTGGCCTGAGCAGAGGCTGGGAAGTGGGACCTGAGAGGTGAAGCTAGGGGAGTGAGCAGGGGCTGCCTGTGGAGGTGCACATGGGTGCTTCTAAGGCAGGCAGCTGCTGGGGGCTGAGCACAGGGAGTGGCAGGAGGCCTCATCTCAAGTCATTCTCACCAAGGCCTGCAAGGCAGGTGCTAAATCTTGGCTCTGGCAAGTGAGGAGAAGAGAAGTGGCTCACCCGGTGAGGAGGTGGCAAGGCCACGTTTTGAACCCATACCTGGATGAGGGCC